>NC_058523.1:269963532-270579686 GCF_904849725.1 Hordeum vulgare subsp. vulgare
GAGACTTCAACCCACGAAGGGTAACGGATGCAATAGTCCACGGAGGGCTCCACCCACAAGGGATCGACAAAAAAGTGGCCTTGTCTATTCCACGACGGCTTCTGTCCACACAGGAGTAGCCTCATTGATGGTAGATCTTCATGAAGTAGGTGATCTCCTTGCCCTTACAAACATCTTGTTTCAACTCCACAATACGAAGTAGGAGGCTTCCAAGCGACACCTAACCAATCAAGGAGGCACCACCCTCCAAAAGGTAATAGATGTGGAAGAACGATGAACTCGTTTCTCTTATGCTTCAAAATATAGTCTCCTCAACACTCAATCTCTCTCTCTCTCTGTGTGTTTTGGCAAGGGTTGGAGAGATTGGTCTTGTGGAAAGCAACTTGGGGAGGCTAGAAATCAAGGTTCAAATGGTTGGAATGGAATCTCTTGATCTCAATACATGAGTAGGTGGCTCTCTCTCAGAAAAATGGATGTGTAAAGTGTAAGTGTGTTGTGAGTGCTTCCTCTATGAATGACAGGTAGGTGGAGGGGTATATATAGGCATCTCGCAAAATCCAACCATTACAACATTATTTCCCAACTCGGTGATACCGAAATGAATCTCGGTGGTACCGAGTTGCACTAAATATGGCAACTTCTGAATTCTCGTTGAGACTGATATAGGAATCTTGGTGATACTGATATGATGACCTAGACTGGTTTCCAAAGTTGCTGAGACCAACTTCAAACTCGGAAATTCCGAAACATGAAGTTATCTCAACAGAATGTTGGTCACCCATTCTTGGTGGCACCGATGGAAATGTTGGTTGTACCGAGATGGTGGGGTTCGCATAGGATCTGTCTAAGTGTAAAATCGGTATGACCGAGTAGGAAATGTTGCTAGCACCAATTTGGCAAATTTGGCTTGGGACAGATATATTTTGTGGGGAAGTTGCTGAGTATTTTTTGTGGCTATCTCTATGCACTTGAGCAACAAATTCATGATAATACCTCATCCCTTTTTACTAGTATTGGCTTACCTATGGACTCAAAGTGATTTCTGACAAAGTATAAAATGAAGAGTCTTCTTGCTTGAAGCTTTAGCCAATCCCATTCCTTCCTTGCATCAAAGGGGCATATCTCCACAATCCTATAGGCCTAAGCATCTTTGAACTTTTCTGAAATATACTTGAATAACTCATTAGTCCAATGATGCATATGTTGTGACTAATTACCGAAACCACCTTAGGAACAATTGTGCTTCCAATCTCCCCCTTTTTGGTAATTGATGACCACATATAGATCAAAGCTTCGACAAAAGGTATAATCAATAATAAACATCGATGCTTTGAGAATTTGTGCACTATTTTAAATTTGTGTTTGAATGCAAATGCACAATCGATTAAGATTACGGGTTCCTCTTCCATGTCAAATACAACTTGGTGGTGCGCACAAATGATATGAATGAATAGCAATGCACATAACATCAACAAACAAGTGAATGATCATGATGTCGATAGCTCAAAAGTAATAATGTGGTAGCATCACACAATAAAAGTGTATGATCAAACACACATCTAAACTGGTAAATTCATCAAAAAGACCAAATAAAGTTTTGAAACCCAAACGAGGGCAAACAAAGTCAAAAGATCCACTCACTCAAAGCCCTATTGATCTATACACTTCTCCCCCTTTGGAAATAAGTACCAAAAAGTTCAAAGGTCTAATATAAGCGTCTCTCTGGTCACTATCTCCTCCGGTAGTAGAAGTTGGAGTAGACAAGAGATCATCAACAAAGGCTTCAACATATGTCGCTGGAGTAGGAGCTGTAGGTGTAGACACCGGAGGTGTTGCAGTAGGAGCTGAAGCTTGAGTTAATGAAGACGATATTTCTTATGGTACTAGCACAGCTGTTCACCTAGTATGGGTCGTGAACCATGTGGAAGTACGAAGAGTTCAATCATCATCATCATCGGCATCATCATCTTCATCATCTGAGCGTGGAATCGTCACTAAGTCAACTTAATGCTGAAGCTGCTCAACAGTTGTGGTTAACTCCGTCACCTTCACATCCAGGTCATGGAATTTCGTCTCCACAATCCTCTCTAGGCTCTTCTGGTTCAGCAAGATCTCTAAAATATTATTCTCCATCCGTCGGATGGTGCTGACCAAGAAAGACATCTGATCATCTCCGATTTTGAGCTAGGGTAGTGGAGCTGGAGCATTTCTAGCAACGTGTGCAGCTCCTGCCTCTGCACCCTCTCTAGCTGTAGCTGAGTTGGGATGAGTGTCATCAATCACAACTATATTATCCTCAAAATCTGGCTGAAGGGGCACATGAGGACGATCAAGATGATATGCATGCTTGCCAATCTTGGTATTTATGAGCATCTGAATGTATGGTGTATATCTGCATGATCTCTTCTGGTCTGGATAAGTTCTTAACAGTCTCATCAATCAAATCCATGACTTTGAAGTGCGCGTGGGTGTCCAGATGATGCAGCATATTGATGGACTAACCTTTAGTAATTTTTCATCACCTGATTTGTCCATCAGGGTATGTCTCAAGATAGTGTTGGTCGTGGTTATTCCTCCTTGCAAGAAATAGAGAGAGCCAAGCTTGTGAGACGGCATATAGTCATTGGGCACTAGCTTGTACATATTAGCCATGGAGTTGTGATTCTTCGTAGGTTGTGAATACACATCCAAGACTTCTTCACGTGCTTTTGGAGCACCAATGATAGTAGCCCATTCTTCAATTGTGGATTCATATCTATGACCATCCATCATCTAGACTATAGTGCCATCTCCAAAGAAATGAAATCTTGGATAGAATTGCATAATCATCTCATCATTCCATGCAGTAATCTCTGTGCCAACAAACTCTTCAATGTCAACAAGATTGAAGTTTTCTTTCACATGGGGAAAGAAATCTTTATTGACTTTGATGTATTACAAGTCGACATATCTCATGTCACTGATAGTTGGACTCTTGTCAAACAGAATTATCTCATAGAAGTCTTGTTGTTTCCTTGTGTGAAACTGGGGATCAACAACAGTTCTTCGCCTCACAGCATATGGAACAATAGCTCTCCACTTCCTCAAATCTGCTTCTCTTCTCTTCTTCATGTATTGAAAAATTGGATGAGCCTCATTGTGAAGTGGCAAATGAGCTCTTAGCTTCATGAGAATAGGTGCATCCTCATCTTCTTCCTCTGTAGCAAAGGCTCTCGAAGCAGTGCCTTACTCTTTGGTAGTTGTAGGTATATCATTTGTAGTCCTCTTGGGAGCTACAAGCTTCTTAGGAGATGAAGGATTTGGAGTAGCTTTCTTGCGTGTTGCATCAGCCATGAGCTTCTTCTTCTTGGAGGAGGGGCCTCGGCTGGTATCTCATCCACCTCATCATCAGCATCAGTAGTTTCTGCTCGATCTTCATACATGCAGGTGTGCCTACCAACAACATGAATCACCCTCTTCCTGGCTCTCTTCGCACCTGGCTTCTTAGTAAGCTTTACTTTAGATGGATTAGTGTACTCCTTCCTCACTACCTTACTGACAGCAGCCTTCTCTTTCTTCTTCTAGGGAGCATGAACTTCAGGAACAAAATTAGAATCTTCTTCATCAGAATTAAGCTTCCTCCTGGACCTGGTAGCTTCCTTGGGCATGCCATGGGACCTAGGGGTACCTGAATCAGAAGGGGACCTCTCAGGAATAGCAAGTGGCTCACTGAAGTTGTTCTCACTGTCATTGGAACCTACCAACTTGCAAACCGAACAAACAAGCAGACGAACAAATTGGCTGACCCTCTGAAAAGATATGGAAGATCTTGAAAAGATAAGCATCACAAAATTGCAAAAGTTTTTGTCAAACTTGAACTCTCAAAAAAATAGTTTTAACTTTCACCAAAATTGGATTTCGGTTCCACTAAGTAAAACATTTCGGAGGCACTGATACACATGATCTCCTTAACAAAAACTTTCCATCTGTTTTTGGTTTCACCGAAAATAAGAACTTGGTTCCACTGAAACCATTCTCAGCAACCCTAAAACAGAAAACAGTACTACCTACTTTTTCAACTCGGTGACACCGAGATTCAATCTACCGGACTGTTAACCCTAAAATCTTCATTGCTCGCTATTCTAAAGGATTTTTCTTCTGGATAGAATATTTTCAATCGTGGATCGAAAATGGAAGGACTTAATTTGCGCAAGAATGAGACGTGTTGCACAAGAAGCGGTCCAATCCATTCCCTTGCTTGGTTTGGATCCGCTAGGGCACCGACGACGATGTAAATTCTGTCAGCGGCGAGTACTCCAATGGCGAGGGTGCATGGTAGGATCAAGATTCATATCCCGAGACTAGGGCACGACAGCAAGGAGTGCGGTGAAGTGACATTCGAAAGAAGTTTCTCAAGAGTTGGGTCCACGGATATATATATCCTCTCATTGTCAGTGACATCGAGTTGTGATTTTTGGTTCCACCGAGTTCCATAACTGTCTCTCACAGAGAAACTCGGCGAGGCAGAAAAGCAAGACACGGTGGTACCAAGATGAATAGAACTGATCAACCCTAAGCTTCGGTGGGACCGAGATTTTGAGATTGGTCACACCGAGATGCACTTTGGGATGTTTTAGAATTCAGCCCATGCCGAGACGGATCTGTGAGTGCTCCTCACACAGTGTCTCTAAAGTGCTTTCTCAAATTTTGTGATGTAGAATGAATAGAATTTGAGACGGAAAAGCACAGATAGCTAGAGAAGGGTACTGATGTATTCTTGTATATCCAATTGGCCAGAATAAATGGAAATCCAAATAACAACAATTGAACATTCTCGAATGAGCAAAAATATGCATTCCAACATGCTCACACAATAAGATTTCAAATGAAATATGGTGAAAATGCACAAACATTCTAGCATCTATCAAGCACTTTGGCGATGACGAAGTCATCTATATATGAGCATATTGACCTAGGAGCCAAGTAATAATACTTGATCATAGGTCATACTCTGCGATTAAGCACACGTGGGGTTACCATTTTTACATAATGCATTAACGTGCTCACATCATTTAGGAGACGCTTGTACTCAAGTCTTTGAGTAAAGCTCCCCCTACATTGGACACCGTCCCTAAGAGGGATCAACTAACGTTGGGATTAGTCATAGAAGACATCAAGTACGTGAAGTAGTGGTGGATGCTCATTGCTGATGAAGTTCATCTTGAGTTGGGAGCAATCCTTGTTGTTTCTTACTCTTCTCACCTACATGGGTTAGTCCCAAAGCAAAAGGAACAAATGCAAGGATATATATGGACATAGAGTGAATACATGGGAGGTGATTTCCAAAGATGCATTAATTACCTTGCACCTTGCTCACCTTTGAGGGAATGCGTGACTCCTTGAACTAATGCATATGGTTGAGGTTGATTGCATATAGTAATTTCCAAAATGAATAAGAATGAATTTCATTGGCATAGTCACCACTCAAGAACTTTCCAGTTCTTCCTCTTGGGGACCCACATCACCTTGATGGGGATCCTTGGAGTTGTGGTAGCACTAGATGAGATAGTACTAGAAGTGTCCTTGGGAACCCACTCAACCTTGCCTTGGGGTTCTTACTCAAATGAATCAATGTCATCTTGAAGCTTTCCCTTGCCCTTGTGGTCTTGTGGAAGAAGGCCATATTGTGAGCCTGTTCCCTTGGGAGGAGTAGGATCATACTTCTCCTCTTGAGGAACAAACTTGGTAATGGGATATGGACCTTCTTCCTAGACATCTCTGTTGACATTGAAGTAGCCAGTACCTTGCTTCTTCCGATGACCACCTTGCTTGCGCACAATTTTCTCAAATTCCTTACTTCCGGCAAGACTCTTGGAGATGCATCTCTCTATAATCCCTTTCAGTAAATCGTTTTCTTGCTCAAGTGTAAGTTGTCTAAGAGAATCATTAGTGGAATCAAGAGAGCTACTAGCGGAAACATCATTTGATTTTGCTTTTGCATTTTTGTTACTAGATTAAGAAACTTTCTTGCCTTTATTACTAGTGTTCTTAGGTTTTACCTCTGGAACAAAAGTAGAGAAGAGTAATCGTTGGGCTAGATAAGAGGAACTATACTTTCGAAGATTATCATTGATTGCTTTTAGGAACTCATGCTCCTGCTCTAAATTTATCTTCTCAAAGTGTAGCTTCTCATGAGTTCTTGCAAGCTCTCTATGATCTTCTAGAGTAGTTTCATGAGCTGACTTAAGAGTGTTTAATTCTTTAGTTGGTCATTCAATCTCTATCTTATCATCATCATTCAATTTCCCTTGAATAGCTTGATAATTGTCAAGTTCATTTTCAGTCTTATCACTAGTCTTATCAAAGAGCAAGTCATCTTGCCTAACAAGTAATCATCATCACTATCAAAGTCAAAATACTCGGGGTGTGATACCTTGGGGCCTTTGCCACGAAACAGTTTCCAATCCCTTCATTTGGTGAATCAAATAAGTCATAAGAGTTGGAGAAAACAAGTGTAATGAGGACAACACCTTCGTATTGACTGTAGTCAGAGTTGGAGTGATAACTTCTCTTGAAGTGGTTGTTATACTTGGAGTCGGAAAACCATTCACCAACATGGGCTTGATGTCTTATTCTTGAACTGCACTTGGTGAACTTGTCCTTCTTCTCTGATTCTCTATCTCTCCGGGAGTGTATTCGTTCATGATGATCTTATCTACTCCTTCTCTCTCTGCAAGGTGACTCATCTCTTGAGCTTCATCTTCTAGGTGACACTTCTCTTCGTTTGTGGGGAACTGATCACTCATTGGAAATTTGTTTGGGCTTTCTACAGTTGTAGCAGTTTCGTTCATGACTAGACGAACTTGAGCTTCTCTCTTTGCCTCTACTCTTGTAGAAGTTGTTGAATTTTCGGACCATCAGGCTGATCTCTTCATTGGTAACAAGGTTGTCACTTGAAGTAGCGGGAGGATCGACTGAAGCTTTGTAATCACCGCTTGACTTGTTCTCCAACTCATCTTTGTCTGTGAGAGACATTTCATGAGCCACAATCGTACCAATGACTTCAGTAGGCTTGACATCCTTGTAGTTGGGCATCATTTGGATTAATGTGCACACAGTTTTGTATCTTCCATACAAAGCTCTAAGTATCTTCTTGATGATGAATTTGTCGATCATCTCTTTGCTTCCTAAGACAACAATCTCACTTGTGATGAGAGCTAGCCTAGAATACATCTCAGCGACTCCTTAACCATCCTTCATCTTGAACGTGTCAAGCTGACTTTGAAGCACATATAACTTAGATTCTTTGACACAATCGATATCTTCGTGCCTATCAATAAAAGTATCCCAAATTTCCTTTGCATTCTCAAGGCGACCGATTTTGTTGAATTCTTCGTGACACGAGCAATTGAACAGGATGTCACCGGCTTGAGCATTTAATTGCAGCATCTTCAATTCTTTCGCTATGGCATCATGTTTCGGTTCTATTCCTTCCCCGAAGAAATCACCTTGCACACCAACACGAACAACAGCCAAACGGCGGGATTATGACCAAAAATATCTTATGCTTCCAAATAGAAAAATTAGTGTCATCGAAATATGGACCTATACGGGGATAATTTCCCTCACTAGACGCTAAACTCTCCTAGGTTGTGAAACCAATGCAATGGAGACCAAAGCTCTTACACCACTTGTAGGATCTAAAGTATAACTAGAGGGGGTGATTAGACTACTTTACAAGATAAAAACATAGCCTTTACCCAATATTTATTGTGGACTAGTTTTAGCAACTATGACTAGTCAAGTACACCCTACACAAGCATGTCTAAGAGTATAGCAGCGAAAAGTAAAACATGCAAGTGTAAAGTAGAGGGTAAGGTAGGGAAATCAAATGCAACAGTTGACACGACAATTCTTGACATAGTTCTAATACGTGGCGCTATCGTACGTCCATGTTAGTGGAAACTTCAACCTATGACGGGTAACGATTGCGAGAGTCCATGGAGGGATCCACCCACAAGGGGTCCACGAAGAAGTGGACTTGTTTATTCCAACACGGCTTCCGACCACACCGGATTAGCCTCACTCACGATAGATCTTCACAAATTAGGCGATCTCCTTGCCCTTACAAACATCTTGATTCAACTCGACAAAATGAAGTAGGAGGCTCCCAAGCGACACCTAACCAATCTAGGAGGCACCACCCTCCAAAAGGTAATATGTGTAGTAGAATGATGAAATCCTTGCCCTTTTGCTTTAAAAGATAATCTCCTCAACACTCAATCACTCTCTCTCAGATTTGGCAGGGGTAAGATAGATTGATCTTGTGGAAAGCAACTTGGGGAGGCTAGAAATCAAGGCTCAAATGGTTGGAATGGAATCTCTTGATCTCAACACATGAGTAGGTGGCTCTCGCACAAAAAAATGGATATGGCAAGTGTAAGTGTGTTATGAGTGCTTCCTCTACGAATGAGAGCTAGGTGTAGGGGTATATATATGCATCTCCAAAAATCCAACCATTACAACATTATTCCCCAACTCGGTGACACCAAAATGAATCTCGGTGGTACCAAGTTGCACTAAATGTTGCGACTTTTTAATTCTCGGTGAGACCGCTATAGGAATCTCGGTGGTACCGATACCATGACCTAGACTAGTTTCCAAACTCGGCGAGACCAACTTCAAACTCGGAAATTCTAAAACATGAAGCTATCTCAACACAATGTTGGTCACCCAATCTCGGTGGCATCAATGCAAATCTTGGTTGTATCGAGGTGGTGGGGTTGGCAGAGGATCTGTCTAAGTGCAAAATCTGTATGGTCGAGTACGAAATGTTGGTTACACCGATTTTGCATATTGGGCTTGGGATAGATATATTTTGTGGGTAAGTGGCTGAGTTTTTTGGTGGCTAGCTCCAAGATCTTGAGCAACCAATTCATCATAATGCATCATAACCTTTTAATAGTATTGTCTTTTCTATGGACATAAAGTGATTTCTCGTAAAGTGTAAAATGAAGAGTCTTCTTTCTTAAAACTTTAGCCAATCCTATTCCTTCCTTGCATCAAAGGGGCATATCCACACAATCCTATACGCTAAAGCATCTTTGAAATTTTCAAACATTTATTGAATAAACTATTTAGTCCAATGATGCGTATGTTGTGATTAATTACCAAGACCACCTTTGGGAGCTATTGTGCTTTCACCTACACATGCTAGTCAACAAATATGGCAGCGGAAAGTAAAGTCTTTGCACATGTAAGAAGGGAGTAGAGTTTAGGAAGATCAAATGCAAAGATTAACACGGTGATTTTTGGCGTGGTTTCGGTTGGTGGTGGTATCGTACGTCCACGTTAGTGGAACCTTCAACCCACAGAGGGTAACAACTACAAGAGTCCACAGAGGAATCCACCCACAAGGGGTCCTCGAATAAGTGGCCTTGTCTATTCCACCATGGATTACGTCCACACAGGACTAACCTCACTCATGGTAGATCTTCACGAAGTAGGCGATCTCCTTGCCCATACAAACTTGTTGGTTCAACACCACAACATGAAGTACGAGGCTCCCAAGCGACACCTAACCAATCTAGGAGGCACCACCCTCAAAAAGGTAACAGATGCGGTAGTACGATGAACTCCTTGCTCCTGTGCTTCAAAAGATAGTCTCCTCAACACTCAATCAGTCTCTAACAAATTTGGCATGGGTAGGTGAGATTGATCTTTTGAAAAGAAACTTGGGGAGGCTAGAGATCAAGTTTCAAATGGTCGTATTGGAATCTCTTGATCTCAACACATGAGTAGGTGTCCCTCTCTCAGAAAAATGGATCTGGCAAGTGTAAGTGTGTTCTGAGTGCTTCCTCTACGAATGAGAGGAGGTGGATAGGTATATATAGGCATCCCACAAAATCCAACCGTTACAACATTATTGCCCAACTTGGTGACACCAAAATGAATCTCGGCGGTACCAAGTTGCACCAAATGTGGCAACTTCTGAATTCTCAGTGACACCGATATATATATATATATCGGTGGTACCGATACGATGACCTAGATGTTGGAAATATGCCCTAGAGGCAATAATAACGAGGTTATAATTATATTTCCTTGTTCAAGATAATCATTTTTGTCCATGCTAGAATTGTATTGATTGGAAATTCATATACATGTGTGGATACATAGACAACCCACTGTCCCTAATGAGCCTCTAAAGAACTAGTTCATTGTTCATAGATGGTCAAGTTTTCCCTGCCATAGACATGAGTTTTCATTTCATAACGAGATTACATAATTAGGACAATGATGTGATGGACAAGACCCAAACTATGAATGTATCATATGATCGTGTGAGTTTATTACTATTGTTTTATGGATGTCAAGTATCTGTTCCTATGACCATGAGATCATGCAACTTACTCACACCGAAGGAGTACCTTGTGTGTATCAAACATCGCAACATAATTGGGTCACTATAAAGGTGCTCTATAGGTATCTCCGAGGGTGTCTATTGAGTTGACATGAATCAAGATTGGGATTTCTTACTCCATGTGACGGAGAGGTATCTCAGGCCCACATGGTAATACAACATCACAATGAGCGTGCAAGAAATGTGACTAAAGAGTTAGACACGGGATGTTGTCTTACCGAACGAGTAAGGAGACTTGCCTGTAACGAGATTGAACTACGTATGGAGATACCGACGATCAAATCAAGGGCAAGTAACACACTGATGGATAAAGGGAACTTTATATGGGATTGATTGAATCCTTGACATCGAGGTTCGCTTGATGAAGATCTTGTATAATATGTACGACCAATATGGGTTGATGAACATCCAGGTACCGCTATTGGTTATTGACCAGAGAGTGTCTCGATCCTGTATGCATAGTTCTCGGGCCCACACGGTTTGCACACTTAAGGTAGATAATGATTTGGTATTAATGAGTTATGTGTGATGCTAACCTAGAGTTGTTCGGAGTACCCTATGAGATCCCGGATGTCACGAGGATCTCCGAAATGTTCCGAAGGTAAAGATTGATATATAGGAAGTTGGTATTCGAGGTTCAGAGAAGTTCTGGAACATGCCAGTTTTGTGAAGGGATTGTCGGAAGTGTTCCGGGTGTCCACCGGCAGGGTCCACCTACCACGGAGGCCCCATGGGCTGTGAGAGGGGGCGCACCAGCCCATGGTGGGTTGGCCGCCCCTCCCACCAAGGCCCATGCGGCAAGGAAGTGGAGGGCTAAGCCCACAAGGGGTCGGCCACCCTTTCCTTTGGTTATAAGGCACCCTAGGGCTGCCGCCCCTCCCCTTGACGTTGCCCCCCTTGTGGGGGGGACCCTAAGCCAAGCCGGCCACCACCCCTCCTCTTATATATATGTGAGGGGAGGAAGGCTGGAGCATCCAAAAAAATCCACGACGCAGCCTCTCCCTCTCCCTCTAGATCGTTTCCTCCTCTAGTTTTCTGATAGGGCTTGGCGAAGCCCTGCCGTGAGCTGCTCCACCAGCACCGTTATGTCATCACGTTTTCGGGGAACTCATCTACCACTCTACCCTCAATTGCTGGATCGAGGAGGGAGAGACGTCATCAAGATGCACATGTGCTGAACGCGGAGGTGTCATCCGTTTGGCGCTTGATCGGGACTTCATGGGACGGATCCTGATTGGATCGCGATGACGTACCACTACATCAACCGCGTTCTTTTATGCTTCCACTTAGCGATCTACAAGGGTATGTAGATACAATATCTCCTCTCGTAGATGTGCATATCCTAGGTTGATCTTGGTGATCATAGGAAATTTATTGTTTCCCATGCAACGTTCCCTAACAGTGGTATTAGAGTTAGGTCTATACGTAGATGACACCATGAGTAGAACACAATGGATTTTGTGGGTGTTGATATTCAGATTGCTTCCTTCCTTAGTAATTTCTTGATTCAGTGGTATTCCGGGAAGAAGTGGCCCGGACCAACTTTACTCTTCCATGTACGAGAGACCGGTTCCATCGACTGACATGTAACTTTGTTGCATAAGATGGTTGGCGGGTGTCTGTCTCTCCCACCTTAGTTGAAGCGGATCCGATAAAGTCTATCCTTGTAGAAGCTTAAATAGCAGCTTGGATATCACCTTGTTGTTATGCGTAGGTAAGAAACGTTCTTAGTAGATACCCATAGCAGCCACGTAAAACATGCAACAACAAATTAGAGGACGTCTAACTTGTTTTTGCAGGGTATGTTGTGATATGATATGACCAAAGACATGATGATATATATTTGATGTATTATATGATCATGTGGCAATAGTTAGTATCGACTTGCATGTCGATGCATACGGCAACCGGCAGGAGCCATAGGGTTGTCTTTAATTATTGTATGACATGCGTGTCAATCGTTAAGCGCTATGTAATGCTTTACTTTATCGCTAAACAGTAGCAATCCTAGTAGAAGCATGATTGGCGTGACAACCGTGATGGCAACATGATGATGGTGACCATGATGATGGAGATCATGGTGTCATGCTGGTGACGATGGAGATCATGCCGGTGCTTTGAAGATGGAGATCGAAAAGCACAAGTCCATGGCCATATCATGTCACTTATGATTTGCATGTGATGTAATCCTTTTATGCACCTTGTTTTGCTAAGGATGACATTAGCACTATAAGGTGACCCCTCACTAAATTTCAAGATAAAATTGTGTTCCCCCCGAGTGTGCACCGTTGCGAAAGTTCCTTGTTTCGAAGCACCACGTGATGATCGGGTGTGATAGACTCTACGTTCGCATACAACGTATGCAAGCCAGTTTTGCACATGCGGAACACTCGGGTTAAACTTGATGAGCCTAGCTAGCATGTACAGACATGGACTCGGAACACAAGAGGCCGAAAGATCAAACATGAGTCATATGTTAGATATGATCAACATGAAGATGTTCACCATTGAAACCACCACATCTCACGTGATGATCAGACTTGGATTGGTGAATTTGAATCATGTAACACTCGAATGACTAGAGGAAGTCAATTTGAGTGGGAGTATTTAGTAATATGATTAAATGAACTCATTATCTTGAATAATAGTCTAAGTAATCTTTGCAACATTATGTTGAAGATCAAGGGCCTGCGTAGTAGCACCCCTGAATTTCAATGTGTACCTAGAGAAAGCCAAGCTAAAAGATGATGGAAGTAACTTTGTAGACTGGGCATATAATTTGAGGATAGTCGTCGCGGTATCCCAAAAGCCTTATGTCCTTGCTGCACCTCTTGGTGAGGCACCCCCTCAAGTGTCGTCAAAAGACATTGTGAACATCTGGCATGCGCGTTCTGATGACTACTCAATAGTTCAGTGTGCAATCTTGTATGTCTTAGAACCGGAACTTCAAAGATCTTTTGAATGTCATGGAACATATGAGATGTTCTAGGAGTTGAAGTTTATTTTTGAAAATAATGCCCGGATCAAGAGGTATGAAACCTCTGAAAAGTTATATGCTTGCAAGATGGAGGAGAACGGGTCTGTCAGTGAGCACATACTGAAAATGTGTGGGTATTCCAACCGTCTAGCTGAGTTGGGAATTTTCTCGCGCTAGAGGCAATCACTGAAAGAGTTCCTCCATCACTGCAAACTACCTACAAAATCTGTGTGATTAACGATAACATGCAAGGGATGAATAAATCAATCGCTGAGCTGTTTGCGATGCTGAAAGCCGTTGAGTCAACATTTCGGAAGGAGCATCAAGTGTTGATGGTCAATAAAACCACTAATTTCAAGGAAAATGGTGAGGGAAAAAAGGTAACGCCAAGAAGAGTGGCAAAGTAGTTTCCCCTCCAATGAAAAAACCCAAGGCCGGACCCAAGCCAGAAATTGAGTGCTTTCTTTCCAAGGGGACTGACCACTGGAAGCGGAACTACCCCAAGTATCTGGCCGACAAGAAGACGGCCGACACCAAAAAAGGTATATATAATATACATGTTATTGAGGTGTACCTTACCAACTCTCATTGTAGTGCTTGGGTATTTCATACCGGTTCGGTTGCTCACCTTTGCAACTCAAAACAGGAACTACAGAATAGAAGGAGGTTGGCAAAGGACGAAGTGACGATGTGTGTGGGAAATGGTCCCAAGGTTGAAGTGGTCGCCATCGGCACACTCGCTCTTCGATTAGCACCGGGATTAGTGATGAAACTGAATAATTGTTATTAGTACCTGCGTTGAGCATGAACATTATGTCATAGAATAATGGTTATTTAGTACCTGCGTTGTTTAACGTGAGGCGGTTACTCATTTAAATCATACAATAATGGTTGGTCTATTTATATGAGTAATATGTTTTATGGTCATGCACCCAATGTGAGGGGTTTATTCTTATTGAATCTCGGTAGTGATAACACAGATGTTCATAACATTGATGCCAAAAGATGTAAAGTTAATAATGATAGTACCACTTTCTTGTGGCACTGCTGCTTAGGTCATCTTGGTGTGAAACACATGAAGAAGCTCCATGATGATGTACTTTTGGAGTCACTTGATTTGGAATAACTTGACACATGTGAACGATGCCTCATGGGCAAGATGACCAAGACCCCATTCTATGGTACAATGGAGCGGGCAAGTGACTTATTGGAAATCATACATACTGATGTGTGCGGTCTGATGAGCATAGAGGGGTGCGGTGCATACGGGTATATTTATGGGTATATTTACTTAATGAAACAGAAGTATGAAACATTTGAAAAGTTCAAGCAATTTCAGAGTGAAGTTGAGAATCATCGTAACAAGTAGATTAAATTCCTATGATCTGATCGAGGAGGAGAATATGTGAGTTATGGGTTGGGCAATCACTTAAGATAATGTGGAATTGTTTCATAGTTAACGCCACCTGGAACACCACAGCGTAATGGTGTGTTGAAACGTCATAATCGTTCCCTGTTGGATATGGTGTGTTCTATGATGTGTCTTGTCAATTTGTTTTTATTGTTTTGGGGTTATGCATTGGAGATCGTTGCAATCACTTTAAATAGGGCACCATCTAAATCAGTTGAGAGGACGCGTATGAAATTTGGTTCGGCAAGACACCAAAGTTGTCGTTTCTTAAAGTTTGGGGATGCGATGCTTATGTCAAAAAGCTTCAACTAGAAAAATTCAAAACCAAACCGGAGAAATGTGTCTTCATAGGATACCCAAAAGAGATAATTGGGTATACCTTCTATCTCAGATACGAAGGCATAGTGTATGTCGCAAAGAACGGAACATTTCTTGAGAAAGAGTTTCTCTCGAAAGAATTGGGTTGGAGGAAGATAGAACTTGATGAGGTTGTTGAACCTTTACTTCAACCAGAGAGTAGCGCAACATATAATATGTTTACGTGGAGCCTACAACAATTGAAGAGGAGGATAATGATGATGATCATGGAGCTTCAGATCAAGTTGCTATCAAACCTCGTAGGTCGACAAGGGCACGCCCTGCTCCTAAGTGGTACGGTAACCCTGTCTTAATAGTAATGTTGTTCGACAACAATGAACCTGCAAGCTATGGAGAAGGGATTGTGGTCTCGGATTCCAACCAATGATTAGAAGGCATGAAATCCAAGATAGGATCCATGTATGAAAAAAAAGTATGGACTTTGGGAGTATTACCTAAAGGGCGAAAGGCAATTCAGAATAATCGGATCTTTAAGAAGAAGACGAACATGGAAGGTAATGTCACCGTCTATAAAGCTCGACTTGTGGCAAGAAATTTTTCACAAGTTAAAGGAGTTCACTACAATGAGACTTTCTCACCCGTAGCGATGCTTAAGTCTATCAGAATCATGTTGGCAATAGCTGCATTTTTCGATTATGAAATTTGGCAGATGGATGCTAAAAATGTTCCGTAAGAGTTTCCTTAAGGAAGAGTTGTATATGATGAAGCCGGGAAATCACAGTAGGCAGGGTCCTCCCGTCGTCCATGAATGACAACGACAGCTCGAACAAGCGGTCATGGTGTGGAGGCCACACCGAAGGTGCAGTCACCTCCTCGACAACAAGCTCAAGGACAGCCGGGATAAGCTCCATGCACTGCAGGCCCGACAAGGCATCTATTGCCTCGTCCATCCCGCGCGACAAGCGGTAGGTCCTATAAGACCAGTGGAAGGAGGACGCATGCACCACCATCGAACGACGCCAGGAAGCACACTATCAATCCGACAAATGCGACGCTGGCAACCCCGCGCCCAGTACAAGCGGAAACCTACCTTACGATGTCAGGTGTCCTGCCTTCACTCGTGAGCTGCGGAAGGTCCGCTAGCCATCAAGCCGGGCTTTCAAGCCCGAGTTGATAGAAAATATGACAAGAAGCTCAACCCGGCGGAGTTCTTGGGCATCTACACGATTGTCATCCAAGCCGCCGGAGGAAGACACAATAAGGTTCTCACCAACTATTTCCCTTTGGCGCTCAAGGCAAATGTGATATTGTGGCTGATTCACGTTCCAGATAATTCCATTGCATCATGGGCTGACTTATGCAATGAGTTTGTTGGCGCCTTCACAGGTGGTCACGAGGAGCCAAAACAACCCAGCGACTTTCAGGTCCTCCAACTGAAGGTGGGTGAAACCTTGCGAAAATACATCCAGAGATTCAGCAGAGTACACCTCAAGATTTCATAGATACACCCCGCACTCATGATTGCCGCGTTCCACTCGAACGTGCACAACAGGAGAATGCGGGCCAAAATGAACATGACACTCCCGAAGACCATCATTGATCTATACATGTTGGCGGACAAGTGTGCTCGCGCTGAAATAGGAAGGCAACTCCCAGGAGAGGAAGCGGATATCAAAGTCGACTTCGGTGAGGACGACGATGCCCCTGGATCGAAGGGGAGGAACCGAAGCACAATAAGAAGAACAAGGGCAAAGCGGTGTTCACCGTCGAAGGCTCCAGCAGCCTCATCCCCAGCAAGAAGGAAAAAGCAAGACCCCGGCAAGACAGCTGCTTCGTGCGCTAATTGTTGGGAGGCCGCCGCGGCAGAGTAGGCCTAAAAGTTTGATCAGCCATACCGCAAGATCCATCGCACCAAGGGCCATGATCTCCATGAATGCCGCCAAGTTAAGCAGCTTGATGAGAGGCACAAGGCTGAATACAAGAAGCGCGACAAGGAGAAGGGCCAAGATAATGTTGCTGGGAAGGGCCGTGGCGGCTGAGCAGGCTGCCGCAGTAAGGCCCCGCAGCCGAAGGAAAAGCCCGCCACAGGCTGCAAGAGGAAAGATGATGACAACGCAAGTGACAACAAATACGATGGAGTGGATTCCAACGACAGGGAGTTCCAATGGATATCGTTACAAGTACATGTACTGAAAAGATGAGTATAAGGAGTTGGCTTACACTCGCTAGAAGCAACATCAATATCACATCAATACAACAATTTATAGTCATCATGAAGAAGAGGAGGGTCCGACTACGAACGAAAACAACGATAAAAGAACGACGTCCATCCTTGCTATCACAACCTTTCGGTCGGGAACCCCCATCCTAAATCGATGAAGAAGAAGAATAAGAAACTCCAAAGCACAATCATCGTGCTCACGTCCTAATATCATTTTACCTGTACCTACAACTGGTGTTATAGTAATCTGTGAGCCACAGGGGATTTGGAAATCTCATTTCCATAGGTATCAAGACTAGCAAAGCATAATGGGTGAGGTGTGGTTTAGTTGTGAGGATGCAGAAAGCGACTAAGAATTTATTAGGGGTGGCTAACTTAAGAGTACAAGAATAAAATAAGGGCATGATCTACGCATTGCGGACATGAACTACTGATGATCAAATGAATGATCCAGAACACCTACTTATGTCAGACATAACCGCACCATGTCCTCGATCAGAGAAGGAGCTCACGAAAGTGACACCCATGGTTACACACTAAGTTGGTAGGTTTTTATTAAGTTTACTTCAGGTCGTCTAGAACCAAATGTTAAACAAAGTTTCCACGTTGCCACATAACCGTGGGCACGGCTTTCCGAAAGATTTAACCCTGCAGGGGTGCTCCTACTAGTCCATCACAAATTACCACAAGCCTCATAGAAAGCCTTGATCACGAAACTCATCATATCCTCAGATTTCTTAGTGGAAAACCTCAACTCTGAGATAGCCCAATGCATCACCGGAATCCGAATACACTAGATATTTGGTCAAAGGAAAAACTAATCAAGCAAGGCCACCCGACGTGTTAACGAACCCGATAGGAGATGCGTATCTCGTTCTCAGGACACGACCGGACGAGACTAGCTACGAGTAAAACCAAACCTCGAGTTTCCTCGCGGTGGCCCCGTAGGCAACCCGTTTTGTACCAACACTCATGAGGAGCACTGGCCTAGGGGTTGATTAAGTTTCCTCGGGTTAATTACTCCCTGTGTGGTTCATTGATTATTATGCAAATGTAGTACCAAACTTGGGCCTTGCCAGACCAGTCTTAAACTAAAACGAATTATCAAGGGATCCCCATAACAACACTGATCGTGTTAGGACTGCTGAATTATGGAATATAACACCAGTAGCAAAAACTTAGGTGGCAAAGGTGGAACAAAACACCATGCTAGAAGGCCAAGCCTTCCACCTTTTACCAAGTATGTAGGTGAAATAAATTAAATAGCATTTAATAGGGTGATACAACAAGGAACCCATATTATCAAATGGAAGCAACTGCACCTGAAACTAGCAACGCTAACACATGGTTAAGCAAGCGGTAACATAGCCAAACATTGGTTTGCTAGGTTGTCAAAACGTTGAAGGCTTTGATGGCAATGTTGGGAGGCATATTAAACTGGTGGTAGGGAGCGAGACATAGCGAAAGAAAAGAGACGACTAGCATGGCATTGATATTAATGGTACCTAGGAAAATGATCATCTTTCTTGGGATCCTGCTAGGAAGAAGAACGACTCCGTGAAACAGACGAACCGACGTAGTCGAACGGTTCCTCACATTCTTGCAGAACTCTATCGAGACGAAGCAAACCGGAAACAAGCATGAACACACAATATTCACCACACACAAGCATGATATGATGCACACCCTAAGATGATGCATGTCAAGTTTAAATTATTCAAGGAATGGCATGGCAATTCACAACAATCAAACACTACACGTTAAGTGAACCTCAATATGCAACGAGTTGAATATTGACGAAACTCCACGTTTAATTATTTAGTTCACTCCTGTTTATTTCCATGACAATATTAAATCTTGTTAAACATGGCAAGGGGGGAAGCACAATTTAAAATTCCTATATAGGAATTTTAAATGAGGCCGAGAACGACATATAGCATTTCCGAAACGAGCCCGCACGTTAACTTTGAAATATGTCCAGTTTTCTCCTAACCATGTTTTATATTTGTTAAACGACAAATCAAAGTGGTTCACGAGAAACTACATGTGATTCTAGTCGGTTTACATATATAGCAAATCTTCAACGGAGCTATGGTTAACTAGGTATGAATTAAACCGTTTCTATCATGTTAGCAGGCAAACAAATGCAAACAACACGTTAAGGAGTTTCAAATATGCGTGAGAGTTTGAAAATATTAATCTACATGAAATTCTACATGTTCTACATATATAACTTTCCTTGATCCCACACACAGTTTAAAACTTAATGGCGTTTGAAAACATGCTATTTTTCTCAAATACGAAAATTGCAAAACCTAAAAAAATAACAGGCCGAAGGTGCACGCGCAACATGACTATCTAGTGCCCAGTGCGCAACATAGGGAAGGTATAGGGGGGGTTCTCACCTCGGGCCTATAGGGACGGCTTGGGGCTGGCAGGCCGGCTGGAGCAGTGCTGGGCCACGAGAGGAAGCGTGCCCTCGCGGGGCTCGATGTGTCCCGGTCCCAATCGGGATTGATGCGGGAACCCCGGCGATGCTTGGCTCGGCGGGGCCCTCCGGCAAGGCGGACGAGGGGTAGGGCCTACTTGGAACGGATCTGGCCGGATCCAGCTGGCGTTGGCTTGTGGGGGTGGCGTGGCGAGGCTCCCTATGGAGGCGTCCACAAGAGGGGGCCGTCCACAGTGGTGCTCAACATGCAGCCTGCCATGGAGAGGTCTCGAGGCGGAGGGCGACGGGGCGACGAGGGCGAGGCTCGCCAGCGTGGGGCTGCGGGAGGGGTGAGCGGTTGGGGCAGCTGGGTTGCCAAGCAAGGGTGCTGGAAGGAGGAGATCGGGGCTCTCCCGATCCAGAGCTGATGGGCGGCGGCGAATGGGCTTGCCCGGGCCTGATCTGGCTCAGCGGGCCCTGTGGCTGTGGGTGGCTGTAGAGGGGCGACGTGGCTGTGCGGGACTGGCTGAAAATGGCGGTGGCGGCAGCGCTGCCTGGCACGGCTCACCAAGTGGCGGCTGAGAGGTGGTGGGGCGCGGATTCCGAGGCTAGAGGAGAGGGAAGTTCGATTTTAGGATGGGCTAGGCGTCCATATCTAGTATGGGCACTAGGGTTTGAGGGTTTAGGGGGGTTTCGGAGTCGTCCGATCACGATCGGATGGTGAGATCGGATAGGTTGGTTAGCTCGGCTAAGGCGGGTTGTAGAGAGTTGGTTGCGCTGAGATGACAGGGAACATACCGGCCCGCCACAATATTTTAAAATACGGAAAAACATCCGACGACTAACCGATGACAGTTCCGTTACGGTCGACCGTTTGGGTATCAAACGAACTCCGATTGCGTCAAATTTTGGCAGCCGGCCTACCTACATTATATTAAGACCTCAAGCCAAGTTTCAAACCAATCCGAGAATATTCTATACACACTTTTAAAACAATATTTTTAACGGTGCCACAGACGCGTGCGTGTGTGGTTGGTCTCGAAACGGTCAACGGCAAGAACAAAGAGAACACAACAACTAATAGCGAATGCAAGGTTTGAAAACTTGCAGCAACGGAGTGTCGATGCAATGCAGATGATGCGCATGATGCGATGATGAATGTGACATCCAATAATTAACCCGACGACAATGGAATAAAAGGGGAATCTTCTGGAGCGTCGGTCTCAGGCTGTCACAACTATCCTACTTTAACAAGAGATCTCGCCCCGAGATCTATCAATGAAACGGGGAGAGGATGAGAAAGAACAAGAGGTTATACTTAGTCGCTTCTTTGACAAACGAGTGAAACCAACGATCCTAGAAGGTTGCAAAGATATGGAGAATGATACGAGACACAAGCAAGAATGCACACAAAATTTTGGCAGCACTTTGGTTGGAAATTGAGGACAATTTTTTTGATAAGATGGAAAGATGTTGAGAAAATTCACAACAAACCAACTAAATTGATATGCTAGGAAAGAACATGATCTTAACATCCCGAGATGATTGATATAAAAAAAACAACCTCACAACATCTCTGGAAAAGAGAATATGAACTAGATCATTGGGAAGAAAGAATGAATAACAAAATGACATCTTCCACCACAATTGAATTGAAGAGCATGGTGACAAGAAGAATTGAACGGAGTTGTTGGAAAACCAACAACAAAAAGAACAAGCTTATAGTGGACTTATGAAAAAACATCTCAAACAATGAGGTGACAACCAGCCACTAATGGAAACAGAGACTGGGAGCAACAAGATATGAACAACTTCTTACACCAAGAGGATACATTGAGAACTTGGATCAATGAATATCACCATAATAGCCGCAATCCTTAGAAAAAACTTTTCATGAAATTTAAACCAATATAGCGCAATGAAGAAATCATGGGTTGAAATATCTCATGACCAAAAAATAGGTGGGGTCTAATTATCTCATTCTTAAAACAAATTCTCTTCGAGACTCCTCCACTAACAAGAATGCTATAACACCACCTCAAAGGATAAGGAGGGAGAATTGCACTTGGAATTCAAATCACAGGATATTTGAGCCTCTCCAACAAAAATGTTGAAGAACACTTCAAGAAAGAATTGAAACCTTGATGAATCACCATGAAGAACCACTTGTAGAACACCTGAATGAAAGGATGAAAGAATAAGATTATGACTTTGCAAAGATTTAGATGAAGCTTCACGAAGAGATGCTTGAGAAAACTTGGAACTCCATAAAAACAAGATGAACAACATAGAATAGAAAATTGATATCATGAGCCACTTCGAAACAAGAATTGAAATCACCTTCATGAAATAAGAATAAGAATTATGTTATGCCTATTCTTTACCAAGTTACATTGATAACAAGCAATGGATTTAGCATACCACTTATTCTTCTTGAAAACATTGAGGAGAGATATAGGGCACCAATTGAAGAAGTCTTGAACAACCACAGGTAAGAATTCACGAATGAATGAGAATACCAAGAACTAATGGAGATACATGAGAATGAAGACATCTTGATCCACCTGAGAGAAAACTTGAACAAGGCACTGGAATAATTGAGAGACGACCAAAGAGACAACAATTGAGAAGACTTTGAGAATGAAGGCTGAAAGCCGAGCGCGAAGAAAATTTCTGAAATGATGGCCTTCGGAGGATCAAGAAATGAAAACAACTTTGAAATGCACCTGTTAGATATGGATGGAATTTCTCATGATTGACAACAGATGAGAGGATAACACGAAGTTGAGATGGCAATCTTCAAAATATTGGACAAGATTTCACAGAAACAATCATTCGGTCTTCCAAGCTGAAAATGGTGAGGAGAACACCACCAAGATTACCGAGACACTCCGGAATAATGAAGAATGAAAGCTCAAGCCAAAGATGAGAATAAATTCGAGGAGATCTTGGAGAATGGACATGACTAATGGAATCGATACATACGTCATGATTGAAAAAAATTAGAGATCTCCGGGAAAGATTAGTTGAGCTAGATAAGATCCTAGGAAAATCCTGTGGGTTATAGGCCCACTCAAAAGAAACACCGTTGAAAAGATTGCTTAGAAAGAGAGATACTTCACCAGTATAACTGAAAACTTGATGAGGTTGGGAACCTCGAAATAATGGAAAGGATTGAGAACAAGAAACTCTGAGACACCTTAAACACTCCGGGTAGAACACAGAGGGATGAATTAATACGAAAAGATTGAATGAGCATTTCCAACACAGAAATCATATATGAAGGAAAGGATATGATGAACACATATAGATTGAATTTAATCCACCGGAGAGACAACAAGAATGAAGAAAGATGAACTCAAAACTCCCGAGAATCTTCACAAAGAATCATCGGAAACAAGACAGAAGATAAGATAGTGGAAGAAACACTAAAAAGGAGGGCACTAGGATGATAATCGAATCAGTGAAGAAAAAAGGGGCGAGAGGACGGGAAAAGACAAGACAACTTGAGACAAATAAGACAAACTTTGGAAATAAATGAAAGATTGATATTGCAAAACTGGAGAGAATAGAATTCACTTGAAGAGAAGTACACCAGATGAAATGAATTGACATGACGTCTCCGGTTGAGAAGAATTGAAAAGACAACTTGATTGAGCATACAAATTTGCATTCCTATAAAAATATGAGAACACCTCTTAGGAAAGATATGAATTCACCACTTGACATCGAAGCAACTCGAATTACCATGCTCCAACAAAAGCAAACAATGAGGCTTACGAAACAAGCCGAAACAAATTCATGACAGAGATTTCGTTCGATATTTTCGTGGATAGGATCGCACGGGCTTTATCCTACAGTAGCCATCATGTACAAGGAAGTGCACACGACATAGGAAGCGTCCCCGAGTCATAGTAATCTACAAGGACTCTTTAAGACACAACGAGAACCGCTGTAAGATGACCGTGAACAATCGATCCACTAGATGTCGAACCCCAACCTCACATCATGCATCTATTAGAAGATTGTCCTATAAGTAACTACTTGAATTCGCACCTAAGAACTCCCAAAAAATTTCTGGTCATGCAATCGGGTCCACGGATACAAGGAGTAAAATCCTTCACTCAACTCCTAGCAATAACACTACCCGTCCAGCGTATCACATTCGTCAACACATAACTAGAGATCTCGGAAAATCATCTATCTCATACCCTCGTAATCATAATGATACTAAGCATAGCGGTACCCCCGAACTCTCTACACCAGTACTCAGGATTGAAGCAATTTCAAACATCCTCCTTCCTAAGATACTAAGAAATAGGAATGATAACAATGTGCTCAAGAATACCTTGGAGCTCAACTCCCCGTAATAAAATCAACACAATAGGATGCACCAAGTCAGAACTTCGTCACATCGACATCATATAGATTCCAAAAATATCCGCGTGATCCTATAAAAATTAGTGAGAAGAGGAGAAGAATTAAATTATTACGTCAAGATTCCTCACCACAGCATCGAAGAGGAGAAAAAGGAATCCTACTCTCCAATATATAATTAGACTCAAAGTAGTTTTTCACTAGATTCGACTAGGCTAAGTTCGATCAATCAAGGGGGCTCATAGGTCAGTACTGCTCTGATACCAACTTGTAACGCCCAAGATGCGGTCCTAACCTAATTTTGGCGCGAGGGCTTCGACAGGGGTAGGAACGCATCTCGTTGTTTCGCAAGAATTGATATTGTTACAAGTACATGTACTGAAAATATGAGTATGAGGAGTTGGCTTACACTCGCCACAAGTTACATCAATATCACATCAATGCAGCAACATACAGTCATCATGAAGAAGAGCAGGGTCCAACTACGGACAAAAAGAAACGATAAAAGAACGACGTCCATCCTTGCTATCCGAGGCTGCCGACCTGGAACCCATCCTAGATCGATGAAGAAGAAGAAAAAGAAACTCCAAAGCACAATCATCGCGCTCACGTCCTAATATCACTTTACATGTTCCTGCAACTGGTGTTGTAGTAATATGTGAGCCATATGGCACTCAGCAATCTGATTTCCAAAGGTATCAAGACTAGCAAAGCTTAATGGGTGAGGTGTGGTTAAGTGGTGAGGCTGCAGCAAGCGACTAAGCCTTTATTTGGGGTGGCTAACTTATGAGTACAAGAATGAAAGAGCGGGATAATCTACGCAGAGCGGACGTGAACTACTAATGATCAAATGAATGATTCTGAACACCTACTTACGTCAGACATAACCCCACCATGTCCTCGATCGGAGAAGGAGCTCACAAAAGAGACACACACGGTTACACACTCAATTGGTAAGTTTTCATTAAGTTTACTTCAGGTCGTCTAGAACCGGATGTTAAACAAAGTTTCCACGTTGCCACATAACGGTAAGCACAGTTTTCTAAAAGATTTAACCCTACAGGGGTACTCCAACTAGTCCATCACAAATTACCACAAGCCTCATAGAAAGCCTCGATCATGAAATTCGTGATCTCCTCGAATTCCTTAGTGGAAAATCTGAACTCTGAGAAAGCCCAAAGCATTGCCGGAATCCTGATGCACAAGATATTTCATAAAAGGTAAACCTATCCAGCAAGGCCGCCCGACGTGTCGACGAACCCGATAGGAGCCGCATATCTCGTTCTCAGGACATGACCGGATGGGACTAGCTACAAGTAAAACCAAACCTCAAATTTCCTCGCGGTGGCCCTACAGGCAGCCTGTTTTGGACCAGCACTCATGAGGGGCACTCGCCCGGGGGTTGATTAAGTTTCCTCGGGTTAATTACTCCCTATGCGGTTCATTAGTTATTAGGCAAATGTAGTACCAAAGTTGGGCCTTGCTAGACCAGTTTTAAACTAAAACGGATTATCAAGGGGATCCCCATAACATCCCCGATCGTGTTAGGAGCGCTCAATTACGGAATATAACACCAGTAGCCAAAACTAAGGAGACAAAGGTGGAACAAAACACTTGGCTAGAAGGCCAAGCCTTCCACCTTTTACCAAGTATATAGGTGCATTAAATTAAATAGCATTTAATAGGGTGATATAACAAGGAACCCATGTTATCACATCGAAGCAACTGCACCTGAAACTAGCAGTGCTAACACATGGTTAAGCAAGCGGTAACAAAGCCAAACAGTGGTTTGCTAGGTTGTGAAAAGGTTGAAATCTTTCACGACAATGTTGGGAGGCATATTAAACAGCTGGTAGGCAGCGAGACATAGCTAAAGAAATGAGATGACTAGCATGGCATGGATAGTAGTTGTATCTAGGGAAATGATCATCTTGCCTGATATCCCCCTTGGAAGAAGAACGACTCCATGAAGCAGAAGAACTGACATAGTCGAATGGATCCTCACATTCCAGCACGCATGCGCAACTCTATCGAGACGAAGCAAACCGGAAACAAGCATCAACACACGATATTCACCACACACATGCATGATATGATGCATACCCTAATATGCATGTCAAGTTTAAATTATGCAAGGCATGACATGGCAGTTCAGAAAAATCAAACACTACAAGTTAAGTGAAGCACAATATGCAACAAGTTGCATATTGACGAAACTCCACGATTAATTATTTAGTTCACTCCCGTTTATTTCCACGACAAAATTAAAAGTTGTTAAACATGGCAAGGGGTGAAGCACAAATTAAACTACCTATCTTGGCATTTCAAATGAGGTCGGAAACGACCCCACACGTTAACTTTGAAATCTGTCCAGATTTGTCCTAACCACATTTTATTTTTGTTAGACGACAAAACAAAGTGGTTCATGAGAAACTACGCGTCATTCTAGTCGGTTTACATATATAGCTCATCTCCAACGGAGCTACGATTAACTAGCTATGAATTAAACCGTTTCTATCACGTTACCATGCAAACCAATGCAAAAAGCACGTTCAACTGGTTTAAATATGCATGACAGTTGGAAAATATTAATCTAGCGAAATCCTACACGTTCTACATATATAACTTGCCTCGATCCGATGCACGGTTTAAAACTTACGGGCGTTTGAAAACATGTTATTGTTGTGAAAATATGAAAATCGCAAAACCTAAAAAAACTAGTGGGCCGAATCTTCAAGTGCAACATGACTATGTAGCACCGAGCTAACAACATAGGTCAGGCATAGGGAGGGTTCTCATCTTGGGCCGATTGGGTCCGCTCGGGACTGGCAGGCCGGCCAAAGCGGTGCTCGGCCATGGGAAGAAGCCAGCCCAGGCGGGGCAAGCAGGTCTGGCCCACGCGATACACCGGGGCGAGGATGCCGGGCTCGTCGTGTCCCGATCCCGATCGGGATCGAGGCGGAAACCCTGGCGGTGCTCGACTCTGTAGCGCCCTCTAGCGAGGTGGACGAGGGGCAGGGCCTTGCCGGACCGTATCTGGCCGAATACGACCGACTGTGGCATGAGGCGGCGGCGCGGTGAGGCTCTCCGTAGAGGCGGTGATAGGAGGGGCCGTCCACAGCGGCGCTCAATGTGCAACCTTCCATGGCGAGGTCTGGCGGCAAAGGGCTGCGGGGCGACGAGGGCGAGGCTCGCCGGCCTGGAGCTGCGGGAGGCGATGGGCGCTGCGGGAGCGGCTGCCGGCTGGGGCAGGTGGGTCGCCGAGCAAGGGCGCTCGAGGGAGGACATTGGGAAACTCCCGATCCACAGCTGGTGGGCGGCGGCGGATGGGCTTGCGCGGGACCGATCTGGCCTCGGCGAGCACTGCGGCTGCGGGTGCTGCAGAGGGGTGACGTGGCAGCGCGGGACTGGCTGAAATCGGCGGCGGGGGCGGCGCTGGCTGGCAGAGCTCGCCCAGTGGCAGCTGATAGGTGGTGGGGCGCGGATTCCAAGGTTGGAGGAGAGGGAATGTCCATTTTAGGCAGGGCTAAGCGTCCATATATAGCATGGGGTCTAGGATTTGAGGGTTTAAGGGGGTTTCGGAGCCCTCCGATTACGATCAGATGGTCAGATCGAAGAGGTGGGTTAGCTGGGCTAAGGTGGGCTGTGGAGAGTTTGTTGGGCTGATATCAGAGGGAAGATAGCGGCCCGACACAATATTTTAAAACACTAAAAAACGTCCGGCGGCAAACCGATGACGGTTCTGCTATGATCGACCGTTCGGGTATCAAACGAACTCCGATTGTGACAAAATTGGGCAGACGACTTACCTACATTATATTAGGACCGCGTGCCATGTTTCAACCCAATCCGAGAATATTTTATACACACTTTTAAAACACTATTTTTAATGGTGCCGAGGATGCATGCGTGTGTGGTTGCTCTCGAAACAGTGAACGACAAGAACGGAGAGAACCCGACAATTAATAACGGATGCAAGGTTTGAAAACTGGAAGCAACGGAGTGCCGATGCAATGTAGATGATCCGCATGATGCGACGATGAATGTGACAACCAATAATAAACCCGACAACAACGGAAGAATAGGGGAATCTTTTGGAGCATCAGTCTCAGGCTGTCACAGGCTGCAAGACCCAAAAAAGCCCCGTTGCAACCTCTCCCTCTCCCTCTAGATTGTTTCCTACTCTAGTTTTCTAGTAGTGCTTGGCGAAGCCCTACCGGGACAGCTGCTCCACCACCACCGTCATTCTGTCATGGTGTTGGGGAACAAATATACAACTCGAGGAGGCAGAGACATCATCAAGTTGCACGTGTGTTTACTGCGGAGGTGTCGTCCGTTCGGTGCTTGATCGGGAGTTTGTGGGACGGATCGTGATTGGATCGCTAAGACGTACCACTACATGAATTGCATACTTCAACATTTCCGCTTAGCAATCTACAAGGGTTTGCAAATACAATCTCTCCTCTCGTAGATGCGCATCTCCTAGATAGATCTTGGTGAGAGTAGGAATTTTTTTGTTTCCGATGAAACATTCCCCAACACTAGACCAGTTTCCAAATCTAGGTGAGACAGATTCCATTCTTAGAAATTCTGATTCCTGGAATTTTCTCAACAGAAAATTGCTCACTTAATCACGGTGGCACCGATATAGAAGTTGGTTTGGCAAAGGACCTGACTAGTGTAAAATCGATAGGGTCGAGTGGAAAAAGTTGGTGGCACCTATTTTGCTGGTTTGGCTTTGGATAGAGATATTTGTGGGAGAATGAGTAAACATTTTTGCTGGGTACCTCTAAGCACTTGCGCAACCAATTCATCATAACACGTCACCCCCTTTTAATAGTAAAGTCTTTCCTATGGACTCAAAGTGATTTCTCACAAATGTAAAATGTAGAGTTTTCTTTCTTGATGCTTGAGCCAATGTTATTCCTTTCCTTCATCAAGGGGTTTCTTATCACAATCCTTTTGCCAATGCTCTTTGTGGAATATACCTGAAATATACTAGGTAAAAGTATTAATCCAAGAGATAATGTATGTTGTCATAAATTATCAAAACCACCAAGGGAGCATATGAGCTTTCAGTCTCCCCCTTTTTGGTAATTGATGACAACATACAATCAAAGCTTCTAATAAATATAGGCATTAGAATATGACAGCTTCTAAATATACATGACTACTACGAGCTCCCCTGAAATGTGTGAAATCCCTTTTTAAAGGATAGTTGCTTTGGACTGCATGGGCACACACATGGTAGAAGGACAAGACAGGCCATATAAATCTTCACTATATGCATCAAACATATGTGAATGAAGAACTCCATGTTCAAGACTTACTCTTGCAAACAATATGTGCAAGAGACAAGAGATCATCATCAACAAGGATATGATGCATATACTTAAATTGAGGTTCTTGAGCGTCTTAGCAGTAGGAGTACACTTGTGAAAACAAATGTTAGATAACACAATAGTACTCTATTGTAAAGATGTAAAGAGCTTCAAAAGTACCAAGATATGGAGAACATGCGATAAATCTGATTTGATGATAAATATGTCTCCAAGAGAATTTAGAACTTTCTCCCCTCAGGATGAATATGTAAGAATTTCCTCTCTCCCAGAATCATAGCATGTAGATATTGGGAGTAGGTAGGATGAGACAAGTTCAATCAAAAGATAGCAATAAATCAATTATATCTTATGTATGTCTCCCCATTAAAGGTATTACTCCCCCTTAAAGGTATTACTCCCCCTGAGTATGTAAGGTCTGATATATCTCCCCCTTAGGTAGATCTCCCCTTAGGAACATATATCGCCCCCTTTGACTGAAGCTTATCGGAAGCTTTGATATTTCTCCCCTTTGGCATTAATTTCCGAAAAGGTCAGAGGGTAAGGGAACGTTGAGAGAACGGGATCCTGGATTCTTCTCTCTTTGATAAGGTTTCCTTGAATTTGAGTTTTCTCCCCCTTAAGGATTTGTAAAGTGTTCCTTGAACTATTTGCCCCTATGTTAGGGATCATGTATGATTCTCCCTCTTATATTGTGGGATGACTGAAGATTTTTCTCCCCCCAAAATTTTTGGGAAACAAGATTATATTCTCCTTTGGCAAACATGGAAATGTTCAATAAGAGTTTAGGAGGTAAGAAAACTTGGGATCATTGACAATCTTTCTCCATATCTGAAAAGGTCAGAAATATCTGAAAATCTTAGGTAGTGATAATATTCGGAGTCACCAAACCAATATGATAGGAGGCCTCTGGAATAAACCAGTTAGACCGAAATTCCTAGATTGGTGAGACCGGGTTGCAATGAAAATCAAGTCCTTAACTCAAACAGCCTAAAAATATCCACATATTTGAAAAATGAAATATCCAAAGATTTAAAAAGAAATAAGAGAAAACATGTTTATGTTGGTTTTCATTTTTTTGTTTTTAAAATATATACATACATATAGATAAGAGTTGTATGGTTCCATGAAAGCATGCGATGAAAAATGTGAACCATACATGAATCTTCATCAAGATGTTGGGCGGTGACTAGGTCACCTATATTAGAATATATTGAACTGAGGAGTCAAGCAAGAATGCTTGATCATAGGTCATACTCGTTGTTAATTGCAAAATGGGGTTACCTTTTTTGATTAAGCTTTTTAATGTCTTCATATTACTTGAGTTTTTTACCTCATGACTTGGTGCATATCTTTATCAAGGATATGTGTACATACCTTCCAATGATGTAGATGACATGGTATGTAGGTGAACTTGTTGTGGATGCTTAAGATTGATGATAATCATCTTGAGTTGGGAGCTATACTTGTCGTTTTGGTTTACTTTACACCTACATTGGTTAGTTATGCAAGGAAGGACAAAATATATCCAAATGACATGAGCGAATTTCATCATCATTTAATTGTCAAGGATATGATTTTGTTCTCTTCTTCCTCCATCTACGAAGAAGGGGATTGTTTATACTTGTCTATGTCAATATTGCTTTTGATGTTAGTTGATGGCAATCTTGTGACGCGTACTCCTTCCAAGTACCTAGAAAAGGTTAGATGCAATACAAGGGAGCATAGTTTTGCAAGATATAAGATAGTATCAAATAAATGGCATCAAGGAAAAGATAATTAAGCTCATGCCCATGCATGCATATGAGTGAGTCTAGCTCAAGTTTGAAGCATCTATAATGTTCAACTCACTCCTCAAATTAAAAAATACTTTCTCATCAAGTGGTTTGGTAAAGATATCAGCTAATTGTTTGTCGGTACGAACATGCTTGAGATCTATATCTCCTTTACCAACATGATCATGAATAAAATGATGTCGCACTTGAATATGTTTAGTTCGAGAATGTTGCAGAGGATTATAGGCAATATTAATAGCACTTCAATTGTCACACAATAATGGAACATGTCTCACATGGATGCCATAATATTTAAGATTTGAGTCATCCATAGTAATTGCGCACAACATGATCCGGCAGCAATGTATTCCGCTTCGGCAGTAGATAAAGATACCGAGTTTTGTTTCTTAGATGAACAAGACACAAGAGATCCCCCAAGAAATTGACATGTACCCGAGGTGGATTTTTTATCAACCGTGTCTTCAGCATAGTCCGAGTTGGAATAGACAACAAGATTGAAAGAAGATCCCTTGGGATACCATACGCCAAAGTTTGGTGTATGTATCAAGTATCTCACAATTATTTTCACAACCAATAGATGACACATATCGATACGGGAGGCACACACATATATCAATGAACCAATCATTTATGAGTAAACCTTTTGGCCAACTGGTTTGTCCTCCTTAGTGAGGTCAACATGTTGACTAGTAGGCAATGGGATTCTCATAACTTTGCACTCTTGCATGTTGAACTTCTTGATTAAGTCCTTGGTGTTCTTGGTTTGAGAGACAAACATACCTTCTCTCGATTGTTTGATTTGCAATCCAAGGAATAATTTCAGCTCACGCATCATAGACATCTCATATTTCTCTCACATCAAATTTCCAAATTTCTCAGCAAAATGTGGGTTAGTAGAACCAAAGATAATATCATCCACATATATTTGGCAAACAATATTTCGACATTAACACTTCTAGTGAATAAGGTTGCGTCATTTTGACCAATATCAAAACCCTTTTCAATGAGAAACTTTATTAGGCATTTTTACCAAGCTCTAGCAGCTTGTTTAAGACCGTATAAAGATTTATGAAGTTTGTAATCATGATTAGGTTTCTTTGGGTTCGCAAAGCCGGGAGGTTGTTTGACATAAACCTCCTCCTCAATTTCACTATTCAGAAAAGCACTTTTAATATCCATTTGGTAAAGAGTAATATCATGGTGACTGGCATAAGCGAGAAGAATATGTATGGATTCAAGTCTAGCAATGAGGGCATAAGTCTTGCCATAGTCCATACCTTCGACTTGCACGTATCCTTGGGGTACGAGACGCACCTTGTTGCGTACAACTTGACCACCATCATCTTGCTTCTTCGGAAACACCCATTTTGTACTGATGATGTTGTGCTCGCACTAAGGATTTTCAACAAGTGTCCTGATACGTCCATTTTGCATCATGCTTTTATGTTGATATTTATCGCTTCTTTGGCTGTTATTTCACTGCACAACACAATACTTATGCCTTTTCTCTATTATTTCGCAAGGTTTACATGAAGAGGGAGAATGCCGGCAGCTGGAATTCCGGCCTGAAAAAGGAGCAAGTTTGATATGCCTATTCTACACAACTCCAAAAGCCGTGAAAATCAACGTGGATTGTTTTGGGAATATATAAAAAATACTGGGCCGAAGAAGTGCGAGAGGAGCACAACCAGGGCGCCACAAGCCTGGTAGGCGCGGCCACCCCCTGGTCGCGCCTAGGGGGTTTGTGGGCTCCATGCTGGCCCACTAGCCCCTTCTTCCGCTATATGAAGGGTTTTGTTAAGAAAAAAATCAGGAGGAGGCTTTTCGGAGGATTCGCCGCCGTCACGAGGCGGAACTTGAGCAGAACCAATCTAGAGCTCCGGCAGGACGATCCTGCCGGGGAAACTTCCCTCCCGGAGGGGGAAATCGTCGCCATCGTCATCACCAACACTCCTCTCATCGGAGGGGACTCATCACCTTCAACATATTCATCAGCACCATCTCATCTCCAAACCCTAGTTCATCTCTTGTAACCAGTCTCGCGAATCCGATTGGTACTTGTAAGGTTGCTAGTAGTGTTAATTACTCTTTGTAGTTGATGCTAGTTGGATTACTTAGTGGAAGAGTTTATGTTCAGATCCTTGATGCTACTCATTACCTCTCTGGTCATGAATATGATTATGCTTTGTGAGTAGTTACTTTGGTTCCTGAGGACATGGGATAAGTCATGCTAATAGTAGTCAAGTGAATTTGGTATTCGTTCGATATTTTGATGTGTTGTATGTTGTTTTTCCTCTAGTGGTCTTATGTGAACGTCGACTACATAACACTTCACCATTATTTGGGCCTAGAGGAAGGCATTGGGAAGTAGTAAGTAGATGATGGGTTGCTAGAGTGACAGAAGCTCAAACCCTAGTTTATGCGTTGCTTCGTAGGGGGCTGATTTGGATCCACTAGTTTAATGCTATGGTTAGACTTTGTCTTAATTCTTCTTTCGTAGTTGCGGATGCTTGTGAGAGGGGTTAATCATAAGTGGTATGCTTGTCCAAGTAAGGGCAGTACCCAAGCGTCGGTCCACCCACATATCAAACTATCAAAGTAACGAACGCGAATCATATGAACATGATGAAAACTAGCATGACAGAATTTCCCATCTGTCCTCGGGAGCGTTTTTCCTCCTATAAGACTTTGTCCAGGCTTGTCCCTTGCTACAAAAGGGATTGGGCCACTTTTCTGCACCATTGCTACTTTTGTTACTTGTTGTTTGCTATGTATCATCTCACCACACAATCACTTGTTACCGATAATTTCAGTGCTTGCAGATATTACCTTGTTGAAAACCACTTGTCAGATCCTTCTGCTCCTCGTTGGGTTCGACACTCTTACTTATCGAAAGGACTACGATAGATCCCCTATACTTGTGGGTCATCATGTCCTCACTTGATTCCTCTCGAAGTTGTGTAGCTTTTCATGCATGGCATTCACCCAATCCAGCTCCCGAAGGGCTTATTCAACCTTCATAGGCTCAATGCTAGAGATAAATGAATAATACTTGATTCTCCCTGTTTGTATGTGACCAAATATTTGATTCAGCGGATGATCCTTGTCTACTCTTGCTCAAACTCATGACAGCTTCTTCTTATTGGATGGTGGAGTTTCTTCATCATCGTCATCTTTCTCATTCTCGTTGATGGTTTCATCCCCTTCAGGCGCTGGTGAGGATGGTTAAGGCGGATCATCGCGATGTACTTCTTCCTCTTCTCCATCATGTCATGTACCGCTTGTGGTTGACTCCCTGTCATTTTGTGGGTTGCCTTGACACGAAGTAGGAGCTTCCACTTGAGTTGATGAAGTACTTTACTTCATTTCCATTGGATGAATCTTGCCGATAGGTAGATCTTGGATGGCTTCTGAAGGTTCCTTATCTCCTATATCATTTGGCAATTGTTTGACTTGCGAACCATTAGATTCATCAAATTTCACATTTATCGTCTCTTCAACTTTTCGAGTGAAACTGTTGTAGACACGGTAAGTGAGAGAGTTTGATCCGTAACCAAGTAGGAGACCTTCATCACATTTAGGAGAAAACTTAGAGAGATGATGCTTATCAATAATGTAGTGCTTGGACCGAATACTCCGAAGTATCCAACTTGGGGTTTGTTACACGTGAGTAGCTCGTATGTCGTTTTACCGAGAAGCTTGTGTAAGTAGAGTCGGTTCATGGCGTGACAAGCTGTTTCCACGGCTTCTGCCCAAAGGTTTCTTGGCATCTTGTATTTTTCAAGGATCGCTCTCGCCATCTCTGTGAGAGTTTGGTTCTTCCTATCAAAAACTCTATTTTGTTGAGGTGTGTACATCACCGAGCACTCATGTGAGGTACCTTCTTCATCAAGAAAAGTATCCACATTTGTGTTCTTCAACTCCGTTCCACTGTCACTCCGAATTTCTTTATCTTCACTTCAAATTGAATTTGGGCTTTCAGATTGAAGTTCTTGATGATATTTTGTACCTGCGACTTATCATCAAGAAAGATTACCCATAAGAATTTCCACCGAGCCTCATGTAGGCATTGGGACCAAAGAGATCCATGTGAAGCAGCTCGAGTGGCCGTCTTGTAGTCATGATGTTCTTCACGGGATGACTTCCACCGACTTGCTTTCCTGCTTGACAAGCACTACAAAGTCTATCTTTGTCAGAGATAACATCTTTACCACCAAGAATATGATCACCTTTTATAAGCTTGTCATGGTTACGCATACCAACATGTCCTTGCCTTCTATGCCATAACCAACCTTTAGATGATTTTGCAATAAGACATGTGCAGGGTTTGGATTTTTTAGTGAAATCGACAATGTATATATCATCTTTGTGAAAACTAGTAAAGACCATGTTATAATTATCATCGTGAAACACTTGGCAATCAACCTCCGTAAATAGCACATTGAAACCAAAGTATACTATTCTAGATACGGAAAGAAGATTGTAACCAAGGGATTTAACAAGCATGACATTTTGAATGGAATTATCAAGAGATATGGCTACCTTAGCAAGACCAAGTACCTTACCCTTGGAGTTGTCTCCAAAAGTCACATACCTTCGAGTTCCATTGTTTGGTGTGTTCTCATGGAACATGTATTTATCTCTGGTCATGTGATCGGTGCATCCACTATCAAGTATCCAATCTTTTCCTCCAACCATGTAGTCTCTATGGTTCGCCATAAGACTAAGGTTCCTCATGGTCTTCTCATACTCGATGCCAAACTCCTCATCTTCATCGTAGTAGCCATGCTCCACACTGTCATTGTCACACGGAATATCCTCATTATAGGAATCAAGCATTTCATCATAATTTTGACTATGAAAATGTTCATGTTTATGCATGTGAATGGCTTCTACAATGATATTGTTAATGGTAATGACATCTCCTTTAGCACGAATGAGGTCACAAAGCTGAAATAGACATTTATCAAAATTAGGATCACTTGGCTTTATTTTGTGAAAGGCAATGCATTTTTCGAAAATGATATCAAGATTTTTTAGGGAATAGTCAGGATAGCTTTTCTCTAAGTTTTTTCACAAGGTATGAGTACACTCAAAATTCTGCAATTGGTTATGCACATTTCTTGGTAGTCCTCTAATGATGAGATTTACAGTTTTAAGGTTACCAAGCATATCAAGTTCTTCATCATGAGAAGGATGTAAGGGATCAATGGGAGGCTCATAGGGATATTCAACATACTTGCGCAAATGGAATTCATCAAATATATCAAGCATTTTGTCTTCCATTATCTATAATATTCCCCATCAAAAATAGGCACTCTACAACTAATATTCCCCAAACTAGGCACATCCATCTTCCTCCAATGGTGTTTAAACCGGGGGTCATGGAGACCTTGCTCTTATACCAATTGTTGGATCGATAGAAGGGGTGTCTAAAGGTGGTGAATAACCTACTTGCATAAATTAAAATCCTAGCCTTTTCCCAGTTTTAATGGTTGGCAGATTTTAGCGATTCTAACAAGTTTAGTGCACCATACACATGCTACTCAACAAATATTCCAGCGGAAAGTAAACACTTTGCACATGTAAGAAGGGAGTGGAGTTTAGGAAGGTCAAAAGCAAAGATTGACACGACGATTTTTGGCATGGTTCCGATACGTGGTTCTATCGAACGTCCACGTTAGTGGATACTTCAACTCACTATCACACCCTGTTTTTCACCCGAAGTTTTCCGTGTTGCAAAAATCAGAGCTTGTTAAAACTTTTTCAAATAATGTTGTGAGTGCAATGTCAGCCCTTGTTTGAGTGTATGCTTGCTTGTTTGATGACTCAAACCCATGAAAAACTTATTATTTTGCTCTCAACAAAAACCCTTTTTCCTTTACATCAAGATCACCTTCATCTTGTTGGGATACACTACTAGCTCATGAAGCCAAGTGGCACTTCCAACCAAAGTTGCTGATCTGATCCTAATATCATTTTCATTCATTAAAAACATTATTTGGTGATTTAAAATATTATTTTCCTATTTTATATCTATGTCTATTTCTAAGGCCAGTAATGATATTTCCACAAGGAAAATTACTTTCCTGCCTTAGAAAATTCTAAGTAAATTCATGGAAGCTCAAAGGGACATATATTTTCCATACACAAGATTTTCAACCCTATTTTATACTAATATTAATTGAGTAAAACCCTGAAAACCATTTCTGTCTGTTTTAGCTTTTTGAGATGTTTCCAAAGGAAAGTATCTCAGTAAATTCCCATAAAATTACAGGAGCCCTCCAAAACCATATTAGGTGCTCACCTAAAATCTCACCTTGATCCAAGGTGTGGAAGTGCACTTAAAGAGCCCAAAACCCTCTCTGTCCAGAGTAGAGTTGGAACAACTCTACATTGCAAAGTTTCTCCAATGGAGCTAAAACTTTATAGAGGTGTTTAACATCCCAAATGAGGACTCCACACCAAAAATGCGATTTGTGAGACTCTGTTTGTCCACACTTCCTTTGTAAATGACATTACTGGTCACGTTGAGACACTTTCAAGTTTGCAAAGCCAAACTTGTTCAATGGAGCTCAGATTTGGTGGAACCCCATGTTTTTAGCCCAAGACCAAACCTGTTAAGTTTCATTTACAGTGGTGGAGTGGAAGCACCCCAAGTCACTGTCGAACACCTACTGAGAGGAAGGTAAAAACCTTCCTAGCCAGTGTTTTACCCAATGTTAAGCCCCCAAACTTGGTGGGTTAGAGCACCAGAACACCCTGAACACCCAGTCAACCAGCCCCTCTCCAACTCCAAGCACAAGTGACAAGAACTCCAATTTGAGCTGCAGGACAGTACTGGCAACACTAGTGTTCCTTGCTCCCTTGACCAGCTCGAGCTCCCACTAAACCACAAGGGCTAGGCACACTCCCAGCAACACTCAGGACATGGAGGACACATCCCAAGTGCCCCAGAGCGAGCCAGCATGCCGTGGCATGCCAAAACTGCGCTCCGGGCGCGCTCCAGAGAGCCACCCGCAAGGGGCCAATGCTCCGGCCGGTCCCAGCCTCCCAGTTATGTCCAAGCACTCCCCCGACAGCCTTCAGTGCAAAGCTACCCCATGGACCCTCTCCCCCTCGCGCAAGAGCTCACGCGACGCGTGCCCGTGTGCGCCCGACGCGGCCGAGCATGCACGATCGCTGCAGCTCGTCCCCACTCGCTTTCCCTCTGCGGCCGTTGCACTAGGAGGCCCTAAACCACGTCCCGAACCCGTCGTTTCGCGGCCAGCACCTCACTATGCTTGCACGCATGCCACGGTGAGTCACCGGCGTGCCCCAGTCGGGTCACCGTCGTTGGCCTATAAATAGACCCCCCTGGCACTCTAGCACCCTCCAAGCAGCTTCAGCACAACCAGTAGACACTCGCTAGCCACCCAATCAAGCTCGCAGAGCCCCGGTGCTCCAGATCAACCGAGGCCCCTCCACCTCGGAGCTCCGGTCGATCTCCGGCTACATGTCGGCTCCTGCGCTGCCCGACCTCTCATTACACTCCCCTCGACACGAGGAACGTTTCCCCTAACTCTCCCGAGCAAATCCATACCCCTAGCCCCTAGTTCAACACGAACCCGAAACCCTTCCGCCACGAGAACCTCGTCGCTGGCGACCCAGACCAGCTCCGGTGATGTCCCGACCACGAGAAGGTTGGCGAAGGCACGAGGAACCCGTTCCCGTTCCTAGCTAGGCCTGAGGACAACGGCAGCCTCGCTGGCGTCCATCTCCACCTCTCTGGACGGAGGTAGGAGAAGGACCCGACAGGTGGAGCCCACCTATCAGTGTCCTGGGGCAGCCAGTGCGCGCGGCCGCTGACGCTGACCCCAGGGGCCCGCAGGTTAGGTTTAAACCTGGCCCGCGTGCGCCTCGTGGCCAGGCCTGCTGGCTGGGCCGGCTGGATCTGTTTCCCCTGGCCTTTTTCTTTTGTTTTAATCCAGCAAACTAAATGATTTTTATAAAAAGATTTAGCCAGTAGAAAAATATAATTCTTCCACCAGTATTTTTCTAAAAATGAGTAGTATTTGATTCTGTAATAGTTGACATTTATCAATAACAGAAACAATATTGGTATAATAAAATGATATTGAAAAGCACTTGTTTGCTTCTGTTTTATTTTAAATAAATATGATTAGCTAATAAAACAATAGGAAACATTTTTCAAAATAATATTCTGAATTTATTCAAGCCTTGCAACATTTTTAAAAGCACTTTGTGATATGTTTTAGTGAGAGGTAGTATTTATTTAATCCTTCTCGACGGTAGAGTTACCGAGTGACGGAGGATCCGGAGCGGAAGACCTCGAAGACCCCGGATACCTAGCTGACCAAGGCAAGCAGCCCTTTTGCCATGACTTAAGTAAATAAAATGATGCATGCTAGAATAGCAAGTACTTTCCGTTGCATGTGATCACGATGCCGGTTCATCATTGATGTGATGGTACCGAAGGTTTCTTCGAAGCACTTGCATTTATAGTAGTGATATTCACATCACTGCATTGAGCTTGACCCTACCCCGTGAGGGTCACGACATTATCTTGTTGACAAGTAATAATAGAGCATTTTATCATGAGCATATTGATGAGTTAAATAAATAGTTTATGAAAACCCCGTCGGGTGCCACTAATTCCCGAGGGTGATGATGAGTTGGTGATCAGTTTTGGTGAAGTGATGCACCGGTCATTTTGGTGTGAGTATGGTTTCGGAAATGGATTAGATTTATGATGCGTCGACCGTCCCAACCTTACCAGTACGACCACGATACCCCTTTATGGGATTGGGCTTTGTTGATTACTCTGGTCGGTGCTAGCAAAGAGCCACATTACTAGTGGCGGGAGTGATCGGTGTCACTCTCGTGATGGGGTCGTGCCAGGTAGGACGACTATGCCATTATTATAAGTTCCAGCCACACCGTTGGTCCCTGCATGGTTGATACAGTCCAGAGTCGGTGCTCGTAAGACGTACAACATGTGGGCTGGGTACCAATCGAGTGGATCTCTTTGTCTAGTATCGTCAGGGGAAAGATGATGATCGGATACTTACCTCGGGTATATGTGATATACGTGAGTCGTGGATGACACAGAAGTATTCCGTTTCTCGTGGGTCCAGCGTACTACCTCTGCAGAGTGTAAACTATTCGAATAGCCGTGTCCACGGTCAAGGACAGTTGGGTGGTGTTGTTTAAACTACGTCCTGAGTTTCCGCATAAAACAAGTGTGTGTGCGTGGTGTTAAAAAGGTGTTGTTATAATCATGATGATCACAATAATATGATCAAGTTCGGTGACTTGACATATAGGGTAAACCCAGATGGTTTCGCCCTCTTTAATACCTTGAGATTATGACAAGTCCGATGACTTGGCATATAGGGTGAACCCGGTGTGTTCAACCCTTTACAGATATGTTAATATCTGTAACCTGTTATTCACAAGTAGTTCTTTAACTTGTTCCACATACTTGATCATACCACCACATCGCATTCCACTCGAGATAACTGTCATTGTTATTCATTACCATACATATGTCATGGGTTGTTTGCGAGTACATTCAAAGTACTCATTGGCTTGCCACTGGTTATGTTATTGACCAGACAAGGAAGGACCGGAGTTTGGCGATGAGTACGCCGTCAGAGACGGACCTGCGATCTAGGACGCTTCCGAGTCAGAATGCCTGTCGGTATAGGCTTGATGGCATGGGCACCGCTTAGGCCTTACGAGTTTCCGCTACTCGATGTATCCGTTTATTTGGATTTAGGCCTTGCTCTTGAACCCGACCTTCTGGTCATTTGATGTAATAATTTGGTACTTGGATGTAAGACTCTATTATTCAGTATCTGTGTTCAGTGAACATTGATCCTTGGGGTCACTCGGCACGGCGAACTCGACTTGCTAGTCGGGGTCCCCACAGAACTGGTATCAGAGCCATCCTGACTATAGGAAGCCTTAGATAGCATGGACGTTAACCAAGAACGTTAGGACGCCAGCCTTGCACAAGACTCTTGCACATACAACCTCCTGACTTCTCTCCTATGCCTTGTAGATGGCTGCTGTACCTCAGACGCTTCTGGAGACCGGCTTTCCGCTACTTCTGGTGGATCGTCTCGAGAAGTGCCATGTATGACGCACGCCCATCTTCCTCTACCAGGAGCACTGGGTCAACGCCGACACCAAGGAATATCACGTGGACGTGATAGTGAAGGCTAATGACTCCCCGTCTAGTTGGTTCTTTGAAGGACCACAGATGGGAGAGCTGATGTTGGTAGTGGAGACGGTTGCATGAGAGGCGCTCGTGCAACTCCGCAGCATCCTCTCTGAGATGGCTAATGAGCCTGTCACTCGTCATCTACCTTTCATTAAGGAAGGAGTGGATGGGAGCTGGACACTCACTCCAGCCACGGAGTATGGGATGCCACTGAGGTCTCAGACCTACTTCAGTCTCTCGTCAGACACCCAGACACACTTCCTGGTTAAGGAATCAGTCAAGCTTTGCCAAGAGCTGCACCTAGTCAAAGGCCTGCTCCACACTGAGAAGATGCAGAACCGCAAAGTTAGAAGGCAGGCGCGCCTGAAGGGAGGGCAGCTGTTGCCACTAGGGGTGGTGTGTTACCCATCCAGGCAGTCCCTCTTCGGAGTCGCCGCCTGACAGCGGAAGACTACACTGGGATCTTCGCCACCTCGCCCAAGAGACGCCGAGACGTGCGGATTCTTTCTTCCACTCCTATAAAGGAAGAGGATGTTGATGAAGATGAGGATCCTGTTGAGTCCGCCTTTGAGACCGAGCAGTCCGCCGCGTAGGTTTTAGCGTAGGCAAATCGGAGTACCCGAGTATAGGGTATCCTTGTATCCGTTTTTAATTTGCTTATGTGTGCTTGATGTAAGTCACCTATTGCCTTGGGCAGCCTGTAAGTGACTACGTCACCTAGTTGTCATGAATGCAATTTCCAGTGTGTCAAAAACTTTGGTTTTAAAAACTTGGCACATGCACGTATTGGAACCCCTCTTACTAGGAGCAAATCCTTGTACTCCCGAGCAAGGTGGCATTTTGACCTATCTGTCTCTATGACAGGATGGTGAAGGCAACCCGCAACAGCACCTTCGGCAACCCCGGCGCCGGCTCCTCAGGGACGCCGTAGGGAACCGAAGGAGAAGCTCATGCTGGAGGTCACCATGAGCAGCCTAGAGACCTTCCGCGACCACCTCCTCCTCAGAACTTGACGATGGCTCAATTCCTTCAAGCTCTTCGAGAGGAGCGTCAAGCCAGCAATGCCGCTATCCAGCAGCTGACCCAAGTCCTGGTGGACAACCCACCGCGGAATGAGTATGGCGGTGGTCGCTCTACTCTTTCTGAGTTCATGCGGACTACGCCCCCCATATTCACGGACTCGACTGAACCCCTGGACGCCGATGACTGGATTCGCACCATTGAAGACCTCCTTGCGCTGGTCAAGTGCACCGATGATCATGAGAAGGTCCTTTATGCTTCTCACTGTCTCGGAGCCACCGCCAGGGCATGGTGGGATGGATTCCAGATCATGCGGGCAGGGCAAGTCATCACGTGGGAGATGTTCACGGAAGGATTTCGCGCGGCTCACATTCCGCCTGGACTGATGACCATTAAGAAGCGGGAATTCCGAGCCTTGAGGCAGGGCAGTGGAATTGTTAAGGAGTACCTGCAGAAGTTTAATCTCTTGTCAAGGTACGCACCTGAAGATGTTAACACTGAGGCCGCTAAGGTGGAACGCTTCATGGAAGGGTTACATCAAATCCTGCAATACCAGCTGGTGGTTTGCGACTGCCAGGCTTTCAGCGAGTTGGTTAACAAAGCGCTTATGTTGGAAGACAAGCATCGTGCAATGGACGACACCCGCAAGCGCAAGCTGATAGGCAGTGGAGGACCCGGTAATGCAAGACCAAGACCGTGGCAGTCAGCACCTGCAAGACCCAACTTTCACCAGCAACACTACAAGTACCCGGTGTTTCGCCAGAATTATCAGCCTCAGCAGCAAGTCAAGCCAGTAGTCAAACCGCCGAACAACGGTGGAGTCAAGACCAACCCTCCGGGGCAAGTCACCTGCTTTGGGTGTGGTCAGACTGGGCACTATTCCAGGCAGTGCCCCAACAAGAAGCCCGACGCACCGCGTCCCAATGCACCCAACCCCGGTCAAGGTGCACCAGGGAGGAACCAGCCCCCCCGCAACCAACAGTTCAATGGTAGGGGCCGGATCAATCACATCACTGCAGAAGAAGCACAGGAAGACCCGGACTGCATTCTGGGTACGTTCCTCGTCAACTGAACTCCAACAACAGTGTTGTTTGATTGTGGTGCCTCGCATTCTTTTGTTACTCGAGGGTTTGCAGAGAAATGCGGTTTAAAACCCACTTTACTCCGCGGGCAGATGGCAATCCAAACCCTGGGAGCAGTATTAAGTACCAACCTAGGGTGTAGAAGGGTCGAGATAATTATCAATGGGACGGGTTTCTTGGCAGTCCTCATTGTGCTTAAATCACAAGGTGTGGAAGTAATCCTCGGTATGGATTGGTTGGCCAAGCACCAGAGTCTTTTCGACTGTGCCAACAGAGCCATCACCATGATAAGCAACCAAGGGGTCAAGGTCAAGTTCATCTCCGAACCCGTATCGGCTCACGCACCTCGAGTCAACAGTCTCTCCGAGGTAGAGCTTGATCGAGTGCCTATAGTTTGTGAGTACCCGGACGTCTTTCCTGACGAGCTACCCGGAATGCCTCCTGACCGATACATTGAGTTCATCATTGAGCTTATGCCCGAATCGAGGCCTATTTATAAAAAGCCTTACAGGATGGGTTCCGAGGAGTTGGCAGAGTTGAAGAAGCAGCTGGATGCGCAACTGAGGGAAGGGTTCATTCGTCCGAGTGCGTCACCTTGGGGATCACCTGTTCCGTTTGTTTCAAAGAAGGATGGTACCATTCGACTCTACGTCGACTACCGTTCCCTTAATGAAGTCACAATTAAGAACAAGTACCCACTCCCCAAGATCGACGACCTGTTTGACCAGTTAAACGGGGCCAGGGTATTTCCCAAGATCGATCTCCGATCGGGATACTACCAGTTGAAGATCTGACCAGAAGATATACCCAAGACTGCATTCGTGACCCGGTACAGTCTATATGAATGCATGGTCATGCCCTTCGGTTTGACAAATGCCCCAGCCTACTTCATGTACCTCATGAACAAGGTCTTCATGGAATATTTGGACAAGTTTGTTGTCGTGTTCATCGATGACATACTAATCTTTTCCAAGTCCAAAGAAGAGCATGAGAAACACCTGAGGCTAGTTTTGGGAAAGCTTCGAGAGCACCAACTTTATGCCAAATTCAGCAAGTGTCAGTTCTGGCTGAACGAAGTTGGATTTCTGGGTCATACCCTGACGGCACGCGGTTTAGCCGTGGATCAGTCCAAGATTTCTACAGTGACCAACTGGGAATCACCCAAGGACGTGAAGGATGTCAGGAGTTTCCTCGGGCTCGCGGGATACTACCGCAAGTTTGTCGAGGGATTCTCCAGCATCGCTCGACCTATGACTCAGCTCTTGAAGAAAGGCCGGAAGTTCGAGTGGACACCGGCGTGTGAAGCAAGCTTCCAGGAGTTGAAGAAGAGGCTAACTACCGCCCCGGTATTGGCTACTCCGGACATCAACAAGGAATTCGTGATATATTGTGATGCCTCGGGAACCGGGCTCGATGGAGTCCTCATGCAAGATGGCAGGATCGTGGCATACTTGTCACGGCAACTGTGACCGCATGAGGAGAACTACGCCACCCATGATCTCGAGCTAGCAGCTGTAGTGCATGCTCTGAAGACGTGGCGACATTACCTTCTGGGAAAGCGATGCGAGATATATACATACCACAAAAGTCTGAAGTATATCTTCACCTAGAGGGAGCTGAATATGAGACAACGGAGATGGCTTGAGTTAATCAAGGATTACGACCTCAGCATTCAGTACCATCCCGGCAAGACAAACGTGGTAGCCGATGCCCTGAGCCGGAAGGCAGGCTCCTTGAACGTCACACTCAAGGACAGGTTACCCACCTTGTATGAAGAGATGGAGGGCTTAGGACTTGAGATAGTCGAACCATGGTACCTGGCCAACCTCGAAGTCAAGCGTACTCTGGCAAACGACATCAAGGAAGCCCAGAAGGGGCACAAGAGTATCGAAGGCCTCAAAAGGAAGGTGCGAGAAGGCAAAGCCCCAGGATTCTCGATTGATGAGCAAGGAGTATTGTGGTACGGGAAGCGCTTATACGTACCCAACAAAGCCGAACTTAAGGACTTGATCCTCCAAGAGGCACATGACACACTGTACTCTATCCATCCAGGTGGTACCAAGATGTACCAAGACATCCGAGAACGATTCTGGTGGCATGGCATGAAGAGGGAAATTGGCTCCTATGTTGCTAAATGCGATTTATGTCAGCGAGTCAAGGCTGAACACCAACGACCCGCTGGATTGCTACAACCTCTTCAAGTGCTGGAATGGAAGTAGGATATAGTCGGCATGGACTTCATCACCGGGTTACCCCGGTCGAATAAGGGTCATAACTCCATTTGGGTCATAGTTGATCATTTGACCAAGGTGGCCCATTTCATCCTCGTTAACACCACTTACGATGGCAGCCAGCTGGCCAGTCTGTACATTCATCGAGTGGTGAGTCTCCATGGAGTCCCCAAAGAGATTGTGTCTGACCGCGGCACGCAGTTCACCTTAAGATTCTCGAAGAAGTTTCAAGAAGCTCTCGGAACCAAACTCTCCTTCAGTACGGCTTTCCACCCGCAGACGGGCGGACAGACCGAGAGGGTAAATCAGATACTTGAGGACATGCTCTGCGCTTGTGTTTTGGCCCATGGTGCCAAGTGGGAAGACTATCTACCATTTGCTGAGTTCTCTTACAACAACAGCTACCAGTCCAGTCTTCAAATGGCCCCATTCGAAGCATTATATGGGCGGAAATGCCGCACCCCGCTCAATTGGTCCGAAAATGGTGCAGGGCTAGTTTTCGGACCAGAAGCACTGGAGGAAGCAGGGGACAAGGTTCAGCTTGTCCGAGAGAACTTGGAGGCAGCTAAGTCAAGGCAGAAGAGCTATGCGGACCCTCGCCGCAGAAATGTGGAGTTTGTTCTTGGAGACCAAGTGTACTTGCGAGTCACGCCTCTCAAGGGGACCAAGCGTTTCCACGTCAAGGGGAAGCTAGCTCCAAGGTTCATTGGACCCTTCAAGATCACGGCAAGGCGCGGGGAAGTAGCTTATCAGTTGGAGCTACCTCCTGAACTTTCGGGTGTGCACAACGTGTTGCACGTGTCACAGCTCAGGAAGTGTTTGCAAGTGCCGAACCATCCCGATCTTTACAAGGACATTGATCATCAAGCTATTGACCTTCAACCGGATCTTACCTACCGCGAGAGACCGATCCGCATTTTGGACGAAGCAGAGCGTTGCACCAGAAGCCGCACCATCAAGTTTTTCAAGGTTCAGTGGAGCAACCATACCGAAGCAGAAGCCACATGGGAGTGCGAAGACTATCTCCGATCAGAATTTCCCGAGCTGTTTAACGCTTAGCTTAGGAATCTCGGGGACGAGATTCTTGTAAGGGGGATAAGTCTGTCACACCCTGTTTTTCACCCCAAGTTTTCTGTGTTGCAAAAATCAGAGATTGTTAAAACTTTTTCAAATAATGTTGTGAGTGCAATGTCAGCCCTTGTTTGAGTGTATGCTTACTTGTTTGATGAATCAAACCAATGAAAAACTTATTATTTTGCTCTCAACAAAAACCCTTTTTCCTTTACATCAAGATCACCTTCATCTTGTTGGGATACACTACTAGCTCATGAAGCCAAGTGGCACTTCCAACAAAAGTTGGTGATCTGATCCTAATATCATTTTCATTCATTAAAAACATTATTTGGTGATCTAAAATATTATTTTCCTATTTTATATCTATGTCTATTTTTAAGGCCAATAATGATATTTCCACAAGGAAAATTACTTTCCAGCCTTAAAAAATTCTGAGTAAATTCGTGGAAGCTGAGAGGGATTTATATTTTCCATACATAAGATTTTCAACCCTATTTTATAATAATATTAATTGAGTAAAACCCTGAAAACCATTCGTGTCTGTTTTAGCTTTTTGAGATGTTTCCAAAGGAAAGTATCTCAGTAAATTCCCATAAAATTACAGGAGCCCTCCCAAACCATATTAGGTGCTCACCTAAAATCTCACCTTGATCCAAGGTGGGGAAGTGCACTTAAAGAGCCCAAAACCCTCTCTGTCCAGAGTAGAGTTGGAACACCCCTACATTGCAAAGTTTCTCCAATGGAGCTGAAACTTTGCAGACGTGTTTAACACCCCAAATGAGGACTCCACACCAAAAATTGGATTTGTGAGACTCTGTTTGGCCACACTTCCTTTGTAAAGGACAGTACTGGTCACTTTGAGACATTTTCAAGTTTGCAAAGCCAAACTTGTTCAATGGAGCTCAGATTTTGTGGAACCCCATGTTTTTACCCCAAGACCAAACCTGTTAAGTTTCATTTACAATGGTGGAGTGGAAGCACCCCAAGTCACTGTCGAACACCTACTGACAGGAAGGTAAAAACCTTCCTAGCCACTGTTTTACCCAATGTCAAGGCCCCAAACTTGGTGGGTTAGAGAACCAGAACACCCTGAACACCCAGTCAACGAGCCCCTCCCCAACTCCAAGCACAAGTGAGAAGAACTCCAATTTGAGCTGCAGGACAGTACTAGCAACACTAGTGTTCCTTGCTCCCTTGCCCACCTCGAGCTCCCACTAAACCACAACGGCTAGGCACACTCCCAGCAACACTCAGGACATGGAGGACCCGTCCCAAGTGCCCCAGAGCGAGCCAGCATGCCGTGGCATGCCAAAACTGCGCTCTGGGTGCGCTACAGAGAGCCACCCGCAAGAGGCCGACGCTCCGGCCGGTACCAGCCTCCCCAGTTATGTCCAAGCACTCCCCCGACAGCCCTTCAGGGCAAAGCTACCCCAGGGACCCTCTCCCCCTCGCGCAAGAGCTCAGGCGACGCGTGCCCATGCGCGCCCGACGCGGCCGAGCATGCACGATCGCGGCAGCTCGTCCCCACTCGCTTTCCCTCTGCGGCCATTGCACCAGGAGGCCCTAAACCACGTCCCGAACCCGTGGTTTCGCGGCCAGCACCTCACTGTTCTTGCACGCGTGCCACGGTGAGTCACCGGCGTGCCCGAGTCGGGTCACCGTCGTTGGCCTATAAATAGACCCCCCGGCACTCCAGCACCCTCCAAGCAGCTTCAACACAACTAGTAGACACTCCCTAGCCGCCCAATCGAGCTCGCAGAGCCCCGGTGCTCGAGATGGACCGAGGCCCCTCCGCCTCGGATCTCCGGTCGATCTCCGGCTACACGTCGGCTCCCGCGCTGCCCGACCTCTCATTACACTCCCCTCGACACCAGGAACATTTCCCCTAACTCTCCCGAGCAAATCCATACCCCTAGCCCCAAGTTCAACACGAACCCGAAACCCTTCCGCCACGAGCACCTCGTCGCCAGTGACCCAGACCACCTCTGGTGACGTCCCGACCACGAGCAGTTAGGCGGAGGCACGAGGAACCCGTTCTCGTTCCTAGCTAGGCCTGAGGACAACGGCAGCCTCGCCGGCGTCCATCTCCACCTCTCTGGCCGGAGGTAGGAGAAGGACCCGACAGGTGGAGCCCACGTGTCGGTGTCCTGGGGCAGCCAGCACGCGCAGCCGCTGACGCTGACCCCAGGGGCCCCTAGGTCAGGTTTGAACCTGGCCCGCGCGCGCCTGGTGGCCAGGCCTGCTGGCTGGGCCGGCTGGATCTGTTTCCCCTGGCCTTTTTCTTTTGTTTTAATCCAGCAAACTAAATGATTTTTATAAAAAGATTTAGCCAGTAGAAAAATATAATTCTTCCACCAGTATTTTTCTAAAAATGAGTAGTATTTGATTCTGTAATAGTTGACATTTATCAATAACAGAAACTATTTTGGTATAATAAAATGATATTAAAAAGCACTTGTTTGCTTCTGTTTGCTTTTAAATAAATATGATTAGCTAATAAAACAATAGGAAACATTTTTCAAAATAATATCCTGAATTTATTCAAGCCTTGCAACATTTTTAAAAGCACTTTGTGATCTGTTTTAGTGAGAGCTAGTATTTATTTATTCCTTCTAGGCGGTAGAGTTACCGAGTGACGGAGGATTCGGAGCGGAAGACCTCGAAGACCCCGGATACCTAGCTGACCAAGGCAAGCAGCCCTTTTGCCATGACTTAAGTAAATAAAATGATGCATGCTAGAATAGCAAGTACTTTCCGTTGCATGTGATCACGATGTCGGTTCATCATTGATGTGATGGTACCGAAGGCTTCTTCGAAGCACTTGCATTTATAGTAGTGATATTCACATGGCTCCTCGGAGCACAAACATGATGAGCTGACCCTACCATCTACGAGGATCATGCTACCGTCATGTTGGCTAGTAGAGGATAATCACTGCATTGAGCTTGACCCTACCCCGTGAGGGTCACGACATTATCTTGCTGACAAGTAATAATGGAGAATTTTATCATGAGCATATTGATGAGTTAAATAAAGAGTTTATGAAAACCCCGTCGGGTGCCACTAATGCCCGAGGGTGATGATGAGTTGGTGATCACTTTTGGTGAAGTGATGCACCGGTGATTTTGGTGTGAGTATGGTTTCGGAAATGGATTAGATCTATGATGTGTCGATCGTCCCAACCTTACCAGTACGACCACGATACCCCTTTATGGGACGGGGCTTTGTTGATTACTCTAGTCGGTGCTAGCAAAGAGCCACATTACTAGTGGCGGGAGTGATCGGTGTCACTCTCGTGATGGGGTCGTGCCAGGTAGGATGACTATGCCATTATTATGAGTTACAGGCACACCGTTGGTCCCTGCATGGTTGATACAGTCCAGAGTCGGTGCTCGTAAGACGTAAAACATGTGGGCTGGGTACCAATCGAGTGGATCTCTTTGTCTAGTATCGTTAGGGAAAGATGATGATCGGATACTTACCTCGGGTATATGTGATATACCGCGAGTCGTGGATGACATGGAAGTATTCCGTTTCTCGTGGGTCCAGCGTACTACCTCTGTAGAGTGTAAACTATTCGAATAGCCGTGTCCACGGTCAAGGACAGTTGGGTGGTGCTGCTTAAACTACGTCCTGAGTTTCCGCATAAACCAAGTGTGTGTGCGTGGTGTTAAAAAGGTGTTGTTATAATCATGATGATCACAATAATATGATCAAGTTCGGTGACTTGACATATAGGGTAAACCCGGATGGTTTAGCCCTCATTAATACCTTGAGATTATGACAAGTCTGATGACTTGGCATATAGGGGGAACCCGGTGTGTTCAACCCTTTACAGATATGTCAATATCTGTGACATATCTGTAACCTGTTATTCACAAGTAGTTCTTTAACTTGTTTCACATACTTGATCATAGCACCACATCGCATTCCACTCGAGATAACTGTCACTGTTATTCATTACCATATATATGTCATGGGCTGTTTGCGAGTACATTCAAAGTACTCATTGGCTTGCCACTGGTTATGTTATTGACGAGACATGGAAGGACTGGAGTTTGGCGATGAGTACGCCGTCGGAGACGGACCTGCGATCTAGGACGCTTCCTAGTCAGAATGCCTCTTGGTGTAGGCTTGATGGCATGGGCACCGCTTAGCCCTTACGAGTTTCCGCTACTCGGTGTATCCGTTTTATTTGGATTTAGGCCTTGCTCCTGAACCCAACCTTCTGGTCATTTGATGTAATAATTTGGTACTTGGATGTAAGACTCTATTATTCAGTATCTGTGTTCAGTGAACATTGATCCTTGGGGTCACTGGGCACGGCGAACTCGACTTGCTAGTCGGGGTCCCCACACTCACGGAGGGTAATGGCTGCGAGAGTCCACGGAAGGCTCCACCCACAAAGGGTCCACGAAGAAGTGGCCTTGTCTATTCCACCATGGCTTACATCCACACAGGACTAGCCTCACTCATGGTAGATCTTCGCGAAGTAGGCGATCTCCTTGCCCATACAAACTTCTCGGTTCAACTCCACAACACAAAGTAGGAGGCTCTCAAGCGACACATAACTAATCTAGGAGGCACCACCCTCTAGAAGGTAATAGATCCGGTAGAACAATGAAATCCTTGCTCTTGTGCTTCAAAAGATAGTCTCCTCAATACTCAATCACTATCTCATAGATTTGGCATGGGTAGGTGAGATTGATTTTGTGGAAAGAAACTTGGGGAGGCTCGAGATCAAGTTTCAAATGGTTGGATTGGAATCTCTTCATAGCAACACGTGAGTAGGTGTCTCTCTCTCTCAGAAAAATGGATCTGGCAAGTGTAAGTTTGTTATCTGTTCTTCCTCTATGGACGAGAGGAGGTGTAGGGGTATATATAGGCATCCCCTGAAATCCAACCGTTACAATATTATTGCCCAACTCGGTGACAAAATGAATCTCGGTGATGCCGAGTTGCACTAAATGTGGCAATTTTTGAATTCTCGGTGAGACTGGTATATAAATCTTGATGGTACCTGTGTGATGACCTAGACCGGTTTCCAAATCTCGATGAGACCGATTCCATTCTCTGAAGTTGCGATTCCTGGAAATTGCTCAACAGAAAGTGGGTCACAGAGTCTCGCTGGCACCAATATGGAAGTTTGTGGTACTGAGAGATTAGGGTTTGGAAAAGGATTTGTCTGGTGGAATATTGGTAGGGCCGAGTGGAAAAAGTTTGTGGCACCGATTTTCCTGGTTTGTCTTTGGACAAAGATATTTGTGGGAGATTGAGTGAATACTATTGGTGGCTACCTCTAAGCACTTCAGCAGACAATTCATCATCATAACTCACCCCCTTTTAATAGTATTAGCTCACCTATGGACTAAAACTTATTTCTCATAAATGTAAAATGTAGAGTCTTCTTGCTTGAAGCTTGAGCCAACCCTATTCCTTTCCTTCATTAAGTGTTTCTCCTCACAACCCTTTGGCCAATGCTATGTGTTGACTGTACCTCAAATATATCAGGTAAAAGTGTTAGTCCAAGAGATAATGTATGTTGTGATGAATTACCAAAATCACCAAGGGAGCATATGTGCTTTCACTTGCCCTTATGATCTCTAGGATATTTGCGTTGGCGACGATGCCTAATGGATGCATCACCACTGGTTTTTGACTGGGGTGTCATCATCCCTTTTCCCAGTGATGCCATCATCCTTAGGGGTGTCCACCATGTAGACGTCGTACATGGAGCTAGTAGTGGATCAGCCTGTTACGGGAGGACCAGGTGATTTGGTAGTAGTATCAATATCTTTGGATTCCTCTGAGAAGAAATCTAACAAATAGGTTAGATATTCCATAGTGTCTATGAAGTGGGTGGTGGGTGGGGAATAAAGTTCCCCTCACCTAGACTTAGAGCTCGAAGGATCATGGATGAGGACCGAGCCGTCCTAACTATCCATGTCTTGGGTTTGGATCAGTGTCTCGTTTGACAATGCGAGATTTGCCGAACTAGTCTTAAGACCTCCATCGGAGTTGACCTCCAATGCGTCAGCATAAGAAGTGTGTTCGGGCGAGGTTACCCTCGGGCCTTCGAACACAACTGTCGGATCCAGGCTCAAGGCGAGATCGATTGTAGACACTATGTTGGACTCGAGGTCGGGGAGTGGACCCGTAGTTCAGGCTTCGGATTTTTCGAGCTCCTCGGCCAAAGCCGAGACCTCGGGGAGGATCACATCGCCTCGGGTGTCGGTGATGTACTCTAAGTGAGAGAACTTGAATCCCTGGACCAGGGGAAACCCGTTGATGTGGTGATCAACCGCCTTGATACACGGGGTAGTACTGCCGAAAGCAGGGGGTTGGTCGGGGATAAAGATATCCTCGGTATTGATGTTTTTGCTAGTGACCTAGCGCGCCATCCATCCTTCCGACCTTCAGCAGAACTCTCAAAGAAAGCACCAATGTCGTTGTCAAAACTGGCTAATCTTGAGTAGGGGGTCCGAGGTCTGGATCTTGGGTCGATGAGTAACAAGGGATGAAAGATACGATGTTTACCCAAGTTCGGCCCCTCTTGATATAGGTAAAACCCTACGTCCTGGTATTGTTGTATTGATCCAGTAGTACAGAGTACAAAGTTGATCTACCTCGAGATTGACTCTTTTGGTGCATAAGCGCATTTTCCCTAGAAAAAACCAGGAGAGGACTCTTGGGATGGAGCGTCGTCGTCAGGAGGCGGAACTTGGCCAGGTGCACTTTTGCTCTCCATGGGAGCGATTCCCTAGGGGATACTTCCCTCTCGGAGGGGGAAATCAAAGCCATCGTCATCACCAAAAACCCTCTCACCTTGGGAGGATCAATCTTCATCAACAGATTCACAGCACCATCACATCTCAAAACCCTAGTTCATCTCTCGTGTTCAATCTTTGTATCAAAACCTAAGATTGGTACCCGTGGGTGACTAGTAGTGTTGACTACATCTTGTGCTTGATGCAAGTTGTTTATTTGGTGGAAGATTAAGTGTTCAGATGCGTTATGCTATTTATTATCCATGTGATCTTGAGCGTGAATATGATTTGTGAGTAGTATCTTTTGTTCTCGGGGACATGGGAGAAGTATTGCAGTAATCATGTGAATTTGGTATTAATTTGATATTTTGATGATGTGTATGTTGTGATTCCCTTAGTGGTGTTATGTGAATGTCGACTACATGACACTTCACCATCTTTGGGTCTAAGGGTATGCATTGTGGAGTATTTATTAGATGATGGGTTGCTGGAGTGACACATGCTTAAACCATACTTTATGTGTTATTTCGCAAGGTGCTGATTTGGATCCATATGTTTAATGTTATGGTTAGATGTTATCTTAATTCTTCTTTCGTAGTTGCGGATGCTTGCGAGAGGAGTTAATCATAAGTGGGAGGCTTCTTCAAGTAAGAACAGCACCCAAGCACCGTTGCACCCACATATCAAATTATCAAAGTAGCGAACGCGAATCAAACAAACATGATGAAAGTGACATGACATTCCCATGTGTCCTCAAGAATGTTTTACTTGTTAGCAAAGACCGTTTCGGCCTGTCCTTTGCTATAAAAAGGATTGGGATACCTTGTTGCACTTTTTTTACCATTATTATTACTTGTGTGTTAGAAATTATCTTGCTATGAAACTATCTATTACCGATAATTTCAGTGCGTGTAGAAAATACCTTGCTGAAAACCGCTTGTCATTTCCTTCTGATCCTCATTGGGTTCGACACTATTACTTATCAAAAGAAATATGATTGATCATATATACTTGTGGGTCATCAAGATTCTTTTCTGGAGCCGTTTCCAGGGAGTGGAGCGCTTTTCATGTGTGGAAATTGTAAGGAAAAATTTATATTACGTGCTGAAATTTATTGTTACTTGCTACTATGGAAAATAATCCTTTGACGGGTTTGTTCAGGGTATGTTCACCTCGACTAGAAGCAAAAGGGTATATCCTCAATCTACTACACCTATTGAATATATTGATTATGAGATTCCTTCGTGTATGATAGAGAAACTTCTAGCTAATCCTTATGCAGGAGATGGAACACTACATCCTGATATGCACCTAATCTATGTGGATGAAATTTGTGGATTACTTAAGCTTGCAGGTTTACCCGTAGATGAATTTAATAAGAAGGTTTTCGCTTTATCCTTGGGAGTAAAGCATTGATATGCCATAGTCTATGTGATGAAACTGGAGCTTGGGAATTGAAACGATTGAAATTGGATTTTCATCAAAAGTTTTATCCTATGCATCTAGTTCATCATGATCAGACCTATATATATAATTTTTTGGTATCATATAGGAGAAAGTATCGCTCAATCTTGGGGGAGGCTTAAACACATGATGTATACATTCCCCAATCATGACCACTCAAGGGAAATTATCTTACAAAAAAATTATGATTGGCTTTCTCATGATAATCAACCATACTCAATTCTTCTTTGACTAGCTCTTTTATGACGAAAACTATTGAATCCAAGTGGGACCTTCTTGAAAGAAAGAAATGTAACTCTGAAGATTGGGAACTCAACAAAGGTGATATCATGTATAACACTTAAGTTTGATTATGTTAAATCTTTTATGGATACTGATGATTTTCACAAGTTAGCAATAAATATGGACTTGACTCTGAGATAGTAGCCTCTTTTTTGAATCATTTGCTACTCATGTTGATCTCCCTAAGGAGTAATGTTTTAAATATCATCCACCTGTTAAAGAAAAGGTTGAGGAGCCAATTATAACTAAAGATGAAATTATCATTTACATTGTTGATCTAGTTGTGTCTGTTGCATATATTGAAAAACCACCTTTCCATGTACAGATAGAGGAACATATTAAGGTTTCAACAATGGTTAACAAAAGAAATATTAGAGCACCCAGACTAGATGAAAAATATTAAGTTAGAACCTAATATTTCTATGCTTATTTATTTATGTGATGAAGCTACTAGCATTGACAAACCAGATATTAAAGATAAGAATAAACTTGTTGTTGGCATGCTTGTTGTCTTAGTTAAACTAGGAGACCATTGTTATCATGGATTATGTGATTTCAGTGATAGTGTTAGTGCTATCCCTTTTACTTTTAATCAAGAAATTACAAATGATATTACACCCACCGAGATAGAGGATATTGATGTCACTATTATACTTGCAAACAGAGACACTATCACACCACTTGGGATTGTTAGATATGTTGAAGTCTTGTGTGGGAAAATAAAATACCCTATTGATTTTCTAGTCCTTGGTTCTTCACAAGATAATTTTTGCCCAATAATCTTTGGTAGGCCTTTCTTGAACACTGGTAATGTGAAGATATATTGCAATAAAGAAACTCTAAGTGTTAATTTTGGTGATGTGTCTCATGAATTGAATTTCTCTAAGTATCGTAGGCAACCTCATGATATGAAATAATTGCCTACTGAGTATGAAATAATAGGTCTCACTTGTATTGTCGTATGACCGACTGATATGTTAGAACAATATTTCATAGAGCATGAACATGATGCGAACTTGCATAAAAGAAATGAAATAGATAAGATGATCTTTGATCAACAACCTATCCTTAAACACAATTTGCCTTTTGAAACTCTAGGAGGCCCTCATGTTCATGTAAAAACCGGCAGATCTCGGGTAGGGGGTCCCGAACTGTGGATCTTGGATCAATGGGTAACAGGAAACAAGGGGACAGTATTTACCCAGGTTCTGTCCCTCTCGAAGAGGTAAAACCCAACGTCTTTATCAACTATATTGATGAGTGTATGTTGGTTAGGGAGTCGATCTACCACGAGATGAGTTAGAAAAACCCTGGATGATGGTTCTGTCGATGTTTTCCATGAACTAAAACCTCTGGTTTATATAGACACCACAGGTACCTAGGGTTACATATGGTCGGTTACGTGAGGGAATAAACACGTCGATATTATCATCTTGACTTGGAGCAAGATACCTCATTTTGCATCATGAATTAGTATTGATATTTGTGTTGATCCTACCCTTTATCCATTGTTATCATACAACTCTTATGCCCTTTCTCTCTGAATATGCAAGGTACATCACTAAGAGGGAACTATATAGAAACTGAAATTCTGGAACAGAAAACCGAGAAAAAGGCAGAAAAATCAACTTGCTCCAACTGATATGAAACTTTACGGAGATTTTTTGTAGAATATTTGAGATTTTCTGGAAGAAATATACTGAAGAGGGGCCACCAGCTGGGCACAAGCCAATAGGCACTCCTTGGTCACGCCTTAATGGCTTGTCGGGCCCCAGCTGGCCCTCTAGCAACCATCTTATCTTATATGGTGTATTTTACCCTAGAAAAAATCATAGGTCATCTTTCGGGATGAAGCATCAGCGTCTCGATGTAGAAACCTTTGTAGAGGCCCTTTTGCTCTCCAACAAAGAGATTCTACTAGGGGAATTCACCTCCGGGAGGGGGAAATCGAAACTATCATCATCACCATTGCTTCCTCCTTCGTGGGAAGAGCAATCTTCACCACTACGATCTCATCTCCAACCCTAGTTCATCACGTGTATTCAATCTTTGTCTCAAAACCTCATATTGGTACATGTGGGTTACTAGTTGTGTGTGATTACATCTTGTAGTTGATGCTTGTTGGAGTACTTGGTGGAAGGTATTATGTTCAGATCCTTATTATTATTATTACACCTGTGATCCTAAACATATTGATGATGTGTGATTATTAATTATTGTTCCTGGGGCATGGGAGAAGTCTTGTTATAAGTAATCATCTATAGTTGGTATTCGTTCGATATTTTGATGATATGGATGTTGTTAGTTGTCTTAGTGGTGTCATGTGAACGTCGACTACATCACACTTCACCATGTTATGGGCCTGAGGGAAGTCATTGTGGAGTAACAAATAGATGATGGGTTGCGAGAGTGACAGAATCTTAAACCCCAGTTTTGGAGTTGCTTTCATGAGGGGCTAATTTGGATACACATGTTTCATGCCATGGTTAGATTATTCTTAATTCTTCTTTCGTAGGTGCAGATGCTTGAGAGAGGGGGTAATCATAAGTAGGTTGTAACTTCCAGTAAGAACAACACCTTAGCAACGGTCCACCCACATATCAAATCATCAAAGTAGAAAACACGAATCAACTTAATATGATGAACATGACTAGATATAAATTCCCATGTGTCCTCGGGAGCGCTTGTTTTATATAGGAGAACTTCCAGGCTTGTACTTTGCTACAAAGAGGATTGGGCTACCTTACTAATCCTTTTCTAATATTTTTACTTGTCACTTGTTATGAATCATCATTCTACAAAACTATCTATCACTGTTATTTACACCACTTGCTTATAATTCCTTGCTGAAAACAGCTTATCATTTCCTTCTGCTCCTCATTGGGTTCGACACTCTTACTTATTGAAAGGACTATGCTTGATACCCTATAATTGTGGGTCATCAAGAGTCTTTTTTGGCAACGTTTCCGAGGAGTGAGACGCCTTTGGTAAGTGTAAATTGGTAAGGAAACACTTTCGGTACGTGCTGAAATTTACTATTGCTTATCACTATGAACAGTCACTCTTTGAGTGGCTTGTTCGGGGCATCTTCGCCTCGAACGGGAGTTGAGGAAATTATTCCTCAACCTATTGAACCTACTGAAAATATTTACTATGAGATTTCTTCGGGTATGGTAGAGAAACTGCTAGCTAATCCTTACAACAGTTCAACTCATCTTGATTACCATTTGATATATGTCGATGAGATTTGTGGATTGCTTAAAAATTTAGGTCTACCTAGAGACAAAGTTAAGAAGAAAGTTTTTCCTTTATCTTCGGAGGCAAAAGCACTAACGTGGTACAGGCTATTAGATGTTATTGAATTAATGCATTGGAATCGCTTGAAGCTGGAATTTCATCTGAAGTTTTATTCTATGCATCTAATTCATGATGATCAGAATTTTTTATTTATAATTGATGGCCTTGTGAAGGAGAAAGCATTAGTCAAGCTTGCGGGAGGCTTAAATCTATGATGCACACTTTCCACAACCATCATCTCTCAAGGGAATTGATTATACAAAAACCTTATCCTCGGCTTTCTCATGAAGATCAAACATTACTCGATGCTTGTGATGTCGGTTCCTATATGAAGGAGACTATTGAATTCAGATGTGATCTTTTGGAAAAGTTTAAACATAGAAGTGATGAAAGCACAATTGCTCCATAAGGTGGTTTTGCTAATTAGTCGCAACATATGCATCATTGGACTAATGAATTTATTCCAGTACATTTCAGAAAAGATCAAAGATGCTTTGGCTATAGGATTGTGTGGAAATGCCCTTATGACGCAAAGGAAGGAACAAGATTGGCTAAAGCTTCAAGGAGGAGGACTTTTCATTTTACACTTTGTGAGAAATCACTTTGAGTCCATAGGAAAGCCAATACTATTATGATGAATTTGTTGCTCACGTGCTTAGAGATAGCCACCAAAAATACTCAGCCACATCCCCAAAAAATATATTTGTCTCAAGCCACATATGCAAAATCGGTGCCACCGACATTTCCTACTCATCTATACTGATTTTGCACTTGGACAAATCATATGCCAAACACACCATCTCGGTACAACCCACATTTCTATCGGTGCCACAGAGATTGGGTGACCTACATTCTGTTGAGATAATTTCAAGTTTTGGAATTTCTGAATTTGAAGTTGGTCTCACCGAGTTTGGAAACCAGTCTAGGTCGTAGTATCGGTACCACCAAGATTCCTATATTGGTCTCACCGATAATTCCAAAGTTTCCACATTTAGTGCATCTCGGTGCCACCTGGATTCATTTCGTTCTCACCGAGTTGGGAAATAATGTTGTAACAGTTGGATTTTGGAGGATGCCTATATATACCCCTCCACCTACATCTCATTTGTAGAGTAAGCACTTAGAACACACTTAAACTTGCCAGATCCATTTTTCTCACAGAGAGCCACCTACTCGTGTGTTGAGATCAAGAGATACCATTCCAACCATTTGAATCTTGATTTCTAGCCTCCCCAAGTTTCTTTCCATAAGATCAATCTCTCCTACCCCTTCCAAATCTGAGAGAGGGTGATTGAGTGTTGAGGAGACTATCTTTAGAAGCACAAGAGCAAGGAGTTCATCATTCTACCACATCTATTACCTTTTGGAGGGTGGTGCCTCCTAGATTTTTTAGGTGTCACTTGGGAGCCTCGTACTATGTGTTGTGGAGTTGAACCAAGATGTTTGTAAGGGCAAGGAGATCGCCTACTTCGTGAAGATCTACCATGAGTGAGGCTAGTCATGTGTGGACGGAAGCCATGGTGAAATAGACAAGGACGCTTCTTCGTGGACCCCTTGTGGGTGGATCCCTCCATGGACTCTCGCAGTCATTACCCTCCATAGGTTGAAGTCTCCCCTAACATGGACGTACCATAGCGCTACCTACAGGAACCATGCCAAAAATCATCGTGTCAACCTTTGCGTTTGATCTCCCTACCTTACCCTCAATTTACACTTGCATGTTTCACCTTCCGCTGCAATACTCTTAGATATGCATGTGTTGGGTGTACTTGACTAGTCATAGTTGCTAAAACTGGCCCATGCTAAAATTTGGGAAAAGGCTATGTTTATATCTTGTCAAGTAATCTAATCACCCCCGCCCCCCCGCTATAGACATACTTTCGATCCTACAAGTGTTATTAGACCTTTCGTCTCCATTGCATTGGTTTCACAACCAATAATAGTATGGCGTCCAGTGAGGGAAATTACCATCGTAGAAGTCCATATTTCGATGGCACTAATTTTGCTAGTTGGAGGCATAAAATGAAAATAAATATTCTTGGTCATAATCCTACTGTTTGGACTGTTGTTCATGTTGATGTGCAAGGTGATTTCTTCAGAGAAGGAAGAGAACAGGATCATGATGCAACAACACAAGAATTTAAGTTGTTGTAATTCAACGCTCAATCCTATGACATCCTATTCAACTACTTGTGTCCCGAAGAATTCAACAAAATCATTCGCATTGGGAATGCAAATGAAATTTGGGATACATTTACTGATATGCATGAAGTTACTGATTCGGTTAGAGAATCTAACTTGGATGTGCTTCAAAGTCAGCTTGACAAGTTCAAGATGAAGGATGGTGAAGGAGTCGCTGAGATGTATTCTAGTCTATCTCTCATCAGAAATGAGATTGTTGGCTTAGGAAGCGAATAGATGACCGACAAATTCATCATCAAGAAGATATTTAGAGCTTTGGATGGAGGAACGACACCGTGTGCACATTAATCCAAATGATGCCCAACTAGAAAGACCTCAAGCCTACTAAAGTCATTGGAAGGATTGTTGCTCATGAAATGTCTCTCAAAGACAAAGATGAGTTGCACAACAAGTCAAGCGGTGCTTAGAAAGCTTCAGTCGATGCTCCCGCTACTTCAAGTGAGAACCTTGTTATGAATGAAGAGATCAACCTCATGGTCATAAAGTTCAACAAGTTCTAGAAGAGTAGAGGCGAAGAGAGAAGCTCAACCTCAAGATACGATGAGAAGCGTTTGTCTAGTCATGACCGAAACTGCTACAACTGTGGAAAGTCCGGACACTTTTCCAATGAGTGCTCGGATCCCCACAAACGAAGAGAAGAGTCACCTAAAATACGAAGCTCAAGAGATGAGTCACCTCAAAGAGAGTGAAGGACAAGTAGGACAAGTACACCAAGAGTAGTTCAAAAATAATACATCAAGCTCATGTTGGTGAATGGGCTTACTGTTGTGAGTCTCACAACCACTCCGATATAAGTTATCACTCCAACTCTGACTACAGTCGAGATAAAGGTGTTGCCGGCATTGGACTTGTTTCCGCCAAATCCTATGACTTCTTTGATTCGCCAAATGAAGGGATTGGAAACTGCTTCATGGCAAAAGGCCCCAAGGTATCACACCCGAGAATTTTGACTTTGATAGTGGTGAGGATGACTTGTTAGGGGAAGATGACTTTATCTTTGATAAGACTAGTGATAACATTTAAAATGAACTTGCTAATTATCATGCTAGTCAAGAGAAATTCAATGATGATGATAAGAAATATATTGAACGATTAACTAAAGAATTAAAAACTCTTAAGTTAGCTCATGAAACTACTCTAGAAGATCATAGAGAGCTTGCAAGAACTCATGAGAAGCTATGCTTCGAGAAGTTAAATTTAGAGCAAGAGCATGAGTTCCTAAAAGCAAGCAATGATGATCTTCGAAAGGAGATTTCCTCTTATCTAGCCAAATGATTACTCTTGTTTGCTTTTGTTCCACAAGTTAAATCCAAGAACACTAGTAACAAAGTCAAGAAAGGTTCTTCATGTTGTAACAACAATGCTAAAGGTAAATCATATTATGTCTTGCTAGTAGCTCTCTTGATTCCACTAATGATTCTCTTAAGCAAGTTACACTTGAGCAAGAAAATGATTTATTGGAAGGGATTGTAGAGAGAGGTATCTTCAAGAGTCTTGCCAGAAGTAAGCAATTCAAAGAAACCGTGCACAATCAAGAAGGACATCGGAAGAAACAAGGTGTAGGTACTTCAACGTCAACAGGGATGTTTGGGAAGAATGACCATATCCCATTCCCAAGTTTGTTCCTCAAGAGGAGAGGTATGATCCTACTCCTCCCAAGGGAACAAGCTCTCAATATGACCTTCTACCACAAGGCTACAAGGGCAAGCGAAAGATTCAAGAGGAGATTGACTCATTTGAAGAAGAACCCCAAGCCAAGGTTGACTGGGTTCCCAAGGACACCTCTAGAACTACCTCATCTAGTGCTACCACAACTCCAAGGATCCCCATCAAGGTTATGTGGGTCCCAAGAGGAAGAACTAGAATGTTCATGAGGGGGTGACTCAGCTAATTATATTCACTCTTATTCATTTTGGCAACAACTATATGCACTCAACCTCAACCATATGCACTAGTTCAAGGAGTCACACATTCCCTCAAAGGTGAGCAAGGGACAAGGTAATTAATCATCTTTGGACATCACCTTCCATATATTTCACTCCATGTCCATAGATATCTTTGCATTTGTTCCTTTTTCTTTGGGACTAACCCATGTAGGTGAGAAGAGTAAGGAACAACAAGGATTGCTCCCAACTCAAGATGAACTTCATTCACAATGAGAATCCACCACTACTTCACTTAGTGGAAGTCTTTTACGGCAAAACCCAAGGTTAGTTAATCCCTCTTAGGGGGGATGTCACATCTAGGGGGAGCTTTACTCTAAGACTTGAGTACAAGCATCACCTAAATGATGTGAACACATTAATGCATTATGTAAAAGTGGTAACCCCACTTGTGCTTAATCGCAGAGTATGACCTATGATCAAGTATTCTTACTTAGCTCCTAAGTCAATATACTCATATATAGATGATTTCCTCACCACAAAAGTTCTTGATAGATGCTAGAATGTTTGTGCATGTTCACCATATTTCATTTTACATATTATTGTGTGAGCATGTTGGAATGCATACTTTTGCTCATTCAGAATATCCAATTGTTGTTATTTGGCTTTCCATTTATTTTGGCCAATTGGATATACAAGAATGCCTAAGTACCCTTCTCTTATTATCTATGATTTCTTGTCTCAAATTATATTCATGCTACATCACAAAATTTGAGCAAGCACTCTACAGACAATCTATGTGAGTAGCACTCGAAGATCCTTCTCGACAAGGGCTGAATTCTTAAACTTCCCAAAGTGTATCTCGGTGTGACCAACCTCAAAATCTTGGTCCCACCAAAGCATAGGGTAAATCAGTTTTATTCATCCCGGTACCACCGAGTCTTGCTTTTCGGCCTCACCGAGTTTCCCTGTTTGTGACAGTTATGGAACCCAGTGGCACCAAAAATCACAACTCGGTGTCGCTGACAGTGAGTGGATATATATATATATATATATATATATATATATATATATATATATATATATATATTCCCGACTCTTGAAAAACTTCTTTCAAACATCGCCTCATTGCACCCCTTGCTGTCGTGCCCTAGTCCGCTGGACATCAAACTTAATCCTCCCGTGCACCCTCGTCATTGGAGTCCTCGCTGCTGACGGAATCTTCACCGATGTCGCCGCCATAGCGGATCCGAACCAAGTTAGGGTATGGATTCGATCACTTTTTAGGCTCCTTATATGATTCTTGTGCAAATTAAGGACTGCCGATTTCAATCAGCGATTGCCAGTATTCTATCTAGAAGAAATATCCTTTCGAATAGCAACCAATGAAGATTTTAGGGTTAACACTCCGCTAAATTGAATCTCGGTGTCACGGAATTGAAAAAGTCTGTAGTAGCAATTTCTGTTTTAGGGTTGCTGAGAATGGTATCGGTGTAACCGAGTTCTTCTTTTCGGTGAAACCAAAAAGGGGTGCCAAGTTTGTGTTAATGAGATCATGTGTCTCGGTGGTCTGATATTTGTAACTCGATGGAACCGAAATCCATTTTTGCTGAAAGTTAAAACTAAATTTTTCGGAGTTCAAATTTGACAAAACTTATCCATTTGTGGTGCTTATCTTTTCTAGATCTTCTATTTCTTTTCACAGGGTTAGCTTGTTTGCTTGTGTCCTAGTCTGCCAATTTGCTTGTCTGTTTGGGCTGCAAGATGTCAGGTTCCGATGACAGTCAGAACAACTTCAGTGAGCCCCATGACGAGTCTGATTCTGGCACTAGTCCTCAGTGGACCCCTTTTGATTGATATACCCCAAGCTCGCATGGCATGCCGAAGGCAGCTACCAGGTCCATAAAGAAGCTGAATTCTGAAGAAAAAGATTCTGATTTTGTTCCTGAAGTTTGAAGATCCAGCTGAAACTGTTGATGCTGATGATGAGGAAGAAGAGATACCAGTTGAGGCCCCTCTGCCAAAGAAGAAGAAGCTTATGGCTGATGACATGCCTAAGAAATCTTCTCCGAAGCCAACAGCTCCTAAGAAGCCTGTAGCTCCCAAGAGGACTACAAAGGACATCCCTGCAGCGACTAAGGAGAAAGGCACTCCTTCCATAGCCTTTGCTGCAGAGGTAGAGGATGAGCATGCACCTATTCTCATGAAGCTAAGACCTTATCTACCACTTCACAATGAGGTTCATCCAAGTTCCGAATACATGAAGAAGAGAAGCGATGCAGGGTTGAGGAAGTGGAGAGCTATTGATCCATATGTTGTGAGAAGAAGAAATGTTGTTGATACCTCCATTCACACAAGGGAACAACAAGATTTCTATGATTCAGTTTTGTTTGACAAGATTCCAGGAGTCAGTGACATGAGAATGTCGACTGGGAATACATTAAAGCCAATGAAGATTTCTTTCCCCATGTGAGAGAAAACTTCAATCTTGTTGACACTGAAGAGTTTGTTCGTAGAGAGATGACTGCAAGGAATGATGAGATGACTATACAATTATACTCAATAGTTCATTTCTATGCAGATGGCACAATTTTTTGGATGACTCATGGTCATATATATGAAACCACAATTGACGAAGGGGCTACTATCGTTGGTGCTCCAAAGTCATGTGCACAGGACATGGATGTGTATTCAAATCCTAAGATGAATTACAACTCCATGGCCAACATATACAACGAGTTCCCAATGACTATCTATCGTCTCACAAGCTTGGCTTTGTCTATTTCTTGCAAACTGGGATAACCACTACCAACACTATCTTGAGAGATACCCTAATGCCCAAATTAGGTGATTAAAAAATGATTAGAGGCTATTCCATCAATATGTTGCATCATCTAGACACCCACACTCACTTCAAAGTCATGGATTTGATTGTTGAGGCTGTCAGGCGAACTTCTACAGACGAGAAGAAATAATGCGGATATGCACCATATATTTAGATGCTCATCAATGCCAAGATTGTCAAGCATGCATATCAGCTTCATCACCCTCATTTGTCACTTAAGCCAAAGTTTGAGGATCATATAGTTGTGATGGATGACAACCATCCCAGCTCAGCTACCGCTAGAGAGGCTGCAGAGGCAGGAGCTGCAGAGGCTACTAGGAATGCTCCAGCTCCACCAAGCCAGCTCAAAACCAGAGATGAACATATGTCCTTCTTCGTCAGACCCATCCGATGGATGGAGAAGAAAATTTAAGACATATTGCTGATCCGAAGAGTTTTGAGAGGATCATGGAGACTAAATTCCATGACCTCGATGTGAAGGTAACGGAGTTGACCACCAGTGTTCAACGTCTTCAGCATGAACCGGACTCAGTGAAGATACCAAGCTCAGATGATGAAGATCATCATGACGACGACGATGATGATGATTCATCTCTTTGTACTACCACGGTTCACAACCGAGACCAGGTCAGCAGCTGTGCTAGTACCAGAAGAAAGATTGTCTTCATCAACTCAAGCTTCGGCTCCTACTTCGGCACCTCCAGTGCACCTCCAGCTCCTGCTCCAGTGATATCTGTCGAAACTTTCGTTGATGCTCTCTTGTCTACTCCAACTTCTTCTACCGGAGGAGATCATGACCAAAGAGAGGCTTAGACTAGACCTTTGAACTTTTTGGTACTTGTTGCCAAAGGTGGATAAGTGTATAGATAAGGGCTTCGAGAGAGGGAGAGCTTTTGACTTTATTTCCTCTCATTTGGTTTTCAAAACTTTATTTTGTCTTTTCGATGACTTTACCGTTTAGATGCATGTTTGATCATACTCTTTGATTGTTTGATGCTACCATGTTAGGACTTTTGAGTTATCTACCTCATGATCATTCACTTGTTTGTTGGTGCTATGTGCATTGCTATTCATTCTTATCATTTATGTGCACCACCAAGTTGTATGTGACATGGAAGAGTAACCCATAATCCAAATCGATTGTGCATTTGCATTCAAATGCAAATTTAAAATAATGCACAAATTTAGGGGGAGCTCTTGCTTTTAACATACCTCTCAAAGTTTCAATGTCAATCATTGATTATATCTTTTGTTTAAGATTTGACCTATATGTTGTCATCAATTACCAAAAAGGAGGAGATTGAAAGCACAATTGCTCCCTAAGATGGTTTTGGTAATTAATCACCACCTTTGCATCATTGGAGTAATGAGTTTATTCCAGTACATTTCAGAAAAGTTCAAAGATGCTTTGGCTATAGGATTGTGTGGAGATGCCCTTATGACGCAAAGGAAGGAATATGATTGGCTAAATCTTCAAGCAACAAGACTCATCATTTTACACTTTGTGAGAAATCACTTTGAGTCCAGCCAATACTATTAAAAGGGGATGAGGTATTATGATGAATTGGTTGCTCAAGTGATTAGAGATATCCACCAAAAATACTCAAGCACTTTTCCACAAAATATATCTGTCCCAAGCCACGTATGCAAAATTGGTGCCACCAACATTTCCTACTCGGCTATACCGATTTTACACTTAGACAGATCATATGCCAAACCCACCATCTCGGTAACAATAACATTTCTATCGGTGCCACCGAGATTGGGTGACCAACATTCTGTTGAGATAATTTCAAGTTTTAGAATTTTCGAGTTTGAAGTCGGTCTCACTAAGTTTAGAAACCATTCTAGTCCATTATATCAGTGCCACCGATATTCCTATATCGGTCTCACCAAGAATTCAAAAGTTGCCACATTTAGTGCAACTTGGTACCACTGAGATTCATTTTGGTGTCACCGAGTTGGGCAATCATGTTGTAACAGTTGGATTTTGGGGGGTGCCTATATATACCCCTCCACCTACCTCTCATTCATAGAGGAAGCACTCAGAACACACTTACACTTGTCAGATCAATTTTTCTGAGAGAGAGCCACCTGCTCATGTGTTGTTATCAAGAGATTCCATTCCAACCATTTGAACCTTGATTTCTAGCATCCCCAAGTTTCTTTCCACAAGATCAATCTCTCATATCCTTGCCGAATCTGAGAGAGAATGATCGAGTGTTGAGGAGACTATGTTTACAACCACAAGAGCAAGGAGTTCATCATTCTACCACATCTATTATGTTTTGGAGGGTGGTGCCCCCTAGATTGGTTAGGTGTCGCTTGGGAGCCTCCTACTTCGTGTTGTGGAATTGTACCAAGATGTTTGTAAGGGCAAGGAGATCGCCTACTTCACGATGATCTACTATGAGATAGGCTAGTCCTGTGTGGACGGAAGCCGTGGTGGAATAGACAAGGCCGCTTCTTCATCGACGCCTTGTGTGTGGAGCCCTTCGTGGACTCTCGCAGCCATTACGCTCCATCGGTTGAAGTCTCCACTAACATGGACGTACGATAGAGCCACCTATTGGAAAAATGCCAAAAATCACCATGTCAAATTTTGTGTTTAATCTCCCTACCTTACCCTCTATTTACACTTGCATGTTTTACTTCCCGCTGCAATACTCTTAGATATGCATGTGTAGGGTCTACTTGACTAGTCATATAATGCTAAAACTGGCACACACTAAACTTGGAAAAGGCTAAGTTTTTATCTTGTCAAGTAATCTAATCACCCCCCCCCCCCCTCTAGACATACTTCCGATCCTACACGTGAAGATTGGTAACTGGACGCAAGTAAATAATCAAGTAAAAAGATTAACTTTTATTCTGTTAAATCTTTCATGGAAACTTCTCCTTTTCTGGAGTTTAGCAACAAATATGGCCTTGACTCTGAGATAGTATCTACTTTGTGCGAATCTTTTGATACCTGTGTTGACCTTTCCACAGAAAAGTGGATAAAATATCAGTCTCCGAATGAAAAATTACCCGAGGAACCTCTTAAATTAAGAAGGAAGAAATAATTGTTAACCATGTTGATCCAACTATTCCTACTGCTTACATTGAGAAACTTCCTTTCCCTGTTAGGATTAGAGAAGATGCTAAGGCTACAACAGTGGTTAATAAGAGTTATGTTACAACACCTACACCTTAAGAAAAAATAAATGTTGAACCTAATGTATCTATAGTTAAATATCTCCTAGTTAATAATATTGATGGGCAAGTTATTTACCTCTGCGAGGAAGCTGCTAGAATTTTAAACTTGTTAGAAACTAACGATATGAACTAGATAAAAATAAACGAGTGGTAGGCACACCTCTCATCTAAGTTAAAATTGGAGATTATTGCTATCATGGCCTATGTGATATTGGTGCTAGTATAAGTGTTGTACCTTTTACATTATATCAAGAAATTATGCATGATATAGGACCCTCTAAAATTGAAGATATCGATGCCACTATTAAGCTTGCAAACCGTGCTACTATTTAGACACTTGGATTGTTAGGGATGTTGAAGTCTTGCGCAGGCAAGTCAAGTACCCCACTAACGTTTTAGTACATGGTTCGTAACAAGATAACTTTTGTCCCATCATATTTGGTAGACCATTCTTGAATATGGTTAATGCTGAAATTACTTCTGTGACTGAGAAGGTCAAAGTGAGCTTTGGTGATATTTCTCATGAGTTTAACTTCTCTAAGTTTAGAAAACAACAACATGAAAAAGAATTGCCTAGTAAGCATGAAGTAACTGGTCTTGCTTCTATTCTTTTACCTCCTACCGATCTACTAGAACAATTTTTATTTGACCTTGAGAATGATATGCATTTGATTGGAAGGAATAAAACAGATAAGATACTCCTTGATCAGCAACCTATACTTAAGCACAGCTTACCGATTGAAATTTTAGGCGATCCTCCTCCACCCAAAGGAGATCCCATATTTGAGCTCAAGGCCTTACCTGATACTTGGAAATATGCTTATCTTGATGACAAGAAGATATATCATGTTAATATTAGTGCTAACCATTTAGAACATGAAGAAAAGAGATTACTCAAAACTCTAAAGAAGCACAGGGCTGCTATTGGATATACTCCTGATGATCTTAAAGCCATAAGCCCCACTCTCTATCAGCACAAGATAAATAAGGAACCTAATGCTTAACCAGTTGTTGATCATCAACACCGTATCAGCTCTAGAAAGAGGTGGTAAGAATTGATATACTAAAACATCTGGAGGCATGTATAATCTATCATATTGTTGGTAGTAGATGGGTAATTCTTGGTCATTGTGTTCCTAAGGAAGGTGGTATAACTGTTGCTCCTAATGATAAAAATGAACTTATTCCACAAAGGATAGTAACTGGTTATAGGATGGTAATTGTTTTCAGAAAATAAACAAGGCTACTAGAAAATATCAATTCCCCTTGCCTTTTATTGATCAAATGTTAGAAAGATTATCTAAGCACAGACACTTTTGATTTCTTGATGGATACACTGGATTCTCAAATACGTGTGTCAAAAGAGGACTAAGAGAAAATTACCTTTACTTGCCCCTTTGGAACTGGTACTTATAGGTGTATGCCTTTTGGTCTATGCAATGCACCTGCTACATTTCAAACATGTAGGACTTCTATATTCTATGACTTCTGTGAAAAAATTGTCGAGCTTTTCATGTATGATTTTTCCATTTACAGGACTTCCTTTGATTATTGGTTGAGCAACATTGATCGAGTTTTGCAGAGATATGAAGAAACTAATCTTGTCTTGAATTGGGAGAAGGACCACTTTATGGTGAATGAAGGTATAGTGCTTGGGCATAAAATTTCTGAACATGGTATTGAGGTGGAGAAGGCCAAAGTTGATGCAATAGAGAAAATGCGTTGCCGAAAATATATCAAAGGTATAAGAAGTTTCCTTGGTCATGCTGGTTTCTATAAGTGTTTAATTAAATATTTCTAAAAGATTTCTAGGCAACTGAGGGATCGATAGAAGATGTCTCTAGAGGGGGGTGAATAGACTACTTGTCAAGATAAAAATTCTAGCCTAACCTAATTTCTAGGAGAGCAGAAATCTAGCAGTTGTAACAAGTCTAGGTCACCGTACACATGAAGTTCTAAGAGTATAGCAGTGGAAAGTAAAACATGCAAATGTAATGTAGAGGAGTAAGGTAGGGAGATCAAACACATGGGGTTGACGGCGATTTTTGGCATGGTTCCGATAGGTGGCGCTATCGTACGTCCATGTTAGTGGAGACTTCAACCCACGGAGAGTAACGGTTGCGAAAGTCCATGGAGGGATCCACCCACGAAGGGTCCACAAAGAAGCGTCTTTTTGTATCCCACCACGGCTTCTATCAACGGAAGACTAGCCTTAATCACGGTAGTTATTCACGAAGTAGGCGATCTCCTTGCCCTTACAAACATCTTGGTTCAACTCCACAACACGAAGTAGGAGGCTCCCAAGTGACACCTAACCATTCTAGGAGGCACCACCCTCCAAAAGGTAATAGATGTGGTAGATCAATGAACTCAATACTCTTGTTCATCTAAAGATAGTCTCCTCAACACAAATCACTCTCTCACAGAATATGCATGGGTGGGAGAGGTTGATTTGGTGGAAAGCAGTTTGGGGAGGCTAGAGATCAAGTTACAAATGATTGGATTGGAATATATTTGTATCAACACATGAGTAGGTGGTTCTCTCTTAGAAAATGGATCTGTAAATGAAGTGTGTGTTCCGAGTGCTTCTCCCACGAATGAGAGGTGGGTGAATGGGTATATATAGGCAGCAGCCTAAATCCAACCATTACACACAAAAGAGAAAACTCGGTGACAGCAAGGTTGAAAACTCGGTGGTACCGATTAGCACAAAAGTGTGAACTATTGAATCTCGATGAGGTCGATATATAGAACTCGGTGGCACAGAAAAGGTGAGAAATAGTCAGATGGCCAAACTCGGTGGTACCGATACTCAAACTTGGAAATTCTGATTTTGTGTATCTTGGCAACAGAATGTTGGTTATACTGAACTCGGTAGCAATGATGCAGTTTCGGTTTCACCAATTTGGTGGGAATGGCTAGGGTTTTATCTGAGGTTCAAACTCGGTGGGTCCGATATGGAAATGTTGGTGACATCGAAATTGTGAATGTGGAACTTGACAGAGTGGATATGTGGAAAAATGACTGAGTGTTTTTCTGGCTAACTTTGAGCACTTGAGCAATCAATTCATTTTACTACCTCACCCCCTTTTAATAGTATTGGATTTCTTATGGACTCGAAAGTGATTTCTCACAATTATAAAATGAAGAGTCTTGTACATTGAAGCTTGAGCCAATATTATTTCTTTCTTGCATCCAGGGGGTATCTCCACATAACCTTAAGCCATAGCTCTCCATGGACTAATCCCGAAATATCTAGGTAAAAGTTTTAGTCCAAGAGACAATGTATGTTGTCATGAATTATGAAAATCACCAAGGGAGCATATGTGATTTCAATCTCTCCCTTTTTGGTAATTGATGACAACATACAATCAAAGCTTCAAATAATGATACTCATGAGGATATGACAGCTTTGAAAGAAATATGACTAGTACAGGCTCCCCCTAAATGTGTGCAATCCCTTTAAAGGATAATTTCTTTGGAATACCTGGGCACACACAAGGTAGAAGTACAATACAAGGCATAGCTATCTTGGATATATGCATCAAACATACGTGAGGTAAATACTTCCATGTTGAAGAGTCCCTCTTGCAATCAATATGTGCAAGAAACAATAGGTCATCATGAACAAGGATATGATGCATATACTTACCTTGAGGATCTTGAGCTTCTTTACATAGGAGTACACTTGGGAAAAAATATTAGATAACACAAAAGTACACTCTTGTAAAGGTACAAATAAATTGAAAAGTACCAAGAAATTGAAGACATAGTTAAGATAGGATTTGATGAAAGAGTATATTTCCAAGGAACAAGAATTTTTCTCCCCTAAAAAATAAGTATGTAAATTTCCTCTCCCCCTGAATCATGGCATGTAGATATTGGGAGTAGGTAGGGAAAATAAGTTCAAACCAATAAAGCCAATTAAAATGGTATTTATCTCTCTTCCCCTTAATGTGTAGGGTTTGATACAAGTATCTCCCCTTAGTGTTGGTGCTTCCTCTTTCGTATAAGCTTCTTGATAGTATTCCTCCCCTATAAATAGGATCACTGAATGGAAGCTTTGATGATATTTCTCCCCCTTTGGCATTGATTACCAAAAAGAATGTTAGAGGGTAAGGCCTCATTGAGCGAGAAAAAAGAAGATCATGGAGACTTCTCTCCTTTGTAAGGGTTCCTGGAATTTGTCTTTTCTGCCAATTAGATATTTTGTAGGGTTCATTGAAAGTTCTCCCCCTTAGGTATGGATAAGAGTTCCTTGAATGATCTCCCCCAAATTAGGGATCCTAGAGGATTCTCACTCTTACATTGCAAGGGATCACTGAGATTTGTCTCCCCCTAAGACAAAAGTCCGGAAGAAATTATCACAGCAGCAAAGTCAGAAAAATCGGATTCACCGAGGCATAATGATTTGGTAGTACCGAGATTGATATGTAGGCCTCTTGGAGAAATCGGTTGGTCCGATTTTCCCAATTCGGTGAAACCGAGTGGCAATGATAGTCAACACTTTTACAAAAGATAGGCTGATTGAAAGAATTGTTTCCGAAGGTCAAGAGTCCAAAAGAATGATAATTCCAACTTAGACAGTTAAACAAAAGTAAGAAGAATAAGAGTCGATTTTTTTTGTTTTTTTGTAAATACACACATGTAGATGAGAGTGTAATGGTTCTAAGAATGTGAAAGATCGAAAGTGAACCATACGATATTCTCCATCTAGATGTGGGGTGGTGACTAGGTCACCTATGTTAGAGTAATTGACTTGAGGAGTCAAGCAAGGATGCTTCATCATAGGTCATACTCATCGTTAAGTGTGAAATGGGGTTGCTATTTCTCGATTAAGCATTTCAATGTCTCCATATCACTTGAGTTTCTGTACACCATGAATTTGTGTTAAGCTTTATCAAGGATATTGTGGGGACCCCAACTTACGAGTCGAGATGGCGGAATGAACGCGCTCAGTCATCCCACGGATCAATGCTCACCGAACACACATAAACTGAATAACAAGAGTCTTACATCCATACATACCGTTTGATACAATAAATGACCATTGCGGTCAAGTCTTACATACATAGGGCCTTGAGGGCCAACACAGCAAACCAGACCAATAGCGGAAATATTGGTCCTAAGCGTGAACGCATGCCATCAGCCTTAACCTACACGCATTCTGACTGGGAAGCATCCTAGCTCGCAAGAACGTCACCATATCCTGTTCTCTTATACCTGGTCAATGAAATAACCAGTGGAAAGCCAATGAGTACTTTGAATGTAATCGCAAACAGCCCATGATATGGATAATGCAGTTGGTATGGTAACAAGTAATATGCAGTATTGGTGGATAGCAACTTAACTATAAATAAACATGATCATGGATGGATGTGCAACATAAGCTAGATGGTATTTAGAAGAACAGGTTACAGATATCAACATATCTGTAATGGGCTGAACACTTCGGGTTCACCTGATATGCCAACTCACCAAACTTGGTCATATCAACTCTTACTCAGATAACTCCTTGAACACACACAGACACATTGTCTTGGTTTATGCGGAAATGACTGGACATAGCTTAAGCAGCACCACCCAACTGTCCTTGACCATGGACACGGCTATTTGAATAGTTTTACACTCTGCAGAGGTTGTACGCTGTACCCACGAGATCCGGGAAACTTCTGTGTCATCCACGACTCGCGGTATATAATATACCCGAGGTAAGTACCCGATCAATGCCTTTCCCCTGACGATACTAAGCAAAGAGGTCCACTCGATTGGTACCCAGCCCACATGATGTACGTCTTACGAGCACCAACTGGACAGAATCGTCCATGCGGGGACCAACAGTGTGCCCGGAACACGTAAAAACGGCATAGTCGCCCTACCTCGCACGACCCCGTCACGAGAGTGACCACACATCACTCCCGCCACTAGTAATGTGTCTCTTTTCTAGCACCGACCAGAGTAATCAACAAATCCCCATCCCATAAAGGGGTAACGTGGTCGGACATGTAAGGTTGGGACGACCGACACATCATAAATCTATGCCCATTTCCAAAAACACTCACACCAAAATACACCCGGTGCACCGCTTCTCCAAAAGTGGCCACCTATCTCATCATCACCCACGGGCATTCGTGGCACCCGACGGGGTTTTCATAAACCTTTGACATTTATCAACATCATGCTCATGCTTCTACCATGCTTAGCTCTACTTGTCAACATGATATTAGCGTGAAGCTCATACGTGGTAGGATCATGCTCAAAATGCAAGTGCTCCGGAGGAGCCATCGGTAACATCATATCGATGATTTATCGAATACTTATGATCATATGCAACTGAAATATTTGCTCTACTAGCATGTGAATAATATTTTTCTCAGACATGGTCAAAGGGTTGCTTGCACTTGCTCACATAAGTCCTCGGGGTCTTCGAGGTCTTCTGGTCCAGCTCCGAGTACTCCGCCTACTCCGCCAACTGCAGTCAGAAACAACCACGGTAAACCACACAACAAGCAGAAATAAAAATGCTACATAAATAGGAGTTATATTTTTCTTGCACTTCTCTGGTCATGAGAAAAATACATGAAGCTTGCTAAAGGAGGTTTGGACCATCAGGGATTTTTTAATGGATGAAAGGAGGAATAGGTGGTCCTTGAAAAAGTCTACAGAAAATATTATGATAAAAATGAGTGGAGACACTCATTTAACAGATCATGAATTTAGAAACATTTAGCAAGTTGTTTCACTAGATTCGGAGTTGAAATGAATATTCTAGGGATTTTATAACATGGAATAAATAGCACAAGGGAGCTATTTATTTAGTGCAACAGAATCATGCCAGATAGAAAATGTTGACTAATGCTTCAAAAATAGGGAATGATATTGAAAGACTTTGGAATTTGGAATTACTCCATTTGGATGGATCACAGATCTAGATTTAGATAAAAACACCACATAAAGTTGCTCTTGAAAAATGTGCCATGTACATATTTGGATGGATCTTGAATTTAGGAACCTGTAGAAATTTGAATCGTCATATTTGGAGCAAGAATGAATTTACTAAGGATTATACAAGTTTCAGATAAAAGAAAAAGGTGGAAAATGGAGGCGGTTACCCTGCGCTCTGGGTGTTAGATAGGACTTCGGGCCGGCCCAGCCATCTCATGCGCCAGCAGCGGCCACGCCGAAGGTGCCCAAGCAAAAATACACCTACGGAAGGGGGAGGTGCAACACGCCGAACGCGCCTCCACTTAACCTCACCGACGGACCTAGCCAATGGCCTAGAGGCTGACCAGTGGGGTCGCCGGCCCCACTGGCAGGCCCTTCTTCCTCCTCGCAAGCTCCCGCGTGCCCCGACATAGGAGGGGAGGCCCAACGCGCCGACCCTGGGGATAGTGAGGATCCCGTCCGTGCTATAGAGGTTGTGCCTCTCTTTTATACTAGCCTTGGTCCTCTTCCTCCAAAATACAATTGGCGTGAAGTGTTGCCAAAACGGTTATTCGAAAGGGGACAGGACTGCGGCCCGCCGTGACAAAGGTGGTCTTCGCCTGCAAAAGCCCTTCTCCATGACGCGCTGGTGGGCTCGGGAGTGACCTCTGTCTTGCCAAGCCCCCAACTTTGGACCTCTAGCATCAATCAACAAACCTTTGGGGGTCCCTTTGAGAACCCACAATTAGCTTGACTCCCTGAGAATCACAGGGAAAAGCTTCTCTGTCCGTGCCTGCCTGCACCGATCCTAGTGCCGAGCAACATGCCTCACATCACCCACATGAGGAGGTTGGACGGTGACACTTTGGCAGGCCGCCGTTGGTAAGTACGCCCCTTGGGAAGTAACATGAGTAGGCACCTCGTGGGAAACGGTCTAGGAGAACTCAATGATTAGCCCCTCGCGAGGAGGGGCCCTCACGAGGGCCGTACACCTGGGCCTTAACTATCAGCATCCCTGGACCCACAGCTCGCACTTGACCGTGGGTCGTCGGCAGGCGGGTCTGGGTACCCCGGTCCCAGAGCTCCGACAGTAACCCTCGAGCCTGCGGCGTTTACAACCGAGCAGTCGGGTCGAGACGGTGCGGCCTCACACCGCGTGCGGGCTAGTCCAAACTTGTGGCGCACGACTGGACGCAGGGCACCCCACCTTTTGGTAGTGCTTTGGCATCCACCCTGGCTGAAATAAATTAGGCACGCAGGGTGAAGCCATAATTACTCACCTCCACACCATTCCCACCTTTGTGCATCTTCTTCCTCCGTGCAAGGACGCACCAGATCTAATCCTCGAGCGAGTCACCTTCTCGCCCCCTTGTGGCTCCGGTCAACTGATGGCACTCGCTGGTAAGAAAGGGAAGGTCGTGGCATCTGTCATGAGCCCTACCGCTACTGGACCTGCTCTCATGCCTTCCCTCATCTCCAAGATGGAGGACCTAGGCCCGGTTCTCCCGCTGGCGGCCGGTGACACGAACGAGGGGGAGCGATCGCCATCTGGTCGGGCTCAGTAGTGGCGAGTAACCTGTTGAAGACTGCCTAACCGTTCCTTCTCCACAACATTTACATTGGGCTAGTCCTTCCGTTCTCCGATTTCTTCTACGCCATCCTTTCCCACTGCCAGATCTAATCCTTACACCTTCAGCCCAACTCCGTGCTCCTCCTGGACATATTCGCCTTTTACTACGAGGCCTTCATGGTATTGAGGACCTCGGTGGCTCTCTTCCGCCACTTCTTTAGCTTGTGATTCACCAGCAGTGTCAGTGCTCTTCATGCCTCTCCTTTGTTGACATCGCGCGTGCGAGAACCCACCTCAAGGCCGGGAAGAAGGTCGAGGGCTACCAAAACCACTAGGTTTTCATGGACGTGTGCCGGGAGAGCTTGTTCCTGGCAACTCCCTTGGGTCCGCCTGAGCAAACCCCTAGGTGGAGCCATAAGAAGCTCATCGACCCGAGAGCGGGTCCCGTCCTAGGTGGAATAACCAATCTCGTGGAGGCCCGTCTAATGGGGGTGATGATTCTCAAGGAGTTTCTAGGGCATCACATCGTGCCGCTTCAGGCACACTCAAGCCCCTTGTGGGACTTCGCCGACGGTAGAGACCTAATACGCCTGAATGTCAGCGGCCTGACGTACGACGAGTTGGACGGAGCCTTGGGGGTTGTGCTGGGTCCCTTCCTTGGGGACCTTCCATAGGCCATGTCGCTGATGTACGCGTGCGATGACAAGGAGGGAATGGTCACGGAAATGCCCGCCTTTGATGAATGGGGGCTCGTCGGGCCGCACAAGGGCTCCCTCATCATAGTGCTGTCCTCGGGCAAAGATGGCAGCGACAAGGACTCAGAGGTGATGGAAGGGGAGGAAGACGACGGTCGGATTCTGTCGCCCAACCTCCATTAGTCCCTGTGCAATCTTGGGGACAACGTTGTTGTGGATGAATGGTGCGAGGCGATCCCCGTGAGCCCATGGCCTGAGGAGAAGGAGCGGGGCTGAGCCACGCGATAGTCGATGCACCAGCAGCGGGAGCCCTTGATGATGATGCAGACCCTCCCTAGGCGACGGTCATACTTCCCTAGGGGGATGAGGCTCCCAGTGAGGAGGGAGGCCAGGTTGAGCTTGCCGGGGACCGCGTCGAGCGCCCCTCCGTCGACGGCAGGGCGGTGCACGAGGGTGGCAAGGACAAGCCTCCTGCCGCCGAGAAGAAGAGGAAGTGGGCTGCCAGGGACGAGTAAGTACCTTAGCCCATCCCCACACTATTCATCCGTGATTAGTTTGCTTAGGTTGACCCTTCTCCGGCGGAGGCTCCCTTGCGGCGACGAGGAGAACAAGAAGGACGCCACAGGGGTGAAAGTGACAAAAGTCTTGAGGGCGCCTTTGTCCCTTGGTTAGGGTCTCAGCCGACGTGGAGGTAGCCTACGCAAGCAAGGTGCCATGCTCGAGCGCACATGCGCTAGTGCATCCCCACACATCTCCTCCATGCGACAAGGAGATGCAATCATCGAGGCCACGATAGCTTAGCCGCCAATGCCGTCAGCCAAGGCGGCGGCGGTCCAGCCCCTGGTGCATACGTCAAGGCCCCGGAGGTGGAGGCGACGGCGTCCGCTAACCCGTCGCGGATGTCGGATGTGAGGGAAGAGCCAGAGCCCCAATGCCTCAAGCGGAGGGCGTTGGCACCACTGTCGTTGTAGCAGCGGGTAGCACCAGGGCTGCGACGCCTCCGAACACCCTCACTCCGATGGGCCAGGATGCATTGCTCAGGCGTGGGGCTCTAACCGATGCCCTGAAAATGCTCGCCCGACTCGAGGTGGATTTTCAGGAAGCCGAGGTGCGCGTGGCAATGGAGTGCGCGAGGTTGACCGCGGGGTGGCGCCAACTTGAGGTATCCACCAAGGTGGTTAGAGGCGAGGCCGAGGCCATTCGTGCGGAGGGCCGATAGGAGGACGTAGAGGCAAAGGCTGCCTACAAGAGCGCCCTTGCCAAGAAGGATGCACTCACCAAGCACTGTGAAGAAGCAGAGGCCATCCTCAAGGCGCTTCAGAAGGCCGTCAAGGCTTGCGAAGCGAAGCTCACCTACCATGACTCCGAACTAGCGATGGCGGTAGCCGAGCACGTCGCGAAGCGCGGGCGCTTGGAGGTGCTTCAGCGTGAGGTGGCCGAGGCTCGGGATTCCCACGTGAAGCAAGTCTCTGAGGCCAAGGCCAATCTGAACGCCTCGGAAGAGGAGGTACGGGCCGTTGCCGATGCGAATGCGGCGGCAGACCATGGCATGCTCTCCTCTATGGGACTCAAGGCCCGCTAGGCTCTCAGCTCCATCTGCAAGCTAGGGCTCGAGTCTTCCTTTGTTCCTCAGGACGCTGGCTATGCCAAGTTATCTTCTGAGCTAAATAAGGAGCTCAAGGGTGCGGCCACGAAGGTGGACAACATCCTAGAAGAGGAGTGTCACGACCTTTTCTCCATGGCCGCAACGAATGCCTTCATCCATCTCCTCCTTCGCGATACCAACTTCGAGTTCAAAGAAGTGATGGGCCCTGTGCATGAGGAGTCCCGCCGCAACTTGGCCACCGCCGTGGGGGACCGCATGTGTATGCTGCTCGAGAAGTTCTCCTGCGACAATGATGAGGAGTCCGGCGTGGAGCCCCCTGGCGTGCCATGAAAAATACTATCCTTGCTTGGGGATGCGTCAGGCAACACCTTTATTGTACGGTGCAATTTGAATTCTTTAATAACTACATACAATTCGTAATGTCTATATCCGCGCTTGGTTTTCCTCTTGATTGCCTTTGTGCTCTGCGTCACCAGGGCCCAACCCTGCGAGTATCTCAATAACCGTTGGATCACCAGGAGATGAGAGGCTATAGGATTAGTGAAGGTCCTGAGTCGCGATGCTCACGTACCCCCCTGACACAAAAGTGACTCGCTTGAGGGCCTTCGCGTTCCCCTCCGAAATCCATGGCGCTCTGTGTCAGCACGACCCAACCATACATGTATCTCAACCGCCACTGGATCACGAGAGGGCGAGAGGCTACACGGCTAGTGAATGTCCCAAGTCGCGATGCTCAGGCACCCCCCTTGACACACAAGCGAATCCCTGAAGGGCCCTAGTACTCACCGTTAGGATCCTTTGCGCTCTGCATCGGCAGGGCTCAACCCTGCGTGTATCTCAAGAGCCACTGGATTACAAGGAGGTTAGAGGCTTTAGGGCTAGTGAAGCTCGTGAGTCATGATGCTCAGGCACCCCCCTCCCCGCGCCTTGACGCGCAAGCAACTCTTGCTCTGTGATGAAGGCCTTGTACTCTGCATCGGCATAGCCCAACACTGTGCATATCTCAACCGCCACTCGCTTACCAGGATGTGAGAGGCTACAGGGCCAGTGAAGGTCCTGAGTTGGAATGCTCATGCACCCCCCTTGACGCGCAAGTGGCTCTCATACAGGCGAAATGGTCAGAGTGTCATGTGCTCGCCTGCTTACGCTTGGGTGTCACGCGGGAACTAGACACCGAGGACCTCACGAGGTCACGTGCATGGGGGTGAGCCCGCGAGAAAGAGCTAGATCGCTTGAATTTTTTAGCGGTGCAGGGACGAACCCGAGCACAGGCACCCTACGCTAGCCCGTGCCCGTGCGAGGTACAACGGGAAGCTGACGAGTGCGGAGCTCCGACGATCCTCCCCTGCGAGAGGCATGAGGCTTCCACTTGGGTGTGGGCATAGTCGTGGTTCGTCAGTAATTCCGCCAATGCGGAGGATGGGGACTTCCACTTGGGCGTAGGTGGGAGCCCCTCCCAAGGCCACGACGCGACCTGTTGTGGGCTTCCACTTCGGGATGCTCCAGGGCATGTATAGCCCCAAACTCATTATTACGTGAGACTGTCACGGGCGGCGATTACTCACATGTCGGATACCCCACGTATAAGGCTTTGGAGCTCCTAGCCTCTGCCTTCACGCGTGTTGTGCCTCATTTTTGCGCATTAACACCCTCGTGGAACCTATGACATGGGGGGCACACGCATTGGGTGATCGTCATGAGGCCACTTCATGAAGATGTTTGGCACCGAGGAGCCGAGGAGGTGACATATACGGGGGTTTAGCGATGCTGCACAGACGGACCCAAGCACAAACGCCATGCCAGGTTCCTTCATGGAATGGTCAAGCGGAAACCATGCGTCGCATAGTGCCCAAGGGGACGAATCGCCAACCAACAGTCATGCATTTCAGGCGAACAACATAAGTTTTGAAGGGACATAAAGGGTTTACCACACAACCAAAAAGCAAGAACTTTGCAAGGGCGGGCCCTCACGCCTCAAGGTAGTGTTGCCTGAAGGGTGCTCTCGATCTCGAGTCAAACAGGGCTTCACCCGGCGACCGCGTTGTCGTGGGAGCTCCGAGCCACTGGATGAAGCGCATCGTGAAGGCCGGTCTTCTCAGGGGTCGGTTTCCTCTCGGAGCCCTGGTCGCTCGCGAGGCCCTCATGCCATGCAAGGCGCCAGTGCGAGTTGCGCCAGCATTTGGAAGGTAGCCACGACGTTCACATGGCTAAAACGCATGCGAACACAGCCAGTGACGGGGATGTGGCCCTAAGGGTAGGGTCATAGGCCTGACCTATACGTCCTATCCAAGGGCACCTCATTATTAATTCAAGGACTACAAGGGATATTCTAACTGGATCGCGACAACATCTAATCCACTTGGTATGGATCCACTCGGACATGTACATTCCATCCACTCGGATGACAGTCAACCACTCGGCCATATGACTCACTTAGGTATGCAAATACCAATAGTCGGCAAGGCAGTCGAAGCATAGAGGAGGTTCTATAGTGGGCTGACATTATGGCATCAATGCCTCATCTTGTAACATAAGAGGTGAGGGGGTGGCGCACTCTATATAAGCCACCCCCTTCACATAGCTAGGGGCCAGCTTATTCTCCCCCGGCGGGCTCATTCTTTCCCTAGAGCTCTAGCTCTCTCTATACCGTGTAACTCATGTCCATGACAGACAAAACAAAGCCTCTCCGGAGCATGAGACATAGGGTTGCTATCTCCACTTTGAGAGGCCCGAACTCGCTAGACTCACCGTGTCACCCATTTGCACCTCGATAGATCATGCTCCTTTATCCTACCCCTTTCTATTGTTGGAATCGTTAACATGACAGTTGGCGCCTGATGGCTGTTGTGTATCCCTTCTAATGGCGCTAGAAATAGTTGCGTCGATGGCACCAGGAATCCTTCATTAACGTCTACGCCTTAAGGGACTTCCTAGGAAAGTATGCAAAGGATTTCCCCCGTGGCCTTGGAGCCTTGCATTGGTGTTCCCTCGAAGCGGAAAGGGTGATGTAGCACTGCGACGGTAAGTATTTCCCTCAGTTTGAGAACCAAGGTATCAATCCGGCGGAAGAATATCTCAAGATCCTGCACAAACACAAACAAGTTGCACCCAACGCTATGAAGGGGTTGTCAATCCCTTATAGATTTTTTGCCAAGTGAGAACTGAAAGCAACAAAGTAACAAAGCAAAGTAAAAGCGGAGATGTAAACGATGGATGTGAATAGACCCGGGGGCCGTAGTGTTTACTAGTGGCTTCTCTCATGAAAGCAAGTAGACGGTGGGTGAACAAATTACTGTCGAGCAATTTACAGAACTGTGCAGAGTCGTGACGATATCTATGCAATGATTATTTGTATAGGCATCACGTCTGAAACAAGTAGACCGATACTTTCTGCGTCTACTACTATTACTCCACACATCGACCGCTATGCAGCATGCATCTAGTGTATTAAGTCCATAAGAACAGAGTAACGCCTTAAGCAAGATGACATGATGTAGAGGGATAATCTCAAACCAATGATAAAAACCCCATCTTTTTACCCTTGATGGCAACTACTTGATGTGTGCCTTGCTGCCCCTACTGTCACTGGGAAAGGTCACCACATGGCAGAACCCAAAACCAAGCACTTCTCCCATTGCAAGGATCATAGATCTAGTTGGCCAAACAAAACCCAAGACTCGGAGAGACTTACAAGGATATCAAATCATGCATATAAGAAATCAGCAAAGACTCAAATATATATCATAGATAATCTGATCACAAGTCCACAATTCGTCGGATCTCGACAAACACACCGCCAAATAAGATTACATCGGATAGATCTCCATGAAGATCATGGAGAACTTTGTATTAAAGATCCAAGAGAGAGAAGAAGCCATCTAGCTACTAACTACGGACCCGTAGGTCTGAAGTGAACTACTCATGAGTCATTGGAGGGGTGATGATGATGATGAAGAAGCCCTCCAACTCCAAAGTCCCCTCCGGCACGGTGCCGGGAATGGTCTCCAGATGAGATCTCGCGGAAACGGAAGCTTGCGGCGGCGGAAAAGTATTTTCGAGGCTCCCCTGATTTTTTGCGGAATATTTGGGAATATATAGGCGCAAGACCTAGGTCAGGGGGCGGCTAGGAAGGCCAGAAGCTTGCCCACCGCCACCTGCCCCCTGGTGGCATGGTGGGAGCTTGTGGGCTCCCTGGTCTTCTTTCGTTCGGGAAGAAATCATTTCGGGGTTTTTATTCCGTTTGGACTCCTTTCCAAAATCATATCTGAAAAGAGTCAAAAACACGGAAAAAGCAGGAACTGGAACTTGGCACTGAATTAATAAGTTAGTCCCAAAAAGATATAAAAAGGTACATAAAACATACAAAGAAGACAAGATAACAACGTGAAACCATAAAAAATTATAGATACGTTTGAGAAGTATCAAGCATCCCCAAGCTTAACTCCTGCTCGTCCTCGAGTAGGGAAGTGATAAGAATGAATTTTTGATGCTTTCATGCTCCCTAGCATAGGTGTCCTTTGTAATTCCTCTTATGTGATGTGAATTTTCAGATCCATTAGATTCAAAACAATAGTTTTCTATGGACGTGGAAACAATAATAATTCAAGCAAGCTAGCAAAGTAATCATGAACATTCAAAATAACAAGGGCAAAAGAAAGTTATCCCTACAAAAGCATATAGTCTGGCTATGCTCTATCATCAGTGCACAACGAATTTTAATCATGCACAACCCCAAGTAATTGTGTCACACCTTTACTTTCTCAAACATTTTCAACTCTCACGCAATACATGAGCGTGAGCCATGGTTATAGAACTAAAGATGGTGTGGAATCTGGTGGAGGTTGCAAGACAAAAAGGAGAAGATAGTCACATTAACTAGGCATAACAATGAGCTGTGGAGATGCTCATCAATAGATATAAATGTGAATGAGTAGGGATTGCCATACAAATGAAAGCTCTTAAAGAAAACTAGTGGGTGTGCATCCAACTTGCTTGCTCACGAAGACCTAAGGCAATTGTGAGGAATCCTATCATTGGAATATACAAGCCAAGTTATATAATGAGAATTTCCCACTAGCTATATGGTGGTGACAAAACAAGAGACTCTCAATCATGAAGATCACGGTGCTTAATATGCACAAGTGTGGAAAAAGTGGTAGCATTGTCCCTTCTTTCTTTTTCTCTCATTTTTTTATTTTGGTGGGCTCTTTGGCCTCTATTTTATGGGCTTCTTTGGCCTCTTTTATTTCCTCACATGGGACAATGCTCCAATAATGATGATCATCACACTTTCAACTCAAAACTTAAAGCAATTATGACCCTATATGGAATGCCTTCGGTAGTGTACCGTGGCAATGATCTAGCATGGCATAGACATCAATGGAAACATCATGCTAGCTATCTTACGATCGTGCAAAGGCAATGTAGACGTGGTGGCACATATCATGGTGGTAGTTGCATGCCAATATATCTCGGAATGACTTTGAAAAAGCCATAGCATGTAGGTATGGTGGCTGTTTTGAGGGAGGCTAATGGTGGGTTTTGTGCACCGGCGAAAGTTGCACGACACTAAGAAGATAGTGATGGTGGATGGTGAAAGTGCATCTAAACCATGGACTCAACATTAGTCATGAAGAACTCATATACTTGTTGCAAAAGTTTTATTAGTAATCGAAACAAAGCATTCAATGCATACTCCTAGGGGAAGGGTTGGTAGGTATAAACCATCGCGCGATCCCGACCGCCATGCAAAGGATGACAATCAATATACTAATCATGCTCATAATTCATCACATAGCGGTTCACCATACATGCATGCTACGGGAATCACTAACTTCAACACAAGTATTTCTAGATCCACAACACCTTACTAGCATGACTTCAATATTACCATAACCACAACTCAAAACTAACTGAGATGAATCAAACTTCTCTAACTATTCAATGCACATGAAGGTGGAAGTTTTCGTATCCCTTTGGATAACTACCCCTTTTGAGACTACTTTCAAAGCATATATCAACTACCAAGCAATGCACCGCTGTGCTCTAAAATATATAAGTGAAGCACATAGAGCAAAAGGATCTAGCTCAAAATATATAAGTGAAGCACATGTGAGCTCAATTGTCTACCAAAATATATAAGTGAAGATCGACAAAATCGCGGTGTGTGCATGTCTCTCTGTCTAGGTGTGCAGAAAGGATGATTGTGTCACAAAAAAAAGACTCCTATGATACAAGACGCTCCGAGCAAAAACACATAACATGTGGTGAATAAAAATATAGCCCCAAGTAACGTTACCGATGGATTGAAGACGAGAGAGGGGATGCCTTCCCGGGGCATCCCCAAGCTTAGGATTTTACGGCATCCTTGAATCTCTTGGGGTGCCTTGGGCATCCACAAGCTTGAGCTCTTTCCACTCTTTATGTTTTTGTCCATAAGAACTTAACCCAAAACTTGAAAACTTCACAACACGAAAGCAAACCACCACTTCCTTGGGTACTGTAGCATAATTAAATTCTACTTGTGCTGATGTTGGGTTACTGTACTTTGAATCTTGCATCGCTAATACCCCCCGATACTATCGATAGTTTCATCAAAATAAGCAACCAACACAACAAAAACAGAATCTATTAACAGCAGACCAGTCTGTAGAAATCTGTATGTTTCGTATAACTCTGTTACTTCAAAAATTCTGAAAAATTACGACAGTCTGAAGAATTTTCGTAGAAATCAGCAGCAAAAAGAATCAACTAAAAAGCTCTTACCGAAAAAAATGAAAATTCTTTTCGTGAGCAGAAAGTTTCTGTCTTTTCCTGCATGACCAAACGATCATCCTCAAGACTAATCATAACGGTTTTGCTTGGCACAAACGCAAAAAGAAACACAAAAAGCACAATCATAACAGAATTATGAAAGTGTGGAAAACACATAACAGAAATAAAAAGGATAAATTCGTTGGGTTGCCTCCCAACAAGCGCTTTTGTTTAACGCCCTTAGCTAGGCAAAAGGTGAACATATCTAAGTCTAACATACTTCCTATGCATAGGCACATTATAGGAAAACAAATTGTCAAGACAACCAATAGCTGCCATATCCAAGGAAGAAGAAAGAGACAAGAGCAATCTCAACATTACGAGAGGTGATTTGGTAACATCAAAGTTTCTACCACAATATTTTCCTCTCTCATATCAATTACATGTGGGATCATATTCAAATTCAACAATATAGCTATCCCATAGGATATTCTTTTCATGATCCATGTGCATGCAAAGTTAACGCTCTTCAAAAATTGTGGGATTATCATAAAATAAAGTCATGACTTCTCCAATCCCACTTTCAGTATTGTTGCAAATATCATATTCATCATGAGGTTTGAACAAATTTTCATGATCATAAGAAAGATCATCACCCCAATCATGATTATTGCAATAAGTAGTGGTCATAGCAAAACTAGCATCCCCAAACTTAGGGTTTTGCATATTTTTAGCATGATTGTCACTAATAGGATTTATAGTGAAATCATTGCAATCATGCTTTTCATCCAAGGAGCCCTTGTGAATCACTTTATGAATTTCTTCCTCACAATTTCCAGATTCACGCATCTTACGCAAAACTCCAAAGAAATAGTCAATTGCCCTCAACTCATTAGCAATTTGTTCCACACGAGTGGGTCTCTTAAAGAGACTAGAAACTGGATGAGGATCCATATCACTAGATTTTCAGCAAGCGAAGATGCAAGCATCTTGAGGGCACATGGCACACAAGCGAACAGAAAGAAACCGAGAGAAAAGGGCGTAGGCGAAAGGCCAAAGAGAACGGCGAAGGAGAAAGGCAAACGAAAACGGAAAATGTGAAGTGGGGGAGAGGAAAACGAGAGGCAATTGGCAACAAAAGTAAATGCAAGAGCAGAGTTTGTGAGACCTACTTGGATAGATCTTGATTTCTCCTCCCCGGCAACGGCGCCAGAAATACTTTTGATGGCTGCTGTGTACCCCTTGCAATGGCGCCAGAAATAGTTGTGTCGACGGCACCAGGAATCCTTCAGCAACGGTTACGCCTTACGGGACTTCCTAGGCAAGTATTCCAAGGATTTCCCCCGTGGCCTTGGAGCCTTGCATTGGTGTTCCCTCGAAGCGGAAAGGGTGATGTAGCACAGCGACGGTAAGTATTTCCCTCAGTTTGAGAACCAAGGTATCAATCCGGCGGAAGAGTATCTCAAGATCCTACACAAACACAAACAACTTGCACCCGACGCTATGAAGGGGTTTAAAATCCCTTATAGATTGTTTGGCAAGTGAGAACTGAAAGCAACAAAGTAACAAAGCAAAGTAAAAGCGGAGATGTAAATGATGGATGTGAATAGACCCGGGGGCTGTAGTGTTTACTAGTGGCTTCTCTCGTCAAAGCAAGTAGACGGTGGGTGAACAAATTACTGTCGAGAAATTGACAGAACTGTGCAGAGTCGTGACGATATCCATGCAATGATTATTTCTATAGGCATCACGTACGAAACAAGTAGACCGGTACTTTCTGCATCTACTACTATTACTCCACAGATCGACCGCAATCCAGCATGCATCTAGTGTATTAAGTCCATAAGAACAGAGTAACGCCTTAAGCAAGATGACATGATGTAGAGGGATAATCTCAAACCAATGATAAAACCCCATCTTTTTACCCTTGATGGCAACTACTTGATGTGTGCCTTGCTGCCCCTACTTTCACTGGGAAAATTCACCACATGGCAGAACCCAAAACCAAGCACTTCTCCCATTACAAGAATCATAGATCTAGTTGGCCAAACAAAACCCAAGACTCGGAGAGACTTACAAGGATATCATAAGAAATCAGCAAAGACTCAAATATATATCATAGATAATCTGATCACAAGTCCACAATTCATCGGATCTCGACAAACACACCGCCAAAGAAGATTACATCGGATAGATCCCCATGAAGATCATGGAGAACTTTGTATTGAAGATCCAAGAGAGAGAAGAAGCCATCTAGCTACTAACTACGGACCCGTAGGTCTGAAGTGAACTACTCACGAGTCATTGGAGGGGCAATGAAGATGATGAAAAAGCCCTCCAACTCCAAAGTCCCCTCTGGCACGGTGCCGGGATGGGTCTCCAGATGAGATCTCGCGGAAACGGAAGCTTGCGGCGGCGGAAAAGTATTTTTGAGGCTCCCCTGATTTTTTGCAGAATATTTGGGAATATATAGGCGCAAGACCTAGGTCAGGGGGCGTCCAGGAAGGCCACAAGCTTGCCCACCGCCGCCTCCCCCTGGTGGCGTGGTGGGAGCATGTGGGCTCCCTGGGGCCCATCTGGCTTGGCCCAAAGGCTCCCTGGTCTTCTTTCGTTCGGGAAAAAAATCATTTCGGGGTTTTTATTCCGTTTGGACTCCGTTCCAAAATCAGATCTGAAAAGAGTCAAAAACACGGAAAAAACAGGAATTGGCACTTGGCACTGAATTAATAAGTTAGTCCCAAAAAGATATAAAAAGGTACATAAATTATACAAAGAAGACAAGATAACAACGTGAAACCATAAAAAATTATAGATACGTTTGAGACGTATAAGCGCCAAACCGTGGGGCATGTCATATATCGAGCCATGATGCACACCGTTTGTATCCATTCTGACATCTATTTGGTATTTTAGATGTGTCTCGCTTTTTCCAAGAACAGGCTCGTCTTCGGCCTCATATGCGAACACTGTAGCCTGCGATTGTCGCGCTCTGCCGTCGTGCAACAAGCTTGCCGACCCAGCACCGTGCTCGCTGTCCTAGTGTCACGCTCTTCTGCTGCGAAACGTGTTAGCCGTCCCAGAGTCGAGCTCGCCTGCTGCCCTCACGTGATTGCCATCCGGCGCCGCGCTCGCTTTCCTGCCCGCGACGCACTCGCTGGCCCAGTGCCATGCTCCCCAGCTGTACGACATGCTCAGCGGCCTAGCACCATGCTCGCGTGGCGACCTCACGTGGTTGTTGCCTCCTCACACTCTCGCCGGTCCTCACCTCCCCAGCAGCACATGCATGCGTAAGTTCGTAACCCACTAAGGCTCTTCCCAGTGCTCCATGGTGGACAGGTGCTAAGCATGCCACATAAGCAAAAAAATGACATGGCATAGCAATAAAGGAGGAAAGAGAACACTTTGGTGACCCTAGAAAGAACCAATGCCATACACTTGAACCTAGGCAAACCACTTCCATAAAAAACGATGACCAATGCATGAGAGAGTTTAGGTGCTAAATCATTAAATTGAGTGAGCTTAGCAACAACAAGTTAAGCACCTATGCATTGGGAAGTTCAGTTGCTAAGCTATTTAATGCTCTTAGCACTACATCTTAGCAGCTTTGCATTGGAAGCAGCCTAAGGCAAGCCCGCATCATGGGCTAGTTGGCCGTTTCATGAAGGTACTTGATCACCTCATTAAGACGCCAATTACCGTGAGGATTTGAAACACTAGTTACCTTATTACTGCGGCCAATTAACGGACATCGTGCAGGACTCCGCATAGAGCTCTTCCTCTGTGGGTGCGTGGCCTCTTCCCATGCCCCACTATGCGTGATTAATTAGTGTGTCCATTGGAGATAACGAAGCCATATATGCACGTCTCTTCTCTTGGCATGCTCCAATGGACTGACTGATGCATGCATGCATAACTTCTGTATGGCAGTGCATGTGTACATTCAACTAACAAGTAGCATCAGTGCATGACACTTAGTTTATCAAAATATATACGCAACTATGCTTTCTACAAACTTGCAAGGTCACTCGTCTGTCGTCGTACTTGGACAACTGTTTACTCAGACGGACATTCCGCTCAAGCTACTAACAAAATGACATGCAGATATACAGATCACTCGGATACCCCGCACATCGCCACTCGGCAAGACACGTCTTCGTCACTTCCCAGCTCCGCACGTCGTCATTCCGCAAGACACGTCTTTGCCACTCCACACCTCTACGCATCACCACTCGGCGAGACACGTCTTCGCCACTCTGTGCGGCACGACTACATCACTCGGCAGCTCCGTGCGCCGTTACTCAGCCGGACGCTCCTTCGTCACTCGGCAACTCCATGCATCGTCACTCAGCCGAACGCTCCATCGTCACTCGGGCGCCTCGTGCGCCGCCACTCCGAAAGATGCATCTACTCCACTCGACCTCCCCACGCGTCGTTAGGCAGCTAAGACATTCCACACACACTGCATTCACTTAAATAATTATTTATGAGTTACTGAGTGTCAAGTAAGTCGCATATGACATTCACTCAGAGGGCATGCCACCAAATGTACTTCTGCGTTCGGTTCTTTATCTTCATGTCGGGTCCTTCACTTACACGAGTTCAGTCGGATCCTTCACCCTTTGGACTCTTGCTGGTTTTGACCGGCATGCACCTGGCACAGCCAGCGGGTGTCAATGGATGCAATTTACACGAATCATTTCAACAAACATTAGATTACGTCGAGAATTTTTTATGTTAGCTTGTGTTATATTTCATACACACGCTACCTCGACGCATGTGTGCATCATTCTTGACGACATGCTAGACTCGATCGCTCCGCGCGCTGTCACATGGTCAGGAGTCTCCACGACAACATTCTCGACTCAGTTGCCCCGCGTGCCGTTACTTGGCCGCTCCGCACACCATCACTCGGCGAGACGCTCCTTTGTGTCATCACTCGTCGAGACGCTCCTTCGTCGCTCGGTCACTACACGCGCCCTCACTTAACTGGAAGCTCCTTCGTCACTCGCCAGCACTGCACATCGCCATTCGACTGGACGCTCCTTCGTCACTTGGTCGCTCCACGCACCGTCACTCGATCACCCCGCAGATCACCACTCGACAAGACATGTTGTCATCACTCGGCAGCTCCGTGCATCGCCACTCGACTGGATGCTCCTTCGTTGCTCGGCCGTTCCGCACGCCGTCACTTAACGGGATGCTCCTTCGTCACTTGGCAGCTCCGCGCATCGCCACTCGACTGGATGCTCCTTCGTCACTCAGTCGCTCCACGCACCGTCACTCGACCGGATGCTCCTTCATCATTCGATCGCCCCGTGCAACACCACTCGACGAGACAACGTTCCCCTAGTTCGGCTAAATGGGTAAAGGGAGAACCACTGCAATTGTATTCCCAGCTGGCCTGGCCAAAATACCTCACTGGAGGAAGCCGAAAACTGACTGTCATAATGAGTGAGAAGAGGTCTACAATTCGATCTTAAATGCTACAAATCGATGGAGGTTTTATTCCGTGTTATATGGAGAGGTTTGTACCTTTGCAAACCTGGTGGTAACTATTTCAAAGTTTGGTTCATCCGACTACCCAAAAAAACTGGGGCTAGCCCGTGAATTCAAGCTCCTAAGGCTAAATGAAAGCACTAAAGCCGAATAGTCCGATTGCCTCGTTTCCTACACACATTACCACATGTGGGCACCGATACATCGGCTAATGGTCACAATGCGGATGTCAAAACACTCTTTGTAGTCTCTACATGGGGGCTAAAGCCGACGACTTGAAACTTTCACATTAAACGGCAAAAACAGGAGTCAAAAAATATTTCAAAGTGCAATACATTGGCACCAGTTTCATAATGACAGATTTTTGCAACACACATTACAATATTCCTACTCATAAATTACATCTTTAGTATATTGGGCTTCGAACGCCCGAGCACCCTCCATCGTGACAGAGAAATGAAGCTCTGGCTGCCTATGTTCCTTTCCAGGAGGCGCAGGTGCGGTTGCCATCGTCAGGAGCTTCACTCTTGGACAGTGCATCAAGGTCCTCACAAAAGCCATCCAAGCTCCCTCTATACAGACAGAGCACTTCCGAACCTCAAGCTATGGCACGACATCGCACTACTTCTGCACTAAGGTGAAGTAACTTCTTGGCAAAGGATCGGTGGCCATAACCAGAAGCAGAGGTCCTTCATGGCCAGCTCCGCCATCCTATGCAACTCCATGAGCTGTTTAATCTGATTGACAAGAAGGGGGTTGGGCTCGGGAGTCTAGAACTATGCCTAAAAAAGCATGTGCTCGACGTCGCCATCGTGGACCGTGCAGTGCTTGGCCGTGTGTGCTGCACTCCACGGTAGGTCTATAAAGGCTCCTGGGGAACGCCATAGCCGTGTAAGAAAGGCAAACCTGTTTCCACCAAAGGCCCTTTACAGTTAGTATGGCTTACCATGTTCAATCTTCTTGTCCTCGCGCACTTCTTCTTCGAAGAAGCGCCTCTCTACCCACTCCGATTTAAGCTCGAAGGACAGCTTTGAGAGCTCGGTCGCTTGTTCCTCGAACTTTTGTTACAGGGCCTCGCTCTTGGTTCTTGCATTTTGCAGGTCTTGCTGGACCTCCACCACTCTAGACTTGTCCCCGCCGCTCTCGACCTTCAGCAAGTTTAGCTCGATGGTGTTTTGCTCCGCCAGCATCTTATGAGCGGCGGCCTCCTACTTGGCCTTCTCCAATTCGGCCTGGAGTTTCTCCAACTCCATGTCTATGGTTGTTGACATAATTGAAATCACGAAGTCATATACAAGAGCCAGGCAGTACTAGACTATTAAAGTAACACAAGAGTCTGAGTGGCATGCATTAAGCTTACCTTGCTTCTCGTCTAGCCGACTATTAAGTCGGCTAAGTTCCTCATCGGAAACCTGGAGTTTCCGATTCAGCTCGGCAAGTTCAAGGGCAATGGTATCCATAGCCAAGGACGAGGCGTATGAAAAGAGGATAGGTTTTTATAAGCATCCGCATTAACGGGATTAGGATATTTGGCCGAAGTACCCCCAATGAGATGTTTCAGTTCATGGGTCTCCAAACTGATTTTGTTTAAAGACCATATGTTTTTTTGAGCCACGGGCAAGTTTTTCGACTCACCCATGGCTCGGGGGCTATCATACCTATAAAGCATGTAAAAACCTTACAAATAAAATAAACACTAATTGGTTTACCTTGAAGCGTGCCAGCAAACCGATGAAGGCTCCCCTCGGTCTTCTATCAACGGAGTGGATGCTTTTTAGAATCGCACCCATAAGGGTGCGATGTTCATCGATGATGGATGAGACGGATAGGGCCTCCTCCATTATGGTAGGCCACTCATCCAAAGCCTATTCTGTCACACGGGGCGTCGGAGGTAATGTTCAAGACGCCGAAGGAGGAGACCTCCTTGGAGATGTATTGGAGGAAGCTCGCACGAATCCAGACCTCCCTCTCCCCTCCTTGGGAGGATATCGACCTCTTAGGTCCCGCTGACCAAGGCATGAACCTCGGCTGGGACCTCCCGATCTTCAGTGGCTAAGGTATTTACCTCGACCATCACCACCTCGTCCCCCGTGTTCGGAGGGGCTTTGCGGGATATCACCTCCGCAGCCTCATGGGACGGCTAAGGGAGAGTAGTGCGGGATGCATTCCTGCTCTCCACGAGTTCGACTGGTAGTGAACACCCCGAGATTTGATCCGTCAGGAGGTCTCGGGCAAGATTGTGTCGAAGAAAAGAGCATGTATTATTAACAATAAAATATCAGTAGCATTCATCGAACATAATTCGGATTTCGTACCATTGGGCCAGGGGCTTCAACCTGGGTGTCCTTCAGGGAACCCTCTCAAAGGTCGTGGAGTCCTTGTCAAAATCCAAACTATTGTCGGCCAGGACCACCTCGCTTGTGCAAGGTTTCTGTGTGGCCTTGGGAGGCAAGCTCTCCTTGGCGTCCTTCGGCTCCGCCCTCTTTCTTATTTGGAGGTAATCTTTTTCCTATCCATCCTCCGCCTCCTCTTCCTCGTAGACGGAGGAGCCATGGGTATCACCGAACTTGGTATCCAGAGGATCACTTGAGAAGGGACCCGTGTGGGTCTCCATTTTCTTCTTCTCCTTTTTATGTGGCGTCGTGTATGGCGCCGCCACCAGCATCGTGGTTAGCAGTTGTGAGCTGGGTTCCTCGGGCAGGGTTGGGCCATTTATTTTCTTGGCCTTCTCCAGCTAGCCCTGTAGGGACGATGGGGGACAGGATGAGATCCCTCATAAAGATTAAAATCATTAATAAAGAATAAAGGCTTGATCATACCTCCAAAGGAGGGTGAGCAGCATCAAAGCCTATGTCTTTTTCCTTGGGTGGCCATTCTTTTTTAGGTTTGAATAACACCTTCCACAACTTATTAAGGTGATGTGGTAGAACTAGTTCACGCTACCACAGTCGTCGAGCTTGTAAGTGTTCGGGAATGTAGTAATTTCAAATATAGTCCTACGTCATGCAAGGATCTATCTATGGAGAAACCATCAACGAGCAAAGGGGTAGAGTATCTTCATACCTTTGAAGATCACTAAGCGGAAGCATTGCTAGAACGGGTTGATGGAGTTGAACTCGCAGCGATTCATATCGCGGTGGATTCCGATCTATGCACCGAATGACGATGCCTCCGCGTTCAACATACGTGCAGCTCGGTGACGTCTCCAATGCCTTGATCCATCAAGGAGGGAGGAGAGGTTGAGGGAGAGCTCCGGCAGCACGACGGCATGGTGACGGTGGAGCTACGTGGTACTCCGGTAGGGCTTCGCAAAGCACTACGGAGGACAAGGAGGAGGTAGAGTAGGGCTGCACCGGGAGAGAGAGATTGTTGTCCCAAATCAGCCCAAAACCCTCACTATATATAGGAGGAGAGGGAGGAGGGTGCCCACCATTTTGGGTTTCCCACCCTAGGGGTGCGGCAGCCCTAGATGGCTTTGGGCGGCGGCCAAGGTGGTAGAGGCTCCCTAGGGTGGGTGGGCCTTGAGGCCCAAGGTAGCCTCCCCATGCCTAGGGTTTTGCCTCGTCCACCCCTTGTTGCGCCTTGGGCTGATTGTGGAGGCGCACCAGCCCACTTAGGGCCTGGTTCCCACCCACTTTTGGCCCATGTAGTAGTTTGGGGCTGGTGGCCCTTGCCGGTGGACCCCGGAACCCTTCCGGTGTTCCCGGTACATTACCGGTGTCGCCTGAAACACTTCCAACCAATTCCTCATTTCCTATATATGAATCTTTACCTCTGGACCATTCAGGAACTCCGGGTGACGTCTGGGATCTCATCCGGGAGTCTGAACAACCTTCAGTACCCATGTACACTATTCCCCTATAACCCTAGCGTCATTGAACCTTATGTGTGTAGACCCTACGGGTTCGGGAAGCATGCAGACATGACCGAGACACCTCTCCGGTCAATAAACAACAGAGGGGTCTAGATATCCATGTTGGTTCCCTCATGTTCCTCGATGATATCATCGGATGAACCACGATGTCAGGGATTCAATCATTCCCTATGCAATACCCTTTGTCTATGGTTATGATACTTGCCCGAGATTCGATCGTCGGCATGCCTATACCTTGTTCAATCTCGTTACTCTCAAGTCTCTTCACTCGTTCCGTAGCACATCATTCCGTGGATAACTCCTTAGTCACATTGAGCTCAGTATGATGATGGATATCCGAGTGGGCCCAGAGATACCTCTTCGTCAAACGGAGTGACAAATCCCAGTCTTGATTCATACAGCACAGCAAACACTTCTGAAGATACCTGTAGTGCACCTTTATAATCGCCCAGTTAAGTTGTGACGTCTGATACACCCAAAGCACTCCTACGGTATACGGGAGTTGCACAATCTCATGGCCTAAGGAAATGATACTTGACATTAAAGAACCTTTAACAGATGAACACCACGATCTAGTGCTATGCTTAGGATTGAGTCTTGTCCATCACATCATTCCCCAATGATGTGATCCCATTATCAATGGCATCCAATGTCCATGATCAGGAAACCATGATCATCTATTGTTCACCGAGCTAGCCAACTAGAGGCTCACTAGGGACACATTGTGATCTATATATTCACACATGTATTACGGTTTCCGGTCAATACAATTATAGCATGAATAATAGACAATTATCATGAACTAGAAATATAATAATAACCACTTTCTTATTGCCTCTAGGGCATATTTCCAATAGTCTCCCACTTGCACTAGAGTCAATAATCTAGTTACATTGTGATGAATCGAACACCCATAGAGTTCTGATGCTGATCATGCTTTGCCCATGGAAGAGGTGTAGTCAACAGGTCTGTGACATTCAGATCCGTATGTACTTTACAAGTATCTATATCTCCATCCTGGATGTATCCATGAATGGAGTTGAAGCGGCGCTTGACGTGCTTGGTCTTCTTGTGAAACCTGGGCTCCTTTGCAAGTGCAATAGCTCAAAGTGTTGTCACAAAACAAAGTCATCAGGCCCGACGCACTAGGAATCACTCCTAGGTCGGTGATAAACTCCTTCATCCAGACTCCTTCCTGTGCTGCTTCTGAAGCACCTATGTACTCCGCTTCACATGTAGATGCCGCCACGACGCTTTGCTTACAACTTCACCAGCTAACTGCCCCATTATTCAAAATATACGCGTATCTAGTTTGTGACTTGGAGTCATCCGGATATGTGTTGAAGCTAGCATCAACGTAACCCTTTATGATGAGCTTTTCGGCACCTCCATAAACGAGAAACACATCGTTAGTCCTTTTGAGGTATTTAAGGATGTTCGTGACCGTTGTCCAGCGGTCCACTCCTGGATCACTCTGGTACCTCCCTACCAAACTTATGGCAAGGTTCACCTGAGGTCTGGACACAGCATGGCATACATGATAGAGCCTATGGCTGAAGCATAGGGGCTGGTACTCCTCTTTTCTCTATCTTCCGTCGTGGTCGGGCGTTGAGTCGTACTCCACCTCACACCTTGTAATACATGCAAGAACCCCTTCTTAGACCTATCCATATTAAACTTCTTCAATATCTTGTCAAGGTATGTGCTTTGTGAAAGACCTACAAGGCGTCTCGATCTATCTCTATAGATCTTGATGCCTAATATGTAAGCAGCTACTCCAAGGTCCTTCATTGAAAAGGTCTTATTCAAATAGGCCCTTATGCTTTCCAATAGTTCTATATCATTTCCCGTCAACAATATGTCATCCACATATAATATGAGAAATTTTACAGAGCTTCCACTAATTTTCTTGTAAATACAGGCTTCTCCATAAGTCTGTACAAACCCAAACGCTTTGATCTCCTCATCAAAGCGAATGTTCCAACTCGGAGATGCTTCCACCAATCCATAGATGGAGCGATGGAGATTGCATACCTTGTTAGCATTGCTAGGATCGACAAAACCTTCCGGGTGTATCATATATAATTCTTCCTTAAGAAAGCCATTCAGGAATGCCGTTTTGACGTCGATTTGCCAGATTTCATAATCATAAAATGCGGGAATTGCTAACATGATTCGGACCAACTTCAACATCCCAATGGGTGAGTAGGTATCATCGTAGTCAATCCCTTGATCTTGTCGATAACCCTTAGCGACAAGTCGAGCCTTATAGATGGTCACATTACCATCCGCGTCAGTCTTCTTCTTAAATATCTATTTATTTTCTATGGCTCGCCGATCATCGGGCAAGTCCACCAAAGTCCATACTTTGTTCTCATGCATGGAAACTATCTCGGATTTCAGGGCCTCAAGCCATTTGTTCGAATCCGAGCCCGCCATCGCTTCTTTAAAGTTCGAAGGTTCAGTGTTGTCCAATAACATGATTTCCATGACAAGGTTGTCGTACCACTCTGGTGCGGAACGTACCCTTGTGGACCTTCGAGCTTCAATAGCAACTTGATCTGAAGCTTCATGATCATCATCATTAGGTTCTTCTCTAGCCAGTGCAGGCACCTCAGAAACATTTTCTTGTGCTGCGCTCCTCTCCTGTTCGAGAGGAGGTACAATTACCTCATCAAGTTGTATTTTCCTACCACTTACTTCTTTCGAGAGAAACTCTTTCTCTAGAAAGGATCCGTTCTTGGCAACAAAGATTTTGCCTCTGAATCTAAGATAGAAGGTATACCTAGTGGTCTCCTTAGGGTACCCGATGAACACGCGTTTTTCCGATTTAGGTTCGAGCTTCTCAGGTTGAAGTTTCTTCACATAAGCATCGCAGCCCCAACCTTTCAGAAATGACAGCTTAGGTTTCTTGCCAAACCAAAATCATACGGTGTCGTCTCAACGGATTTAGACGGTTCCCTATTTAAAGTGAATGCGGCAGTTTCCAATGCACATCCCCAAAATGATAGCGGTAAATCGGTGAGAGACATCGTAGATCGCACCTTTTCCTATAAAGTGCGATTACGATGTTTAGACACACTGTTACGCTGTGGTGTGCCACGCAGCGTGAGTTGTGAAACAATTCCACATTTCCTTAGGTGCGTACCAAACTCGTGACTCAAATATTCTCCTCCACAATGAGATCGTAGAAACTTTATTTTCTTGTCTCGTTGATTCTCTACCTCACTCTGAAATTCCTTGAACCTTTCAAAGGTTTCATACTTGTGCTTCATTAAGTAGACATACCCATATCTACTTAAATCATCAGTGAGGGTGAGAACATAACGATAGCCTCCGCGAGCCTCAACGCTTATTGGACCGCATACATCGGTATGTATTATTTCCAATAAGTTGGTTGCTCGCTACATTGTTCCGGAGAATGGAGTCTTTGTCATCTTGCTCATGAGGCACGGTTCATATGTGTCAAATGATTCAAAATCAACAGTCTCCAAAAGTCCATCAGCATGGAGTTTCTTCATGCGCTTTACACCGATATGACCAAGGCGGTAGTGCCACAAATATGTGGGACTATCATTATCAACCTTACATCTTTGGGTACTCACACTACGAATATGTGTAACATCACAATCGAGATTCATTAGGAATAAACCATTTACCAGCGGGGCATGACCATAAAACATACCACTCATAAAATAGAACAACCATTATTCTCAAATTTAAATGAGTAGCCATCTTGCATCAAGAGAGATCCTGATACAATGTTAGTGTTCAAATTTGGTACTAAATAACAATTATTAAGGTTTAACATAATCCCGAAGGTTGATGTAGATGTAGAATGCCGACGGCGATCACATCGACCTTGGAACCATTCCCGACGTGCATCGTCACCTCGTGCTTAGCCATCCTACGCTTGTTCTGTAGTTCCTGCTTAGAATTGCAAATGTGAGCAACAACACCAGTATCAAATACACAGGAGCTACTACGAGCTCTTTAAGCTACACATCAATAACAAGTATATCACATATACCTTTGACGTTGTCGGCCTTGTTGTCCGCTAAGTACTTAGGGAAATTCCGCTTCAAGTGACCGATTCCCTTGCAGTAATAGAACTCAGTCTCACGCTTAGGTCCTTTTTTGGCTTCTTCCTCGCAACTGGTTTACCGGGCACGGCAACGGCTTTGCCGTCTTTCTTGAAGTTCTTTTGACCCTTTCCCATCTTGAAACTGATGGTCTTATTGACCATCAACACTTGATGTTCTTTATTGATTTCTACCTCCACAGATTTCAACATTGAATACAACTCGGGAATAGTCTTTTCCATCCCTTGCATGTTGTAATTCATCACAAAGCCTTTATAGCTAGGTAGAAGTGACTAGATGATTCTGTCAATGACCGCATCATCCGGAAGTTCAACTCCCAGCTGAGTCAAGCGGTTGTGCAACCCAGACATTCTGAGTATGTGCTCACTGACACAACTGTTCTTCTCCATATTATAGCTAAAGAACTTGTCAGAGACTTCATACCTCTCGACCAGGCATGAGCTTGAAAAACAAGTTTCAATTCCTCGAACATCTCATATGCTCCGTGTTGCTCAAAAGGCCTTTGGAGCCCCAGTTCTAAACTATAAAGCATGCCGCACTGAACCAGAGAGTAGTCATCTCTCCGCGACTGCCATGCGTTCCTAACGTCCCGGTCTGCATCGGGAACGGGAGGATCACCTAGGGGTGCATTAAGTACATATGCCTTCTTGCAAGCACTGAGGATGAGCTTTAAGTTAGGAGCCCAATCCGCATAGTTGCTCCCATCATATTTCAGCTAGGTTTTCTATAGGAACGCGTTGAAGTTGAATGAGACATTTGCGTTGGCCATTGGATCTACAATATATGTAAAGACAATTTTAGACTAAGTTCATGATAATTAAGTTCACCTAACCAAATTACTAATGAACTCCCACTTAGATCGACATCCCTCTAGTCATCCAAGTGACACATGATCCACGTCGACTAGCCCGTGTCTGGTCACCACGTGAGACGGACTAGTCATCAATGGTGAGCATCTCCATGTTGATTGTATCAACCATACGACTCATGTTATACCTATCGGTCTCCCGTATTTGAGTCCATGTCTGTACATGCTACGCTCGTCGAGTCAACCTAAGTGTTTTGCGCGTGTAAACTACCTTACACCCATAGTACGCGAACATTAGAATCTATCACACCCGATCACCACGTGGTGCTTCGAGACAACGATCCTTCACAACGATGCACACTTAGGGGAATACTTATCTCGAAATTTCAATGAGGGATCATCTTATCTTTGCTACCGTCGTTCTAAGTAATAAGATGAAAAACATGATAAACATCACATGCAATCATATAGTGACATGATATGGGCAATATCATCTTGCTCCTTTGGTCTCCACCTTCGGGGCACCATGACCATCATTGTCACCGGCGTGACACCATGATCTCCATCATTGTGTCTTCGTGAAGTCGCCACGCCAACTATTACTTCTACTACTATAGCTAACATTTAGAAATGAAGTAAAGTAATCACATTGCGTTGCATCTCACACAATAAATTAAGACAACTCCTATGGCTCCTACCGCTTGTCATACTCATCGACATGCAAGTTGTGAATCCTATTGCAAGAACATGATCAATCTTATACATCACATATGTAAAATAACATCCTTTTGGCCATATCACATCACACAACATACCCTGCAAAAACAAATTAGATGTCCTCTAATTGTTGTTGGAAGTTTTACATGGCTGATTAGGGTTTCTAGCAAGAACGCTTCTTACCTACGTGACGACCACAATGTTGATATGCCAATGCTATTTACCCTTCATAAGGACCCGCTTCATTGAATCCGATCCGACTAAAGTGGGAGAGACAGACACCCGCTAGCCACCTTATGCAACAAGTGCATGTCGGTCGGTGGAACCAGTCTCACGTAAGAGTACGCGTAAAGTTGGTCCGGGCCGCTTCATCCCACGCCACCGCCGAATCAAGATAAGACTAGTAATGGCAAGCAATTGACAAAATAAGCGCCCACAACTTTTGTGTTCTACTCGTGCATAGAATCTACACATAGAACATTGGCTCGAATGCCAGTGTTGGGGAACGTAGTAATTTCAAAAAAAATCCTACGTCATGCAAGGATCTATCTATGGAGAGATCAGCAATGAGCAAAGGGGAAGAGCATCTTCATGCCTTTGAAGATCGCTAAGCTGAAGCATTGCTAGAATGCAGTTGATGGAGTCGTACTCGCGGCGATTCAGATTGTAGTGGATTCCGATCTATGCACCAAACGACGGTGCCTCCACGTTCAACACACGTGCAGCCCGGTGACGTCTCCAACACCCTGATCCATCAAGGAGGGAGGAGAAGTTGAGGGAGAGCTCCGGTAGATCGACGACGTGGTGACGTTGGAGCTACGCGGTACTCCTGCACGGCTTCGCCAAGAACTAAGGAGGACGAGGATGAGGTGGAGTAGGGCTGCACCGAGAGAGAGGGAGAGAGAGAGAGAGAGAGAGAGAGATTGTTGTACCAAATCAGCTCAAAACCCTCACTATATATAGGAGGATAGGTAGGAGGATGCCCACCCTATAGGGTTTCCAACCCTAAGGGTGCGGCAGCCCTGGATGGCTTTGGGCGGCGGCCAAGGTGGTCGAGGCGGGGTGGGCCTTGAGGCCCAATGTGGCCCCCGCACGCCTAGGGTTTTGCCTCATCCACCCCTTGCTATCCCTTGGGCTGATTAGGCTGGCTGCCACCCACTTTTGGCCCATATAGCAGTTTGGGGCTGGTGGCCCTTTCCGGTGAACGCCCATAACCCTTCCGGTGGTCCCGGTACATTACCGGTGTCGCCCGAAACACTTCTGGTGATCAACTCCTCACTTCCTATATATGAATCTTTACCTCTGAATCATTCCGGAACTCCTCGTTACGTTCGGGATCTCATCTAGGGCTCTGAACAACCTTTGGTAACCATGTACACTATTCCCCTATAACCCTAGCGTCATCGAACCTTAAGTGTGTAGACCATACGGGTTCGGGAAGCATACAGACTTGACCGAGACACCTCTACGGTTAATAACCAATAGCGGGGTCTGGATATCCATGTTGGTTCCCGCATGTTCCTCGATGAACTCATCGGATGAACCACGATGTAGGGGATTCAATCAATCTCGTATGCAATTCCCTTTGTCTATCGGTATGATAGTTGCCCGAGATTCGATTGTGGGCATCCCTATACCTTGTTCAATCTCGTTACCGGTAAGTCTCTTTACTCATTTTGTAAAACATCATCCCATTGCTAACTCCTTAGTCACATTGAGCTCAGTATGATGATGGATTTCCGAGTGGGCCCAGAGATACCTCTCCGTCGCAAGGAGTGACAAATCCCAGTCTTGATTCGTACAACACAACAGACACTTTCGGATATACCTGTAGTGCACCTTTATAATCACCCAGTTACGTTGTGATGTTTGATACACCCAAAGCACTCCAACGGTATCCAGGAGTTGCACAATCTCATGGTCTAAGGAAATGATACTTGACATTAGAAAAGCTTTAGCAGACGAACAACATGATCTAGTGCTATGCTTAGTATTGGGTCTTGTCCATCACATCATTCCCCAATGATGTGATCCCGTTATCAATGACATCCAATGTCCATGATCAGGAAACCATGATCATCTATTTATCAACGAGCTAGCCAACTAGAGGCTCACTAGGGACACATTGTGATCTATATATTCACACATGTATTACGGTTTCCGGTTAATACAATTGTAGCATGAGTAATAGACAATTATCATGAACGGGAAATATAATAATAACCACTTTATTATTGCCTCTAGGGCATAATTCCAACAGTAAGACCACATTGGAGTGTCCCGACGCCGGGAGGGAAGGATGCCGAGACGAAGCATGACCTACACCATGTCGGTCAACTTGATGTTCGCCTCCACCATCTGCTTTATGCGCTTCTGCAGCGTTTTCATCTCCGAGGATGACCCCCAGTCGAGACCCTATTCACCCACGAGGTTAGACTCTTAGGGAGTCCGAATCTAAACTCGACAGGACCGCCCAGCTTGCTTCTCGAGGCTCGGTGATGTAAAACCACTCCTTCACCAACCCTTGATGGTATCGATGAAACTGCCCTCCGACCATTCAACTCGGGGGAGCTTGCTGATCACAGCTCTGCCACAGTCGATGTGTTGGTTGGTGACTGACTTTGGCTTGACGTTAAAGATCTTGATCCATAAGCCTAAGTGTGGATGAACCCATAAGAAGGCCTCGCAAACAGTGATGAAGGAAGAAATGTGCATGAAGGAGTTCGGGGGAACATCATGAAAATCTAACCCGTAGTAGAACATCAGGCCCCTGACGAAGGGGTGGAGTGAGAAGCCTAGTCCCCGTATGAAGTGGGGGACGAACACCACTCCTTCGCCTAGCCTTGGAGTGGGAACCACCTGACCTTCCTCCGGCGCACGGTGAGCGATATCCGGGGAAATATAGCCGACGTCCTTCAGCTCTTGGATGTCTTGGTCAGAGATGCATAAAACCTCCCACATGTCGTGAGAACCTAATCCGTCCATGGCTGAGTTTGTGGGAGGAAGGATGGGAAAGAATGAAAAACGAAATGGATCTGCGCGCTTGGAACCTAGAATGGGGGCTCGAGTCTGGAATGCGTGTGGCTGATCTATGGATCTTTTTCCCTTTTATGGGGGGCGCACAGCCAAGGGTTCCCATTTATTGTGTCACAGGCCCGGCCACTTCCTGAAACAACTAAGCCGGTGAACGCGCATGGGATTACTCACACCATTACCCATATACCCTTAAACACGGGGCACGATCTCCATGATTGACAAGAAATACCTATGAGAAAACAGCCTCGAACCACGAATCAAGTTTTTGTCATAACTGACTATTGCGACCTTTCATCAAAAAGGCTGTCGGATGAGGAACTGTTCACACTCAGGCCTTTTGGCCTTCATGTTAACTAGTGCCTGTTTTAAAGGCATGACATCGCCAAATGACCAAGTTTAAACTAGACGAATATGAGGGGAACTCGCCTCGCAAGCTGATTACTCTGGATATAAGGAGTTTCCAAAGACCATATACATCGACATTGGACTCTAGTTCGGGGGCTACTGAGGAATTCCGGGATTATAGGGTCCTCGGGTGGTCACGCCGTTATTCACATGCCGACCTCATGGGCCACACTATTGAAGACCGGACGACGTCCTCGTAAACAAGTGGGAAAGCTCCGAATACTGGCATGTCATCCAAGTTGAGTAGGCTAGATTGGCACATCTTCCCCCGGCTGAGGTCAGTTGTATGTAACCCTGTGGACCCCTGGTATCTATATAAACCAGAGTGTTACCTCCGCATAGGGAGGTTAATTCATCTAGGGTTTAGCTCATACAATCTCGAGGTAAAACAACTCTGTAATCCTCATACACCATCAATACAATCAAGAAGGACGTAGGGTTTTACCTCATGAAGAGGGCCCGAACCTGGGTAAATATTGTCTCCACCGTCTCATGCAACCCATTGATCCAAGGTCCACAGATCGGGACCCCTACCTGAGATCCGCTAGTTTTGACACCGCCAAAAAACCACCCTCTGTAGTTCGAGGGTGAAGGCCCGGCAACCCACAGTGCTTGAGTGGCCACCGTGCGCGTGGGCAGCCCGATTCTGGCGCCCAGCTGCTGCAACATCCTCAATGACCCGGTAGAGCCGGTGACACTGCTGCTCAAGGACCGCGCGCGCATCAAGAGGAGCCTCGTGTAGGACGACCTGGCAGTTGTCTCCTTCTTCTTGGGCGTGCGGTTGGTGTTCTTGAGGCGGGTTCCCGAGGCGCAGGCCGCACCTGTGCTCGGCTTAGTTGTCGCGCGCGAGAGGAGGCGGCAGCGCCCCCTGAGCCTCTCCTTTGCCGCGGGATGGAGGGGGCGAAGTGAGCGAGAGGGCTCCTCGGCCTCTCCAATGACGGTGACGAGCTCGGTGATGCGAGCCAGCCATGCGTTGTAGCCGGCATCCATCGGTCGGTAGCGAAGGAGCTCACACGTCATGAGAAGCACAACTTGTGCGTTCACCCGCTCGAGATAGGCGTGGGAGGAGGTAGCCGTTGCAGTGCGGCCTTCCCGCTTCACGGAAGGGTGCGCGGACGAGGCCTGTTGCTCGCTGGCTGCAAGGTCAATGGTCGCGACCTCGGCCTCGATGGAGTGACGGTGGTTGCCAGGGACCGCAGGCGTGGTCACCACGACCTGTGCAGCTCTGTGCTCAGCACGCACACGGCTAGCATCGTCCATGGGGTCGGTGAAGCTCGGAACTAAACTGGAGCTATAGAGTAGCTGCGTAGCCCTATCTGGTGTGCCAAATGTCCGAATCGGGGCTCCGCAGACCTAGAACGGTTCGAAGTTTGGGGTGCGCTCGCCCTCCTGCCATGTTCTACCTCTCGACTTAACGTCGACTCTCCGGTGGTTCGATCTACGAGGAGTGAACTAGAACACGTGAGCAGCTTACCCAGGTTCAGGCCACCTTGTTGTGTTAAACCCTACTCCCACGTGTATAGATTTCATGAGGTGGAAGACGAGTACAAAGGCGGGTTCTTGCCCTTGTGGAAAACAATGAGGATCCCGCTTGTGCTAGAGATGTCAGGGATCACTTTTATTCTAGCCTTGGTCCTTTTCCCTCGAAAACACAATTGGCGAGAAGAGTTGCCACAATGTCCATTCGAAAGGGGACAGGATGGCGGCCCACCATGACAAAGGTGGTCTTTGCGTGCAAAAGCCCTTCTGCATGACGTGTTGGTGGGCTCGGGGTGACCTCCATCGTATCGAGCCCCCGGCTTTGGACCTCTAGCACCGATCGGGAAACCTTTGGGGGTGGATTTGGGAACTCGCTACTAGCTCGGCTCCCTTAGTACCAAAGGAGAAAGCTTCTATGTCTGTTCTTGCTGGCACCGACCCTGGTGCCACGCAGCGTGGCTCACGTCACAGACATGAGGAGGTTGGACCATGCGACCATGACAGGACGCCCTCGGCAAGTCCTCCCCTTGGGGAGGAACGTCAGGAGATGCCTCGTGGGAATCGGTCTAGGGAGAACTCAATGATTGACCCCTCATGCTGAGGGGCCCTCATGAGGGCCGGACTCCTGGGCCTTAACGGTGAGCATCCCGGCCCAAAGTGTGCACTCAGCCCTAGGTCGTAGGCAAGCGGGCCTCGGTATCCCCGGCCCCAAAGCCATAGCACTACTAAAAAGGAATTTTGAGCAGTTGTGTTTGCATGTGACAAGTTTAGGCCTTACATTGTTTATTCTAAATTAACTATTCAAACTGTCGTTGTGTTATTAAATACCTGATGGAAAAGAAAGATAATAAACCTAGACTTATTAGGTCGGACTCTTACTTCAAGAGTTTGATTTGCATATCGTTGATAGAAAGGGATCTGACAACCCTATAGAAGATAACTTGTCTAGGATGGAAAATGTTCTTGATGACCAACTGCCTATTAATGATAATTTTCCTCACGAGAAAATTGTTGTTATAAAAGTTTCACGTAGTACTCCTTGGTATGCATATTATGTTGGGGAACGTAGTAAGTTCAAAATTTTCCTACGTCATGCAAGGATCTATCTATGGAGAAACCAGCAACGACCAAAGGAGTAGAGCATCTTCATGCCTTTGAAGATTGATAAGTGGAAGCGTTGCTAGAACGCAGTTGATGGAGACGTACTCGCCGCGATACCGATCGCGGTGGATTATGATCTATGCACCGAACGACGGTGCCTCCGTGTTCAACACACATGCAGCACGGTGATGTCTCCAACGCCTTGATCCAGCAAGGAGGGAGCAGAGGTTGAGGGAGAACTCTGGCGGCACGACGACATGGTGACAGTGGAGCTATGTGGCACTCCGACAGGGCTTAGACAAGCACTACAGCAGACCAGGAGGAGGAGGACAAGGGCTGCGCCAAGAAAGAGGCAATTGTTGTCTTTAATCCGCCCCAAAGCCTCCACTATTTATACGAGGAGAGGGAGGAGGTTGCCCGCCCTTAAGGGTTTCCACCCCAAAGGGTGCGGCAGCCCTAGATGGCTATACGGCGGCGACCAAGGGTGGAGGAGGCGGGCCTTGAGGCCCATGGCAGCCCCTCCGCGCCTAGGGTGTTCCCCCTCCACCCCTAGTTGTGGATTGGGCTGATTATGGAGGCTCACCAGCCCACTTAGGGGCTGGTTCCCACCTACTTTTGGCCCATGTAGCAGCTTCAGGCTGGTGGCTCATGCTGGTGGACCCCCGGAACCCTTCCAGTGGTCCCGGTACATTACGAGTGTCGTCGGAAACAGTTCCGGTGATCAAATCTTCACTTCCTATATATGAATCTTTACCCCCGAACCATTTTGAAACTCCTCGTGACGTCCGCGATCTCATCCGGGACTCTGAACAAACTTAAGTGTGTAGACTCTACGGGTTCGGGAACCATGTAGATATAACCAAGACACCTCTCCGATCAATAACCAACAACTTGGTCTAGATATCCACGTTGGTTCCGACACGATGATCTCATGGGATCAACCATGATATCGGGGATTCGATAATCCCGTATGCAATTCCCTTTGTCTACCGGCGTGATACTTGCTCGAGATTCGATCGTCGGTATCCCTATACCTTGTTCAATCTCGTTACCGGCAAGTCTCTTTACTCGCTCCATAACACATTATCCCGTGGCTAACTACTTAGTCACAATGAGCTCAATATGATGATGGATTATCGAGTGGGCGCAGATATACCTCTCCGTCACACAGAGTGACAAATCCCAGTCTCGATTCGTACAACCTAACAGACACTTTCGGATATACATGTAGTGCACCTTTATAATCAACCAGTTAGATTGTGTTGTTTGATACACCCAAAAAATCCTATGGTATCCGGGAGTTGCACAATCTCATGGTCTAAGGAAATGATACTTGACATTAGGAAAGCTTTAGGAGACGAAAAACACGATCTAGTGCTCTCCTTAGGATTTGGTCTTGGCCATCACATCATTCCCCAATGATGTGATTCCGTTTATCAATGACATCCTATGTCCGTCATCAGGAAATCATGATCATCTATTGATCAACGAGCTATCCAACTAGAGGCTCACTAGGGACACATTGTGACCTATATATTCAATTATAGCATGTATTACGGTTTCTGGTTAATAAAATTATAGCATGAATAATAGACAATTATCATGAACTAGAAATATAATAATAACCACTTTATTATTGCATATAGGGCATATTTCCAATAGTCTCCCACTTGCACTAGAGTCAGTAATCTAGTTACATTGTGATGAATCGAACACCCATGGAGTTATGGTGCTGATCATTCTTTGCCCGTGGAAGAGGTTTAGTCAACGGATCTGCGACATTCAGATCTGTATGTACTTTTCAAATATCTATATCTCCATCCTGGATGTATCCACAAATCGAGTTGAAGCGACGCTTGATGTGCTTGGTCTTTTGTGAAACCTGGGATCCTTTGAAATGGCAATAGCTCTAGTGTTGTCACAGAACAGAGTCATCAGGCCCGATGCACTTGGAATCACTCCTAGGTCGGTGATGAACTCCTTCATCCAGATTCCTTCATGTGCTGCTTCCAAAGCAGCTATGTGCTCCTCTTCACACGTAGATACTATCATGACGCTTTGCTTGCAACTGCACCATCTAACTGCCCCATTATTCAAAATATACACGTATGCGGTTTGTGACTTGGAGTCACCCAGATCTGTGTTGAAGCTAGCATCAACGTAGCCATTTACGACGAGCTCTTTGGCACCTCCATAAACGATAAACATATCTTTAGTCCTTTTCTCGTACTTAAGGATGTTCTTGACTGTAGTCCAGTGATCCGCTCCTGGATCAGTCTCGTACCTCCCTACCAAACTAATGGCAAGGTTCACATCAGGTCTAGTACACAACATTGCATACATGATAGATCCTATGGCTGAAGCATAGAGTACGGTGCTCATCTTTTCTCTATCTTCCGCCGTGGTCGGGCGTTGAGTCGTACTCGACCTCACACCTAGTAATATAGGAAAGAACCCCTTCTTAGCCTTATCCATGTTGAACTTCTTCAATATCTTGTCAAGGTATGTGCTTTGTGAAAGACCTATGAGGCGTCTCGATCTATCTCTATAGATCTTGATGCCTAATATGTAAGCAGCGTCTCCAAGGTCCTTCATTGAAAAACTCTTATTCAAATAGGCCTTTATGCTTTCCAATAGTTCGATATATCATTTCCCATTAGCAATATGTCATCCACATATAATATGAGAAATGCTATAGAGCTCCCAGTCATTTTCTTGTAAATACAGGCTTCTCCATAAGTCTGTATAAACACAAACGCTTTGATCACCTCATCAAAGTGAATGTTCCAACTCTGATATGCTTGCACCAGCCCATAGATGGAGCGATGGAGCTTGCATACCTTGTTAGCATTGCTAGGATCGACAAAATCTTCCGGCTGTATCATATACAATTCTTCCTAAAGAGGTCCGTTAAGGAATGCTGTTTTGACGTCTATTTGCCAGATTTCATAATCGTAAAATGTGGCAATTGCTAACATGATGAGAAGGTCTCATTGTAGTCAAACTCGTGAACTTGTCGATAACCCTTAGCGAAAAGTCGAGCCTTATAGATGGTCACCTTACCATCCGCGACAGTCTTCTTAAAGATTCATTTATTTTCTATGGCTCGCCGATCATTGGGCAAGTCCACCAAAGTTCATACTTTTTTCTTATACATGGATCCTATCTTGGATTTCACGGCCTCAAGCCATTTGTTGGAATCCAGGCCCACCATCGCTTCTTCATTGTTCGAAGGATCACTTTTGTCCAACAACATGATTTCCATGAGAGGGTTGTCGTACCACTGTGGTGTGAAAAGTGTTCGTGTGGACTTTCGAGGTTCAATAGCAACTTGATCCGAAGTTTCATGATCATCATCATTAGCTTCTTCTCTTGCCGGTCCAGGCACCTCAGAAACATTTTCTTGTGCTGCGCTACTCTCCGGTTCGAGAGGAGGTACAATTGACTCATCAAGTTCTACTTGCTCACACTTACTTCTTTTGAGTGAAACTCTTTCTCTAGAAAGGATCCGTTCTTGGCAACAAAGATTTTGCCTTCCGACCAAATATAGAAGGTCTACCCAATGGTTTCCTTAGGGTATCCTATGAAGACGCATTTTTCCACTTTGGGTTCGAGATTCTCTAGTTGAAGTTTCTTCACATAAGCATCACAATCCCAAACTTTCAGAAACGACAGCTTAGGTTTGTTGCCAAACCATAATTCATACGGTGTCGTCGCCACAGATTTAGATGGTGCCCTATTTAAAGTGAATGCAGCACTTTCCAATGCATATCCCCAAAATTATAGCGGTAAATCAGTATGAGACATCATAGACCGCAACATATCCGCTAAAGTGCGATTACGACGTTCAGACACATCGTTAGGCTATGGTGTGCCAGGCGGCGCGAGATGTGAAACAATTCCACATTTCCTTAGGTGTGTGCCAAACTCGTGACTCAAATATTCTCCTCCACGATCAGATCGTAGAAATTTTATTTTCTTGTCATGTTGATTCTCCACCTCACTCTAAAATTCCTTGAACCTTTCAAAGGTTTCAGACTTGTGCTTCATTAAGTAGACATACCCATATCTATTTAAATCATCAGTGAGGGTGAGAACATAACGATAGCCACTGCGAGCCTCAACGCTCATTGGACCACATACATCGGTATGTGTTATTTCCAATAAGTTGCTTGCTCGCTCCATTGTTCCGGAGAACGGAGTCTTGGTCATCTTGCCCATGAGGCACGGTTCGTATGTGTAAAATGATTCGAAATGAAGAGACTCCAAAAGTCCATTTGTATGTGGTTTCTTAATGCGCTTAACACCGATATGACCAAGGCGACAGTGCCACAAGTATGTGGGAGTATCATTATCAACATTACATCTTTTGGTACTTACACTATAAATATGTGTAACGTCACGATCGAGATTCATCAGGAATAAACCATTGACCAGCGGGGCATGACCATAAAACATACCACTTATATAAATAGAACAACCATTATTCTCATATTTAAATGAGTAGCCATCTTGCATCAAGCGATATACCGATACAATGTTCATGCTCAAAGCTTGTACTAAATAACAATTATTAAGGTTTAAAACTAATCCCGAAGGTAGATGTAGAGGTAGCGTGCCGACGCCGATCACATCCACCTTGGAACAATTCCCGACGCGCGACGTCACCTTGACCTTAGCCAGCCTATGCTTGTTCCGCAGTTCCTTTTTAGAGTTGCAAATGTGAGCAACAACACCGGTATAAAATACCCAAGAGCTACTACAAGCATTGGTAAGGTACACATCAATAACAAGTATATCACATATACCTTTGACGTTACCGGCCTTCTTGTCTGGTAAGTACTTAGGGCAATTCCGGTTCCAGTGACCCGTTCCCGTGCAGTAATAGCACTCAATCCCAGGCTTGGGTCCTTTCTTTGGCTTCTTCCCGGCAACTCGTTTACGGGGCGCGGCAACTGTTTTGCCGTCTATCTTGAAACTGGTGGTCATATTCACCATCAACACTTGATGTTCTTTCTTGATTTCTACCTCCGCAGATTTCAGCATGGAATACAACTCGGGAATAGTCTTTTCCATCCCCTGCATGTTGTAATTCATCACAACGCCTTTGTATCTAGGTGGAAACGACTGGAGGATTATTTCAATGACCGCATCATCCGGAAGTTCAACTCCCAGCTGAGTCAAGCGGTTGTGCAACCCAGACATTCTGATTATTTGCTCACTGACAAAACTATTCTCCTCCATCTTACAGGTATAGAACATGTCGGATAATTCATATCGCTCGACCCCGCATGAGCTTGAAAAACAAGTTTCAGCTCCTCCGACATCTCATATGCTCAGTGTTGCTCAAAACGCCTTTGGAGCCCTTGTTCTAAACTGTAAACCATGCCACACTGAACTAGAGAGTAGTCATCACTCCGCGACTGCCAGACATTCCTAGCGTCCTGGTCTACCGAGGGAATGGGAGGATCACCTAGCGGCACATTAAGGACATATGCCTTCTTGGAAGTAGTGAGGATGAGCTTTAAGTTACGAGCCCAATCTGCATAGTTGCTCCCATCATCTTTCAGCTTGGTTTTCTCTAGGAACGCGTTGAAATTGAATGAGACATTTGCATTGGCCATTGGATCTACAATATTTGTAAAGACAATTTTAGACTAATTTCATGATAATTAAGTTCATCTAATCAAATTACTAATGAGCTCCCACTTAGATCGACATCCCTCTAGTCATCCAAGTGTTACATGATCCATGTCGACTAGCCCGTGTCCGATCATCACGTGAGACGAACTAGTCATCAACGGTGAGCATCTCCACATTGATCGTATCAACCATACGACTCATGTTCGACCTTTTGGTCTCCTGTATTCGAGGCCATGTCTGTACATGTTAGGCCTGTTGAGTCAACCTAAGTGTTTTGCGTGTGTAAACTGGCTTACACCCGTTGTATGCGAATTTTAGAATCTATCACACTCGATCATCACGTGGTGTTTCGAGACAACGATCCTTCGCTGCGATGCACACTTAGGTTCGGATTTTGGGCTCTGCAAAACCCTAAAGATTCCAACTCAGGGGCGTGTACGAAGATATCTCGCGGCCTAACCTCGCCTAGCTCGCTACTCGATGAGAACGGCGAAGAAATCACTCGATGGTGACGGAGACACAGAACACGACAGTTTACCCAGGTTCAGGCCGCTACGAAGCGTAAAACCCTACTCCTGCTTTGGTGGATTGCCTCTCGTGGGGGCTGGTGGATGAACTAGTACAGTGTTCTTCGGCCTCCTGAGGCTAGGTGGCCTTAGTGGTGTGAAGATGGGTGAATGAATCTTCCCCCCCCCCTCTCTACGGAGTAACCTATCCTCTAATTATAGTGGCAGCCCCGGTCCTCTTCCCTTATCGTTTCGGCTGGAAGGGATCCACAACGGCCAATTTTGAAGGGGGTAGGGGAATATGCTTCCCGTGTCAAAAAGTGGTCTTCGCCTCCAAAGTAACTGCCAGCGCTACAGGGGCTGGCACAGGGATGACGTCCATCCTATAGGCGGGTGGCCATGGTTTTGTTGCACCAGAATTGAAACCTTTAGAAGATGCCTTGGGAACCTGCGTTCATCCTTGCCCCCTTTGCAACAATGGGTAAACTGCTTCGTCTTGCTGTCCACTGCCCGCCTGTCCTTCCTCTACGTCATCCTTGACTCCTGAGGCCGGGCCTCGCCTCGGAATATCCACCGCTCTGGAGGGGTCCTGAGGAGGCCCCCTGCGGGTCTTGATGCCATTCTCCCTCACGAGGCTTGGACCCTCATGAGGGCCTTTCCTCGATTGGTGTAGGGTCCATTGGTTTGCCTGGTGATGTGGGCTGACTTCATTAGTACAGGACTTTAAATGGCAGACCCATCTTGTGTGCGCAGGAAATCCTGACTCGTGCTTGCATGCCGCCTCCTCCTCGTGTCGATTCCGCCCGCGGTTCATCCTCCCGACTCCCGCGTGCCTCGTCACCTTACCCTCATTATTCTCGCCGTGTCTTGGAAAGGTGTGCCTCGTCCCGCGTTGGACCTGTCAACAATGGTGAACTTCGAGGGGGTGGAGAATGTCCGATCGGTGGTCTCGGCCGGGTCCAATGAATGGGGGGCCACCCAGATCTGGCCAGGTTCATGGCCTCAGGGCGAGATGGCATCCCCGCGGTTCCTCTTCATACCCACGCCCTCCTTTCTGGTGTACTGTCGCCGTTCTCGAGGTCTCGGTGCAATGCTTTCACATTAACAGATCCACACGCTCCATCTTGACCCCAGCTCTTTGGTTCTCCTTTCTGCCTTCGCGTTCTTGTTCGAGGCCTTTGTGGGCGTCGCCCCTTCCGTGGCATTTCTCTGCCACTTCTTCTCCGTCAAATTGATATCCGCGGAGCTGTGCTCTGGATGCGTGTCCTTGAAAGTAGCCGAGGCATCGGCCCGGAGGTCCCTTGGCGCCGAGCTCCTCCCCGAAGCAGAGGGGTTCCGGAGGCAGTGGGAGCAGACCGAGACTGTCCACGCCGAGGCCCTGTTCTAGTCCCCATCGACCCCCGCAACACCGAACCAGGGGTGGATGTGCGAGGAGCTCGGTGATCCCCGGCTCACGCTAGTCCTGACCCGGCTAGAGAGACTGTAGCGGGTGCGGGTGACGATGGCGATGGTGGTGCAGGAGTTTATCTGTCGGCGGATTGATCCTCTCCAGTGCCACATCCGTCTAATGTGGGCATATACAGAACCTCGAGACCCATTGAGGATCTATATCATGCCTCTTTTCTCTGACATCTTGTCCGTGCTACTCCATCGGCCGACTGGTGGCAATCCCAACGAGCTTCCCTAGAATGGCCTCCCATTATATAACTTCAAGGCCCCGGAAGCTCTGGTCGTGGACATGCCGCTCTTCGATGAGGGGGGGGGGGGGGGGGGTTCCTCCCTAGGAAGGAGGTGTCCCCCTGGCGGGTTTTGTCCCTTGGGTTTCAAGCCCACGAGAACTCTGGTCGTGTCGCCCCTCCCTTAGCTGGAGCGGGTGATGGATCACCGCCTGCACCCCCGACCCTTGCTCCGGGTCGATCCGGGGTCGGCGGTGACGACCGGCCAATAGTGGAGATTGTCACCCTTCCCTCGAGCTTCTGCCGAGGGCCGCCGAGCCCCCTTGCCACGCCACCCACATCGGCAGGAAAAGGAGGCCGCTCGGGGGCGGCCACCCCCAAACTCGGCGGTCTCCGGTGAAGAAGAAGAGGATCGCCATAGATGAGTAAGCGTCTGTATCCTCCTTAGTCCTTTCCTTCCGCGTCTTCCTTCTGAGCCTTTGTTGCACATGCTTCCCACCGGCGACGAAGGAGGCGGGTCGGTGTTGCCTGCCCCTGAGATCACCGAGCATCCTGCGGTATCTTCCCTTGCATCCCGAGATGTTCAACCTTCCGGGTCTCTCGTCTATGAGCCTCCCGCGGTCTTCCTTGCCCGCGGCCTCCTGATCTCCGAAGGAGTGACACTCCCCTCGCCTGTGGTCCCTCCTAGGATCGTGTTGCGCCTCCCCTCTAGACCCCCTCCGCTTGACGATGCGGGGCATCAGGGGGCGCTTACTCCCAACGAGCATGGACTCGGGTTAGGAGGCTCCTCGCGCCCTTCTCCCTACGCCGTGCAAAAGGTGATAACTCTTGTTGTCCACTGGAGCCTGTTGTGGGTTCACGCGCCGAGCAATGGGGCTTGCTCTGTACCATGGTGGGTGCGCTTCAACGCCTAGGGGGTTTGCCTATCATGATTCTCGATGGGAAAGTGAGCGCCGACACCTAAAGTCATGGTGGCGCCAGCTTGAAGTCGTCGTGAACCGTGGTTGTCCATAGCGGGAGCACGCCCATGCGAAAGCAGAGGCGCCTCTTGTCGCAGTTGAAGAAGCCCGCGAGCATGCTCTCTCTGAGGCTCAGGAGGCTGACTATAGGCGCAGGGCCTCCAAAGATAGCCACAGGGAGCTTCGCGCCCTCATCGCCATCCTTCAAGAGCAGGTTCAACAATGGGCCACCCTAAGGGGTTCGCCTACTGAGTCATCCCCTACCGGCGTGGGCTTTTGGGCGTCCGTCGATTTTGTGGCGCTTGAAGTGGTGGAGCAGAGCCTGGAGGAGGAGCGCCTGGAAGTGACGGAGCGGCAGTTGTCACTTGCCGAGGAATCCCTCACCTCTCGTGAGGCGGAGCTTCAGGAGGGGGTGGAGAATGGGGTGGCGGAGGCTCGACGTTCCCTTCTGCTTGACTATCGAGCGAAGCTGAAGCTCCAGGAGTCCCGCTTTCTCGAGCGTCAGGGCCACCGGAAAAACAAGGACAACGCCCTCTGCAAAATGATGGATCGGGAAGTGAAACACCGACAGGTTGTGCTGGACGCCTAGGCTACTGCCGAAGCTAAACTGTCTCAAGTTTGCAAACAGTTGAAAGGTGTGGCTCCCCTAGTTGAAGATGCCTCCAAGGAGGCGGCCCGTGCTCGCGTCCTCCAACTTGAACGCTCTCGGATGTCCCAATCCCTCGAGAGGAGAGCCTCCTGCGCTCTGAGCAACATCTGTGGTGAGTGTGCCTCCGGCCCCCTGGTCCCCGATGATGCTGGGTACTTGGGCTTCTTCCTCCGCGTCGTGGAGCGTCACGAGGCCGCTTCCGCAAAGGCCCCCACGCTCGCGGAGGAAAAGAGTCGTGACCACTTGAGTCAAGCGGCCTCGGACGTCTTCAGCCACCTCCTTCGGCTCGACCCAGGCTTCGACTTCGCTGAGGTGCTGGATCCAGTGTTGGAGACGGTCGGCGTCGCCTTGGTAGAATGGGTTGAGGTTCAAGTAGAAGACTTGGTGGCAAGGATTGCTCCCGAAGGCCACGGCATGGACTCCGGCGAGGATGCGTCCCCCTGATCTGCCACTTTGCTCTCCTGATACGGTTATGCATTAAGTTTAACAGCAACTTTGATGTATTTGGTGGGTACCTTTAAACGTGTTTTCTGAAGACGAGGTACGCACGATACTTCCCTCCTGGCCATGGCCGCTGCCAGCCCGTGTTGTCGCAACCCTGACGGTCTAGCCCGCGAGCGTGTCTTCGTTCATGGCACCTCCTCCCTCCTTGTGGGGACCTTTGAGGACCCTTTCGGCACTCTGAGTCTGCACGTGTCGATCCCGCACATTTCCCTCCCGTCGTGTGGCACAACCAGTTACCAAGGTTGTCCCCCACGGGGCAAAGCCCCGACGCCCTGGGTGCCAACATGGGTGGCACCTAGATGGCTGAGTGGCCTTGCCACCGGTAAGGCTCCGGAGGCGTGTTGCTCAAGAGTCCCCCTTGACACTCAAACCGCTCTACTTAGATAGGTCCGAGTCCCGCAGATTTCCCCAGTGCCGTTAGGTTCGACGCACTTCACAGGGCAGGGCTCAGCCACTCCTGGCATCGAACTGAGCCCCAGGACGACACTAGGGGTGGCAAGTGGCCTTATAACGGGTAACACTCCTGAGGCTCGATGCTCAGGAGCCCCCATTGATGCTCGAGCAATTCCCCACTCCGCCCCTTTTTGCGGTTACCTCGGGAAGCCCGAGGGTCTCCCGAGGTTCCTGTGAAACACCAATCACAACAAAGGGAGAAAGAGAATGCGAGTTCGGCAAAAAGAGAGAACACAGAGAAGAAATTCCCGCCCTACTTTTCTATTGAAAACATTAAGCAAAGAAGCCTTCGATAGCTCGAAATACAAAAAGGGGAGGCCCTGGTGGGCCACAACTCAAAACGCAAGGAAGGAACGAGAATACGGCCGCATCTGGCTCCCTAGCTATTCAACGCCTCCGTCTCCCCAAGCGCTGAGCATAGCACTTCTACTAGGCGTGGGGTGGACCCCTTCTACGTCCTCAAGGGGCCTGGGTGCATACAGCCTTGGCTCATTATTACATGAGTGTCGCGGAAATCAAGACCTACGGGAAGCTCGAAGAGTCCCTTGATCGTTCGGCGGGTGAAAAGAGAGGTGGCGTCGAGAGCGGAGCTAACGACCCACACCGGCAAGGTCCTTTACCCAGGTTCAGGCTGCTTGGCGCGTAAAACCCTACTCCTGCTTAGTTTGTATTGGGTGTTCACTTTAGGGTAATTTGCTACAATAACTTAGCTGGTGATTGGGGAGTCCCAAATCCCAAAAAGTCCCACCCCTTGAGAATGAGCTTTGGGCCTCCTTTTATATGCAAAGGGGTCAGCAACAGTGTGCTCACGGGTTGCATAGTGAACAGTGTTCACCATGCTTCTTCTACGGTGGTGTTAGGGGAAGTCAATACCTTGTCTAACCCCGGAGCTGCAACGAGGTGGTCGTGACACGTACCCAGGTGAATCGACACCTGGGTCTTCTGATGGCGCATGAAGGATGCGCTGGAGTGGTCGGATTGTGGTAGAAACGGGGGAGGACACGTGGCAAGCGGAAGGGGCTTGCTGGCTTGGCGTCCCTGTCGGATGACTAGGTTATCTTCCCGGCAAGGAGGGCTTGCCGGGGGCTTGAACACTTTCCTGGCAAGGAGGGCTTGCCGGGGGTGTCGCCACTCTTTGCGCGTCTTCCCGACAAGGGAGGCTTACGGGGGTCTTGCTAGTCTTTGGGAGTATTCTCGGCAAAGAAGGCTTGCCTGGGCCTTGCGAATCTTCCCAGCAAGGAGGGCTTGAACACTTTCCACGCAAGGAGGGCTTACCGGGGATCTCGCCAGTCTTTGCGAGTCTTCCCGGCAAGGGAGGCTTACCGAGGTCTTGCTAGTCTTCGGAAGTCTTCCCAGCAAAGAGGGCTTGCCGGGGCCTTGCGAATCTTCCTGGCAAGGAGGGCTTTCCAGGGCCTTGCATCTGGAGACCTCGTACTCTACGCCCTCGGAGAGAGGGGAGGGCATGTCATCGATGGGTCTTGGTTTGCCTTCCTGCCATTCTTCCTGGTGCAATGCTGCCAGGTGCATCGTCGGTACCCGTGCACAAGTCTGGGACACAAGGGATCCGAGTCTCTAGTGCACCAACAGGAGCCCCCGGGCCTGGGCCATGCACGCGCATGGGGCCTTGCTGGGCCAGGCCCAAAGTAGTGCACGAGCTTGCATGGCAGGGGACTCTGTAGCTTTGGAGCCATTCCGAGCGGCACTTTCCCACGTTATGCATCAAGCGCGCGAGGTGGAGAAGTGTGCGCTGTTGGGGAACGTCGCATGGGAAACAAAATTTTTCCTACGCGCACGAAGACCTATCATGGTGATGTCCATCTACGAGAGGGGATGAGTGATCTACGTACCCTTGTAGATCGTACAGCAGAAGCGATGTGAGATCGCGGTTGATGTAGTGGAACGTCCTCACGTCCCTCGATCCGCCCCGAGAACAATCCCGCGATCAGTCCCACGATCTAGTACCGAACGGACGGCACCTCCGCGTTCAGCACACGTACAGCTCGACGATGATCTCGGCCTTCTTGATCCAGCAAGAGAGACGGAGAGGTAGAAGAGTTCTCCGGCAGCGTGACGGCGCTCCGGAGGTTGGTGATGATCTTGTCTCAGCAGGGCTCCGCCCGAGCTCCGCAGAAACGCGATCTAGAGGAAAAACTATGGAGGTATGTGGTCGGGCAGCCGTGAGAAAGTCGTCTCAAATCTGCCCTAAAAGCCCCATATATATAGGAGGAGGGAGGGGGACCTTGCCTTGGGGTCCAAGAGAACCCCAAGGGGTCGGCCGAGCCAGGGGGGAGGACTCTCCCCCCCCAAACCGAGTCCTACTTGGTTTGGTGGGAGGGAGTCCTTCCCCCTTCCCACTTCCCCTCCTTTTTTTTTTCTTTCTTTGATTTTTCTTCTTTGGCGCATAGGATTTGGTGGGCTGTCCCACCAGCCCACTAAGGGCTGGTGTGACCCCCCCAAATACATATGGGCTTCCCCGGAGTGGGTTGCCCCCCTCCGGTGAACCCCCGGAACCCATTCGTCATTCCCGGTACATTCCCGGTAACTCCGAAAACCTTCCGGTAATCAAATGAGGTCATCCTATATATCAATCTTCATTTCCGGACCATTCCGGAAACCCTCGTGACGTCCGTGATCTCATCCGGGACTCCGAACAACATTCGGTAACCAACCATATAACTCAAATACGCATAAAACAACGTCGAACCTTAAGTGTGCAGACCCTGCGGGTTCGAGAACTATGTAGACATGACCCGAGAGACTCCTCGGTCAATATCCAATAGCGGGACCTGGATGCCCATATTGGATCCTACATATTCTACGAAGATCTTATCGTTTGAACCTCAGTGCCAAGGATTCGTATAATCCCGTATGTCATTCCCTTTGTCCTTCGGTATGTTACTTGCCCGAGATTCGATCGTCAGTATCCGCATACCTATTTCAATCTCGTTTACCGGCAAGTCTCTTTACTCGTTCCGTAATACAAGATCCCGCAACTTACACTAAGTTACATTGCTTGCAAGGCTTGTGTGTGATGTTGTATTACCGAGTGGGCCCCGAGATACCTCTCCGTCACACGGAGTGACAAATCCCAGTCTTGATCCATACTAACTCAACTAACACCTTCGGAGATACCTGTAGAGCATCTTTATAGTCACCCAGTTACGTTGCGACGTTTGATACACACAAAGCATTCCTCCGGTGTCAGTGAGTTATATGATCTCATGGTCATAGGAGTAAATACTTGACACGCAGAAAACAGTAGCAACAAAATGACACGATCAACATGCTACGTCTATTAGTTTGGGTCTAGTCCATCACGTGATTCTCCCAATGACGTGATCTAGTTATCAAGCAACAACACCTTGTTCATAATCAGAAGACACTGACTATCATCGATTAACTGGCTAGCCAACTAGAGGCATGCTAGGGACGGTGTTTTGTCTATGTATCCACACATGTAAATGAGTCTTCATTCAATACAATTATAGCATGGATAATAAACTATTATCTTGATACAGGAATTATAATAATAACTATACATTTACTATTGCCTCTAGGGCATAATTCCAACAGTCTCCCACTTGCACTAGAGTCAATAATCTAGCCCTCACATCACTATGTGAATTACATTGTAATAAATCTAACACCCATACAGTTCTGGTGTCGATCATGTTTTGGCCGTGGAAGAGGTTTAGTCAGCGGGTCTGCTACATTCAGATCCGTGTGCACTTTGCATATATTTACGTCCTCCTCCTCGACGTAGTCGCGGATGAGGTTGAAGCGTCGTTTGATGTGTCTGGTCTTCTTGTGAAACCTTGGTTCCTTTGCTAAGGCAATGGCACCAGTGTTGTCACAGAACAAGGTTATTGGATCCAGTGCACTTGGCACCACTCCAAGATCCGTCATGAACTGCTTCATCCAGACACCCTCCTTAGCCGCCTCCGAGGCAGCCATGTACTCCGCTTCACATGTAGAATCTGCTACGACGCTTTGCTTGGAACTGCACCAGCTTACTGCACCCCCATTAAGAATAAATACGTATCCGGTTTGCGACTTAGAGTCGTCCGGATCTGTGTCAAAGCTTGCATCGACGTAACCTTTTACGGTGAGCTCTTCGTCACCTCCATACACGAGAAACATCTCCTTAGTCCTTTTCAGGTACTTCAGGATATTCTTGACCGCTGTCCAGTGATCCACTCCTGGATTACTCTGGAACCTACCTGTCATACTTATGGCCAGGCTAACATCCGGTCTAGTGCGCAGCATTGCATACATGATAGAGCCTATGGCTGAAGCATAGGGGACGGAGCGCATATGCTCTCTATCTTCATCAGTTGCTGGGCACTGAGTCTTACTCAATCTCGTACCTTGTAACACTGGCAAGAACCCTTTCTTGGACTGTTCCATTTTGAACCTCTTCAAAACTTTGTCAAGGTATGTGCTTTGTGAAAGCCCTATCAGGCGTTTTGATCTATCCCGATAGATTTTAATGCCTAGAATGTAAGCAGCTTCTCCTAGGTCCTTCATAGAGAAACTTTTATTCAAGTAACCTTTTATGCTCTCCAAAAGCTCTACGTTGTTTCCAATTAGTAATATGTCATCCACATATAATATTAGAAACGCCACAGAGCTCCCACTCACTTTCTTGTAAATACAAGATTCTCCAACCACTTGTATAAACCCAAATGCCTTGATCACCTCATCAAAGCGCTTGTTCCAACTCCGAGATGCTTGCACCAGTCCATAAATGGATCGCTGGAGCTTGCACACTTTGTCAGCATTTTTTAGGATCGACAAAACCTTCGGGTTGCATCATAGACAACTCTTCCTTAAGGAAACCGTTAAGGAACGCCGTTTTGACATCCATCTGCCAGATTTCATAATCGAAAAATGCAGCTATCGCTAACATGATTCTGACGGACTTAAGCATCGCTACGGGAGAGAAAGTCTCATCGTAGTCAATTCCTGGAACTTGTGAAAAACCCTTTGCCACAAGTCGAGCTTTATAAACGGTCACATTACCGTCAGCGTCCGTCTTCTTCTTAAAGATCCATTTGTTCTGAATAGCCTTGCGGCCCTCAGGTAGTATCTCCAAAGTCCATACTTTGTTCTCATACATGGATCCTATCTCGGATTTCATGGCTTCTAGCCATTTGTTGGAATCTGGGCCCACCATTGCTTCTTCATAATTTGCAGGTTCATTGTTGTCTAACAACATGATTGTCAAGACGGGATTACCGTACCACTCTGGAGGAGCGCGTGATCTCGTCGACCTGCGTGGTTCAACAGAAACTTGAACTGGAGTTTCATGATCATCATCATTAACTTCCTCCTCAACCGGCGTCGCAATCACAGGGGTTTCCCCTTGCCCTGCGCCACCATCCAGAGGGATGAGAGGTTCGACAACCTCGTCAAGTTCTATCTTCCTCCCACTCGATTCTCTCGAGAGAAACTCCTTCTCGAGAAAAGTTCCGTTCTTAGCAACAAACACTTTGCCCTCGGATTTGAGATAGAAGGTGTACCCAACTGTCTCTTTTGGGTAACCTATGAAGACGCACTTTTCCGCTTTGGGTTCCAGCTTCTCAGGCTGAAGCTTTTTGACGTAAGCATCACATCCCCAAACTTTAAGAAACGACAACTTTGGTCTTTTTCCATACCACAGTTCGTATGGTGTCGTCTCAACGGATTTTGATGGTGCCCTATTTAAAGAGAATGCAGCTGTTTCTAATGCATAACCCCAAAACGATAACGGCAAATCAGTAAGAGACATCATAGATCGCACCATTTCTAACAAAGTACGATTACGACGTTCGGACACACCATTACGCTGTGGTGTTCCAGGCGGTGTTAACTGCGAAACAATTCCACATTGTCTTAAGTGAGTACCAAACTCGAAACTCAGATACTCACCCCCACGATCAGACCGTAGGAGCTTGATCTTCTTGTTACGATGATTTTCCACTTCACTCTGAAATTGCTTGAACTTTTCAAATGTTTCAGACTTGTGCTTCATCAAGTAGACATAACCATATCTACATAAATCGTCAGTGAAGGTGAGAAAATAACGATATCCGCCGCGTGCCTCCACGCTCATCGGACCACACACATCGGTATGTATGATTTCCAACAAGTCACTTGCACGCTCCATTGTTCCGGAGAACGGAGTTTTAGTCATCTTGCCCATGAGGCATGGTTCGCACGTGTCAAGTGAATCAAAGTCAAGTGACTCCAAAAGTCCATCAGCATGGAGTTTCTTCATGCGCTTTACACCAATATGACCCAAGCAACAGTGCCACAAAAATATGGCGCTATCATTGTTTACTCTAACTCTTTTGGTCTCAATGTTATGTATATGCGTATCTCTATCAAGATTCAATATGAACAATCCTCTCACATTCGGTGCATGACCATAAAAGATGTTACTCATAGAAATAGAACAACCATTATTCTCAGACTTAAAAGAGTAACCGTCTCGCAATAAACAAGATCCAGATATAATGTTCATGCTCAACGCAGGTACTAAATAACAATGATTTATGTTCATCACTAATCCCGATGGAAGTTGAAGTGACACGGTGCCGACGGCGATTGCATCAACCTTGGAACCGTTTCCTACACGCATCATCACTTCGTCTTTCGCCAGCCTTCGTCTATTCCGCAGTTCCTGCTTCGAGTTGCAAATGTGAGCAACAGAACCGGTATCGAATACCCAGGCACTACTACGAGAGCTGGTTAAGTACACATCAATAACATGTATATCGAATATACCTGATTTTTCTTTGCCCGCCTTCTTATCTGCCAGATACTTGGGGCAATTGCGCTTCCAGTGACCCATACCCTTGCAATAGAAGCACTCTGTTTCAGGCTTAGGTCCAGCCTTGGGTTTCTTCGGCGGATTGGCAACAGGCTTGCCGCTCTTCTTCGAATTGCCCTTCTTGCCTTTGCCGTTTCTCTTGAAACTAGTGGTCTTGCTTACCATCAACACTTGATGTTCTTTACGGAGTTCAGACTCTGCGACTTTCAGCATCGCAAACAACTCGCCGGGAGACTTGTTCATCCCTTGCATGTTGTAGTTCAACACAAAGCCTTTATAGCTTGGCGGCAGTGATTGGAGGATTCTGTCAGTGATAGCTTCTTGCGGGAGTTCAATCCCCAGTTCAACTAGACGGTTTGAGTACCCAGACATTTTGAGCACATGTTCACTGACAGACGAGTTTTCCTCCATCTTGCAAGCATAGAATTTATCGGAGGTCTCATACCTCTCGATCCGGGCGTTTTTCTGAAAGATAAACTTCAACTCCTGGAACATCTCAAATGCTCCATGACGCTCAAAGCGACGTTGAAGTCCCGGCTCTAAGCCATACAAGACTGCACATTGAACTATTGAGTAGTCCTCCTTACGTGCTAGCCAAGCGTTCTTAACATCCTGATCAGCCGTAGCGGGTGGTTCATTTCCTAGCGCAGCATTAAGGACATAATCCTTCTTTCCAGCTTGTAAGATTAGCTTAAGATTACGAGCCCAGTCTACAAAGTTGCTTCCATCATCTTTCAACTTAGCTTTCTCTAGGAACGTATTAAAATTGAGGATGACACTTGCATGAGCCATGATCTACAACACAAATATATTCAAAGTGGACTTAGACTATGTTCAAGATAATTAGAGTTCAACTTAATCAAATTATATGCTAAACTCCCACTCAAAAAGTACATCTCTCTAGTCATTTGAGGGGTTCATGATCCACTTACGCTATCCCAAGTCCGATCATCACGTGAGTCGAGAGTAGTTTCAGTGGTAAGCATCCCTATGCTAATCATATCAACTATATGATTCATGATCGACCTTTCGGTCTCATGTGTTCCGAGGCCATGTCTGCACATGCTAGGCTCGTCAAGCTTAACCCGAGTGTTCCGCGTGCGCAACTGTTTTGCACCCGTTGTATATGAACGTTGAGTCTATCACACCCGATCATCACGTGGTGTCTCGAAACGACGAACTGTAGCAACGGTGCACAGTCGGGGAGAACACAATTTCGTCTTGAAATTTTAGTGAGAGATCACCTCATAATGCTACCGTCGTTCTAAGCAAAATAAGGTGCATAAAAGGATTAACATCACATGCAATTCATAAGTGACATGATATGGCCATCATCACGTGCTTCTTGATCTCCATCACCAAAGCACCGGCACGATCTTCTTGTCACCGGCGCCACACCATGATCTCCATCATCATGATCTCCATCAACGTGTCACCATCGGGGTTGTCGTGCTACTTATGCTATCACTACTAAAGCTACATCCTAGCAAAATAGTAAACGCATCTACAAGCACATATGTTAGTATAAAGACAACCCTATGGCTCCTGCCGGTTGCCGTACCATCGACGTGCAAGTCGATATTTCTATTACAACATGATCATCTCATACATCCAATATATCACATCACATCATTGGCCATATCACATCACAATCATACCCTGCAAAAACAAGTTAGACGTCCTCTAATTTTGTTGTTGCATGTTTTACGTGGTGACCAAGGGTATCTAGTAGGATCGCATCTTACTTACGCAAACACCACAACGGAGATATATGAGTTGCTATTTAACCTCATCCAAGGACCTCCTCGGTCAAATCCGATTCAACTAAAGTTGGAGAAACCGTCACTTGCCAGTCATCTTTGAGCAAAGGGGGTTACTCGTAACGATGAAACCAGTCTCTCGTAAGCGTACGAGTAATGTCGGTCCAAGCCGCTTCGATCCAACAATACCGCGGAATCAAGAAAAGACTAAGGAGGGCAGCAAAACGCACATCACCGCCCACAAAACCTTTTGTGTTCTACTCGAGAAGACATCTACGCATGAACCTAGCTCATGATGCCACTGTTGGGGAACGTCGCATGGGAAACAAAAATTTTCCTACGCGCACGAAGACCTATCATGGTGATGTCCATCTACGAGAGGGGATGAGTGATCTACGTACCCTTGTAGATCGTATAGCAGAAGCGATGTGAGATCGCGGTTGATGTAGTGGAACGTCCTCACGTCCCTCGATCCGCCCCGCGAACAATCCCGCGATCAGTCCCACGATCTAGTACTGAACGGACGGCACCTCCGCGTTCAGCACACGTACAACTCGACGTTGATCTCGGCCTTCTTGATCCAGCAAGAGAGACGGAGAGGTAGAAGAGTTCTCCGGCAGCGTGACGGCGCTCCGGAGGTTGGTGATGATCTTGTCTCAGCAGGGCTCCGCCCGAGCTCTGCAGAAACGCGATCTAGAGGAAAAACTATGGAGGTATGTGGTGGGCAGCCGTGAGAAAGTCGTCTCAAATCTGCCCTAAAAGCCCCATATATATAGGAGGAGGGAGGGGGACCTTGCCTTGGGGTCCAAGAGAACCCCAAGGGGTCGGCCGAGCCAGGGGGGAGGACTCTCCCCCCCAAACCGAGTCCTACTTGGTTTGGTGGGAGGGAGTCCTTCCCCCTTCCCACTTCCCCTCCTTTTTTTTTCTTTCTTTGATTTTTCTTCTTTGGCGCATAGGATTTGGTGGGCTGTCCCACCAGCCCACTAAGGGCTGGTGTGACCCCCCCAAATACCTATGGGCTTCCCCGGAGTGGGTTGCCCCCCTCCGGTGAACCCCCGGAACCCATTCGTCATTCCCGGTACATTCCCGGTAACTCCGAAAACCTTCCGGTAATCAAATGAGGTCATCCTATATATCAATCTTCGTTTCCGGACCATTCTGGAAACCCTCGTGACGTCTGTGATCTCATCTGGGACTCCGAACAACATTCGGTAACCAACCATATAACTCAAATACGCATAAAACAACGTCGAACCTTAAGTGTGCAGACCCTGCGGGTTCGAGAACTATGTAGACATGACCCGAGAGACTCCTCGGTCAATATCCAATAGCGGGACCTGGATGCCCATATTGGATCCTACATATTCTACGAAGATCTTATCGTTTGAACCTCAGTGCCAAGGATTCGTATAATCCCGTATGTCATTCCCTTTGTCCTTCGGTATGTTACTTGCCCGAGATTCGATCGTCAGTATCCGCATACCTATTTCAATCTCGTTTACCGGCAAGTCTCTTTACTCGTTCCGTAATACAAGATCCCGCAACTTACACTAAGTTACATTGCTTGCAAGGCTTGTGTGTGATGTTGTATTACCGAGTGGGCCCCGAGATACCTCTCCGTCACACGGAGTGACAAATCCCAGTCTTGATCCATACTAACTCAACTAACACCTTCGGAGATACCTGTAGAGCATCTTTATAGTCACCCAGTTACGTTGCGACGTTTGATACACACAAAGCATTCCTCCGGTGTCAGTGAGTTATATGATCTCATGGTCATAGGAATAAATACTTGACACGCAGAAAACAGTAGCAACAAAATGACACGATCAACATGCTACGTCTATTAGTTTGGGTCTAGTCCATCACGTGATTCTCCCAATGACGTGATCCAGTTATCAAGCAACAACACCTTGTTCATAATCAGAAGACACTGACTATCATCGATTAACTGGCTAGCCAACTAGAGGCATGCTAGGGACGGTGTTTTGTCTATGTATCCACACATGTAAATGAGTCTTCATTCAATACAATTATAGCATGGATAATAAACTATTATCTTGATACATGAATTATAATAATAACTATACATTTACTATTGCCTCTAGGGCATAATTCCAACATGCGCACAGTGGCCTCCCCACCTGCCGACGTGTTACTGCCACGCGTGAGGCATGCGTAGTAATAGTCATGCAAGTGGCGTTCGTGGCCTTAAAGGCCGCAGTCATGGCAGGGCCCGCCCCCGCATGCATTCGTGCAGCAAGGCGGTTCCCTGTTCACCCATGATAATGGGTGATTGGGCGAGAGGGGCGGCGGTTTCTGGAGTGAGGAGAGCTAGCCCCCGCGCCTCGCCTATAAATTTGGAAGTTTGCGAGGGGGTTGTGTTTATCCATCCAACTCCTGAAACATTCAGCACCCCCGGCTTACATCTGCGGAGTATTCTCTAGTTCCAAGTTGCGCTCGCCCCTAACCATAAGTAGAGGACGAGGGCGGCCACCATCGGCTGCTAGGGAGGCAAGGGGATCTCATTTGGATCATGCCACAGCTTCACGGGCCGCGGCTGCGGAGGGCGGCATGAGCGCCCGAGGTGGCGGAGGCGCGAGGGGACGCAGTCGCCGTGGAGGTCGTGGTCGGGGAAGGCGGGGTGCTATTTCACCATCTCCATCTTCTCCCCATGCGCCAGCTTGTCCTCCATTGGGCGGGCACTCGGACGGGATGACACTGGTGTTCATCGTGTAATTGCACGGCGTCCCTCGGGGCCATCTGCACCTCCCTCGTCCTTTTTCTAGAGCGATGGAGGCCACCAAGCCTCCCGTCTTGTGGTTGCGGGCATACGATTTCTCCCACCGTGCTATGCAGGTGCGCGTGGAGTACCCGAAACGCCACTCCATGTTGCTTGGGCGGGGCTGGAAAGCCTTTGCCTATGCCCACAACCTCGAGGTTGGGCATGTCCTCCGCTTTAAGCTAGCGGACGATAATATGCTATTCGTCAAATTTTCTGGGCTCTCAGGTGTGCGTCTTGGCTGCTGCAAAGAGATCTCGAGCGACGTCGAAGGTCCTCCTCGAGCGATAGCGATGAGCAGGACAACGGCGGCAGTGGCGCTCTTGGCAGGGCAGGATCTGAGGGGATCAAGTCGGAGTACGACTCCTCGAGCTCCGAATGACTATCGGCCCTGCCGCAGAGGCCCCCCCACGCCTCTCCCCCTCCCGGTGGGGCTAACCTTGCTGGAGCCGGCATCGACGCCTCGTATTGGAGGAGGCGCGATCGCGGGCTCCGGTTTCTTCATCCCTTCCGGTTGCCGTGTCCTCGGCTCCCGTTCTACTCCGCGTAGTGCTAGTCCAGGAGAAACCAGCCTGGGTTGTGCCGAGGGCCATCCCGCGTTTTGTCTTCTTGAAGTTCCGCCCGGCGAGCGTGTCCCTCGCCAAAAGACAGTAACATAGGTTAGAGTAGTAAAAATCATCCATGTAATATGTCTGAGTTTGTTTCAACAAATGAATGAAATGTCGTTTCCTTTGCGTATGATCCTTCCCCTTGCATGATACACCTTTTGCATTTTCCGGAAGCTTGTCGACGTGACTGGTCCTACATCTTGTGCTTTGAGGAACGGACCCTTAGCAGTTCGCTTGAGGGGTCGTTACCGGCAAGGCTCCTTGCCGCACTCAGTGCAACCGTTAGATCGCCTTTACCCAGGTTCGGGCCGGCTTGGCGCGTAAAACCCTACTCTTGCTTAGTTTGTGTTGGGTGTTCACTGTAGGGTGACTTGCTATAGTAACTTAGCTAGTGATTGGGGAGTCTCAAATCCCAAAAAGTCCGACCCCTTCAGAATGAGCTTTGGGCCTCCCTTTATAGGCAAAGGGGTCACCAACAGTGTGCTCACAGGTTGCATAGTGAACAGTGTTCACCACTCTTCTTCTATGGTGGTGTCAGGGGCAATAAATGCCTTGTCTGACCCCTGACCTACAGGGACGTGGTCGCGACACGTACCCATGTGAATCGACACCTGGGTCTTGTGCTGGAGCGGTCGGATTGTGGTAGAAACAGGGGAGGACACCTAGCGAGTGGAAGGGCTTGCTGGTCCGGCGTCCCTATCGGATGACTTGGTTATCTTCCTGGCAAGGAGGGCTTGCCGGGGGCTTGAACACTTTCCTGGCAATGAGGGCTTGCCAGGGGTCTCGCTAGTCTTTGTGAGTCTTCCCCGCAAGGGAGGCTTACCGGGGTCTTGCTAGTCTTCGGGAGTCTTCCCGTCAAAGAGGGCTTTTCAGGGCTTTGTGAATCTTCTAGACAAGGAGGGCTTGAACACTTTCCTGGCAAGGAGGGCTTGCCGGGGGTCTTGCTAGTCTTTGCGAGTCTTTCCGGCATGGGAGGCTTACCGGGGTCTTGCTAGTCTTCGGTAGTCTTCCCGGCAAAGAGGGCTTGCCGGGGCCTTGCGAATCTTCCCGGCAAGGAGGGATTCTCGGGGCCTTGCATCTGGAGCCCTCGTACTCACGCCCTCTAGAGAGGGGAGGGCGTGGCCTTGGTGGGTCTTATTTTGCCTTCCTTCCATTCTTCCTTGTGCACTACTGCCAAGTCCGTCGCCGGTGCCCGTGCACATGTCTGGGGCACATGGGACCCTAGTCTCTAGTGCACCGACAGTGATAGTGTCATGGTGGGGTTGTATCTGGGAGCTCGCGAGGATGCTTCGGCCTCGCGAGTGTCCCTACCCCCGAGGCATTAGGCGCCTGATTCCAGAAGTCATTGGTGGACTGCGATGATTGCCTCCGTCTTCTCCACTAGGCATGGTGTGGACCCCTCGCATGTCCTCGGGGGGGGGGGGGGGGGGGGGGGGGCTGGGCTTGTACATCCTCGGCTCGTTATTACGTGAGAGTGTTGCGGGATGAAGTAGGTTGTGGAAGGATTGAAGGACGATTCAGGGTCGATGCAGAGGCGGTGCTGAAGCGGCGCGTGGGCGGTGGAGTGGCGTCATGGGTTGATGCAGGTAACGGGGACGATTTGGGAGCCCCATGCCCCATAGGCGCGTGCCCCGCTCGTAGTCCCCGGGCTCGTAGTGGCATGGTGTGGTCCATCATGAGAGATCCCTCGAGTGTGGTAGGAGCCCACAGTGCCCGTTGGCCAGAAGGCTCGCCCATACATTAGATCTTGAGTCCCTCGGGCGCTACCCCAACGCGCCTCGCCGGGGCTCCCTAGGTTCCCACGTTGGTTCCCTGGTCCATGCCCCGAGGCCGGGCTAGACAATCCTAAGGGCAACGGCGGGTACACGGACACCTGCTGGCAACCGAACGAAGCCCGCACTGGTGATATGGGCATGTGTTCCACCCTCAGTCCACAGGCGGGTGTCGCGCTCCCTGCGAGCAGCGGCGGATAGACCACCCCTGGCCTCCAGGTTGGGATCGTATGGCCCCGAAACATGGGCGTATGTTCCACCCTTAGTCCCCAGGCTGGGGCCCCTCGACCTGGACACGAGGGTGCGTCCACCCTGTCGAAGGTGAGAGGTCCCTAGTCCCCAGACCCAAACTTCTGCCCGAAGCAGCTCCCAACTGGCAGGTGTGCCCCGTGAGAACACCTGCGCTCGGCATCCTCGTGAAGCCACCCCCGCGGGCCACCCCCGTGGTGATGTTCATACCTATTCACGCGAGGGGTTGCCCGCGAGGTCGTGCGCCTGCCTCCTGCTATAGTGATGGTCTGCGTTGCTTCCTCCGTACCCCGAAGGTGCGCCAATGTGGTCGTCATCGCGCTATGTGCTCCTCCAAGGGTTGATGTAGTCAGGCCTCTGGTACTCCGTCCTCGCTCCGCAAAGCATGCCGAGGAACGCGGGCGACGCCTTCCCAGTGAGGCCAAATCCCATGCCTCCATCAGGTCCTGTCGAATCTCCAGTAAGGGCGGGCCTGAGTGGATGTTCAGGGCGCGCTCACGTGGTCCTCTCATTGCAACCCCTGGCAATATGGGCCGACGAGCGTGGCTCGCATGGAGGCGCGCTGGGGTTTCACTGGCGGCGGCACGCCCGATATTGCGCCCATGACCTGCGACGTGGCGGCACCGGTCGGAGCGATGGCGCCTGAGCTCGTGCGCCACCAGGAGCGTGACATGCGTGTGCATCAGGTGCTAACAGGCTCGTACGAGGGAAGGAGCTGCCTGGACGTGTGGAAGGTCCGAAGCGACGGGGGGACGCCATGTGGTCGGTGAAGGTGGCAGCCCCCGGCGCCCGTTGGAACCCTTTCCGGCATGGACGACGGACGTCTTGGTGGCAGAGCCTTGCTGGGCTTCTTGGCCTGCCTACGCCATCCATGCCACGCGGGCGGCCCGCCACTCTGCGTGGATCCACCGTTTCCCCGCCATGTGTGTGATCAGCTTCAGCAACCGACCCTAGGAGAGACCTCGACACGCCCCCTACCTGGCGCGCCAAATGTCGGATTTCGGGCTCCGCAAAACCCTAAAGATTCGAACTCAGGGGCGTGTACAAATATCTCTCGTGGCCTAACCTCGCCTAGCTCTCTACTCGATGGGAACGGCCAAGAACTCACTCGATGGTGAGGGAGACCCACAACATGACAGTTTACCCAGATTCGGGCTGCTGCGAAGCGTAAAACCTACTTCTGCTTTGGTGGATTGCCTCTCGTGGGGGCTAGTGGATGAACTAGTACAGTGTTCTTCGGCCTCCTGAGGCTAGGTGGCCTTAGTGGTGTGGATATGGGTGAATGAATCGTTCCCCCTCTGTACGGAGCAACCTATCCTCTATTTATAGTGGCGGTCCCGGTCCTCTTCCCTTATTGTTTCGGCAGGAAGGGTGTAATGCCCCAGATGTAATCTTGCCATAATTTGAATCCTTTCATGTTTGGATCCATGTGGTCATGCTATATGAGAGTTGTCATTTCATGTCTTCTCCTTTGCATCATACCATTCATTGCATTCATGCCATTTCTTGCGTTGTTGTCGATCCATGTGTGTGGTATGATGAGTGCATGTGGTGTGTGATGATGTGGTGTTTGCAAGCTTGGGTTTCAAATTAGGATGCTTTCAAAACTAGATTTCAAAGGAAACCCCTTCTTCTTAATTTTCGTGAGCTCAAGTTTAACTTGCTCCCAACCTAATTTTAAAATGTAGAATATTTAGTGCCTTTGCTTGTGGATGTGGAGATGTGACTAGGGTATTTTAAAACTTTCCTTAAATGGGGTTTTATCTACAAAACAAATTAAATTAATTATGTTTTGTAAATATTTTATTGCTCCAAAAATCATCTTTGTATTTTATTTAATTGGGTCATAATTCCCTTATGACGAGGGTTATTCTATTTTTATTTTTGGAGACCTAGATTTCCCTAGGTGTTTTATCTTGGTGTGTATTTGTTTTAAATGGAAAAACCCTTTGGGTTTTTCTTTCTATCTGGCGCCAGCAGTGGGCCTCCTCCTTCCCCGAGGCCCAGTACCTCTTCTCCTTGCAGCGCAGCCCAAAACCCCCATCCCTCTCTTCTCTCTGATGGCGTCTTCGTCTTTCTCTGCTTTTCGTCACTCCCGAGAGAGAAAGCGCGCGCCCCGTCTGATACGTCTCCAACGTATCTATAATTTTTTATGGTGTCATAATACTATCTTGTCAAACTTTGGATCTCTGGGAGTTTCCGCCATCGATCCGCATCCCCTTCGTCGCTGGCAGCCGTCCCCGCCGCGTCCGATGCATTCGCGAGCATGGGGGTCACTAGAGGGGTGGTTCCCCCTCTCTGGCGATCCCTCCGCGGCGGGCTCGTCCCCGTCTGCTTCCTCTTCTTCCTCTACGCGGTAGCAAGTCTTCCCCGAGCACGCCAGGGTGAGGAGCTCATCCCCTCCTTCCTCTTCCCCTCCCGCATAGGGTCTCCACATTGTTGGAAATATGCACTAGAGGTAATAATAAATTAGTTATTATTATATTTCTTTGTTCATGATAATCGTTTATTATCCATGCTATAATTGTATTGATTGGAAACACAATACTTGTGTGGATACATAGACAAAACACTGTCCCTAGTAAGCCTGTAGTTTACTAGCTCGTTGATCAACAATGGTCAAGGTTTCATGACCATAGGCAAGTGTTGTCACTTGATAACGGGATCACATCATTTGGAGAATCATGTGATGGACTAGACCCAAACTAATGAACGTAGCATGTTGATCATGTCATCTTGTTGCTACTGTCTTTCTGCGTGTCAAGTATTTATTCCTCTGACCATGAGATCATATAACTCACTGACACCGGAGGAATGCCTTGTGTGTATCAAACGTCGCAACGTAACTGGGTGACTATAAAGATGCTCTACAGGTATCTCCGAAGATGTTAGTTGAGTTAGTATGGATCAAGACTGGGATTTGTCACTCCGTGTGACGGAAAGGTATCTCGGGGCCCACTCGGTAATACAACATCACACACAAGCCTTGCAAGCAATGTGACTTAGTGTATGTCACGGGATCTTGTATTACGGAATGAGTAAAGAGACTTGCCGGTAAACGAGATTGAAATAGGTATCCAGATACTGATGATCGAATCTCGGGCAAGTAACATACCGAACGACAAAGGGAATGACATACGAGATTATATGAATCCTTGGCACTGAGGTTCACTCGATAAGATCTTCATAGAATATGTAGGATCCAATATGGGCATCCAGGTCCCGCTATTGGATATTGACCGAGGAGTCCCTCGGGTCATGTCTACATAGTTCTCGAACCCGCAGGGTCTGCACACTTAAGGTTCGACGTTGTTTTATGCGTATTTGAGTTATATGGTTGGTTACCGAATGTTGTTCGGAGTCCTGGATGATATCACGGACGTCACGAGGGTTTCCGGAATGGTCCAGAGACGAAGATTGATATATAGGTTTGTCTCATTTGGTTACCGGAAGGTTTCGGGCATTACCGGGAATGTACCGGGAATGACGTATGGGTTCCGGAGTTTTACCGAGAGGGGCCAGCCCACCCGGGAAGAAGCCCAAAGGTTTTTTGGGGGCACACCAGCTCTTAGTGGGCTGTTGGGAAAGCCCAAGAGGGCCCTTGCGCAGGAGATAAAGAAATCAAAGAGAAAAAAGGGGGAAGTGGGAAAGTGGAGAAGGACTCCACCTTCCAATCCTAGTTGGACTAGGATTGGAAGGGGAGGACTCCCCCCTTGCTTCGGCCGGTCCCTTGGGGATCTCTTGAGCCTCAACGCAGGTCCCTCCCCGTCCCTCCTATATATACTGAGGTATTAGGGCTGATTTGAGACAACTTTGCCACGGTAGCCCGACCACATACCTCCACGGTTTTTCCTATAGATTGTATTTCTGCGGAGCTCGGGTGGAGCCCTGCTGAGATAGATCATCACCAACCTCCGGAGCACCATCACGCTGCCGGAGAACTCATCTACCTCTCCATCTCTCTTGCTCGATCAAGAAGGCCAAGATCATCGTCGAGTTGTATGTGTGCTGAAAGCGGAGGTGCCGTCCGTTCGACACTAGATCGGAGCGGATCGTGGGACGGATCACGGGATGGTTCGTGGGACGGTTCGCGGGGCGGGCCGAGGGACGTGAGGACGTTCTGTTGGGGAACGTCGCATGGGAAACAAAAAATTTCCTACGCGCACGAAGACCTATCATGGTGATGTCCATCTACGAGAGGGGATGAGTGATCTACGTACCCTTGTAGATCGTACAGCAGAAGCGTTAGTGAACGCGGTTGATGTAGTGGAACGTCCTCACGTCCCTCGATCTGCCCCGCGAACAATCCCGCTATCAGTCCCACGATCTAGTACCGAACGGACGGCACGTCCGCGTTCAGCACACGTACAGCTCGACGATGATCTCGGCCTTCTTGATCCAGCAAGAGAGACGGAGAGGTAGAAGAGTTCTCCGGCAGCGTGATGGCGCTCCGGAGGTTGGTGATGACCTTGTCTCACCAGGGCTCCGCCCGAGATCCGCAGAAACGCGATCTAGAGGAAAAACCGTGGAGGTATGTGGTCGGGCTGCCGTGGAAAAGTCGTCTCAGATCAGCCCCAAAACCTCCGTATATATAGGTGGGAGGGAGGGGACCTTGCCTTGGGGCTCAAGGATCCCCAAGGGGGCCGGCCGAGTCCAAGGGGGGAGGACTCCCCCCCCAAACCGAGTTGGACTTGGTTTGGTGGGTGGGAGTCCTTCCCTTCCTTCCCACCTCCCCTTTTTTTCCTTTCTCTTTGATTTTTATCTCTATGGCACATAGGGCCCTTTTGGGCTGTCCCACCAGCCCACTAAGGGCTGGTGCGCCACCCTTATGGCCTATGGGCTTCCCCGGGGTGGGTTGCCCCCCCCCGGTGAACTCCCGGAACCCATTCGTCATTCCCGGTACATTCCAGGTAACTCCGAAAACCTTCCGGTAATCAAATGAGGTCATCCTATATATCAATCTTTGATTCCGGACTATTCCGGAAACCCTCGTGACGTCCGTGATCTCATCCGGGACTCCTAACAACATTCGGTAACCAACCATATAACTCAAATACGCATAAAACAACGTCGAACCTTAAGTGTGCAAACCCTGCGGGTTCGAGAACTATGTAGACATGACCTGAGAGACTCCTCGGTCAATATCCAATAGCGGGACCTGGATGCCCATATTGGATCCTATATATTCTACGAAGATCTTATCGTTTGAACCTCAGTGCCAAGGATTCATATAATCCCGTATGTCATTCCCTTTGTCCTTCGGTATGTTACTTGCCCGAGATTCGATCGTCAGTATCCGCATACCTATTTCAATCTCGTTTACCGGCAAGTCTCTTTACTCGTTCCGTAATACAAGATCCCGCAACTTACACTAAGTCACATTGCTTGCAAGGCTTGTGTGTGATGTTGTATTACCGAGTGGGCCCCGAGATACCTTTCCGTCACACGGAGTGACAAATCCCAGTCTTGATCCATACTAACTCAACTAACATCTTCGGAGATACCTGTAGAGCATCTTTATAGTCACCCAGTTACGTTGCGACGTTTGATACACACAAAGCATTCCTCCGGTGTCAGTGAGTTATATGATCTCATGGTCATAGGAATAAATACTTGACACGCAGAAAACAGTAGCAACAAAATGACATGATCAACATGCTACGTCTATTAGTTTGGGTCTAGTCCATCACGTGATTCTCCCAATGACGTGATCCAGTTATCAAGCAACAACACCTTGTTCATAATCAGAAGACACTGACTATCTTTGATCAACTGGCTAGCCAACTAGAGGCTTGCTAGGGACGGTGTTTTGTCTATGTATCCACACATATAAATGAGTCTTCATTCAATAAAATTATAGCATGGACAATAAACGATTATCTTGATACAGGAATTATAATAATAACTATATTTATTATTGCCTCTACGGCATAATTCCAACACGTTCCACTACATCAACCGCGTTTCTTAACGCTTCATGCTGTGCGATTTACAAGGGTACGTAGATCGGAAATCACCTCTCGTAGATGGACATCACCATGATAGGTCTTCATGCGTGTAGGAAATTTTTTGTTTCCCATGCGACGTTCCCCAACAGTGGCATCATGAGCAAGGTTCATGCGTAGATGTTATCTCGAGTAGAACACAAAAGTTTTTGTGGGCGGTGATGTGCGATTTGCTGCCCTCCTTAGTGTTTTCTTGATTTCACGGTATTGTTGGATCGAAGCGGCTCGGACCGACATTACTCGTACGCTTACGAGAGACTGGTTTCATCGCTACGAGCAACCCCGTTGCTCAAAGATGACTAGTGAGTGTCGGTTTCTCCAACTTTAGTTGAATCGGATTTGACTGAGGAGGTCCTTGGAGAGAGGTTAAATAGCAATTCATACATCTCCGTTGTGGTGTTTGTGTAAGTAATATGCGATCCTACTAGATACCCATGGCAACCACGTAAAACATGCAACAACAATTAGAGGACGCCTAACTTTTTTTTGCAGGGTATGCTTGTGATGTGATATGGCCAACGACGTGATGTGATATATTGGATGTATGAGATGATCATGTTGTAATAGTTAATATCGACTTGCACGTTGATGGTAGGGCAACCAGCAGAAGCCATAAGGTTGTCTTGAAACTAGTGTTTGTGTTTGCAGATGCGTTTACTATATTGCTAGGAAGTAGCTTTAGTAGTAATAGCATAAGTAGCACAACAATTCTGATGGCGACACGTTGAGGGAGATCATGATGATGGAGATCATGGTGTGCCGCCGGTGACAAATAGATTGTGCTGGTGCTTAGGTGATGGAGATCAAGAAGCACATGATGATGGCCATATCATGTCACATGTGATGTTAATCCTGTATGCACCTTATCTTGCTTAGAACGATGGTAGCATTATAAGGTGATCTCTCACTAAAATTTCAAGACGAAATTGTGTTCTCCCCGACTGTGCACCGTTGAGATAGTTCGTTGTTTCGAGACACCACCTGATGATCGGGTGTGATAGACTCAACGTTCACATTGAACGGGTGCAAAACAGTTGCACACGGGGAACACTCAGGTTAAACTTGACGAGCCTAGCATGTGCATACATGGCCTCGGAACATAAGAGACTGAAAGGTCGAGCATGAATCATATAGTTGATATGATCAGCATAGAGATGCTTACCACTGAAACTATTCTCGACTCACGTGATGATCGGACTTGAGATAGTGGATTTGGATCATGTACCACTCAAATGACTAGAGAGATGTACTTTTTGAGTGGGAGTTTAAAGTTAATTCGATTAGTTAAACTCTAATTATCTTGAACATAGTAAAAAGGTCTTTACGAATTATGATGTGGCTTGCGCTATAGGTCTACAGTTTTTATATGTTCCTAGAGAAAATTTAGTTGAAAGGTGATAGTAGCAACTTTGCAGACTGAGTTTGTAAAACTGAGGATTGTCCCCGTTGCTGCGCAGAAGACTTATGTCCTTAATGCACCACTCAGTGTGCTGTACCTCGAGCGTCGTCTGTGGATATTGTGAACATGCGACATACACATTTCTGATGACTACGCGATAGTTCAGTACAAAATACTTAATGGCTTAGAAGCAAGGCGCCGAAGACGTTTTGAAACGTCACGGAACATAAGAGATACTTCTAAAGAGGTGAAATTGTGATTTCATGCTCGTGCCCTTGTTAAGAGGTATGAGACCTCCGACATGATTCTTTGTCCACTAAGTAAAAGACGAAATCTCAATCATTGAGCGTGTGCTAAGATTGTCTGAGTACGACAATCGCTTGCATCAAGTGGGTGTTGATCTTCCAGATGAAATAGTGATGGTTCTCCAAAGTCACTACCACCAAGTTGTGAGAGCTTCGTGATGAACTATAACATATCAAGGATAGATACAATGATGCTTGAGCGATTCGCGATTTTTGACACTGCGAAAGTAGAAATCAAGAAGGAGCATCAATAGTTGATGGTTAGTAAAACCACTAAGTTTCAAGAAAGGCAAGGGCTAAAAGGGATACTTCATGAAATAGCAAACCAGTTGCTGCTCTAATGAAACCCAGGATGGAACCCAAACCCGTGACTAAGTGCTTATGTTATGAGGGGAACGGTCACTGAGGTGGAGCTACCCTAGATGCTTGGTAGATAAGAAGGTTGGGTAAGTCAACAGAAGTATATTGGATATACATGATGTTGATGTGTACTTTACTAGTACTCCTAGTAGCACGAGGGTATTGGATACCGGTTCGGTTGCTAAGTGATTAGAAACTCGAAATGAAAGCTAAGGTATAAACGGAGACTAGCTAAAGGCGAGGTGACGATACGTGTTGGAAGTGTTTCCAAGGTTGATGTGATCAAACATCGCACGCTCCCTCTATCATCGGGATTGGTGGTAAAAACCTAAATAATTGATATTTGGTGTTTGCGTTAAGCATGAACATGATTGGATCGTGTTTATTGCAATACGATTATTCATTTAAAGAGAATACTAGTTATTCTATTTGCTTGAATAATTACCCTCAATGGTTTATTGAATCTCAATCGTAGTGTTACACATGTTCATAATATTGGTGCCAAAAGATACAAAGTAATAATGATAGTACCACTTAGTTGTGGCACTGCCACTTGAGTCATGTTGGTATAAAATGCATGAAGAAGCTCCATGCTGATGGATCTTTGTACTCACTCATTTTTGAAACGTTTGGGACATGGATACCATACCTGTTGGTATAAAATGCATGAAGAAACTCCATAGAGATGGATCATTTGGACTCGCTTGATTTTGAATCACTTGAGACATGCAAAACATGCCACATGAAACAAGAGAGTAACTTGTTGGGATTAATGCATGTTTGATGTGTGCCGTCCAATGAGTGCTAAGTGGATATCGTTATTTTCTTACTTCACTGACGATTTGAGTAGATACATGAGTATTAACTTGATGAATCACAAGTCTGAAATATTGAAAAGTTCAAAGCTATTTCAGAGTGAAGATCGTCATGACAAGAGGATAAACTGTCTACGATATGATCATAGAGATGAATATCTGAGTTGCGAGTTTTGGTACGCAGTTAAGACAATGTGAAAATTGTTTCGTAGTTCATGCCACCTGGAACACCATAGTGTGATGATGTGTTTGAACGTCATAGCCACGCACTATTTGATATCGTGAATACTATGATATCTCTTATCGAATTACCACTATCGTTTATGGGTTATGCATTAGAGACAACCTCATTCACTTTAAATAGGGCACCGCGTATTTCCATTGAGATGACACAGTATAGACTATGGTTTGGAGAAGCCTAAGTTGTCGTTTCTTGAAAGTTTGGGGCTGCGATGCTTATGTGAAAAGGTTTCAGTCTGATAAGCTCGAGCCCAAAGTGGATAAATGCATCTGCATAGGATATCCAAAACAGTTGGATACATCTCCTATCTCAGATCCGGAAGCAAAGTGTTGGTTTGTAGAAATGGGTCCTTTCTCGAGGAAAGGTTTCTCTCGAAAGAATTGAGTCAGAGGGTAGTGGAACTTGGTGAGGTTAGTGAACCGTCACTTCAACTAGTGTGTAGCAGGGCGCAGGAAGATGTTCCTGTGGCGCCTACACCAACTAAAGTAGAAACTAATGATGGTGATCATTGAGCTTCGAATCAAGTTACTACAAACCTCGTAGGTCGACAAGGTCGCATACTACTACAGAGTGGTACGGTAACCCTGTCTTGGAGGTCATGTTATTGAACAACAATGAACCTACGAGTTATGGAGAAGCAATGCTGGGCCCGGATTCCGCCAAATGGCTGAAGGCCATGAAATCCGAGAGAGAATCCATATGTGAGAACAAAGTACAGACTTTGGAAGAACTACTTGATGGTCGTAGGACTATTAAGTAAAGATGGATATTTATAAGGAAGACAGGCGATGATGGTGAATCGTCACCATTAAGAAAAGCTCGACTTGTCACAAGGATGTTTTCCGACAAGTTCAAGGAGTTGACTGTGATGAGACTTTCTCACTCATAGCGATGCAAAAAAGGTGTGTTGGAATTATGTTAGCAGTTGGTGCATTATTTATGAAATATTGCACATAGGATGTCAAGACATTGTTTTCCTCGATGGAAAGGTTGTATGTGATACAACCGGAAAGTTTTGTCAATCTTAAGGGTGCTAACAAGCATGCAAGCTCCAGCGATCCTTCTAAGGACTGGTGCAAGCATCTCGGAGTTGGAATATATGCTTTGATGAGTTGATCAAAGCTTTTGGGTTTGTACAAAGTTTATGAGAAACTTGTATTTCCAAAGAAGTGAGTGGGAGCACCATAGAATTTCTAATAAGTATATGTGGTTAACATATTGTTGATCAGAAGTAATGTAGAATTTCTATGAAGCATAAAAGGTTGTTTGAAAGGAGTTTTTCAAAGGAATACCTGGATTGAGCTACTTGAATGTTGAGCATCAAGATCTATGGAGATAGATCGAAACGCTTAATAGAAGTTTCAACAAGATGCATGCCTTGACATGTTTTTGAAGGAGTTCAAAATAGATCAGCAAAGAAGGAGTTCTTGACTGTGTTGTAAGGTGTGAATTAGAGTAAGACTCAAAATCGGACCACGGCAGAATAAAGAGAATAGACGAAGGTCATCTTCTATGCCTTAGCCGTAGACTCTAAAGTATGCCATGCTGAGTACCGCACCTGATGTGTGCCTTGCAGCAAGTCTGTTAAGATGTACAGAGAGTGATCCAGGATTGAATCACTGATCAGCTGTCAAAGTTATCCTTGATAACTAAATGGACTAAGGATTTTTTCTCGATTATGGAGGTGGTTAAAGAGTTCATCGTAAAGGGTTACGTCAATGCAAGCTTTGACACTAATCCAAATAACTATGAGTAGTGAAATGGATTCGTATAGTAGAGTAAATATTTGGAGTATTTTCGAATAGCACGTAGTAGCAGCATCTATAAGATGACATACAGATTTGTAAAGAGCACACGGATCTGAAAGTTTCAGAACCGTTGACTAAAACCTCTCTCACGAGCAAGACGTGATCAGACCCCGGAACTATATGGGCGTTGGATTCGTTGAAATCACATGGTGATGTGAACTAGATTATTAACTCTAGTGCAAGTGGGAGAATGTTGGAAATATGCCCTAGAGGCAATAATAAATTAGTTATTATTATATTTCTTTGTTCATGATAATTTTTTATTATCCATGCTATAAGTGTATTGATCGGAAACACAATACTTGTGTGGATACATAGACAAAGTAATGTCCCTAGTAAGCCTCTAGTTGACTAGCTCGTTGATCAAAGATGGTCAAGGTTTCCTGACCATAGGCAAGTGTTGTCACTTGATAACGGGATCACATGATTGGGAGAATCATGTGATGGACTAAACCCAAACTAATGAACGTAGCATGTTGATCGTTTCATTTTGTTGCTACTGTTTTTATGCGTGTCAAGTATTTATTCCTATGACCATGAGATCATATAACTCACTGACACCAGAGAAATGCCTTGTGTGTATCAAATGTCACAACGTAACTGGGTGACTATAAAGATGCTCTACAGGTATCTCGGAAGGTGTCCGTTGAGTTACTTTAAATCAAGAGTGGGATTTGTCACTCCATGTAACGGAGAGGAATCTCGGGGCCCACTCGGTAATACAACATCACACACAAGCCTTGCAAGAAATGTGACTTAGTGTATGTCATGGGATCTGGTATTACGGAACGAGTAAAGAGACTTGCCGGTAAACGAGATTGAAATAGGAATGCGGATACTGACGATCGAATCTCAGGCAAGTAACATCCGAAGGACAAAAGGAATGACATACGGGATTATATGAATCCTTGGCATTGAGGTTCAATCGATAAGATCTTCGTAGAATATGTAGGACCCAATATGGGCATCCAGGTCCCGCTATTGGATATTGACCGAGGAGTCCCTCGGGTCATGTCTACATAGTTCTCGAACCCGCAGGGTCTGCACACTTAAGGTTCTGTGTTGTTTTATGCTTATTTGAGTTATATGGTTGGTTACCGAATGTTGTCCGGAGTCCCGGATGAGATCACGGAAAGTTACGAGGGTTTCCGGAATGTTCCGGAGACGAAGATTGATATATAGGTTTGTCTCATTTGGTTACCGGATGGTTTTCGGGCATTACCTGGAATGTACCGGGAATGACGAATGGGTTCCGGAGTTCTACCGGGACGGTCCAGCCCACCCGGGAAGAAGCCCAAAGGTTTTGTGGGGGCACACCAGCTCTTAGTAGGCTGGTGGGCAAGCCCAAGAGGGCCCTTACGCAGGAGATAAAGAAATCAAAGAGAAAAAAAAAGGGGGAAGTGGGAAAGTGGTGGACTCCACCTTCCAATCCTAGTTGGACTAGGATTGGAAGGGGAGGACTCCCCCTTGCTTCGGCCGACCCCTTGGGGCTCTCTTGAGCCTCAATGCAGGTCCCTTCCCCTCCCTCCTATATATAATGAGGTATTAGGGCTGATTTGAGACAACTTTGCCACGGCAGCCCGACCACATACCTCCACGGTTTTTCCTCTAGATTGTATTTGTGCGGAGCTCGGGTGGAGCCCTGCTGAGATAGATCATCACCAACCTCCGGAGCGCCGCCACGCTGCCGGAGAACTCATCTACGTCTCCGTCTCTCTTGCTGGATCAAGAAGGCCGAGATCATCGTCGAGCGGTACGTGTGCTGAACGCGGAGGTGCCGTCCGTTCGGCACTAGATCGGAGCAGATCGTGGGACGGATCGCGGGACGGTTCGTGGGAGGGTTCACGGGGCAGATCGAGGGACCTGAGGATATTCCACTACATCAACCGCGTTTCTTAACGCTTCCTGTTGTGTGATCTACAAGGGTACGTAGATCGGAAATCCTCTCTCGTAGATGGACATCACCATGATAGGTCTTCGTGCGCGTAGGAAAATTTTTGTTTCCCATGCGACGTTCCCCAACACAGATGCGTAGCGTCGCCGTTTCTATCCTTGTCGCCACCGTGATGCAAAGCACATGTGCGCCGCTGTAGCAGGCCTCCTCCTGCTGCGGTTGGCACAGGAATGGATCTCTGGGAGACTCCTCTTCCTCCTTGCTAGAGCCGCCGTGCCAATTTGTCCTGTAGCAATGCCAGTGTGGTTCCCCTGTTTCGGTCGCCGTCGACCTATAGAAGGAACAGAGAGGGATGCTCAAAAGAGCAACGCCCCCCTCTCTGGTAGCCTCCGATCGTGTAGCGCAGTGGTTGCTGTTTCTGGTGCAACGGGCAGGTTGTGGGTTTGATACCTGGTGAAGCCCCCTTTTTTGGTTTTGTTTAGCACAGTGGTAGATCGACAGCAGGTGATAACTACCTGTTCTGCTGCTCCTCTTAGAGCAGTAGTCGAGCAGTAGCCCAGTGGTAGTTGGGTTGTGGTGTAGTCCAGGGGTTCCTGGGTTCGAAACCTTGTACCCCCCTTTTATTTTTTGCCTTAGTCATTTTTATTTTTATCTGTTGCATTGTCTTGGGCAGCAAGTTGTTTGTGTTTTCATCACAAACCAGTGGGTTTTAACCCCTTTTAATTTAGCTTGTGTGTGTATGTGTGTGTGAGCAAGTTCTTGCAGGTGTGCACTTGTAGGTGTGTGTGTGTGTAGATGTAGATGTGTGTTTCTGTTACACACACATACTTGTGCAAGTTTTTCACAAACACATGAGTAAGTTTATGTGATGTTGATGTGTGTGTGCAAGTTTATGTGTAGGAGTGTTACAGCATGTTTATGTATGTAGGTGAGTAGAGAAGTGTATGTGGGAATGTGTGTGTGTTCCCCACACACATGTGCAAGTATGCACAACCAAGAGGGATAGCTTTATGACTAGAACTCATGTATGTGTATGTGTGGTGTAGGTGTGTGGGTAGATGTACGTGCATGTGTGTGGTGGCATGCATGTGTGTGGTGTGAGAGTGTGTGCATGTGGATGCACACATTAGCTTGCGCATGACGGTCTACCCCCTCATGAAGCTATTCTTGTGTGTGTGTGTGTGGGCTTGTGTGTGTGCATAGGTAGGAATAGAGATGCCATGTATGCTTTATTCACATGTGATAATGCTCTTATATGCTTTGTGTGATTCTGTGTTGTTTTTCGAGCTAGCTTTGTGCCTACTTGTTCCATGCAAGTATCCATGTATTATATATGCTTTTTGGGTAGAATCATCCCAGGAATCCACCAGTGGAATCAGATTTGACTTTAGAGCAACTTCTTAAACTGTCATTTTTCTGTCCTGATGCCATGTTTAGAGCTTAGTGTCATGTGATGTGTTGGCCCTATAAGGATGAATCCTTGATGTGGCAGTAGTGGGTGAACTCCTCTACAACATGGAGTCTTTGTTTTATACATAGGAGTTTGTATGAACTTGTTGTGCCTTGTCAAAGTTGACACTTGGTTGAAGTTGTCAGCTTTGTGAAAATCTGTGATTTTCACTAAGTCTGAGAAACTGCTGTTATTTTCTTCCCTTGTTGATGTGGTTGCACAAGCTCATGTGTTGGGAATCAGCCCCTGCAACAAACTAAGGTTTGTGAGCTTTTGAGTTTGTCTAGCTCTCTCTTAAATTTCATGCTCTTTCACTTCATGTAGATATCTTTTTGGAGCCTGCAAAAATGCTTCGGAGCATAAGCAGCTGGTGAAAATCTGAGATTTCCACTAAGTCCCAGAAATCTGTTATGTTGTCCAAGTTTGTGTCCATAGATCTTCCCAAGGGTGATGCCTTTGAAGTAGCTTCTTGCTCAGGCTTGTTGAGCTTTTGAATGTATTTTGCCACATATCTTGTTTGGCTCATTTGGGTGGCTGTAGGTACTTTGAATGTTGTAGACAAACTACCATGATGTTGTTTAGAACATATTGCATGTTTTAGTTGTTTTGGAGCTTGTGTGGGCATAGTTGATGGTGTGGTGTGTTCCCATGCACCACCCCACTTCTATTTGTTTGTTTGATCATGTGGAAACCTGGGAACACCAGAAGAGTGCCATTGGAGTGTTCTTGTGGTGGATTTGAACCGTAGGACTCCATATCTTGTTTTGTAGTTTCCGGTTGATCCATAGCTTCGTTCTCAAAGTTCTTTATATGTTTTTTGCATATTTTTCTCGTGATGCACCTGTTCATGCCATCCTCATGCATGTCAAGATAGCTTAATGTGAATTATGTCCCGAAGTTTATCAACTTATCTCATGCGTATGAAAGTGACTAGAATAGTGATGCATGCTTCCTTCCCATATCATGCATCATATTGTTTGTTGCATCATGTTGTGTTGGTTTTCATTGGTGGTTATTTTTATCTTGGGTAGCACCGGGATCGGAGAGCGAGTACGTGGATTCTAGAGAGTACCTGTAGGAAGATCATGAGAAGTTCCAAGATGAAGACATCAACAGCAACATGACCATAACCTTAATACCATATCTAGCTTTGTTATGCTTAGAATCATGTTTTATTTCATACATTCTCGTTGCCTACGACTTGATAAAAATGCCACATGTCATTGCCATGAAACCCAAACACCTTCCCCACCTAGCTAATGTTGTTTGGCGAAGTAGGCTTGCTCAGCTTCTAATGATTAGCTTTGCTAGTTGCAGGTGCCAGCTATCTCATGTGATAACATGAGTATTTTGATATCATTATGATTAAACTGCTATTTAATTAATGCACCTATATACTTGGTAAATGACGGAAGGCCTAGCCTTTTGTCGGGTGATTTGTTCCATTATAGCCGCCTTAGTTTCGGCTACCGGTGTTTGATTCCATAACTGATCGCTCCTAAAACGTTCGGGGTTGTTATGGGGACCCCCTTGATAAATCATGTAGTGTTAAGACTTGTCCGGCAGGATCCAACATTGGTTTTAACTTGCTAATCACCTAATAAGAATTTGCATAGGGAATAGCTACCCCGAGGATTTAATCAACAACCCGGCCAGTGGTCCTCATGAGTGTTGGTCCCTCCTGAGCGATGTCTGGGGGCCCCCTGATCACCCAGTGGTTTAGCCAACCTGACGTCTAGCTCATCCGTCGTGTCCTGAGACTGAGATACGCGGCTCTTATCGGGGTCGTCGACACGACGGGAGGTCCTGCTAGGTTCGTCTTACCTTAGCGATATATCTTGCGTATAGGAATCCTGGTGAAACTTTGGGTCTCCTCAAAGTTGAGGTTTTCCTCTAAGGAATCGTACGAGATCACGAGATTCGTGATAGAGGATTACTTTGTGGCCCGCGACCGTTTGTGATGGACTAGTTGGAGCACCCCTTTAGGGTTTAATCTTTCGGAAAGCCGTGCCCTCGGTTATTTGGCAAACATGGATAATTTGTTAACATCCGGTTCTAGATAACTTGAATTAACTCTAATAAAACTGCCAACCGTGTGCGTAACCGTGACTGTCAACTTCGAAGACCTCTCTTCGATCGGGGACCCGGTGGGGTTATGTTTGACGTAAGTAGGTGTTCATGATCACTTAGTGATCATCTAGTCTTCGACCGCTCGCTTAGAGCACCATATCAATACTCTGATCTTCGTAAGTTAGCCACCATATATGCTTAGGATGCTGCAACCTTTACACTTAACCTTCCTCACCTAATAACTTTACTAGTTTCGGTACCAAGGTCATCCGATTGCTGAGTCCCTGTGGCTCACAGTTTACTACAAACCCCAACAGGTACAGGTACGCCCGACGCAGGAAATCCTGATGGCACGCAGCTGGCGTGGCAGTACGATGAGGAGAACGACCGGTTGTACGTGAACTATCCGGAGGACTTAGGTTGTGGTCGTGATCGTGGGCCAACATGCGGGACATCATAGTCTTTTCCTTGTTTCATGTAGTCCGTAGCGGGACTAACTTGTGTGAATAATTGTCTGGATGTAAAACTTATATTGCTATGTCAGATGGCAAATGTATACGCTATTTGTCATTCTTCGATTATGTATTGCTATGTTTATCTCGCTTGCGAAACGTTTAGATGCGCCTCTTTCCCTTTTGGGGCATCGCCCCAAAATAGGAAAGGGCCGCATCTTAGTCATTACAAGTTGGTAATCAGAGCCTTACGACCATAGGAGCCTTTGTGTGATCGAACTTGGCCGAGTCAAGTCTAGTAAAATGTTTTGAGTGTAGTTATATCGGAGAGTAGGTTTCTGTTTTCTCCTCTTCTATGCTCTGGTGAGGTTCTCGACTTAGGAAATCTTAATTCTACTCCTCTTCTCGCTCAAATTTTTTTTAGGATCACGCGGGTATTGTGAAATCTATATGATATCGATGTGACGGAGTTCTGTCTTGGTGCCTCCGGTGTAACTTGATTTCTTTCGGGGAGTTGAGCTCCACGGGATTCTTGTGCACATCGCCATCATTCAGATTTCTTAGTATCTCGGGACGAAGGATGCTCGAAATTTCTTCAATACTAGTAGTGGCGAGATAACCCCGATGTCCCCAGTACTGGTGCAGATTGTTCGGGACTACTGCCATACTTTGTATCGGTGTGATCACGAGGGTCTGTAGTAGATGAAGGTCCGAGATTCTGGTTATGTGTTGACGGATGTGATACACTGGACGGGTTAGTATAGGAGTTGTGTGAAATATTACTCCTTGTATCCGTATACCAGATTGCATGACCAGATATTTCGGGAATTCATAGGTGGGATATCAAGTAGTGACTTATAGGACAATCTTCCTGCAGATGCATGATGTGAGGTTGGGATTCGACATTCAGTGGGTACGTTTGTTCACGGTCGTCTTATAGTAGTTCTCGTTGTGTCTTAAAGAGTCCTTGTAGCTTGCTACGACTCGGGGACGCTTCGTATGTCGTGTGCACTGCCTTGCACAGGATGGCTACTCTAAATTCGAGCCCGTGCGATCATGTCCATGAAGATATCGGATGGAATCTCGATCATACGTTTGTTTCGAGCAGTTGTAGCTCATTCTTGGTTTGCAAGTGGTCTTAATCAAATTTTGTCGACAATCACTTTGAGGAAGCATTCTTACTATTTTGTTCAAGTGCAATTTCTAATATTCCTGTTCAGATATTCCTGCCTTTTGATTCAGCTTTACCTTCGATTTTATTCTCTGGGCTAATGTGTTGTCCTTCTTCAGGATGGCTCCACCAACTCGTCACAATCCAGGTCGTGAGGGTGCTGAGATGCCGCCAACATCCCCTCCTCCACCTCCTCCGCCGCCGCCTCCTCCTGCAGAGACTTCGCAAGAGGTGATGGGTACAACAAATGCTAACACTCAGATGCTGATCCAGCTGTTGCAAGAGAGGACTAATCAGCAGCACGGCAACTTCTACCATGGTGGTAATCAGTTTGCATCTCTGAGTCAATTCCTCGCAAACCAGCCGAAGCCTTCACGTCGTGTGATCAGTCGTTGGACGCTCAGGACTGGATTTGGGACATGAACAAACACTTTGAGTGCAGCAATGTCCATCCAGAGGACTTCGTCAAGTTTGCAACATTCGAGTTCAAGGGGCTCGCAGCAGTTTGGTGGCAGCAGTTGAAGGAATCCAGGGTTGCCAGAGTGATCACTTAGGATGAGTTCTGGAGAGATTTCAGGTCCCACTATATCCCGTCTAGCTTTGTGGAGGAAATGCGTGAGAAGGTCAGGCGCTTGAAGCAAGGTGGTTCCTTCGTGTACAAGTACAACGCCGACTTCCATGAGCTAGCCTGATATGCCTTGCAGGATATTCCAGATCAGAAGAGCGAGATCTATCAGTTCATAGGTGGTCTGAAAGAGGATGTGTAGCTGGCCCTCTCCTTGCAACATCCTGATGAGTTGGATACGTTCTACAACTTGGCTCTCAGGGCTGAGGCAGCTTTGCTCAGGGTGGAGAATTCAAAGAACCGTTTCAGAGATTCCAGCTCGTCTTCCTCAACTCAGGTGGTTCAGAAGCAACAAAAATACTAGGTGCCTCCTCCTCCTCCTCGGCACACTGAGGAGTTCAAGCAAGCAGGTGGTCGTGGTTCTTCCCACCCACCCAACCCAGCTTTCCAGCAGAGGTTTCAGGAGCAGAAGCAAGGGAATCCCCAGACACAGTTCCGTCAGCCGACAGATGTTACTTGTCACAAGTGTGGGTAGAAGGGTCACTATGCCAACAAGTGCACCTCTCAGCTGCGTCTTCCGCCTCCTCCTCCAGGCAAACCTCCAAGCAATGCTATAGTGAAGTTCAACCCTAGGTCTGCTAGAGTCAATATGGTGAATGCAGCTGAAGCAGACAACTCCTGAGACGTGATTTTGGGTAATCTCTTGGTTAATGATATTCCTGCTAAGGTTTGGTTTCATTCTGGTGCTTCGCATTCGTTCCTCTCCATTCCATTTGCATCAAAGCATAATTTTCATGTTGAGGATCTTCCTAGACCATTGTCAATAGTATCTCCGGGCAAGTTCATGCATGCTAGTACTCGAGCCCCAGATGTCTCTGTCAAGATGGGTAATTATGCTTTTCTGGCGTCTCCTATTGTCCTTGGCAAGTCTGATATTGATTTGATCCTTGGGATGGATAGGTTGGCTATGAACAAGGTGTCTATTGATTGTGAAGATAAAGATGTGAAGCTGACTCAGTTTTCGGAGGAAGTGATTATCTTCACAGCGCATGATGACACGGTCCGTTTGTTTTCCTTGAATGAGAACGGTGATATCTCTCCAATTTCACAACTCCCAGTGGTCCGCAAATATAGTTTGTTTTTTAGGAAGAACTGCCAGGAATGCCTCTGCACCGAGCAGTTGAGTTCGTAATTGAGCTTGAACCGGGTACTGAGCCTGTGTGCAATCGGCCGTACAAACTGGGTCCAGAAGAGCTGAAGGAGTTAAAGAAAAAACTCGATGAGCAGGAGCGTCTGGGTCTGATCAGACCAAGCTCATCTCCTTGGGGCTGTGGAGTTCTTTTCCTCAAGAAGAAGGATGCTACGGAACGACTCTGTGTCGATTACCGCCCATTGAATAAGAAGACGATTAAAAACAAGTATCCACTTCCTAACATCAATGAGTTGTTCGAGCACTTGAAAGGGGCTAAGATCTTCTTGAAGCTTGATCTCAGAATGGGTTATCATCAGATTCGCATTTGCGAAGAGGACATTCCAAGGACTGCTTTCAGGACAAGCTTTGGCTCGTATGAGTATACAGTGATGTCTTTTGGTCTGGACAATGCTCCACCGACCTTCTGTTGAATGATGAATTATATCTTCTCCCCATTCAAGAATGAATTCGTCTTGCTGTGTCTTGAGTTGGCTGGTATTTTCGGAAACTGAGGAAGAGCATGAAAAACATCTCAGGCTGGTGCTTGATAAGCTAACAGAGCATAAGTTCTATGCCAAGTTTTCCAAATTTGAGTTCTGGTTGAAAGAAGTTGTCTACCTTCGGCACATCATCTCTAATGAGGGGGATGTGCAATCCATTGTTGAGTGGGAGCCTCCACAAAATGTGAATCAGCTTCGAAGCTTTCTCGGTCTTGCAAGGTATTCTAGAAGATTCGTTGAGAATTTCTCCAAGATTTCTAAGCCTCTCTCAAGTCTTCTTAAGAAGGGTGTGTCAGTTGGCTTTCGACACACTCAAAGAGAAGCTCACTTCTACTCCAGTCTTGATTCCTCCTCATGACTCCAAACCTTATCAAGTGTTCTATGACGCCTCTCTTCAAGGTCTTGGTGTAGTGTGGATGCAAGACAAGAAAGTGGTAGCTTATACCTCGAGGCAGTTGAAGCCAAGTGAGAAGAATTACACCACTCATGATCTTGAGTTGGCTGCAGTGGTACATGCTCTGATGACTTGGAGACACCTCTTGTTGGAACGAAAGGTTGAAGTGTTCACCGATCACAAGAGTCTCAAGTACATCTTCACCTAGACTAACCTCAATCTTCGGCAAACTCATTGGGTGGAAATGCTCCAAGATTTTAATCCGAGCGTTGAGTACACTCCAGGAAAAGCTAATGTCGTGGAAGATGCTTTGAGTAGGAAGGCTTACTGCAACAGTCTCATTCTGAAGCCCCTCCAGCCTGACCTTTGTAAATCTTTCAGAAAGATCTACCATCAGTTAGTACCTCAGGGATTTCTTGCAAATCTTCAGATCTCTCCTACCTTGGAAGACCAGGTCCGATAAGCTCAACTTCTTGATGCAATGGTGAAGAAAGTTAAGATTGGCTTGGCAAAGGGAGTTCCCAAATATAAGTGCATCAGTATTGATGCCAGAGATACATTATTCTTTGAGGATCGTCTTGTCGTTCCGAAAGGGGATCTCAGAAAGGTTATCATGGAAGAAGCTCATAACTCTCTTCTCTCCATACATCCATGAAGTTCCAAGATGTATTAGGACATGAAACAGACCTTCTGGTGGACTCGCATGAAGCGTGAAATTGCTATGTTCGTAAATGAATGAGATGTGTGTCGAAGGGTGAAAGCAGAGCATCAACGTCTAGTAGGTATTTTGCATCCATTACCCATTCCTGAGTGGAAGTTCGACCATATTGAGATGGATTTCATCACTGCGTTTCCGAAGTCCAAGAAGGGTAACGATGCCATCTTCGTCGTCATCGACAAGTTCAGCAAAGTAGCTCATTTCCTTCCAGTAAAGGAGTCCATCTCGTCAGCTCAGCTTGTAGATCTGTACACTTTGAGGATAGTCTCTTTGCATGGCGTGCCAATGCTAATTTCTTCAGAACACTGAAGTATCTTCACTTCCAAGTTCTGGGACTCATTTCAGTCTGCGATGGGTACGAAGATTCGATTCAGCACAGCCTTTCATCCTCAGACTAGTGGGCAACTTGAGAGAGTCAATCAGGTCCTCGAGGATATGCTAAGAGCCTGTATCATTTCCTTTGGCATGAAGTGGCAAGACTGCCTACCTTTTGCTGAGTTCTCTTATAATAACAGTTATCAGGCTAGTTCAGGCAAAGCTCCTTTTGAGATCCTCTATGGCAGGAAGTGTCGTACCCCGCTCAACTGGTCCGAGACGGGTGAGCTTCAGATTCTTGGGAATGACTTGATCGAAGAAGCAGAAGAGATGTGTCGGGACATTCAGGATAATCTCAGAGCAGCGCAGTCCCGTCAGAAGAGCTACTATGATAGCAAGCATCGTGACATGTCTTATGAGCTCAATGACTTCGTCTATCTCAAAGTGCGTCCTATGAATGGCACTCAGCGTTTCGGCATCAAAGGCAAGCTTGCTCCTTGTTTCATTGGTCCTTTCAGAGTTGTTGGCAAGACAGCCGACCTTGCTTATCAACTTGAGCTCCCTTCAAACTTTGCAAATGTGCATGACCGGTTCCATGTCTCTTAGCTCCGGAGATGCTTCAAGACTCCCGAGCGCACAGTTGATCTTCAGGATATCAACCTTCAACCAAACATATCCTATTGTGAGCATCCTGTTGTACTTCTTGAGACGACTGAGCGCAAGACCCGTAATAAGTCAATCAAGTTTCTCAAGGTGCAGTGGTCACATCATTCCGATAAAGAGGCCACTTGGGAGCGCGAGGATCACCTCCGTTCCGAATTTCCAGATTTCTTTCAGCCCTGGATCTCGGGACGAGATCTTCTTGTAGTGTTTGAGAGTTTGTAATACCCTAGATGTATCATGGCCATAATTGGAAACCTTTCATGTTTGGATACATGTAGTCATGCTATATGAGAGTTGTCATCTCATGTGGGCATTTCATGTCTTCTCCTTTGCATCATACCATTCATTGCATTCATGCCATTTCTTGTGTTGTTGTTGATCCATGTGTGTGGTGTGATGAGTGCATGTGGTGTGTGATGATATGGTGTTTGCAAGCTTGGGTTTCAAACTAGGATGCTTTCAAAATTAGATTTCAAAGGAAACCCCTTCTTCTTAATTTTCTTGAGCTCAAGTTTAACTTGCTCCAAACCTGATTTTAAAATGTAGATTATTTAGTGCCTTTTCTTGTGGATGTGGAGATGTGACTAGGGTATTTTAGAACTTTGCTTAAATAGGGTATTATTTACAAAACAGATTAAATTAATTATGTTTTGTAAATATTTTATTGCTCCAAAAATAATCTTTGTATTTTATTTAATTGGGTCATAATAACCATATGACCACGGTTATTTTATTTTTATTTTTGGAGACCTAGATTTCCCTAGGTGTTTTATCTTGGTGTGTATTTGTTTTTCTTTCTTTCCATATGGCGCCAACAGTGGGCCTCCTCCTTCCCGCAGGCCTAGTACCTCTTCTCCTCGCAGTGCAGCACAAAACCCTCGTCCCTCTCTTCTCTCTAGCAGTGTCTTCGTCTTTCTCTGCTTTCCGTCAGTCCCGAGAGAGAGAGAGCGCGCGCGCCGTCTCATATGTCTCCAACGTGTCTATAATTTTTTATGTTGTCATAATATTATCTTGTCAAACTTTGGATGTTTTGTGTGCCTTTTATATCTTTTTTGGAACTAACTTATTGACTCAGTGCCAACTGTGAGTTCCTGTTTTTTCCGTGTTTTTGACCCTTTTCACAGGAGGATTTTGAACGGAGTCCAAACAGAATGAAACTTCCAAATAGATTTTTTCCGAAACATAAGAAGATCGGGGAGCGTGAGAACCAGGGAAAGGGGCCACCAGGAACCCCACAAGCCCCCTAGCCGCGGCCAGGCGGACCCGCACCTCCGAGGCTTGTGGGCTCCCTGGACCTCCTCTGCCCTAGGTTTTCCGCCTATATATTCCCATAAATTCCACAAAAAAACAAGAGATCATCGAAAGTACTTTTCCGCCGCCGCTAGCTTCTGTCTCCGCAAGATTCCATCTCGGGCACGTTCTGGTGCCCTGCCGGAGGGGGATTCGGATACGGAGGGCTTCTTCATCAACACCATGACCTCTCCCATGATGCGTGAGTAGTTCACCATACACCTACGGGTCCATAGCTAGTAGCTAGATGGCTTCTTCTCTCTCTTGGATCTTCAATAGAAAGTTCTCCATGATCTTCATGGAGATCTATCCGATGTAATCTTCTTTTGCGGTGTATTTGTCGAGATCTGATGAATTGTGGATTTATGATCAGATTATCTATGAATCTTATTTGAGTTTATTCTGATCTCTTTTATGCATGATTTCATATCCTTGTAATTCTCTTTGAATTGTGGGTTTTGTTTGTCCAGCTTGATCTATGATTCTTGCAATGGGAGAAGTGCTTGGTTTTGGGTTCATACCGTGTGGTGACCTCACCCAGTGACAGAGGGGGTAGCGAGGCACGCATCGTGTTGTTGCCATCAAGGGTAAAAAGATGGCGTTTTCATCATTGGTTTGAGTTGATCCCTCTACATCATGTCATCTTTCTTAAGGTGTTACTCTGTTCGTCATGAACTCAATACACTAGATGCATGCTGGATAGCGGTCGATGTGTGGAGTAATAGTAGTAGATGCAGAAAGTATCGGTCTACTTGTCTCGGATGTGATGCCTATATGTATGATCATTGCCTTAGATGTCGTCATGACTTTGCGCGGTTCAATCAATTGCTCGACAGTAATTTGTTCACCCACCGTAATATTTCCTATTTTGAGAGAAGCGTCTCACTACTGGAATCTGCTGGTTTGCCGACAGCCAGAGCTGACGGTAACGGCCTGTTTAACGGACGGCTAAGGCTTTGCCGTCAGTGTGCGGTCGGCAAAGGAGTCGGCTACGATTTTATCGGCAATCACCTTCTTTGCCGTCAGCTGAAAATCGACCGACGGCAAAGCCTTTGCCATCAGCTTTGTGGCACGGGCTGACGGCACAGAGCAATGGCCGCAACGGTGCAAGCCGAGCCCCAATAGAGGGTTAACGACACGATTTGCCGTCAGCTGGACGCTGGCGGACGGCAAAGTTCTGGTGGGCCATACATTTTAGGGATGCTAGCAGCACTGACATGTGGGTCCCCTCTTTGCCCACAACCGGAGCAAAGCTGATGGAAAGCCGAAAACCTCGGTCCCCTGGGTCCCCTCTTTTCCCATAGCCGAAGCACAGCTGATGGCAAAGCCGAAAATCTGGGAAAATTTGGTGTTCTCACAGTTGCCAGGTTACACAGGCTGTCGCCACGTGTCCTTCTTTGCTGTCAGCCCACCGACGGCATAGGCTTTGCCGTCAGTAAGCTGTAGGCAAAGACCCTCTTTGCTTTTTTTATATTTGTTTTCTATTAATTCCCTACATTTGCAAGACATATATACAAACAATAATATATATATATATATTTCCAGGCCCTAAACAGCACCACAAGTGCATCACAAAGTGCAAATAGCACCACAAGTGCATCACAAAGTGCAAACATCACCAATATATGTAATTGAAGTGCAAACAAGATCACAAAGTATTACAAAGCATCACAAGTGCATCCTCAAATACAAGTGCATTACAAAGTTCATCCAAGACTACATGAGTATAGTCCCTGGAGCATCCATCCATATGCCATGCTGCTTTATCATAATCTGCATAATGAGAAAGAAGTTAGAAGAAGAATACAATAAGAAAGAAGTTATCTAGATTAAGCTAAGCAATTAGAACAAGAAGTGGAAGAAGAAGAATAAGAAGAAGATGGAGAAAAAGAAAGAAGAGAAAAAGGAAGAATAAGAAGATTTGTTCTTCTTATTATATCTTTTTCTCCTCTTTCTACTTCTCTTATTTCTTCATCTGTTCTTTGTTCTTCTCTTCTGGTTTCTTTTTAAACTTTCTAAACTAATTATGTCATTTTTGAGCTCTAATATCAACTAGTTATGCTATTTTTTATGTTATGATGTAATTATGTCATTTTTGAAGTAAGTAAGCTAATTATGTAATTTTTTAGGTAAGTAAGCTAATTATCAACTAGAATTTACTAAGCTAACTAAAGCATGGCTAATATCAACTAGAATTTACTAAGCCAACTGAAGCATGGCATAATCTAAGTTGATTTAAACAATAAGAAGAATAAGAAGGAGAGGAATAACTTATCGAATGCCAAGAAACGGAGGAGAAGCACCATCTCCGTTGGTCGCTGGGTTGCTAGGGCTCTCACCAGGAGAAGTAAAGGGATCGTGGGATTCAACTCTAGAATGATGCTGCAACAAGGCAAGAGTTAAAATATGTGGTTAGCACGGCAACAGACAATGGTATAAGACCGTGCAAGGTTGGTCATTGAAAGGGAACTCACCGTTCCCACCGGAGAAGGCATCGGCGGATGGGGTGGCAAACCTTTCTTCTCACACATAGCCTGCAAATTAGTTTTCGAGGAGTCAAAGAAATAGCCTTGTTGCTTCTCACACAACTGACTTACCGCAACGAAGTTGTGCATGGCCTTCGCATGGGCATTATTGCGTGCCCTCTCCTCCTCAAGCAACCTCTGCGTATTTCGGTCCCTCTCCTCCAGCAAGAGCCTGGTGGCCTCCCTCTCCTTCTCAAGTGCGGCCTGCAACCACTCCTCAAAAGGAATTTTCATCATCCATCCAGGGACAAATGAACGAAAAAAATGATGAAGAAAACTAACCTCGATGGCAAGACCAACTAGCCTTGCGCGTTGCCGTATTACAGGAGCAGAGCTCGTTTGCCTCGCCTTGATCTGAGATAGAGTCTCAGTGATAGGGATGAAGCCATCACACATGGCCAGTGTGCCATGACTCTTACCGCCACGAGAGATCATCAACGCCTCCACATCGATAGGATTCTGGCTCGGGTCAAAGTCAGGCTCGCGCAGCTATTTGACCACCTCAGAATAAGACGTCATCTCGCTGTAGGCGGACAGGCTTGTGTACGCCGACGGCCCGTCCCCCTCAGAATATGCCTTCGCCGTCTTTTACGAGCCCTTATGGGCCATGCTAAATGCGGTGTATCTGTGAGGCTCGGGCTGGTTATTGTGTTTGGCCTACAACAAAAGACAAAGAATTAGTACAACAAAAATCATGAACGAATGAATTATTGATGAAAAAAACAAGGCACACAAACCCATTTTTTGGCGTATTGCTTGATGTTGGCATTGCCTTGGTGGTGTGGCACACCAACCAATTGGGCACGACGGTCCTTGGCCACAGTGTGGGTGCTCAACCAAGCCTCTGTGCACCACCTGTCCACTATCATCTCCCAACAATCCACCTTATCGGCCAACCATCTCGGGGGCACCTATGAATGTAAGTTAATGAAGAATGAAACTAAGTATTATAACTAAATAGACCTAACTAGCCCTAACAAAACTATTAAAGAATTGGTCTTTCGAATGTATATACCTCCATGTACTCGTTCTTATCAAGGTAAATCATTCGACATTCAGTCTTTGTCTTCGGCTCCCCTTGCTTGGCGTACCAATCTCGAACAGCCTGAACACGCAGCTCGTGCCTCGTGGTATTCAATAAACTCTTGCACTCTTTCACGAGGTTCTTCTTGGCCGCCTCCTCCGTCCACTCCTCGACCCTCAAGTAACTCTGCAATTATGCCATATAGATGCACAGATGAATAGTGAAATTATTTGGAAGGAAATAACAATATATAACATTGTATACATTTTATTGGGTAAAATAATAGTTACCCAAAAATCAGCCAACACCTTGTCGGACATGCTCACGCAAACAACACCATTCACATGTGTGTTTTCCGGGAGCAGAGCGGCTTGGTAGTGCTCCCACTTGAGTCCTGGATCGGGAACCATACCCTCACCGGGCAATTGCACTATCCCGGGGAAGTGCTCCCTAAGTAAAGCACCAAGGAGGCAGTTTGGATTCCGGGTATTCTCTGGGTAATTCCACCCCCTACATAATGATAAGGCAAAGACATTAGCTACTTGGTGAAATATAATGATATAAGGTACACAATATATATCAACTTACTTCTCGCCATCTCGCTCAATGAACGCCCTGTGCTGCAACTCCAATCGGTCTCGAACTCGTGTCATAGCATGTTGGTAGACCGACTTGTTGGCAGACGGGCTCCGCCTCTCTCCCTCAGCCTCCTCCTCAGCCCCCTCAGCCTCCGCCTCAGCCTCGTCCTCACCTTCCGCCTCAGCCCCCTGCATTGGTGTCTGCTCCTGGACAGGAGGATCCCGCACCGGTGACACCCTCGTCTGCAAGGGTGAAGTGGCTGAGAGAGAAGTAGCCGAGGGTTGTGGCGACTGGCTCCTATCAGGCACCCTCCCTCTCCCACGACCACGTCCTCTGACTCTCTTCTTTCCTCCACCTCTCCCACGGGGCTCCTCGGCAAAGCTCTACAACAAAGTTCTCCGTAGCTGCCCAGGTGCTATTCTCAACTTATCCCAGCCTGCCATGTCTCACCACCTAGAATGATAAATTGTTAAATAATTAGTACAAATTCAAGGACAATAATTAAACGAACAATAATAAATACATGAATAATTCAACTAATAATTGAATAATTAAACAACAATGTTTGGATGCATACAAAGTACTAATAGTCGGGATCATCTGTCTCTTCTCCATGATCAATTGAAGCAAAATCATCATCAGTATCACACGTGTCGTCATGACTGATATCGTCATCGGGTTCAGGGACATCATGTGGAAGGCCTTTTTGTAATCGATCAAGCATTGATAGCTCATCCGCATTGGTAACCTCTTCTACTTCCACTTCTTCCTCATCATCACGTGATTCTTGTTCCTCCGTGTTCAGGGTGGACGTAGAGCAGTTTCGGGTACGACGTCTCACACCACGTGATTCTTGGAAGAATTCTCCATCATATGTTATTGGGTCAATTTGAGGTTCATAATCGTCTTCATTTGGGGGAGGTGGTCTAAGATGTGGTGGCATATCGAACACGACATACCAACCTTCCAGGTTCTTAACACTTTGACGATAGTATGGCAGATAGAAAACTTGGGTGGCCTCTTGAGCCACAATATAGACATCGGCACCGCTTAACTGCCTGTCTTGTCGAATTTCGACTAGCCCAAGATGTTCATGAGTCTGTCTTGTCTTAGTAGGATCGAACCAATGACATTTGAACACAACAACGTTCGGAGGATTTTCACCATAATAATGAAGTTCGTAGACTTCTTCAAGTCTTCCATAATACTCGACACCTCCCTCGCCTATAGCAGAGACACCGGAATTGTATGTTTTTCGACCGGGCATTGAAAGCTCTTTGCTAGCAGTACGAAAGAGATACCTGTTGATGTGGTACTTCTGAAATGTACATATCTTAAAGTCAAAACGATTACCTATTTCTCTCAATTCATCGTCGACTTGCTCATCTGAATTAGCCTAGAAGTTAAGAAAAGATAGAATTTGGTGTGTTACTCATGAGTAATAGCAACAAAGGAAATCACCTATTATATATAAGGGAGGTACCATTTTTTTGAACCAAGAGATGAAACCGGGATAGCCGCCTCCTGTCTTTTCAAGAAGTTCATACTCGATAATGGATTCTTTTTCGATTGCAACACCACTCGAGAATTGTTTGATGTATTGACTGTATCTATTAATAATAGTTTTTAGACACAAAACTTGTTAAAAGTTGCGAAACAATGTACAGAGCACTTACTCAATGTATCGTCGAACTTCTGTTAAGTTGTTCAATATATACATCGTTAGTGTGCACCATTCCTCAACGCACAAGAACTTTAGTTTTCCCACACCAGAAGGTGCGAGCTTCCCTTTGAAGAGGCTGAGATTGGATTCACGTCGTTTGGGGTCGCCCACATTGTACCGAGGCTTTGGATTATCCAAGTTGTGCATAGTGCCATAATAGTGTGTTCTTACGAAGTTTGTCGCCTCCTTGGTAATGAACCCCTCGGCCATCGATGCTTCAATTCTACATTTATTTGTACATTTTCCTCGAAGTGTCTTATCCATTCTTTCAGTTGTGTTGCACCAACGATTTTGCAGAGGGCCCACCAATCTTGCCTCGGTTGGGAGATGCAAAATCATGTGTTGCATCGGATTAAAGAAGCTCGGTGGAAAAATCTTCTATAACTTGCAGAGCAACTCAGGCGCCATCTCTTCCATGACATCTATCACGGCACACGATGACTCTTTAGCACAAAGAACATGGAAGAAATATCTCAACTCGGCCAATACTAGCCACTCAGCCTCGGGGATATAGCCGCGCAACATCATCGGCATTATCTGCTCAAGCCATATGTGCCAATCATGACTCTTGAGCCCAAAAAGTTTCATTTTTTCAATGCTCGTTCCGCTCGCTAGATTCGCAGCATACCCATCGGGGAACAACAACTTTTTTTGCACCCACAAGAGGATTTTCCTTATTGCTCCCTTCTCAAGATTGTACGAGGCAGGTGGTTTGGACCAATTTTTTCTTTCTTTCGGTTCTCGCATGTTTAGTGATGGCCTATCACACAGAGTCTCCTGGTCAACTCTAGCCTTTGTATTATCTTTGCCCTTATCAGTGCCGAAAAATGTGCCAAGAAGGTCCTCGGCGATATTCTTTTCAGTGTGCATCATGTCAATGTTGTGTGGAAGTAAGAGGTCTTCGAAGTAGGGGAGATCCCAGATGCATGGCCTGTGGGTCCAGGTGTGCTGCTCATTATAACCCAAGAAATACCCTGGATGGTTTGGATGAGGCTTCATAGATTTTAAATGTTCATTAATTTGTGCCCCCGTCAACGTAGGTGGTTGCAAGTGTTTGACAACTTTACCTTTCATGAAATTCTTCTTGTCTTTTCTGAATGGATGTTTCATAGGCAAGAACTGTCTATGCAAGTCAAAGCAGGAATACTTCCCATCGACCGGCAACCAATGAAACTTAAGAGCTGCCTTGCATTGTGGGCATGGGAACCTTCCATGCACACACCAGGCAACGAAAAACGAAATGCTGGCAGATCATGCAACGAGTATTGGTACCAAACATACATTTGAAAGTTCTCTTTCTTAGCTGCGTCGTATGTGTTGACCCCATTCACCCAAGCTTCTTTCACGTCATCCTTCAGCGGTTGCATGTACACACTCATATTCTTCCCGGGGTAGTTTGGCCCTGGAACTATCAACGTCAGAAATATGTGCTTTCTTTGCATAATGGATGATGGTGGAAGATTGAGGGGAATGACAAATACGGGCCAACAACTATATTGGGTAGCCGTCATACAAAAAGGATTGAACCCATCGAGACTGATGGCGATTCGACAATTCCTTTGTTCTTTAGCTTTTTCCTGATGTATACTATCAAACGCCTTCCATGTGTCACCATCTGAAGGGTGTACCAACATCGAAACTCCGTGTTCATCTAATTCTTTCATAATTCCATGTTTGTGGCATGTCATCTTCTTTGCTGTTTCTTCGAGCATGTAAAGTCATTGAAGTCTTGGTAGGATCGGCAGATACCGTAGGACGCTCATGGGGATTTTGCTCTACTTCTTCTCACCTTCACCATTCTCTACCTCAACATATCGGGAGGACTTGCAAAATGGACAATATGTTTCGTCCGCATACTCTTTCCTAAATAAGGCACATCCTTTCTCCCAAGCATGTATCTGCTCATACGGCATCTTGAGTGCACTCAGGATTTTGTCTGACTCATATACGTTTGAAGGCATAATATGAACTTCGGGTAGAAAGCGCCCAAATAGGGTCATCACTGAGTCAAACAGGTCTCTTCCAATGTTGAATTGGGCTTTCAGAGCCATTACTTGTGCGGTGGCATCTAGCTGAGAAATCTTGGTGTGCTCGTGAAGAGGACATTTTGAAGACTCCAACATGGCATAGAAGGCTTTCGCGGATTCCTCCATCTCTTTGTCCTTGTTCCGAGCATCATCAAAGTCATTAACCATGTCTTCCATCCCTATACCGTAATCATCGGTGTGCCGACGCAACACCTCGTCTCTGTTACGTTGGGCCGACTCACCATGACATGTCCACCAGGTATAGCCGGGAGTAAAACCACGCATCTGCAGGTGTTTACCCATTACATGCTTTGTCTGTCGTGAATAATTCTTGCACTTAGTGCAGGGGCACCATGTTTTTGGCTGGCCTTTAGAAAATGTCGTTTCCACGAATCCATAGGTTTTGCTCAACCATTCATCAGTCATCTCTCTCTGACTATGGTGACCGGTGTACATCCATTCACGATCAGTCATTCTGGCAAGCTAGCTATATAGTATCCACATATAAACAGTATAAATTATCAGTTCATCAAGCATGTTAAATTAATTATGGCTATTTTTTAATCATGGTTAATACATTGGGATGCACGACATGCACACCTACCAGCTACTAGGTAAAGATTGGTCCTAATCCCACCCGAGTATGTGTATATTTGGTCATTTCCCCATGCTCTGCTCCTGATCCAACGCAAAATTTCGGCAGCACCTGCCCGCTGTTCTCGTGATACACGTCTCGGGAACTAATCGTGAGGATGAGTACACGGAGAACAACAAGGAGGCGCTGTCGAAACTCTGCATGGGATCCAGAACAAAGCATGGGAAATGACCCAATCTACACATACCCGGGCCGTCCATGGATAACGTTGGACAATTCGAAAGAATCACCGTTATAAATATGCAAATGCATGCATATTAATAACAGGAACCCTTTCGAACGGGAGACGCGTATTGGTTACGCAACAACTTTGCATTTTAATACTAAAAATACCTAGCTAGATAGTGTCATCAGCACGAAGGCCAGAACACCGGAACAGAGCAAAATAAAGGGGGTGGAGGAGGAGTTAAAAAATGTGCTCACTTTCGAATGCAGGGGAGGTCGTCGAAAACCAAACCCTCGCGGAGAAGCTACTGCACATTTAAATGCACTCAATCAACACGAATACGCACTCGCGGTAATTAAGCTAACTAATACTAACATCTATTATTAATAATTTATTATTCAAGTTTTGTTACTATTCTATTCTTCTATTTCTTTTCTTCTTATCATTTTCTTTTCTTCATTTTTCTCTCCTTCTCCCCCTTCTTCTTTCTCTTTTTTCCTTTTCTTCTTCTTCTTCTTCTCTTAATCTCCTTCTAATTGCTAACTAAATAATTGCTAACTAAATTTAACTAAAAATCTACCACTAAGTAATTGCTAACTAAATTTAAATAAGAATCTACTACTAAGATATCTAACTAACATAGAAAAAATAAACTAAAAATAAAGAAATAAAAGGGGAGGACGAGCTGACCGGCGAGTCAGGGCGAGGGTGGGGCGGGGCGGCGGCGGGGCGGGGCTGGCGCGGGGTGGATTGGGTGGGCCTAGAGAGGGGCAGGCGCGGGGCGGGGCTGGTGCGGGGCGGCACGGGGCTGGCGCGGGGCGGAGGCCGGCGCGGGGCGGGGGCCGGCGCGGGGCAGAGACCAGCGCGGGGCGGAGGCGGAGGCGGCGCGGGGCGGGGGCTGGCGCGGGGCAGAGACCAACTCAAGGCGGAGGCGGAGGCGGCGCGGGCGGAGGCGGCGTGGGGCCGAGGCGGCACGGGGCGGAAGCGGCACTGGGAGAGGACGGCGGCGGGGTGGAGGCGTCGCGGGGAGAGGACGCGCAGACGGGATCGCGAGGTGAGGGTGGCTGGTCGGGAGAGGGCCTGTGGCTAGGGATAAGGCAGAGCGGCTTTGCCCTCGGCCGGCTGTCAGCAAAGACAGCGGTTCGTCTTTGCCCTCAGTCGGCTGTCGGCAAAGATAGCCGTTAGTCTTTGCCCTCAGCTGGCTGTCGGCAAAGACGGCTCCCGTCAAGCACTGGTCAAACGTGGGACCGGGTTAGCTCCCTATGCCGTTAGCCACCCTATGCCGTCAGTATTTTGGTCCTTTGCCGTCAGCTGGCTGACGATGTAGATAAAGCGGACGGCATAGATTTCTATGCCGTTAGCATTTTGTGTGGCTCAGGGCAAAGTCTCTATGCCATTAGCCCCGTGAAATTGCTGACGACAAAGCTAAAAGCTGTCGGCAAATTATGTTTTTCCAGTAGTGTCTAGTGAACACTATGGCCCACGGGTCTACTCCACACCATAATTTCAGCCTTACTCTTTTACTTCGTTGCACTTTCCGCCTTCAGATCTCACTTTGCAATCAATCTTGAAGGGATTGACACCCCCTTTATAGCGTTGGGTGCAAGCTCGTTTGTGTCTGCACAGGTACTCTGGACTTGACGAGATTCTCCTACTGGATTGATACCTTGGTTCTCAAACTGAGGGAAGTACTTACTACTCCTGTGCTGCATCACCCTTTCCTCTTCAATGGAAAAACGGACGCAAGCAAGTCTTCGTCAACGTGTCAATTTTTGGCGCTGTTGTTTGAGAAGTAGCAGAAGAATTTCTGGCGCCGTTGGTAGGGAGGATCAAGTCAAGAACTCATCCAAGTAAGTGTTACTAACTCATCTCTTGCATTTACTTTTTTGCCTCTGTTTTTCCTCTCCACCACGTTTGAAAAACAAGAATTTACAAAAAGATTTTCCCTTTTCCTCGTTTGCCTTTTTCATTTGCCTTTTCGTTCGCCCTTTTTCTCGCTTGATCTTTGTTCGCTTGTGTGCTTGCTTGCTTGCCGAAGTCACCATGACCGAAAACACCAAAGTTTGTGACTTCATGAATACTAATAATAATGATTTTATTAGTACTCCGATATCTCCCGCCACTAGTGCGGAGTCATACGAAATCAATGCCGCTTTGCTGAATCTTGTTATGAAAGAGCAATTCTCCAGCCTTCCTAGTGAAGATGCCACATCCCATCTCAATATCTTCATTAAGCTTTCTGATATGCAAAAGAAGAAAGATGTGGATAATGATGTGACGAAATTGAAGCTTTTTCCTTTCTCGTTGCAAGATCGAGCAAAAACTTGGTTTTCGTCTTTGCCCAAAAATAGTATTGGTTCTTGGGATAAGTGCAAAGATGCTTATATATCCAAGTATTTTCCGCCAGCTAAGATTATCTCTCTCCGTAATGATATCATGAATTTTAAGCAACTTGATCATGAACATGTTGCACAATCTTGGGAGAGAATGAAATTGATGATTAGTAATTGTCCCGCTCATGGCTTGAGTCTTTGGATGATTAGACAAATCTTCTACGCTGGCTTGAATTTCGCTTCTAGAAATATCTTGGACTCCGCCTCAGGTGGAACGTTCATGGAAATCACGTTAGGAGAAGCCACAAAACTCCTAGACAATATCATGATGAACTACTCTCAGTGGCACACTGAAAGGTCACCTACTAGTAAGAAGGTACATGCTATAGAAGAAATTAACTCGTTGAGCCAAGATGGATGAGTTAATGAATTTGGTTGCTAGTAGAAGTGCTCCTTTAGATCCTAATGATATGCCCTTGTCTTCCTTGATTGAGAGTAGCAACGCTAGCTTGGACGTTATTTTTGTTGGTAGGAATAATTTTGCCAACAGCAATGCTTTTAGAGGAAACTATGTTCCAGGCCTTTTCCTAGTAACCCCTCTAATAACTTTGGCAACTCCTACAACAATAATCATGGAAATTACAATAGATTACCCTGTGATCTAGAGAGTAATATCAAAGAGTATATCAACTCGCAAAAGATTTTCAATGCGTCCATAGAGGAAAAACTACTCAAAATTGACGATTTGGCTAAGAGCGTTGATAGAATGTCTAGTGATATTGATGCTTTGAAAGTTAGATGTGCTCCTCCCAAGATCAATATGGATGAACCTTTGAAAGCTATGCGTGTTTCCATGACTGAGAGCAAAGAAAGAACCGCCCAAATTCGTGCTAGACATGAATGGCTTAAAAAGGCGTGTTCTCGTGATGAGAATCACGAAGATCTTAAAGTGCTTGGTGTGACTCCCATTGAATCTTTGTTTTCTTGTGTCAAACCCAATGATGATGGGGCTGGATATGAATCCATTTTGGTTGAAACACGCCCCAGTGATTCGGAGTCCATCTATCTTGATGCTAAAAGCATTGAAAGTGGAGTAGAAGATATTAAAACTTTGAGTGGTAATGAAATTACTACTTTGTATTTCAAGGAATTCAATTGTGATAGTTGCTCCTTGACTGAATGCATTTCCTTGATGCAATCCATGCTAAACTCTCCACACGCTTATAGCCAAAACAAGGCCTTTACCGATCATATCATCGAAGCTATGATAAAATATCTTGAAGAGAAACTTGAATTGGAAGTCCCTATCCCTAGAAATCTTCATGATGAGTGGGAACCTACTATCAAAATCAAAATCAAAAACTATGAATGCAATGCTTAGTGTGATTTGGGTGCCAGTGTTTCCGTGATTCCAAAGTCTTTATGTCATGTTCTGGGTTTTAATGAGATTGAAGAGTGTTCTCTTAATTTGCATCTTGCGGATTCTACTGTCAAGAAACCCATGTGAAGGATCAATGATGTTCTTATTATTGCAAATAGGAACTATGTACCCCTGGATTTCATTGTTCTTGACATTGATTGCAATCCTACATGCCCTATTATACTTGGTAGACCTTTCCTAAGGACTATCGGTGCTATCATCGGTATGAAGGAAGGGAATATTATATTTCAATTTCCTTTGAAGAAGGGCATGGAACACTTTCCTAGAAAGAAAATAAGATTGCCTTATGAATCCATGATGAGGGCCACTTATGGTTTGAGCACCAAAGACAACGATATGTGATTTTATCACCTTATGCCTAGCTAAGGGCGTTAAACAATAGCGCTTGTTGGGAGGCAACCCAATGAATTTATCTTTTGATTTATGTTTTGTTGTGTCCACACCATCATAATTCTGTTATGATTGTGTTTTTTGTGCTTCTTTTTGTGTTTGAGCCAAGCAAAACCTTTATGACTAGTCTTGGTGATGGTTGTTTGATCCTGCTTGAAAAAGACACAAACTTTTCGCTCACGAGATGATTTTTCATTTTTATTCAGAAAGATATTTTGAGTTGATTCTTTTTTCTTCTGGTTTATATGCCTTTTTCCGAGGAAGTCATAATGTTTCAGAATTTTTGAGGTAACAGAAGTATACGAAGTATACAGATTACTACAGACTGGTCTGTTTTTGACAGATTCTGTTTTTGTTGAGTTGGTTGCTTGTTTTGATGAAACTATGGATAGTATTGGGAGGTACTAGCCATGGAAAAGTGAGAATACAGTAGCCCAACACCAATATAAATAGAAATCAAGATTGCTACAGTACCTAAAGGGGTGGTAGTTTGTTTTCTTGTGCTAATGATATCACGACTTTCGGTCTAAGTTTTGTGTTGTGAAGTTTTCAAGTTTTGGGTGATGTTATCATGGAAAAAGAGATAAGGAGTGGAAAGAGCTCAAGCTTGGGGATACCCAAGGCATCCCAAGCCAAATGCAAGGATACCAACAAGCCTAAACTTGGGGATGCCCCGAGAAGGCATCCCCTCGTTCGTCTTCAATCCATTGGTAACATTACTAGGAGCTATATTTTTATTCACCACATGATATGTGTTTTGCTTGGAGCGTCTTTTATCGTAGGAGTCTTTTATTTTTGTTGTGTCACAATCGTTCTTTCTGCACACCTTTTTTAGAGAGACACATGCACTCATCGTGATTTTGCTAGAATGCTCATCGTACTTCACTTATATCATTTGAGCTAGATAATTTTGCTCTTTGTGCTTCACTTAGATCTTCTAGAGCACGGAGGTGCATGACTTGGTAATTGGTTTATGCTATGAAAGTAGTCCCAAAGGTGATAGACCCAAAGAGGATACAAAAACCTCCATCTCCATGTGCATTGAGTAGAAAGAGAAGTTTTGATTCCTCTCAATTAGTTTTGAGACGTGGATTTGGTAATATTAAGAGTTATGTTAGTAGGGTGTTGTGAATCTAGAAATACTTGTGTTGAAGTTAGTGATTCCCGTAGCATGCACGTATGGTGAACCGCTATGTTAGGAAGTTGGAGCATAATTGATCTATTGATTGTCGTCCTTTGTGTTGAGGCCAGGATCGCGCGATGGTTAACACCTACCAACCCTTCCCCTAGGAGTTTGCGTTTAGCACTTTGTTTTGATTACTAATAAAAACTTTCACAACAAGTGTCGCGCAACTTTCGCAGGTGCACAGACCCACCACATGCCTTCCTCAAAACAGCCACCATACCTACCTACTATGGCATTTTCATAGCCTCCCTAGTGTCGCGCAACTTTCGCAGGTGCACAAACCCACCATATGCCTTCCTCAAAACAGCCACCATACCTACCTACTATGGAATTTTCATAGCCATTCCGAGATATATTGCCATGCAACTCCCACCGTTCCGTCTCATGACTTGTGCCGTCACTCTCATATTGTTGTAGCATGATCGAAAGATATGTAGCGAGATGTTTCAACGTCATACGCCAAGCTAGATCGTTGCACATCCCGGTACACTACCGGAGGCATTTCCTATAGAGTCATCATCGTTCTAAAGCTTTTAGCTGTGAGTAGATAAAAGTTTGATGATCATCATTATTAGAGCATTGTCCCATGTGAGGAAATAAAAAAAAGAGGCCAAAGAGCCCAAATAAGAAAGAGGGGAAGAGGCCTAAGAGCCCAAACAAAAAACAAAAAAAAGAGAAAAAGAGAGAAGGGACAATGCTACTATATTTTTCCACACTTGTGCTTCATAATAGCACCATGTTCTTCATGATTGAGAGCCTCTCGTTTCGTCACCACCATATGCTAGTCAGAATCTTTACTATATGACTTGGCTTGTATATTCCAATGATGGGCTTCCTCAAATTGCCCTAGGTCTTCATGAGCAAGCAAGTTGGATGCACATGCACTCGTGCTTCCTTTTGAGCTTTCACATACTTATAACTCTAGTGCATCCTTTGTATGGCAATCCCTACTCATTCACATTGATATCTATTAATGGGCATCTCCACAGCCCTTTGATACGCCGAGTCAATGTGACCATCTCCTTCTTTTTGTCTCATAAACACCACCACACTCTATTCCACCTATAGTGCTATATCCATGGCTCATCCTCATGTATTGCATGATAGTTATAAAAAGTTTGAGAAAGTAAGAGTGCGAAAACAATTACTTGGCCAATACCGGGGTTGTGCATGATTTACATTAGTTGTGTGAGGATGATGGAGCATAGCCAGACTATATGATTTTGTAGGGATAACTTTCCTTGGCCTTGTCATTTTGAAAGTTCATGATTGCCTTGCTAGTTTGCTTGAAGTGTTATTGTTTTCATGTCAATAGCAAACTATTGTTTTGAATCTTACGGATCTGAACATTCATGTCACATGAAAGAAGTTGCAAAGGCCAACTATGCTAGGTAGCATTCCACGTCAAAAATTCAGTCTTTATCACTTCCCTACTCGAGGACAAGCAGGAGTTAAGCTTGGGGATGCTTGATACGTCTCCAACGTATCTATAACTTTTCATGGTGTCATGCTATTATCTTGTCAAACTTTGGATGTTTTGTATGCCTTTTATATCTTTTTTGGAACTAATTATTGACTCAGTGCCAAGTGCCAGTTCCTGTTTTTTCCGTGTTTTTGACCCTTTTCAGAGGATGATTTTAAACGGAGTCCAAACGGAAAAAAAACTTCCAAAAAGATTTTTTTCGAAATAGAAGAAGATCGGGGAGCCTAAGAACCAGGGCAGGCGGCCACTAGGGACCCCACAGGCCCCCTAGACGCGGCTAGGGGGGGCCGTGCCTCCCAGGCTTGTGGGCTCCCTGGGCCTGCTCTGCCCTAGGTTTTCCGCCTATATATTCCCTTAAATTCTAGAAAAAATCAGGAGATCATCGAAAGTACTTTTCCCCCGCCGCAAGCTTCTGTCTCCGCAAGATCCCATCTGGGGCACGTTCTGGTGCCCTGCCGGAGGGGTGATTCGGATAAGAAGGGCTTCTTCATCAACACCATGACCTCTCCGATGATGCGTGAGTAGTTCACCATAGACCTACGGGTCCATAGCTAGTAGCTAGATTGTTTCTTCTCTCTCTTGGATCTTCAATACAAAGTTCTCCATGATCTTCATGGAGATCTATCCGATGTAATCTTCTTTTGCGGTGTGTTTGTCGAGATCCGATGAATTGTGGATTTATGATCAGATTATCTATGAATCTTATTTTAGTTTCTTCTGATCTCTTTTATGCATGATTTCATATCCTTGTAATTCTCTTTGAATTGTGGGTTTTGTTTGGCCAGCTTGATCTATGATTCTTGCAATGGGAGAAGTGCTTGGTTTTGGGGTCATACCGTGCGGTGAGGTCACCCAGTGACAGAAGGGGTAGCGAGGCACGCATCGTGTTGTCGCCATCAAGGGTAAAAAGATGAGGTTTTCATCATTGGTTTGAGTTTATCCCTCTACATCATGTCATCTTGCTTAAGGCGTTACTCTGTTCGTCATGAACTCAATACACTAGATGCATGCTGGATAGCAGTCGATATGTGGTGTAATAGTAGTAGATGCAGAAACTATCGGTCTACTTGTCTCGGACATGATGCCTATATGTATGATCATTCCCTTAGATATCGTCATGACTTTGCGCGGTTCTATAAATTGCTCGACAGTAATTTGTTCACCCATCGTAATATTTACTATTTTGAGAGAAGCCTCTAGTGAACACTATGGCCCCCGGGTCTACTCCACACCATAATTTCAGCCTTACTCTTTTACTTGAAGGGATTGACAACCCCTTTATAGCGTTGGGTGCAAGCTCGTTTGTGTTTGCGCAGGTACTATGCCCTTGACGAGATTCTCCTACTGGGTTGATACCTTGGTTCTCAAACTAAGGGAAATACTTACTGCTCCTGTGCTGCGTTACCCTTTCCTCTTCAAGGGAAAAACCGACGTAAGCAAGTCTCCGTCAACGTGTCAATTTTTGGCGCTGTTTTTTGAGAAGTAGCACCGTCCCCCTCAAGGATGTCGAGGCGGGCCCCTCGCCCTCTGTTTATTCCCCTCGACGTCTGGACCCGTCTAGGGTTCCTCCTCGCGCCGCCACCTCCTTCTTCTTCCTCCATCTCCCTCTTCCTCCCCCTCGACAAGTAAGTGTCAGTGAGGTTCATAGAGTTACCACCGTCTATCCGCGTCCTCCTCTTCGCCGGCAGCCGTCCCCGCGGTGTCCGAGGCATCCGCGAGCATGGGGGTCCTCCCCCCGTTCCGCTCCCATCGCTAGAGGGGTGGTTCCCCCTCTATGGCGATCCCTCCGTGGCGGCTCCGTCACGCCGGAGCAGCTCATCGCCGTCTTCTTCCTCTTCTTCCTCTTCGCGGTAGCAAGCCTTCCCCGAGCACGCAAGGGTGAGAAGCTCATCCCCTCCTTCCTCTTCCCCTCACGCGTAGGGTCTCCAGATGCGTAGCATCACCGCTTTTGTCACCGTCACCGCCGTGATGCAGAACACAGGTGCACCACCGTAGCGGGCCTCCTCCTACTGCGGTTGACACGGGAATGGATCTTTGGGAGACTCCGCTGCCTCCCCGCTAGAGCCGCCATGCCAATTTGGCCCGTAGCAACGCCGGTGTGGTTCCCCTGTTCCGGTCGCCGTCGATCTGTAGAAGGAACAGAGAGGGATGCTCAAAAGAGCAACGCCCCCCCTCTCTGGTAGACTCCGATCGTGTAGCGCAGTGGTTGTTGTTTCTTGTGCAACGGGCAAGTTGTGGGTTCGATCCCTGGTGAAGCCCATTTTTTTGGTTTTGTTTAGCAAAGTGGTAGATCGACAGTAGGTGATAACTATATGTTCTGCTGCTCCTCTTAGAGTAGTAGTCTAGCAGTAGCCCAGTGGTAGTAGGGCAGTGCTGTAGTCCATGGGTTCTTGGTTCGAAACCTTGTGCCCCCCTTTTATTTGTTCCCTTGGTCATTTTTTCTGTTGCATTGTCTTGGTCAGCAAGTTGTTTGTGTTTTCATCTCAAACTAGTGGGTTTTAACCCCTTTTAATTTATTTTGTGTGTGTATGAGTGTGTGAGCAAGTTCTTGCATGTGTGCACTTGTAGGTGTGTGTGTGTAGATGTAGATGTGTGTGTGTGTTACACACACATGCTTGTGCAAGTTTTGCACAAACACATGAGTAGGTTTATGTGATGTTGATGTGTGTGTGTGCAAGTATATGTGTAGGAGTGTGAGAGCATGTTTATGTGTGTAGGTGAGTAGAGAGGTGTATGTGGGAATGTGTGTGTGTTCCCCACACACATGTGCAAGTATGCACAACCAAGAGGGATAGCTTTATGCCTAGAACTCATGTAGTATGTGTATGTGCGGTGTAGGTGTGTGGGTAGATGTATGTGCATATGTTTGGTGGCATGCATGTGTGTGGTGTGAGAATGTGTGCTTGTGGATGCACACATTAGCTTGTGCATGAGGATATACCCCCTCATGAAGCTATTCTTGTGTGTGTGTGGGCTTGTGTGTCTTCATAGGTAGGAGTAGAGATGCCATGTATGCTTTATTACATGTGATAATGCTCATATATGCTTTTAGTGATTCCTATGTTCTTTTTTGAGCTAGCTTTGTGCCTACTTGTTCCATGCAAGTACCCATGTATTATATATGCTTTTGGGGTAGAATCATCCCAGGAATCCACTGGTGGAATCATATTTGACTTTAGAGCAACTTCATAAACTGTCATTTTTTGTCTTGATGCCATGTTTAGAGCTTAGTGTCATGTTGTGTGTTGGCCCTATGAGGATGAATCCTTGATGTGGCAGTAGTGGTTGAACCCCTCTACAGCATGGAGTCTTTGTTTTATACATAGGAGTTTGTATGAACTTGTTGTACCTTGTCAAAGTTGACACTTGGCTGAAATTGTCAGGTTTGTGAAAATTTGTGATTTTCACTATGTGTGAAAAACTGCTGTTATTTTCTTCCCTTGTTGATGTGGTTGCACAAGCTCATGTGTTGGGAATCAGCCCGTGCAACAAACTAAGGTTTGTGAGCTTTTGGGTTTGTCTAGCTCTCTATTAAATTTCATGCTCTTTCACTTCCTGTAGTTATCTCTTTGGAGGCTAACAAAATGCTTCAGAGCATAAGCAGCTGGCGAAAATCTGAGATTTCTACTAAGTCCCAGAAATCTGTTATTTTGTCCAAGTTTGTGTCCATAGATCTTCCTATGGGTGATGCCTTTGCAGTAGCTTCTTGCTTAGGCTTGTAGAGCTTTTGAATGTATTTTGCCACATATCTTGTTTGGCTCATTTGGGTGGCTGTAGGTACTTTGAATGTTGTAGACAAACTGCCATGATGCTGTTTAGAACAGATTGCATGTTTTATCTATTTTGAAGCTTGTGTGGGCATAGTTGATGGTGTGGTGTGTTCCCATGCAACACCCCACTTATATTTGTTTGTTTGATCATGTGGCAACCTGGGAACACCAGAAGAGTGCCGTTGGAGTGCGCTTGTGGTGGATTTGAACCGTAGGACTCCATATCTTGTTTTGTAGTTTCCAGTTGATCCATAGCTCCGTTCTCAATGTTCTTCATATGTTTTTGCATCATTTTCTCGTGATGCACCTGTTCATGCCATCCTCATGCATGTCAAGATAGCTTAGTGTGAAGTTCTGTCCAGAAGTTTATCAACTCATCTCATGCATATGAAAGTGACTAGAATAGTAATGCATGCTTCCTTCTCATCTCATGCATCATATTGTTTGTTGCATCATGTTGTGTTGGTGTTCATTGGCTGTTATTTTTATCTTGGGTAGCACCAGGATCGGAGAGCGAGTACGTGGATTTTGGAGAGTACGTGCAGGGAGATCACGAGCAGTTCCAAGCTGAAGAAATCACATGCAAGATGACCGTGTCCTTGATACCGTATCTAGATTTGTTATGCTTAGAATCATGTTTTCTTCGATATATGCTCGCTGCCTACCACTTGATAAAAATGTCACATGTCATTGCCATGAAACCCAAACACCTTCCCCTCCTAGCTAATGTTTTTTGCTAGTTGCAGGTGCCAGCTGTCTCATGTGATAACATGAGTATTTTCATATCATTATGATTAACTGCTATTTAATTAATGCACCTATGTAGTTGGTAAATGACGGAAGGCCTAGCAGTTTGACGGGTGATTTGTTCCGTTATTGTCGCTTACTTTCGGCTACCGGTGTTTGATTCCATAACTGATCGCTCCTAACACGTTCGGGGTTGTTATGGGGACCCCCTTGATACATCATGTAGTGTTAAGACTTGTTCGGCAGGACCCAACATTGGGTTTAACTTGCTAATCACCTAATAATAATTTGCATAGGAAATAGCTACCCTGAGGATTTAATCAACAACCCGGGCCAGTGCTCCTCATGAGTGTTGGTCTCACTTGAGTGATGTCCGGGGCCCCCTGGTCACCCAGTGGTTTACCCAACCCGACGTCTAGCTCATCCGTCGTGTCCTGAGACTGAGATACGCGGCTCTTTTCTGGGTCGTCGACACGACGGGAGGTCCTGCTAGGTTCGTCTTACCTTAGCGATATATCTTGCGTATGGGAATCCCTGTGAAACTTTGGGTCTCCTCAAAGTTGAGGTTTTCCTCTAAGGAATCCTACGAGATCACGAGATTCGCGATAGAGGATTACTTTGCAGCCCGTGACCGTTTCTGATGGACTAGTTGGAGCACCCCTGCAGGGTTTAATCTTTCGGAAAGCCGTGCCCGCGGTTATGTGGCAAACATGGATAATTTGTTAACATCCGGTTCTAGATAACTTGAATTAACTCTAATAAAACTACCAACCATGTGTGTAACCGTGACTGCCTCCTTCGAAGACCTCTCTTCGATTGGGAACACGGTGGGGTTATGTTTGACGTAAGTAAGTGTTCAGGATCACTTAGTGATCATCTAGTCTTCCACCGCTCGCGTGGACCACCATATCAATACTCTGATCTTCATAAGTTAGCCACCATATATGCTTAGGATGCTGCAACATATACACTGAACCTTCCTCACCTAATAACTTGACTAGTTTTGGTACCAAGGTCATCCGATTGCGGAGTCCCCGTGGCTCACAGTTTACTACAACACCCCAACAGGTACAGGTACGCCGGACATGGGAGATCCTGATGGCACGCAACTGGCGTGGCAGTACGATGAGGAGAACCACCGACTGTACATGAACTATCTGGAGGACTCAGGCCGTGGTCGTGATCGTGGGCCAGCATGCGGGATATCATAGTCTTTTCCTTGTTTCATTTAGTCCGTAGCGGGACTAACTTGTCTGAATAATTGTGTGGATGTAAAGCTTATATTACTATGTCAGATGGCAAATGTATGCCCTATTTGTTATTCTTCGATTATGTATTGCTATGTTTATCTCACTTCCGAAACGTTTAGATGCGCCTCTTTCCCTTTTGGGGCATTGCCCCCAAAACAAGAAAGGGCCGCATATTAGTCGTTACAAAGGGATCCCACAACGGCCAATTTCAAAGGGGGACAGGGGAAGATGCTTCCCCTGTCGAAAAGTGGTCTTCACATGCAAAGTAACTGCCAGTGCTGTAGGGGCTGGCACAGGGATGACGTCCATCATGCCGGCGGGCGGCAAGGGTCTTGTTGCACCGGAATGGAAACCTTTAGAAGATGCCTTGGGAACCTGCGTTCGTCCTTGCCCCCTTTGCACCAAATGGGAAACTGCACCGTCCTGCTGTCTGTTGCCTGCCTGTCCTTCATGTGCGTCATCCTTGACTCATGAGGCCGGGCGTCGCCTCGGAATATCCGCCACTCCGGAGGGGTCCTGTGGAGGCCCCCTGCGGGTCTTGATATCATTCTCCCTCGCGAGGCTTGTCCCCTCTTGAGGGCCTTTCCTCGAGTGGTGCCGAGCCCGTTGGTTTGCCTGGTGAGGTGGGCCGACCCTGGGCCGCAGGTAGGCAGGTCTGGGTACCCCCATTCCGAGAACGCCGACACTTAGGGGAATACATATCCCGAAATTTTAATGAGGGATCATCTTATCTTTGCTACCGTCGTTCTAATCAATAAGATGAAAAACATGATAAACATCACATGCAATCATATAGTGACATGATATGGCCAATATCATCTTGCTCCTTTGATCTCCATCTTCGGTGCGCCATGATCATCATTATCACGAGCATCACACCATGATCTCCATCATTGTGTCTCCGTGAAGTCGTCACGCCAACTATTACTTCTACTAATATAGCTAATATTTAGCAATAAAGTAAAGTAATCACATGGAGTTGTGTCTCATACAATAGACAACTCCCATGGCTCCTGCCGGTTGTGATACTCATCGACATGCAAGTCGTGAATCCTATTAAAAGAACATGATCAATCTCATACATCACATATGTAACATCACATACTTTTGTCCATATCACATCACATAGCGTACCCTTCAAAAACAAGTTAGACATCTTCTAATTGTTGTTGCAAGTTTTACGTGGCTGATTAAGGTTTCTAGCAAGAACGCTTCTTACCTACGTGACAGCCACAACGTTGATATGCCAATGCTATTTATCCTTCATAAGGACCCTCTTCATCGAATCCAATTCGACTAAAGTGGGAGAGACAGACACTCGCTAGCCACCTTATGCAACGAGTGCATGTCGGTCGGTGAAACCAGTTTCACGTAATAGTACGTGTGAACTCGGTCCGGGTCGCTTCATCCCACGATGACGCCGAATCAAGATAAGACTAGTAACGGCAAGCAATTGACAAATGAGCCAACAACTTTTGTGTTCTACTCGTGCATAGAATATACACATATAACCTTGGCTCTGATACCACTATTGGGGAACGTAGTAATTTCAAAAAAATTCTATGTCATGCAAGGATTTATCTATGAAGAAACCAGCAACAAGCGAAGGAGCAGACCATCTCCGTACCTTTGTTGATCGCTAAGCGGAAGCGTTGCTAGAACATGGTTGATGAGGTTGTACTCGCAGCGATTCACATCACGGTGGATTCTGATCAGTGCACCGAACGATGGTGCCTCTGCGTTCAACACATGTGGAGCCCAGTGACGTGTCCAACGCCTTGATCCAGCTCCGGCAGCACGACGGTGTGGTGACGGTGGAGCTACGTGGCACTGTGACAGGGCTTCACCAAGCACTACGGAGGACGAGGAGGAGGAGCAGTAGGGCTGCGCCGAGAGAGAGGCAATTGTTGTCTTTAATCAGCCCCAAAACCTCCACTATTTATAGGAGGAGAGGGAGGTGGGTGCACAACCTTTAGGGTTTCCACCCCAAAGGGAGCGGCAGCCCTAGATGGCCATAGGGCGGCGACCAAGGGTGGAGGAGGTGGGCCTTGAGGCCGAGGGAAGCCCATCCACGCCTAGGGTTTGCCCACTCCACCCCTTGTTGCACCTTGGGCTGATTGTGGAGGCGCACCGGCCTAGTTCGGGGCTGGTTCCCACCCACTTATGGACCATGTAACAGCTTGGGGTTGGTGTCCCTTGTCGGTGGACCCCGGAACCCTTTCGTTGCTCCCGGTACATGTGGGGACCCTGACTTACGAGTCGAGATCGCCGTGCTCAGTGATCCGATGAATCAATGCTCACCGAACACATATACCGAATAAATGAGTCTTATATCCGAATACTGATTATTACAACACCTGACCGAATGGTCAAGTTCACAAACAGGGCCTAAGACCAAATCATACTGATACATCTATTAGCAGAAATCATAGGGGCTAAGCGGGTGCCCATGCCATCAAGCCTACACCGACAGGCATTCTGACTTTGAAGCATCCTAGTTCGTAGGGGTGTCTCCGAAGACGTACTCATGTGCAAACTCCGGTCCTTCCATGTATGGTCAATAATATAACCAGTGGCAAGCCAATGAATACTTTTGAATGTGCTCGCAAACAGCCGATGATATGAACAATAAAAGTGAAGGATAACAATATCATGCATCTTTGGTGTAACTCATCTTGGTGGAATGATCATGAATATGCATCAAGTTAAAGAATTACTTTTGAAGAACAGGTTACAGATATCAATATATCTGTTAAGGGTTGAACTATCTGGGTTCACCCTATATGCCAAGTCACCAAACTTGGCATATCATTACTTTCAATATAACTCATTTTTATCATAACTCATACACACTTGGTTTATGCGAAAATGACTGGACGTAGTTTAAACAGGATTACCCAACTGTCCTTGACTGTGGACACGGCTATTCGAATAGGTTTACACTCTACAGAGGTAGTACGCTGGACCCATGAGATCTGGGAAACTTCGGTGTCATCCACGACTCGCGATATATAACATACCCGAGGTACGTACCCGATCAATGCCTTTCCCCTGACGATACTAGACAAAGAGGTCCACTCGATTGGTACCCAGCCCACATGTTGTACGTCTTACGAGCATCAACTCTGGACAGTACCAACCATGTGGGGACTAACGGTGTGCCTGGAACTCATAAAAAATGGCATACTCGTCCTACCTGGCACGACCCCATCAACAGAGTGACCACACATCACTCCCGCCACTAGTAATGTTGCTCTTTGCTAGCACCGACCAGACTAATTAACATAGCCCCGTCCCATAAGGGGTAATATGGTCGTACTGGTAAGGTTGGGACGGTCGACACATCATAAATCTAATCCCATTTTCGAAACCATACTCACTCCAAATACCCGGTGCACCACTTCACCATAAGTGGCCACCTAACTCATCATTACCCTCGGGCATTAGTGGCACCCGACGGGGTTTTCATAAATCTTTGTTTTATAGCAACAACATGCTCATGCTATTTAATCTAGCATTACTTGTCAACATGATAATAGCCTAATCCTCAAAAAGGGGTAGGATCAAGCTCAATGCATGTGCTCCGGAGGAGCCATCGCTAAAATCACATCAATGATTTACTCGCACTTATGATCATATGCAACGAGATACTTGTTATTTTAACATGCAATATAACATATGCTCAGTCATGGTCAAAGGGTTGCTTTCCTTGGTCAGCTAGGTATTAGGGGTCTTCGAGGTCTTCCACTCTGATTCCCTCGACACACGAATTTTCTATCGCCGTAAAAAGAATAAATGAGAAATAGCTCACTCAAAAGCAGATCACAAAACTATTTTAAAAATGTTCTATATTACTGATAAATCTAAGTTGTTATTTTCTCTGATTCCAATGAAGGAACATTTTTAAAATCAACCAAAATGGAAGAAAAATTATTCCAATTTAGTCCATTTTATTATTGCAAAACGGGTTAGTTCTTGAAAAATTCATCCATTGGTCTCATTATATACTACACATTTTGAGAAGAATAACAATGGAAAAATTATATTTTTACACTAGTTAATTATTTTTGTAAAAATCTTAGAATTTTTTTTTTAAAAATAGAAGAAAAAGGGCTAAATCCCTGGCCTGGCTCGGCCTGGAACTGGGCTGGCCCAAGGCCAGCCGACAGCCTGCCCTGGCGCGCGCACTGTCAGGTTTGAACCTGCCGTGCGGGGCCGTGCGGTCAGTGGCTGCAGGCAGCGCGGGGGAGGAGGCTAGACCACCGACAGGTGGGGCACACCTGTCGGGGTCGTCTCCTACCTCCGGCCAGAGAGGAGGAGGAGCACGCCGGCGAGGCTGCCGATGTCCTCAAGCCCAAACAAGGACAAGAATGGGTTCGGCATGACGCCGCCTACCTGCTGGTGGTCAGAAAAATGACGGAGATGCAGGGGTTCGCCGACGACGAGATGGCCACGGCGGAGGAGTTTCGGGAGGTGGTCGACGAGGTAGCTAGGGTCACGGAAATGCTCGGACGAGTTGGGGAAAGCTTCTTGGGGTTGAGGGGATCAGTTTGGTGGGTCGGGGGACGCAGGAGCCGTCGTGTAGCCAGAGATAGACCGAAGCTCCGAGGCGGAGGGGCCTGTGTTGATCTGGAGCACCGGGCCTCTGCTGGCTTGCTGGGGTGGCTAGGGAGGTGCTACTGGTCATGGTGAAGCTATCTGAGGGGTGCAGGAGCGAGGGGGAGGGATATAAATAGGCCCGTGACGGTGAGCCGATTCGGGAGCAGCGATGACTCACCATGGCGCGTGTGGGGGTGCAGGGAGAAGCTGGGGTCGAAACCACGATCTTAGGACGTGGTTTTAGACCACCAGAACCATCTGCAACAGAGAGATAGAGAGGAGTCGAGCATCCGTGGCCGCGCAACCTTGCCGGTTCTGGTGCGCGTGGGCACGCGTCGCACGAGCTGTAGCGCGGGAGAGGAGGGTCCTGAGGGTTGCTCGACATAGAGGAGTTGTCGGGGAAGAGGTTGGACACCTCGAGGGAGGCTGGAACTGGCCGAGAGCGTCGGCCTCACCTTGGTGGCTTCCTGTAGCGCGCCCAGAGCGCAGTTTTGGCATGCCATGGCATGCTGGTGCGCTCTGAGGCACTTTGGACGTGTCTAGCCTGTCCTGGCACTAGGTGGGAGTGTGGCCAGCCGTTTGGGTGTCGTGGGAGCTTCGGCTGGTCAAGGGAGACCAGGAATACTAGTGTTGTCAGCTTTGAACTAAAGCTTAGATTGGGGTTTTTGTCATTTCTACTTTGAACCAGTGAGGGGCGAGTTGACTCGGGTTGGGCTTTGATACTGCCACCTAATCTGAGAGTTTGGAGCAAAGGGGTTGGGTTTAGCTATGGGTAAAAGGGAGTTTTACCCATGTGTCTGAAGGTGCTCGACAGTGGTTTGAGAGGGTTGCACCCAACCACTAGTGCTACAACTTAACAGCTTTGGGTTTGGTGCTAAAACATGGGGTTTCACCAAGTTTGAGCTCCATTGGACAAGTTTAGCGTTGTAAACTTGAAAAGACCACCATTTGACCTGATTTGTCCCTTCCAAAGAGAGTGTGGGCAAATTAATTCCTACAAATCTCATTTTTGGTGTGGAACCCTCATTTGAGGTATTAGGCACTCCTGCAAAGTTTCAGCATCATATGACAAATTTTGCTATGTAGAGTTGCTCTAACTCCAATATGGACAGAAAGGGTTTTAGGGTTATTTGGGGTCCTTAATCACCTTGGATCAAGGTGATTCTTTATGTGGACACCAAATATGGCTTAGGGATACTACTGGAATTTTCCGGGATTTTATTGAGATTATTTCCTTTGGAAATATTTCAAAATGTCAAAACAGACAAATATGGTTTTCAAGCTTTTACTTATATAATTATAATATAAATAGGGTTTACAATCTATGTCCTTCTGATCATCTCCAAATTTAATCAGATTTTTCTAAGGCAGAAAAGTATTTTTCCAAGTAGGAATACCAATTCTGGCCTCAGAAATGGACATGTAAATCAATTAGAAAAGTAATTCTAAAAATAATTATTTTGTGGTTTTGAAGCACTAAAATGAAGTTAAAATCAGATCACCAACTTTTGGGTAGAACACTTCTTGCCATCAAGGGCATGTAGTGCAACTCAAAGTAGGGTTTTACCTTAATCAGAAACAAGTAAAGGTTTTTGGAAATAAATCAAGATAGTGAAATGGGGTTTTTATCATCACATGATCAAACACATAAGCATACAATGACAATCATGGCACTCACATCATTAGTTTGAAAAAGTTTTAACAAGCTCAGATTTTTGCATTACAGAGAAGTGGTAGTAAAAATAGGGTGTGACAGACCTATCCCCCTTACAAGAATCTCATCCCCGAGATTCCTAAGCTAGGTTCTAAAAAGGTTCGGAAACTCAGATCGGAGATTGTGTTCACGCTCCAATGTTGCATCGGCTTCGGTGTGGTTGCTCCACTGAACCTTGAAATACTTGATGGTGCGGTTTCTCGTGCAACGCTCAGCTTCATCCAGAATGCGGATCGGCTTCTTGCGGTAGGTGAGATCCGGCTGATGGTCAATGTCCTTGTAAGGATCGGATCGGTTTGGCGCCGGAAAACACTTCCGGAGCTGCGACACGTGAAACACGTTGTGCATACCCGAACGTTCCGGAGGTAGTTCTAGGTGATAAGCAACTTCTCCATGCCTTGCCGTGATCTTAAAAGGTCCAATGAACCATGGAGCCAGTTTCCCTTAACATAGAAATGCTTGGTTCCCTTGAGAGGTGTGACATGGAGGTACACCTGGTCTCCGGGAATGAACTCCACGTCTCTGCGGCGAGAATCCGCATAACTCTTTTGTCACGACTTAGCTGCCTTCTGGTTTTCTCGGACAAGTTGCACCTTCTCTTCTGCCTTGGGCAAAACTTCTGGCGCGAAAATCAGCCCTTCACCGGTTTCGGACCAGTTGAGCGGGGTGCGGAACTTCTGTCCGTACAGCACTTCAAATGGGGCCATGTGGAGACTGGATTGGTAGCTGTTGTTGTATGAAAACTCAGCGAATGGCAGACAGTCTTCCCTTTTGGCACCATGTGCCAAGACAGAAGCGCGGAGCATATCTTCCAGTATATGATTCACTCTTTCCGTTTGTCCACCCGTTTGCGGGTGGAAAGCGGTTCTGAAAGAGAGCTTGGTTCCGAGGACTTCTTGGAACTTCTTCCAAAATCTTGAGGTGAACTGCATGCCTCGGTCAGATACAATCTCCTTGGGAACTCCGTGAAGGCTTACAATATGCTCAATGTATAGACTGGCCAACTTGTTCCCATCATAAGTGGTGTTGACTGGAATGAAATGGGCCACCTTGGTCAGATGGTCGCCAATGACCCATATAGAGTCATGGCCTCTGCTTGACCTTGGTAGGCCGGCAATAAAGTCCATGCCTATCTTGTCCCACTTCCATTCTGGCACTTGGAGAGGTTGTAGTAATCCAGCAGGTCGCTGATGCTCATCCTTGACTCGCTGGCATACGTCGCACTTTGCAACATAAGATGCTATTTCCCTCTTCATACTGTGCCACCAGAGTCTTTCTCGGAGATCTTGATACATCTTGGTACCACGGGGTGAATAGAGTAGGGTGTAGCATGTGCTTCCTGTAGGATCAAGTCCTTGAGTCCAGCCTTGTTGGGTACGCATAAACGTTTCCCAAACCACACCACTCCTTGTTCATCCATCGAGAATCCTGGGGCCTTGCCTTCTTGAATCTTCTTCTAGATGCCTTTAATGCTCTTATGACCCTTCTGGGCCTCCTTGATATCATCAACTAGCGTCGGTTTGACTTCGAGGTTGGCTAGGAATCGGGGTCCTACTAGCTCCAAATCGAAGGTTTTGAACTCCTCGTACAAGGCAGGTTGCCTTTCGTTCAGCATGACGTTCAAGGTGCTGGTCTTCCGGATTAAGGCATTAGCCACTACATTGGCCTTACCGGGGTGATATTGAATGCTGAGGTCATACTCTTTGATTAACTCCAACAATCTTCGTTGCCTCATATTCAATTCACATTGGGTGAATATATACTTTAGACTTTTGTGGTCATTATATATTTGACATCGCTTCCCCAGAAGGTAATGTTGCCACATCTTCAGGGCATGCACGACTGCTGGCAACTCGTGATCGTGGGTGGCATAATTTTCCTCATGCGGGCGCAATTGTCATGACCGATATGCCACAACTCTGCCATCCTCCATTAGAACCCCACCAAGCCCGGTTCTGGAGGCATCACAATACATCACAAACTCCTTGTTGATATCTGGCGTGGCCAATACCGGGGCAGTAGTTAGTCTCTTCTTCAATTCTTGGAAGCTTGCTTCACACTCCGGCGTCCATTCGAACTTCTTGCCTTTATTCAAGAACTGAGTCATAGGTCAAGCAATGCGGGATAATCCTTCTACGAACTTGCGGTAATGACCCGCGAGTCCGAGGAAGCTCCTGACTTCCTTCACATCAATTGGTGATTCCCAGTTGGTTACCCTAGTAATCTTTGAGGGATCAACTGCCAATGCACTTGCTGTCATGGTATGACCCAATAATCCAACTTCGTTCAGCCAAAATTGGCACTTGCCGAACATGGCATAAAGTTGGTGCTCTCGAAGCTTCTCCAACACTAACCTCAAGTGTTGCTCATGCTCTTCTTCTGATTTGGAAAAGATTAATATGTCATCGATGAATACGACGACAAACTTGTCCAGGTATTCCATAAAGACCTTGTTCATGAGGTACATGAAGTATGTTGGGGCATTAGTCAGTCCAAAAGACATGACGGTGCATTCGTACACACCGTACCGTGTCACGAACACAATCTTGGGTATGTCTTCGGGTCGGATCTTCAATTGGTAATATCCAGATAGGAGATCAATCTTGGAGATTACCTTAGCTCCATTTAGCTGATCAAAAAAGTCTTCGATCTTCGGGAGTGGGTAATTGTTCTTGATCGTGACCTCATTGAGAGAAGGTTAATCGACGCAGAGTCTGTTGGTCCCATCCTTCTTGGACACGAAGAGAACAGGTGATCCCCAAGGTGACGCACTTGAAGGAATAAACCCTTTCTTGAGTTGCTCATCTAGTTGCTTCTTCAGCTCCGCTAGCTCTTCGGATCCCATCCTGTAAGGCTTCTTATAGATAGGCCTCGATCCGGACATGAGCTCAATGATGAACTCGATGTCTCGGTTAGGAGGCATCCCTGGTAGCTCATCAGGAAAGACGTGCGGGTACTCAGAGACTATTGTCACTCGATCGAGTTCTACCTCTGACAGGTTGTTAACCCGTAGCACTCGAGCGGGTAATGGCTCAGAGACAAACTTGACTTTGACCCCTTGGTCTCTTGTCATGGTAATGGCCCTGTTGGCACAGTCCAAGTCGCTTTGATGCTTGGCCAACCAATCCATACCGAGAATTACTTCTAGGACTTGCGACTTAAGCACAATGAGACTCGTTGAGAAGCTCATCCCATTGATAATTATCTCGACCTTCCTACATCCTAGGTTGGTCCTTAATACTGCTCCCGGGGTTTGAATTGCCATATGCCCGCAAAGCAGGGTAGGTTTTAAACCACATTTCTCCGCAAATCTTTGTGTAACAAATTAATGCAAAGCAGCACAATCAAACAATACTGTTGATGGGGTAGAGTTGACGAGGAACCTACCCAGAATGCGGTCCGGGTCTTCCTCGCCTCTTCTATGGATATATGATTAATCCGCCCCTTGTCGTGATACTGCTGATTGCGGGGAGCCTGATTCCTGCCTGGTGCTCCCTGGCCTGGATTTGGTGCATTGGGGCGCGGTGCGTCGGGCTTCTTATTGGGACACTGGCTGGAATTGTGCCCTGTTTGTCCAAATCCAAAACATGTAACTTGTGTGAGAAGATTGGTCTTGACTCCACTGTTGTTTGGCGGGTTGATTGCTGGCTTGATGTTGACTTGCTATTGAGGCTGGTAGTTCGGGCGGAATGTTGGATACTTGTACTGCTGCTGCTGAGAGTTGGGTCTTGCTGGAGCTGACTGCCATGGGCGTGGCTTCGGGTTACTCGGTCCTCCACTACCCATTAGCTTGCGCTTACGGGTGTCGTCCATATCTTGACGCTTGTCTTCCAACATAAGGGCCTTATTAACCAGATCGCTAAAGGTTCGTCATTCACAAACAACAAGCTGATACTGGAGTGACTGTTGTAGTCCTTCCATAAAGCATTCCACTTTGGCGGCCTCAGTGCTAACGTCTTCAGGTGCGTATCTTGACAAGAGGTTGAACTTCTACAAATACCCCTTAACGGATCCACTGCCTTGCCTTAAGGCTCGGAATTCCCGCTTCTTAATGGTCATCATTCCAGGAGGTATGTGAGCAGTGCGGAATCCATCTTTGAACACAGCCCAAGTGATGACTTGCCCTGCTCGCATGATCTGGAATCCATCCCACCAAGCTCTGGTTGTGCCACCGAGACAGTGAGAAGCATAGAGGACCTTATCATGATCATCAGTGCATTTAACCAGCACGAGGAGGTATTCGATTGTACGGATCCAGACATCGGCATCCAATGTTTCAGTCGTCTCTGTGAATATGGGTGGCGTAGTTCGCGTGAACTCAGAGATAGTAGAGCGACCATTGCCATTCCCATTCTGCGGCGGGTTGTACACCAAGGTTTAAGCCAGCTGCTGAATAGCGGCATTGCTGGCTTGACGTTCCTCTCGAAGAGCTTGAAGGAACTGAGCCATAGTGAAGCTTTCAGGAGGAGGCGGTGGCGGTGGAACATTGTCTTGCTGCTCGTGGTGATCTCCAGCTTGAGCTTGCCCTCAAGTTCCCTGCTGCTGACCCGAAGAGGCAGAGCCGGGGTTTCCGAAGGTGCTGTTGCGAGTAGCATTCACCATCCTGTCAGGGGAGTAGACAGGTCAATTTGCCGCACTGGCGGAATCATAAGGGATGATGCTCTAGTAAAGAGGGGTATGGTGCTGTGCTAGTGTGAAATTTTTAAACCAAAGGTTTTTGAAGAGCTAAAGCATTAGATTGAAACATGCGATGTAGTCGCTCACAACCTGCTTAAGGCAGAATGCGACTTGCATACAACATGCTTACACAACACTCGTGGTTCACTGAACCGATACATGAACTCCTACGCTCGGGGAGTACTCCTAATTGCCTACGCTACCAATGCTAAGCGGCAGACTGCGCGGTCTCATAGGCGGGCTCTACGGGATCTTCGTCTTCATCTTCATCTTCATCTTCATCAGTGCTTCCCTTCCTTGAAGGGGTAGGAGAAGGAAGTGGACCATCACGACGTCTCTTGGTTAGCGAGGTAGCGAAGAGTTTGGTGTACTCTTCTGCAGTCAGGCGACGACTCTGAAGAGGAGTGGCCTGAAGCGGTGGTATTCCTCCTCGGAAAGCGAAACCAGGTGGTCCTTCGGGTGCTCCTTCCTTCTTCACCTTGCGGTTCTTCATCTTCTCTGTGCGAAGCAGATCCTTGACTTGGTACACCTCGATACGTCTCCAATGTATCTATAATTTTTGATGGTTTCATGCTATTATCTTGTCAAACTTTGGATGTTTTGCATGCCTTTTATATATTTTTTGGGACTAACTTATTAACTCAGTGTCAAGTTCCAGTTCCTGTTTTTTCCATATTTTTGACCCCTTTCAGAGGAGATTTTGAAATGGAGTCCAAACGGAATAAAATCCCCGAAAAGATTTTTTCTGTAACGGAAGAAGATCAGGAGACTTGAGAGCCAAGGCAGGGGGCCCCAGGGGCTCCACAAGCCCCCACCCCGTGGCCAGGGGGGAGGCCGCGGCCCTCAGGCTTGTGGGCCCCCTGGACGCCCTCTGCCCTAGGTTTTGCGCCTATATATCCCCAAAAATTCCACAAAAAATCAGGAGATCATCGGAAGTACTTTTCTGCCGCCGCAAGCTTCTGTCTCCACAAGATCCCATCTGGGGCACGTTCAGATGCCCTGCCGGAGGGGGGATTCAGATACGGAGGGCTTCTTCATCAAGGGCATGCTTCTGATGCCCTGCCGGAGGGGGTATTCTGACGAGAAGGCCGCGGCAGAGGAGTTTCGGGAGGTGGTCGAGGAGGTAGCTAGGGTCACGGAATTGCTTGGGCGAGTTGGGGGAAAGCTTCCTGGGGTTGAGGGGATCAGTTTGGTGGGTCGGGGGATGTAGGAACCGTAGTGTAGTTGGAGATCGGCCGGAGCTCTGAGGCGGCGGGGCCTCGGTCGATCTCGAGCACCGGGGCTCTGCTGGCTTGCTAGGGTGACTAGAGAGGTGCTAGTAGTCGTGGTGAAGCTATCTGAGGGGTGCAGGAGCGAGGGGGAGGGCTATAAATAGGCCTGCGACGGTGAGCTGATTCGGGAGCGCCGGTGACTCACCGTGGCACGCATGGGGGTGCAGCAAGGAGCTGGGGTCGAAACCACAGTCTTAGGACGTGGTTTTGGACCACCAGAACCATCTGCAACAGAGAGAGAGAGAGAGAGGAGTCGAGCATCCATGGCCGCGCAACCTTGGCCAGATCTGGTGCGCGCGGGCACGCGTCGTACGAGCTCTAGCGCGGGAGAGGAGGTCTCTGAGGGTTGCCCGACGCAGAGGGGTTGTCGGGGAATAGGTTGGACACCTCGGGCGAGGCTGGAGCTCGCCGAGAGCGTCGCCCCCACCTTGGTGGCTTCCTGTAGCGCGCCCAGAGTGCAGTTTTGGCATACCACGGCATGCTGGTGCGCTCTGAGGCAGTTTGGACGTGTCTAGCATGTCCAGGAACTGGCTGGGAGTCTGGCTAGCCATTTGGGTCTCATGGGAGCTTCGGCTGTTCAAGGGAGACAAGGAATACTAGTGCTGTCATCTTTGAACTAAAGCTTAGATTGGGGTTTTTGTCATTTCTAGGTGATAAGCAACTTCTCCATGCCTTGCCGTGATCTTAGAAGGTTTTTGGAAATAAATCAATATAGTGAAAATGGGGTTTTTATCATCAAATGATCAAACAAACAAGCATACAGTGACAATCATGGCACTCACATCATTAGTTTGAAAAAGTTTTAACAAGCTCAAATCTTTGCATTACACAGAAGTGTTAGTAAAAACAGGGTGTGACACTACATTACCGGTGTCGACCGAAACACTTCCGGTGATCAAATCCTCACTTCCTATATATCAATCTTTACCTCCGAACCATTCCGGAACTCCTCATGACATCCAGGATCTCATCCGGGACTCCGAATAACCTTCGGTAACCATGTACACTATTCCACTATAACCCCAGCGTCATCGAACCTTAAGTGTGTAGACCCTACGGGTTCGAGACGCATGCATACATGACCGAGACACCTCTCCGGTCAATAACCAACAGCGGGGTCTGGATATCCATGTTGGTTCCCACATATTCCACGATGATCTCATCGAATGAACCATGTTGTCGGGGATTCGATCAATCTCATATGCAATTCCTTTGTCTACCGGCATGATACTTGCCCGAGATTCGACCGTCGATATCCCTATACCTTGTTCAATCTCATTACCGACAACTCTATTTACTTGTTCCGTAACACATCATCTTGTGGCTAACTCCTTAGTCACACTGAGCTCAATATGATGATGGCTTACCAAGTGGGCCCAGAGATACCTCTCCGTCACACGGTGTGACAAATCACAGTCTCGATTCGTACAACCCAACAAACACTTTCGGAGATACCTGTAGTGCACCTTTATAATCACGCAGTTACGTTGTGACGTGTGATACACCCAGAGCACTCCTACGGCATCTGGGAGTTGCGCAATCTCATGGTCAAAGGAAATGATACTTGACATTAGAAAAGCTTTAGCACACGAACAACACGATCTAGTGCTATGCTTACAATTGGGTCTTGTCCATCATATCATTCCCCAATGATGTACTCATGTTTATCAATGGCATCCTATGTTCATGATCAGGAAACCATGATCATCTATTGATCAACAATCTAGCCAACTAGTGGTTCACTAGGGACACATTGTGATCTATATATTCACACATGTATTACGGTTTTTGGTTAATACAATTATAGCATGAATAATAGACAATTATCATGAACTATAAATATAATAATAACCACTTTATTATTGCCACCAGGGCATATTTCCAACAGATTGTGCCAATTACATTGTTGCTAAATATATTCCTCCTAACTTAACTTATCAACAAAAAAAATCTTCTTTGATTTACGACATTACTTCTGGGATGACCCACACCTTTATAAAGAAGGAGTAGATGGTGTTATTAGATGTTGTATTCCTGAGCATGAGAAGGAATAAATTCTAAGGAACTGTCATTCCGAGGCCTACAGAGGACACCATGCCGGTGATAGAACTGCGCACAAGGTTTTACAATCACGTTTCTACTAGCCTACTATTTTTAAAGATTCTCATAAGTATGTCCTTTCTTGTCATGAATGCCAAAGAGTTGGTAATATTGGTAAACGTCAGGAAATGCATGTGAACTATTAACTTGCTACTGAACCACTTGATATGTGGGGTTTTGACTTTATGGGACCTTTTCCTTCCTCTAATGGATATACTCATATTCTAGTTGTTCTTGATTACGTTACTAAGTAGGTAGACGTTATTCTAAATTGCAGTTTTAATCATAATACTTCTATTAAAATGCTTAAAGCCATCATCTTTCCGAGGTTTGTTGTCCTAGTTACTTAATGACACATGGTGGTTCACATTTTATTCATGGTGCTTTCCGTAAACAGCTAGGTAAATAAGATCTCAACCATAGAATTGCATCACCTTATATTCCTTAATATAGTGGTCAAGTTGAACTCAACAATCGAGAAATAAAATTAATCTTGCAGAAGACTGTCAACAGGTCCAGAAAGAATTGGCCTAAGAAACTTGATGATGCTTTATAGGCTTATAGGACTGCTTATAATAATCCCATAGGGATATCCCCATATAAAATGTTATATGGAAAAGCTTGTCATTTACCTCTTGAGTTAGAACATAAGGCTTATTGGGCAATTAAAGAACTTAATTATGATTTTAAACTTGCCGATGAGAAGAGGTTATTTGAAATTAGCTCACTGGATAAATGGATGACACAAGCTTATGAAAATGCTAAGTTATTTAAAGAAAGTTTAAAAGATGGCATGAGAAGAGAATTCAAAAACGAGAATTCAATGTCGGAGACTTAGGTCTTTTGTAAAATTCTAGTTTTAGATTTTTTACAGGGAAACCCCTCTCCAAATGGAAGGGACCTCATGTTGTCGAGGAGGTTTATCGCTTCGGTGCCATAAAAATTAATAACTTCAAAGGTAAAAACCCGAGAGAGGTGAATGGGCAAACAATCAAGCATTATATTTTAGATACACCCATTAATGAGGGAACTAATGTCATCCAAGTCATAACACTAGAGGAGCACATAAAGGGAGACTTCCGAAGCACTCGAGAAACCTTAAAAAGGGGTAGGTACATGGTATGGTAAATAAATTGACTCCAAAAATTCCAAAAATAGTTTTTTACTGGTTTTAGTATTTTAGAAAAATACAAAAATAAAATGGAGTCCACAAGACCCACGTGGGAGCAGAAGCCCATAGGGTGCCCCCCTGGCGTGCGCTGATGGCTTGTCGGGTCCTCGTGTGCTTCCCAGACTCCGAATTCTTCCCGACCATGTATTATTACCTAGTAAAATTAAATATATATACTCCCGTGTGTTATGACCATCGCATCGGGAGATTTTGCTCTATTCTAGCTGCAAGCTATTTTTCTAACAGATTTAGATCGCCAAGACTTCGCCAACGACAAGTTGTTCAAGAAGGTCGTCAACCCCTACGTGTCGGAGGTGATGAAGCACCCTCAAGCCATTGAGATGCATGAGGGGATTCTTAACATCCGAATGTTCAAGGTTCCAAGAAGGAGGAAAGCTAGAAGACCAAGCTTGCAGCGGTGGAACAGGAGATCTTCAAGTTCCAAGGGATGGTTGAGCATAGTGTGAGTGCTAACCACTATATGATCATAAGTTTCATTGGGGAAAATAAGCTGGACACAAAGAACGTGGAGGATATTCTCTCTAAGCTTCAATATCAGATTGATCACCTCGAAGATCAAATCTATGAACTCCAAGGCCAAAACTATGAGTATGAATCTAGGTTTCAGAGATGACTTTCGATGCTTGTTTCAGGAATCCTGAGACAAAATTTTCTTTCTATGACGGGGAGTCTATGCCTTGGAGTATTAAGGACACCGTACTACACCACCCTCATCGCGGGAGGAGGATGCTTGAGTACATGGGTACTGGGAGAACCCTTGGCTTGTTCCAAGCTTTGGGTAGGTGCCTCGGTATCGTATCACCATCACTTCCATCATTACTATCTATCTTAGTCGATCCTTAGTTGTTTCGTGATTTAGGAAAATAAATTTCAGATTTGCTTTTCTTAGAATTTTTGCTTTGAGTTCCACCTATCCTTGTAATTGAGAATGTGACTTGTACAATAAAGATTAGTTGATTTTTTGTGATTTACCTGTGGGCACGCATCATCATAGCATGGCAATAAAAATAAATATAAAGATCATATGCTCATCTCATTAGAAGTAATGACTTCAAACAAAAAGGGTATAAGTGATAAAATTGTTGATAGTAAACAAACATAGTATTGGTCATTGTTGCAATCTAAGAAAGATAATGATAGAGGAGAGGAGACTCACATATAAATACACTATCTTGGACATCTTCTATGATTGTCAGCCTTCGTCGAATATTATATAATGATAATGTGTTGATATTGGACATGGAAGATAACACAATGATCATGGTAGTTTATATTCACATAGAAGTTATATGGTCTTGGATCCTTCAACATGTGATTCTTGCTTTAGATCCTTTGCTAGCACAAAAATTTCACACTAAGTAGAGATACAACTTGTGCCGCCATAACCTTGCAACCTAGTTTCTTGCCATGAGAGTCCACAATACCTACCTATGGATTGAGTAAGATCCTTCAAGTTAGTTATCATCAGTGCATCAAGCAATAAAAATTGCTCCTAAATATGTATGATATTTTATTGCGAGCGAAAATAAGCTTTGTACGATCTTGTTATGGCAAAGAAATGAAAGCGACAAAGTGCATAATAAATTTTCCTATCATAAGGTGCAATATAAACTAGCGTTCCTTTTCATTAAGAATTCACACATCCAACAAATTAAAAGCGCATAACTAACTTTGCGTCTCTATGCGAAGGGCCTATCTTTAACTTTCACGAGTTTCACTTTGTGCTTGAGTCAATAAAGTTTATCCCTATTCCAACCTATTAATCCTAGTAGCAAGAACCATGTGTTGGGGAAAGATTCAGACTTATATATCCAAGGGGAGGTAGATGATCATGATTCATTATTGTTGACATTATCCTAGAGGTAAATAAGTTGGGTGGCGAGCCATTTAAGCCCCTATCTTCCTATGTGTCCTATGGAAACATGAGCTCCAAAAATATGCCTTGAGCATGAGCAACCATAGAATATTAAATGATAGTTGAGTATGTGAACTTGCCAAAAAGAAAGCTCTTACATGGACTCTCCTCTGAATTATGATTGCCCCAATAACTGAGAATGTGGTTTGTTGACTACCAGTAAAGTTCATGCTTCACACTCCAATAGTTGTGAATGGATTTTCACTTGTTTACGAGAAGTTATGTGATAAAATACTTGCTGATATGCTAATATTCATGATGCTCTCATGCTCATATTCTGTTTTTATTGACACATCACTCTCAAATCATGTGGTCACTATTTTTTAGTTCGGCTTCCGCCTAAGGACAAGCAGGGTCTAAGCTTGGGAGAGTTGATACACTACTGGAATCCAGAAATTTGCCGTCAGCCAGTTCTTTACCGTCTGCTGGCTGACGGCAAAGAACCTCTTTGCCATCAGTTGACACAGTACAGACGGCAAAGAACTGACACATGGCAAAAATACTATTTGCCATGTGTGGGTCCTTTGCCGTCTGCCAGCAGACGGCAAAGAGCCCCAGGGCAGACGGCAAAGGGGACGCGTGGGCCCCATGCCTGCCGTGTCCGAAATCCGGGGCCTTTGCCCTCCGCGGGCCTTTGCCGTCAGCCGTACGGCCCTTTGCCGTCTGCCTTACGTCCCTTTGCCGTCAGGGGGCGGACGGCAAAGGGGCCTCCCTATAACGGCCGTTACCCCCCACCTCGCTCACTGTCTCTCTCTCTCTCACCCCGACCACTCTCACCCCTGCCGGCGAGATCCCCTCCCCGCGGCGAGCCTACCCCCCCCGGCGAGCCCACCCCCCCCCCCCGGCGACCCCCTTCCCGCGGCGACCCACCCCCTGCCCCCTGCTGCCGCCCCCTGCCGCGCGCCGCCCCCTGCTGCCGCCCCCTACCGCGCGCCGCCCCCTGCCGCCGCGGCCCCCTGCCGCGCGCCGCCCCCTGCCGCGCCTCGCCCCCTGCCGCCGCCGCCCCCTGCCGCCGACGCCCCCTGCGGCGAGCCCCCAGCCGCGCGCCCCCGTGCCGCCGCCGCCCCCTGCCGCCGCCCCCTGCCGGTGAGTTTTTTTTGTTTTTCTTTTTAAAAAAGTTAATTACTTTAGTTAGTTTATTAGGTTAGTTTTTTTATTATATATAGGGTAATTTAGTTAGTTTATTTGGTTAGATTATTAGGCTAATTAGGTTAGTTAGTTAGGTTAGAAGAAAAAAAGCAGAAGGAAAAAAAGCAGGAGAAGAAGTAGAAGAAGAAGAAGAAGAAGAAGAGGAGGAGGAGGAGGAGGAGAAAAAAGAAGAAGAAGAAGAAGAAGAAGAAGAAGAAGAAGAGGAGGAGAGGAGGAGGAGGAGAAAGAGGAGGAGAAAGAAGAAGAAGAAGAAGAAGAAGAAGAAGAAGAAGAAAAAAAAGAATAGAAGGAGAAAAAGAGGAGGGGGAGTAGGAGGAGAAAAAAGAAGAAGAAGAAGAAGAAGAAGAAGAAGAAGAAAAAGAGGAGAGAGGAGAAGAAGAAAGAAGAGGAAAAGGGAACCCCGGCACCCCGAAACTGACCCTCGACCCCCGACCCCTGACGCCCGACGCCACTGACCCCCGACCATCGACCTCCGACGCCACTGACCCCCGACCCCCGACCCCCGACGCCACTGACCCCCGACGCCACTAACCCTCGACCCCCGACGCCACTGCCCCCGACCCAGCCCCTCGGCCCACGACTCCCGACCCCCGACGCTCGACGCCACCAACCCCCGACCCCCGATGCCACTGATACCCGACGTCACTGACCCTGGACCCCCGACGCCACTGACCCTGGACCCCCGACGCCACTGACCCCCCACAACCGACGCCACTAACCCCCCGACCACCGATGCCATCGACCCTCGACGGCACTGACTCCCGACGCCACTAAGCCCCGACCCCCGACACCTCTTCTGCCTTCTTTTGAACGAGAAGGTGCTTTTCGGCCTTCCAGAGGCCCACGGGGTCATAGTTTCGAAAATTATGAGTTAGGTCACATATTTTCCGATCATGTTAATTATAAAAACATCGTATTTGTGTTGATCGGGTGAATTTCAATGTGCAGTTGTTCGACGACCTCCACGTGCATTGGACGTTTGTTGGTGAGCACAAATGACTTCTCCTCCTACCCCCTTAATTTCCTCTGTCCCGGTCTTCGTGCCGATGAAACTTGCTAGCTATAGGTTTCTTCAATCATGAGTATGCGTGACCAGTATGCGTCTCCCGTTCGAAAGGGCAACATCTATAAATATGCATTTCTTTGCATATTTATAACCGCCATCCTTTCGAATTGTCCAACATTATCCATGGACAGCCCGAGTATGTGTAGATTGGGTTTGTTTTCCCGTATGCTGTGCTCCGGATCCGATGCGGAATTTCGTCAGTGCCTCCCCTGTTGTTCTCCGGGTACACATCCTCTCTGCTTATTGCCGAGACGTCTATCAGGAGAACAGCGGGGAGGTGCTGCCAAAATTGTGCGTCGCATCTGAAGCAGAGCATGGGAAAACAAACCCAGTCTACACATACTCGGGTGGGATTAGGACCTATCTTTACCTATTAGCGTGTAGGTTGCATGGACGTAATAAAACTGACAAACTTGATTAGCGTATGAATATAGATGATGAATTATGTATTTATTTCTTGTGCCCCCATAGGTAGCTAGGCAACATGAGTGATCGTGCTTGGATGTACACTGGTCACCCTAGTCAGAAAGACATGACCCATGAATGGTTAACAAAAACCAGGGGGTTTGTGAGAGCCGCATTTCAAATGGCCAGCAAAAAACATGGTGCCCCTGTCCCAACTGCGACAACTGGAAAAAGCAGACAGAGTTTGAAATGGGTAAACACTTGCAGAAGTGGGGTTTTACGCCTAATTATACGGTGTGGACTTTTCATGGTGAGTCTGACCAACGTGCCAGAGCTGAGGTGATTCGTCGTCGCACCGACGAGCATGGTACCGGGATTGAAGACATGGTGCAAGACTTTGATGATGCTCGGGATTCGGACGATGAGATGGAGGAATCTGCAAAGGCCTTCTATGAAATGCTGGAGTCTTCAAAACGTCCTCTCCACGAGCAGACTGAGCTTTGTCAGATGGATGCCATCGCGCAAGTAATGGCTCTGAAGGCTCAATTCAACCTAGGCAGAGAATGCTACGACGCGATGATGACGATATTTGGAAGCTTTCTACCCAAAGGCCATGTACTGCCTGCAAACCTGTACCAGTCAGAGAAAATCCTCCATGTACTAAAGATGCCCTATGAGAAGATACATGCCTGTGAGAATGGATGTGCCTTATTTAGGCTTGAGTATGCGGCCTTGAACTATTGCCCCATTTGCAATTCTTCCAGGTATATTGTGGTAGACAACGGCATGGGTGAGAAGAATCAGACCAAAATCCCCATTAGTGTTCTTAGCCAATTTTTCTTCTTCTTCTCCTTCTTCTCCTTCTTCTCCTTCTCCTCTTCCTTCTCCTTCTCCTCCTCCTCCTTCTCCTCCTTTTTCTTCTTCTTCTCCTCTTCCTCCTCCTCCTCCTTATTTTACTTCTTCTTCTCTTTCTCTTCTCCTATAGTTAGCTAGGGTTCCACCTAAATGACATAATTAGCTTAGTTAGCTCCAAAATGGCCTATTTAATAAAAAATGACCTATACTTAGCTAATTATCCTCGAAATGACATAATTAGCTCCAAAAAGGCATTGTTAGCCAATTTAGCCCGAAGAAGGGGACAAGAATAGAAAAAGAGGAAAATGAAAGCAAGGAAGAGGAAAAAGGAGAAGAAGAAGGAGGAGAGGGAGGAGGAGAAGAAGAAGGGGACAAAAGGATAAGAAGAAGAAGGAGAAGAAGGAGAAGGAGAAGGAGAAGGAGCTCCCGCTCCTTCTCCTTCTTCTTCTCCTTCTTCTTCTCCTTCTTCTCCTTCTTCTCCTTCTCCTCTTCCTTCTCCTTCTCCTCCTCCTCCTCCTCCTCCTCCTTTTTCTTCTTCTTCTCCTCTTCCTCCTCCTCCTCCTTCTTTTACTTCTTCTTCTCTTTCTCTTCTCCTATAGTTAGCTAGGGTTCCACCTAAATGACATAATTAGCTTAGTTAGCTCCTAAATGGTCTATACTTAGCTAATTTCTCTCCGAAATAACCTATATATACACTACTTCATCTAGTATTATTTTTCTAACTTTCTTATTTGTCATTTTGCAGATTACCTTCACTTCACGGGAAGCTTGGTTGATGGAATGCTTGAAGATGATTTCTTGTACCATGTGTTGTATTGAAACTATTGTAGTATATGAATATATGAAACTTTGTATGCACGTGGATGAAACTAGTGTAATATATGGTTTGGTACGGATGTAACTTCCATAATATGTATGCACTATGGATGAGAGTTATTTTAATATGGTTATGAGTACGGAAAGATATTTATTTATGTCAAATATATATATATATATATCCTGATTATTGTTAAAAATGCTGGATATAACAAAAAACAAATAAAAAAGGGGCTGGTTCCCCTCTTTGCCGTCTGCCCCCGCATGGCAAAGGGGGGGAGGCAGACGGCAAAGGGGGGAATCTGCCCCCCCTCTCTCCCCTCTTTGCTGTCTGCCACCACATAGGCAGACGGCAAAGGGGGGAATCTGCCCCCCCTCTCTCCCCTCTTTGCCGTCTGCCACCACATGGCAAAGGGGGGAGGCAGACGGCAAAGGGGGGAATCTGCCCCCCCCCTCTCTCCCCTCTTTGCCGTCTGCCACCACATGGCAAAGGGGGGAGGCCTCCGTTAACACTTAACGGGGACGTTGCAATATATGCCGTCCCACTTATTTTGCCGTCCGCCCCCTCATGGCAAAGATTCTTTGCCGTCCGCTTTGCGAAAGCAGACGGCAAAGAGCCTCTTCACCGGATTTTTTTTACCATCTACTTTGCCGTCTACTGACCGACGGCAAATCCTTTGCCGTCCGTGGTAGCCCCCTTTGCCGTCCACCTTGGCAGACGGCAAATTTCTGAATTTCAGTAGTGATACACTCATTTTGCATCATGAATTACTATAGATATTTGCGTTGATCCTCCCCATTATCCATTATTATCGTACAATTCTTATGCCTTTTGTCTCTGAATATGCAAGGTACATCACTGAGAGGGAAATACTTGGAAACTGGAATTCTCGACTAGGAAACCGAGAAAAAGGCAAAAAAATCAACTTGCTCCAAATGACCTGAAACATTACGAAGAATGTTTCTGGGATATTTGAGAATTTTTGGGCCAAAAATGTACCGGAGAGGGGCCACCAGCTTGACACGAGCCAACACGGCGCCCCTATGGTCGCGCCTTGATGGCTTGTGAGGCCCCAGGTGGCCCTTTGGCGACCATCTTCTCCTATATGGTGTGTTTATCCTATAAAAATCATAAGTCATCTTTCAAGATGAAGCACCGTCCTCTCGAGGCAGAAACCTGGGCAAAGGACCTTTTTCTCTCCAACAGAGAGATTCTACCGAGGGAATTCTCCAACCCCCTCCTCCTTCGTGGGAGGACCAATCTTCGTCAACAACTTCACTAGCACCATCTCATCTCCAACCCTAGTTCATCACGTGTATTCAATCTTTGTCCCAAGACCTCAGATTGGTACCTGTGCGTTACAAATTGTGTATATTACATCTTGGAGTTGATGCTTCTTGGATTACTTAGTGGACGATATTAAGTTCAGATCCTTAATTATTATTATTATACCTCTGATCATGAACATGTTGATGATGTGTGAGTAGTAAATATTGTTCCAGAGGACATGGGAGAAGTCTTGTTATGTGTAATCATGTAAAGTTTGTATTCGTTCGATATTTTTATGATATGGATGGTGTTACTTCCCTTAGTGGTGTCATGTGAACATCAATTACATGACACTTCACCATGTTATGGGCCTAAGGGAATTCATTGTGGAGTAACAAATACATGATGGGTTGCGAGAGTGAGAGAATCTTAAACCCGAGTTTATAAGTTGCTTCATGAGGGGTTGATTTGGATCCACATGTTTCATGCTATTGTTAGATCATTCTTAATTCTTTTTTCATAGTTGCGGATGCTTGAGAGAGAGGGGGTAATCATAAGTAGCTTGTTATTTCAAGTAATAACAACAACTTAGCACGGTTCCACCCACATATCAAATCATCAAAGTAGCAAACGCGAATTAATTAAATATGATGAACAAGACTAGACAGAAATTCCCATCTATCCTCGGGAGCGCTTACTTTATATAAGAGAACTTCCAGGCTTGTCCATTGCTATAAAAAGGATTGTGATAACTTGCTGCACCTTTGCTACTATTGTTACGTGTCACTTGTTACGAATTATATTCCTACAAAACTATCTATCACTGTACTTACAACACTTGCAGAGAATTCCTTGCTGAAAACGGCTTATCATTTCTTTCTCCTCCTCGTTGGGTTGAATACTCTTATTATTGGAAGGACTATGATTGATCCCCTATACTTTTGGATCATGAGAGCACACATCAAGGCTTTGGAAGCTTCCATCCTAAACACGGCATCGTCTTGTAGTCCAGCCCTTCAATGATAATCATAGACAACCCATGAGTCCCGCACGTAGAGATAGGCCAGTGGCCCGAGGACCCCTTAGTCCCGGACTCCCTTAGTAGCCCCCGAACTGGCCTCCAAGGTCATAGTCTTGATTCTTACGAGCTTCCCGTGCCCAAAGTTTTCGGCTTGCGGGGCAAGTTGTTCTCCCCATTTATGTTCGGCCTCCCTTAGTTCGACAGGCGATTACTTCCCTATTTCCTAGTAGTATGTGTTACTTAGCCTCGAAGGACAACCGCTCAAGAGCGAACAGTGCCTTTGTCTACCAACTTTTTAGCGAAATGTCGTGGCCGGTCGCGACCACTGACCAGTTACAAAATCTCAATTTGTGGTTCGAGGCAGTTGCTTCATTGGCACATCCCATCGATACGGAGATCGTGTCCCACTTTTTAAGGGATACGGTTTATGATTTGGTCTATCCCACAGACGCATAACTGCATGATTATATAGGGCAGTGGCAAGGTCCGCAACACACTAAAAGGGCCCTTGGTATTCCAGCATCTTATAAAAGGGAAACAACCTCCACATGCTTCTCAAATCTTGCATTGCCATTGACTTCCCCAATCTTCTAAGCTGCAAGCACCATGAAAATGCGTTATATCGACTTGAGGAGGTGAATAGGAGATTTTTATGAATTCGTCACTGAGGAATTTCCCTGTGAAGAAATTGCTAGGTGACGAAGAACTTCCAGTGGAATAAATACTCAAGCGTAAGCGTAACATTGCAAAAGCATGGTCATCTTGATGAAACGAAACAAACACTTAGCGCGAGTAACTTGATCAGGATAAGCAAGTGAAGAACAAGTGATGTGAATAATTTGAGATGAAGAAATTGAGAAAGCCTTCAGTCAAATTCTTCAAATAGTAACAATCAATTTCATCAACACGTCAATGAGGAAATAAAGTGGTTGAGGAAATAGAACCGAGTACTCGGTGAAGACAGTGATTTGATGACCCAGTTCTGACTGATGTGATAATTGTACGTTTGGATTGGAGTGGCTTGGTATTTAAACCAAAGGACACACGGTCCTAGGACACCAAGTCCTTACTATATTCTCCTTGACCTAAGGACACACAGTCCTTGCCCGACGCTTGTGGTAAGTCTTCAAGACACATTTCCAAACCCTCACAAACTCGGTCACCCGGCAATTCACAGTTTACAACTGGATCCTCTAGACCAGTGACACCTAACCGTCTGGAAGATGCACAATCTTCAAAGGAAACAAGCGTCTATTCCACAAAGGAACAATCTCTTCTGTGATGCTTAATCACTTTGGGTTTGGGGGTTTTGGTTTGGTTGTTTTGGGTTTTTCCTCACAAATGATTTTCTCTCAAAATCTTCGAGTAATGGGTTACTCTCAGATGACAAGTGTCAAGGTCTCTCGCATAGCAGCCAACCAGCTAGTGGTTATGGGTGCGGCTATTTATAGCCTGGGAGCAATCCCAACATGATTTGACATAAATACCCTAACGATATGACCGTTATGTGGATAAGGTTTGGGGACAACTGGCGCCGTGCAGCAATGGTCAGAACATTCAAGCTGCGAAAGTCATCATGTCTCTCATATTCCTCTCCTGTAGGTAGTTCGCACTAGCGAAAACCTAACTCCTTGTTAGAGAAATTCCCTCACAGAACAAAAGATCTTTCTATCTGTCACTAAAGAAATTGACTAAACTATAAAATATTTCCAAAGGCTTCACTCGAAGGATTGGGTATGTGTAGGCTTTGTGATGAGCATAACTTTTCCTTAGTTATGCCTCGACCCCCTTTGACACTATGATGTTCCTATGACTCAAAAGAAAGGAAGTGAAACTAGAAAAACAAAATTCTTCATGCTTCAAAGTGCATCAATATCTTCAAGGACACACCAATTTCCTCGCTTTCAAAGTCTTCGAGGAATTATCAAAGTCTTCATTTGAAGCCATTCATTTTTAGGGGTCGATGTTCTTCGAATAACTCAAACTCCTTAGTGACTTATAGAGCATGTGTAGACACACAAACGTATTAGTCCCTTAACCTATAAGTTTTCAATACACCAAAATCACTAACGGGCACTAGATGCACTTACAATCTCCCATTTTTTGGTGATTTATGACACATATGTGAAGTTTTCAACGGGGATAAACATATGAAGTGTAAATACAGAGTTTGAGGAATTTGATTGCAAGATATAGAGAAACTCCCCGTGAAGATGTGTATATTTGAAGAATTTGCTTTGGGCTGCAAATGCACATTGTAGGTTTATACCATGGAGATATCCCCCTATATCTTGTACTCCATGCACGTATTTAACAAATAGCATGAGTAAATTGAAATGAATTATGGAAAGTGGTGTTTGATGAATTTCAGCATGTGTGCAATAATAAACATGAGCAATAAGCATGCAAAGAAAATGGTTCAAAAGTATCAGACCACCACCGGACTTAAGTTTACAACTCATACAGCCGAACACTTCAGAAGGTAGACCCGCTTGAAGACTAACTCAGATTTCTCCCCTTTGTCATCAAGTGACGAAAAGGGACAAAACTGAGGACTAACGTCCGTGAATAATTTCAACTTGGTTTTCTTGAGGATATCGAGTGGGGGTAGATAGCTGAAGTGATTCTATAAATCAGCTTAGTTTGGAATGGAGGAACTAGCCGTGATGAATTTCATGATCCATGGCGCATAAGGCTTTAATTCAAAAGGTGATAGAGCAATATTGGCCAAAGTCTTCATGAAGAAATCGTGAAGATTTATGGGAATCCCATATATGATGTTGAATAGAAAATTATTCATGATTCCCACCATGTCTTCTTCTTCAGAGTTGTGAACCTATATGGGCTGAGGGTTTTTGTCAATATGTTGTACAAAATCATTGGCACATAGAGTAGATCCTTGAAGATGAATGTGCTCCTTGCTAGCTTGACAGGAGCCAAAGGCTTCATCGGCACTTGCAGCAGGTGATTGGGCAGGTCAGGTTCATCATAGATGCACCTCGCTCCGTCTGGGCCGATTCCAACTCGGACCACACGAAGCAATTTCATTGTAGAATTAGTGTAGTGTGCATCTTCGGTCATCCAATCAAGAACCCAAGTGGCATAGAATTGAAGAATTAGCTCTTCATTCCAATCGCACATATCCATGCAGAACGTCAATAGGCTAGCATCATGAAGAATACCAAGGATTGGCGTGAAGCAAGGAATGAACTCCATGTCTGCAAAAGGAATTTGATGGTGCTGGAAAAGCTTATTCTTCCCAAAGAGCATAGCATCGTAGAAGTTCACTTGAGTGGCAGTCTAGAATCTCTTGCGCCTCATCCTCGGGGAATGATACAGATTTGCACCAATGAATAAATGATGTTCATAAAAAAGTCTCCTCGAGTAATTTTGGTCTATTTATACCTCTGAATGGCTGAAGTGTCTTGGGTTGAAAATTTGACTTATATCTTCCCACAAGTCTTCGGAGCCCTTCTTCAGTCTGAGGAACTTGAGCCACAACAAGTGCTGGGTGAGGATCTTGAAGATGAGGCTCATCAGCAGTAGCCTCGCCTTGAGGAGAAGTTTCTTCAACCATAGTTTCTTGAGTGTGAGGAATATGATTTGCAGATTCACCAATGACTGGTGCAGCAATTTCCTTAGTAGTGGTTTGATCTACAGTTTCTTCAGGTGATGCAGTTGTTTCGTCCTCCAGAACTGAATTCATTGGAGTTTGTCGGTCATCGGACATGAATTTCATCAGTAACAGCAAGGGACTGAGGATTTTGAGGAAATGGATTGGCCGGCGGTTAGTTGGGATGAGCTTCTTCCCAATAATCATCATTGATAACAAGTGTGTGGCAGCCAACATCCACATATTCTTCCATTTCTTCAACTCCTGCCTCTTTAGTAGAGAACTAGGCGGAGGTGATGATATTTGAGGAATTGAAGTACATGGTTCCACTTCAATTTCTTCATTGATCGGCTCTGTGGAAGCAACACATCAATTTTCATAATTTTCTTCATCCCCTTCTCGAATAACATGTTCTTCACCAAATGGCACCATCTCCTAAGAGGGTACCGTGCTGATTGGAGTAGAATCAATTGGTGCACTTGAGGAACTTGACAAAGTCCTCAAACATTTTGCTTCTGAGGAATCTGTGCTCGTTAACGCTTTCGGCTTCTTATCGGATTCCTTTTCAACAGCCTTTGTTTTCTTGACATATGATGCAGAAGGAAGTGTCGGGTTCTTCAATCTTGAAGATTTTGTTGTTGGACCAGATTCTTCAGGCACAGTTGATGCAGTCATCATGGTAGGAGCATTTTCTTCACGCGCAACATTTTCTTTAGCTATCGTGGCAGGTTCTTCAGGTGCAATATCTTCAGGCGCTTGAATTTCTTCAGGTCTGACAAATTCTTCAGGAGGCTGTGCGAAGGAGCTAGCCTGAGGACTTTGTGGTTGCATGGGAGCTACAACCCTGGCGTTGTGATCCTTGATGGCCTTTGTCGCCACACTGACGAATCTGAGCTTTGCACCTTTCTAATCGACATGACAGCAATTGTATTCTTCAGTGAGGTTTTTTATCTCAGTCTATGTGGAAACCAGTTGTTCAGGGGTCAAAGAGAGGAGGTTGTTCTTCAGAAACCTCTCCTTCCAATTTTGTTCCCTTCTGGACCTCTTGGCCTTCTTAACTTTCCATTTCTCTTGAGAAATAAATGTTGCTAACACATGGCTTGGCCTAGGTTGAAGCTGGAAATTGTCAATTGGAGTCTGCGGATTTTCATACCAGAGGTTGATGAAGTCTAACACCACCCTAGCATCCAGCATGAGAGGAATGTTTGTTACTTTAGCCTGAGCAAACCTCTCTTGTTCGTTCCTGGTGATTTGACCTAATTCTTCATCATTAGCCTCATGTTCCTCAGATCTAGAGGGAATGTTAAGACCACCTTGTTAGGGCTTGGTCTTTGTAACATCTTGTGTTTAGCTTTCCAGACTAATTAACTTATTTCAAAAATTAGAACCAATTAATTTTTTTATGAATGCTTGTGATTCTTGAAGTGACTATTGTTTGCTTGCTTGCTTGAATGCTTGTGCTTGCTTCTCAACCATTTCTATTACTCTCCAGCCTCATCTCCTTAGCCCAAAACTTCTGCCTAATGATCATGCCATGTGTTTAGGACCAGCAACTATTTTTACCAAATGTTATTTTCATCAAAATGCATTTCATTGAATTAAGCCTTCAAAACCCTAGAGATGAGATTTGTACTACAAGTCCTCAAATTAGGGAATTTATTTTGCACCAATTATTTTACTTAAAACCTATTATCAAAATGTCTTCCAAAAACCACAATGTTATTATTTTAAGAGTTATTTTATTATTTTATTTAAATGCCTTTCTGTGAGGCCAGAAATGGTCTCTTATGAAGGAAAGTTATTTTTATTGTTTTCAAAATATTTGAGAAAATTTAGGGAAACTCACTGAACATATATATATGAGTTTCAACACATGGTCATGTTCAAAATATTGGGCAAACCCCTCCAAAACCCTTCCTGCCTACTTCAATCTTTTGGAATATTTCTATAAGAAATATTCTCAATAAATTCCAGTAAAATTTCAGCATGTCACCTATGATATGTTTGATGATCTTGCCAAGTTTCATCTCAATACAAGTTAATTTGACTCCCCTAAATATACTAAAACCTTATCTGTTCAGATCCAAAATTGAGCAACTCTTCATTGTCAAGTATCTCCAATTGTGCTCAAATTTGGTTGACATTTTCTGATACTCCAATAATGCATCAACTCCAGGTGGTACATCATGGAGAATAGAAGAACTTGTCCCAAGCCCCTCAAAACCCTCTCTGTTGATTTTTGACTTTGGGAAACTTTACATTATAAAGTATCTCCAATTGAGCCCAAACTTTTTGTGCATGCCTTGATGCTCAAATAATGCCCCCACACCAAGTATTGGATTTGTGGCAATTGATTTAAATGGAATTGTAAGCAGAAAGCCATTTCTGCCCATTTCATGGATTTTCCAAGTTTACGTTGGAAAACTTCTCCACCAAATCCCAAATTTGGTGTCCAAGCTTATTTTCATCTATTTTGATCCTGTTAAGTTTCAAATCCATTGAAGTCCATTTCGTTGATGTGCCACTCATCAAACACCTTGTGTGCATTCACTTTATGGACCACTTTGGCCCCTTCCACTTTAACCCTTGAGCTCCACTTTCTACCCCAACTTCATATAGTTACATTTTACCTCCAGTAACATTTCCATGGCCACTGGTCAATTATTGGAGAGATGCTCCATGTAACTATTCCTCATTTTACCCTTGGAATCACTATTTTTACGCCTCTTGCCCCACTTATGTTTAAGCCAAAGCGCCCACCTCTTGCTAGAGAGTTCCTAGCATCCAAATGCATTGTTTCAAGCCAAGAGATGGCATGCTCATGTGGAGAAAATGAACAACACATCCTCAAGTTAATTTCTGGCTGAAAAGTAGCTTTGTACAGCAAGTACTAGCTACCCTCCCTTGCTTGAGTTGAAACATTGTAGAAGTGTAGTCCTTCCAAGCCTAAGGCTGCTAGACATGTATTTTCCCCATTATCTCTCGTGTGAGTGCCCTCATTAGTACCCTAATTTCGTTGTTGCAAACTTAACAGCAGTCATAACACCACCTACAGAGCTCCAACTTGGTCCAAACCTCACCAGTACATGGTGGCAAACATGCCTTGCATTTTCGACACCTTGGCCTGGCCAAGGGGTGGCCCAGGACACCAAGTGGGGTGGTGACCACCTTCCTGGAGTGCAAAAATGGTGCTCTGCACCTTGTTTCTTTCCTCCCGACCATTTCCGGCCGAATCAAGTTATCTCAACATGTCCGAGCAGCATCTTTTGACCATTACAAAGGTTTCCATCCATCACCTAGCCTCCAAGCTCTGTGTGGGGTGCGTGGCATTCATGCACAGAGAGCTCCTGAGCTCTTTTTCTCTTCTCCCTCTCCTATCTCCTCTCTCCCCGAGCCCCTGATGCTCCTGGTCCTCTCCCACTCTCCCTAGAGCACCCCTAACCCATCCATCTTCCCTCCTTGCGCTGCAAGTGCGGCAAATAGCCGAATCAGCCGCCGGCCACTATGTAAGATGTGGGCAACCGGTGCTTCCCCTCGCCCCGTGAGCTCTCCAGCGGGTCCTCCCCGTCCCCTCTCAGCCCCCTCCGTGCCCCATCTCCTCCCGAGGCGTCAGACACCCGCTTTCCGTGTGGGCCAGCAGCCTCCCTCGCGGCCATCCTCGCTGGCTCCGCCGCAGCCCTTCCCGCAGGCGCTAGGCGCAGAAACGGGTGTGGCGCTGCCTCCCGGTTCCGCCGTCGTGTTGGGCTTCGTCCAGGACGCAGTGCTGGTTGTGGCGAACGGTGCCGGCGCCCTCTGATCCCCTTCGGTTGGCAGAGGCGGGACGAGAAAGAAGCTCCTGCCAGCGGGCCCCTATCCTCCTCGGCCCACCGGCCAGCCTGAGTCGCCGCCACGCGACCCACTGTCACGATAAGTGGAGGCGGGGTTGGTAAAAGCCGCCTTCCCCGACGACAGGCGCAATCCTCGCAATACGCCTCCTCCGTGGCCTTCGCTGGTGCGACCGTGTTGATCGTCCGGCCCATCTATTTATTAGTCACCCTGAGCGTTTAATAGCATTTCCGGTAGCCCCTTTTCTTTGTTGATTTTCTTTATCAATAATCTTCAAAAATCAATAGCAAATTCATTTTAACTCCAATTTTCTTGATTCAAAATTCCTACAGTTTCCTAGAATCAAGGGCTACCCAAATATGTGTCTTGAACATTTTTATAAGCAAACTTTTTGTGGTGTTTTTTATTTAAATCCAAATCTGGATATTCCAAACACCACCTTTGTAAATTCCTATAGGTTTCCAATCAACTCCAATTGGAGTGATTTCAATTTCCACAGACTTATTATATCATGCCCCATTTTTGAAGCCTGGGTCAATATTTTTGTGTGACTTAGTTGTGTTGCAATAATTAAATAGCCTTTTTTGCTATTTATTCCATGTCATAAAATCCCTAGAATATTCATTTCAACTCCAAATCCAGTGAAACAACTTCCTAATTTTTTCTTAAATTGTTCTTTGTTAAATGAGTGCCTCCACTCATTTTTATCATAATATCTTCTATGGGCTTCATAAAGAATACCCTACTCCTCCTTTCCTCCATTCAGAAATCCCTGATGATCCAAACCTTCTATGGCAAGCTTCAGGTATTTTTCTTATGACCAGAGAGGTCCAAGAAAAATATAACTTCTATTTATGTAACACTTTTTCTTATGCTTGCCATGTGGCTGACCGTGATTGTTTCCGACGATATTTGATGAGTAGAAGGAGTTCTCGGAGTTGGATCGGAAGACCTCGAAGACCCCGAGAACTTATGAGAGCAAAGGCAAGCAGCCCTTTGACCTTGACTGAGCATATGTTATATTGCATGTTAAGATAGCGAGTATTTCCATTGCATATGATCATAACTGCCGGTAAATCACTAAGGTGATGTTACCGATGGCTCCTCTGGAGCACATGCATTGAGCTCGATCCTACCCCCTTTTTGAGGAACATGCTAGTATCATGTTGACAAGTAGAGCTAGAGTAATAGTAGCATGAGCATGTTGTTGGTATAAATCAAACACTTAAGAAAACCCCGCCGGGTGCCACTAATGCCCGAGGGTGATGATGAGTTAGGTGGCTACTTTCGATGAATTGGTGCACCAGGTATTTGTGTAAGTATGGTTTCGGAAATGGGATTAGATTTATGATGTGTCGACCGTCCCAACCTTACCTGTACGACCACGTTACCCATTTATGGGACGGGGCTTTGTTGATTACTCTGGTCGGTGCTAGCAAAGAGCAACATTACTAGTGGCGGGAGTAATATGTGTTCACTCTCGTGATGGGGCCATACCAGGTAGGGCGAGTATGCCATTTTTATGAGTTCCAGGCACACCGTTGGTCCCTGCATGGTTGATACTGTCCAGAGTCAGTGCTCGTAAGACGTACAACATGTGGGTTGGGTACCAATCGAGTGGACCTCTTTGTCTAGTATCGTCAGGGGAAAGGCATTGATCGGGTATGTTATATACCGTGAGTCGTGGATGACACAGAAGTTTGCCGGATCTCGTGGGTCCAGTGTACTACCTCTGCAGAGTGTAAAACTATTTGAATAGTCGTGTCCATGGTCAAGGACAGTTGAGTAATCCTGCTTAAACTACGTCCAGTTGTTTCCGCATAAACCAAGTGTGTATGAGTTGTGATGAAAAGGACTTCTTATTAAAGTAATGATGTGACCAAGTTTGGTGACTTGGCGTATAAGGTGAACCCGGATGGTTCAGCCCTCAACAGATATATTGATATATGTAACTTGTTCTTCAAAAGTAGTTCTTAACTTATGATGCATTATGTGATCATGCTTATTTACGACCAAGAGATATCCACAAAAGATGCATGTTATTGTTATACTTCACCTTCATTGTTCATATCATGGGCTGTTTGTGAGTACAATCAAAAGTACTCATTGGCTTGCCACTGGTTATTTCATTGACCGGGTATGAAAGAACAAGATATGGTGAAGAGTAACTCGGTGACGTTCTTGCGAGCTAGGACGTTTCCCAGTCAGAATGCGTGTAGGTTAAGGCTGATGGCATGGGTTCATGCTTTCAACCAGTAATTCCACTATTGGTCCAGTTTGGTGTGTTGACCTTCAAGGCCCTATATATGTAAAACTCGACCGCGATGGTCATTTATTGTATCAAACGGTATGTATGGATGTAAGACTCTTATTATTCAGTTTATGTGTCTCCGATGAGCATTAATCTTTGGGATCACTGAGCACGTTCATTAGGCAATCTCGACTCGTAAGTCGGGGTCCCCATAGAACTGGTATCAGAGCCATACTGATTGTAGGCAGCCTTAATTAGCAAAGACGTTAGTTAGGATAAAACCGCTTTCCAGACCTTTCAAATATACTTGCAAAACCTATATATTTTCTCGCCTCTCCTAAATCTTCAAAAGTAATGAAGGATATACTCTAGCCTTCCACCCCTATTCTCTGACACTCCTCCCCTACTTTTTCAAAACTTGCAAATGGTTGCTAGCACCCTTATGCCCTCTGACCACGGGATTACTTGAAATTCCCGTGGGCAACTTGGAAGGAAGCGACCTTTCCAAGAAACCACCCCTTTGCTAAAGGACAAAGATGACAACTCTATGACCAGGCGACATCAACCGAAGTACCCCCAAGAGGAACAGGGACATCGAGGCTTAGAAGATGGCGACACCCTCGACACTGTTTCGGAGTGATGCCACTTACATCTATGATAATCTGGACGTAATATATGCAAGCCATGATCTGCATCACTAATAGAGCACCCTGTCAATAATAAGGATTGTGTTGGCCACCACTGGTGGATGAGAACCTCGCCATTTGGTCAGCCTCACCTTAGTGAGCAGGAAATTGGTTCTCTTCATCCCCGCTCTAAGTGTTGATATCGCGATCAGTATGACTGACGGGTCGGAACTCTATCATGCCTTGCTCACATCATTGCATAAAGGTCGTCTACTTGAGACTCTCGAAGCCTCGGAAGACAAGAAGACAATGAAAAGATTATGAAGACAAGGAAGACCCTGTCAATGACAGCCATGAAGAACCACCTTCGTCAGCAACTTCCGAGACGAGAAGACATCAATGGCTCTCTACAACTCAACCGAGTTGCAATGGCGAGCAACAACAGGAGGCGTGACAATGCCATGAGAAGGTCCAGAAGACTTAGCGGGCTCCTCCCTGGAGCACGAAGCAAGCACAACTATCGATTCCGAGAACTCTAGGGTAAGGTGAGTCGTAAATCCCCTATGCAAAGTCGAGTCCGTGAAATGGTTCGGATGGACCATGTTGAGTGTTGGTTGTTTTGTTATTTGTGCTTTGGTATAAGTCGCACTTTTGGTTAAGCAAAAAAGCATGTGGTTATATCACCTGTCTTATTTTGATGTTCGAAATGATTTTGGCACTTGTTTGAGTTGAATTTCCAATGCTTGTTTGATTGCACTAAAACCCTTAGACAATCCCCTCTGTGATACTCTATCTCTGTCTCTCTCTCACCCCTCTTGACAACGGAAGAGTAGCAAGACAAGATGCACCAAGGATCCACTTTGAAGGACGTCTGACACTGAAGACATTCACTATATCGTGCTTAACCCCACGCAACCCATAGGAGTTATGCTTTCCTCGAGATTGAAAACCCTCCCTAGCCCATACTAACCTCCGCAAGCCCTTCGAGCTCAAAATTTTCTGGTCACGTGTCTAGTACACGGATTTGCCAGAACACCCGTCGAGCCCCGATTAGAACCCTGCCTAGCACCGGGTTCCTTATGGAACAAGTGATCGGGGTGAACGAGTATTCCTCATTCTCAAGCTAGCACCATAACCCTGATGCCCTAAGAAAGACCATTATCTGATATAAGAGTATTAGACTAAATATTGTTGTAATGATGATATGTGTCTTGAGGATATAGCCACACTATCTTGGTGTACCGTAATACCCTTATAAAGTAGGTGAATTTGGTGGAACAAGGTTATATAGCAGCATAACCTACATGTTCCTGGAGAAAAAATGGATTTAGTAGGGCGATTATGATCACGAGCGATAATTCTTGGTGGTATAATTGACTTTATCAAGTAGCTAACATGGGTTGACGATTTTACCATAATGACTCGGAGTATCGAGAAAGAGTTCTTAATGGACTTGAGTTTGGGATTAAATAGGTAGCCCCAATAAACTATTGATGATATAGGAGACCACATGGTTCGGAGTGAATTGGATTTAGCCTGATGATCTTAATCGTGATACCATGTTTCTCGGTGTATAATGAGTGCGTATACTTGGAGTTGTCAAATTGATTTACAAACCTATGTGAAATGGCCTTGGAGATTAGATGGCCATGATACTCGAAATTGGTGGATATAGTGCGATGTAATCCTTGCAGTAATATGAGAATGATGAAGACTCTAAGTGATCCTGTAGAACCCCATCAAATATTGGATTAGTAGGAGTGACGGGTGCAGTGGTGATCGACCGGATTGATGGACCACTTGATCAGATTCGTAGGAAAGAAACAAGATATTGGATTGGTATACTATGTGTTTCATTTATATAGAAATGCAGTACCCTGTCCATTGAATGATCTAGCTGGACATTTGGATTTGTGGTGTCTTAAATTCAAGCTTAGGAGCTTGTATGCCTCTCGAGGTTCTTGCATAGGAATGCTTGTGCATCGTAGATACACCATACTTGTAATGTTTGGGTTAGTTCTTCCCTCAACCCTGGAGTTGACTAGCATGAGTAGTATGGAGTTGACCCATGTGAGATGGTATCCCTGATGAGATAAGGTGATGTCGTCCCAAGTTAGAGGTCGAACTATGGGCATCTAAGAATGGGGTTAGAGATAAGATGATAACTGTTCACCCACATCCTAAGTTCCTTGAGACACTAAAGCTTCACCCAGCCATAAGGTGGTCGGTTTACGACCATAGAAAAACGACTCTAAGTCGTTGGAATATGGCGAGTACTTCGCCCAACCACCACCCATCATGTCTATGATGAACATGGGCATGAAGGACTAGGTCATGTTGGACCACAAACCCCTCGGCCAGCGATCACCCATAGCAAGTCCCCGTTCTCCTCACCTAACTCATGAGCATTGTGCGTATGTCATGTTCGGGGAAAGTATGTTGTCATTCTCACTGATGACACACTTATTCACCCAGTAAGAGGAAGAACACCTTAGTCCTGCTTAGACAAGCCCCAGGAATGCCGATCGCTATGCCTCTCGAGGGTACAGTGCTAACTCGAGAAGGTGGGCTTCTCGAAGCAACTCGAAGACAACGGAAGTCTATCCTACTCAAGACAAGATCAAGAACCGCCATGGTTGGGAAACCATGATAACGAGGAAGAAACAGAAGACGTCAACCGACTACATCAATGATGTCCAGAAGCCTCGACGAATCAAGACAAGGAAGCCTTTGGATGAGAAAGAGAATCAGACGGCTTCTTCTCGGTCCCAATCAAGGACAAGATTCGTAATTGGATCATGGTGGAAGCCTGCTAAAGGTGATTCACCCGCTTGCCAAGCCGCAGACCTTGGGAGTGGGCGACTGGTCTATACTCTTGGGTAGCCAGCTCATCCAGAACCCCTCGCAAAACACTCCAAGATGGCAGGACCTGTTCTGGACTCTGAGTCTCCGATCTTAGACTCATGGGTGAGACCCAAGCCGGACCCTTTCGCGAGAAGCCTTCGAAGACCACTGCAGCACCCTCAAGGATGAAGATCACCCGCGACCATAGCTTGTCTGCCTTAAGGGAGTCAAGGACTTCCTCAACAGCAGGGAGACACGCGAAGGCCTTGACCTTATGTTCTAACGCGAGACATCTACATGTCACTAATCGGCATGAGAAGCCCCGGGATTAAACCCAAACGCACTATTTTGCCATGTATTCTGACTTTGGAATGCACTTGCAATGCAGAACCTTGCACGGACTTAGCTCACCAAGCCCTTTATCTCGGTGAAGCATAACTTATTTCCAGACCCCGCTCACGATCTAGCAAGGTCGTGTGAAGCGTTCGAAGTTGTATCATCAAGCACCTCAAGAGCCACAACAACAACATGGGGACATGAAGACTACCTCCGACCCAAGATTTTGTATCTCTCCAAACCCTAGCCTAGAAATCTTGGGGACGATATTTTCTTAAGGGGGTAAGGTCTGTAACACCATGTGTTTAGCTTTCCTGACTAATTAACTTATTTCAAAAATTAGGACCAATAAAAAATTGTAATTCTTGTGATGGTTGAAGTGACTATTGTTTGCTTGTTTGCTTGAATGCTTGTGCTTGCTTCTGAGCCATTTCTATTACTCTCCAGACTCACCTCCTTAGCCCAAACCTTATGCCTAATGATCATGCCATGTGTTTAGGACCAGCAACTATTTTTACCAAATATTATTTTTACCAAAATACATTTCTTTGAATTAAGCCTTCAAAACCCGTGAGATGAGATTTTTACTACAAGTCCTCAAATTAGGGTATTTATTTTGCACCAATTATTTTATTTAATACCAATTATCAAAATGTCTTCCGAAAACCACAATATTATTATGTTAAGAGTTATTTTATTATTTTATTTAAATGCCTTTCTGTGAGCCCAGAAATGGTCTCCTATGAAGGAAAGTTATTTTTATTGCTTTCCAAATATTTGAGAAAATTTAGGGAAACTCAGTGAGCATATATATTCCATATATATGAGTTTCAACACATGGTCATGTTCAAAATATTGTGCAAACCCCTCTGAAACCCTTCCTGCCTACTTCAATCTTTTGGAATATTTCTATATTCTCAATAAGATCCAGTAAAATTCTAGAATGTCACCTATGATATGTTTGATGATCTTGCCAAGTTTCATCTCAATCCAAGTTGATTTGACTCCCATAATTATTCTAAAACCCTATTTGTTCAGATCCAAATTTGAGCAACTCTTCATTGTCAAGCATCTTTAATTGTGCTCAAATTTGGTGGACATGTTCTGATACTCCAATAATCCATCCACACCAGATGGTGCATCAAGGAGAATATAAGAACTTGTCCCAAGCCCCTCAAAACCCTCTCTGTTGATTTTTGACTTTGGGAAACTTGACATTATAAAGTATCTCCAATTGACCTCAAACTTTTTGTGCATGCCTTAATGCTCAAATAATGTCCCCACACCAAGTATTGGATTTGTGGGAATTGATTTGAATGGAATTGTAAGCAGAAAGCCATTTTTGCCCATTCCATGGGTTTTCCATGTTTACATTGGAAACCTTCTCCACCAAATCCCAGATTTGGTGCCCAAGATTATTTTCATCTATTATTTGATCCTGCTAAGTTTCAAATCCATTGGACTCCATCTGGTTGCTCTGCCACTCATCAAACACCTTGTGTGCATTCACTTTATTGACCACTTTGGCCCCTTCCACTTTAACCCCTGAGCTCAACTTTCTACCCCAGCTTCATATAGTTACATTTTACCTCCAGTAACAGTTCCATGTCCACTGATCAATTATTGGAGAGAGGCTCCATGTAACTATTCCTCATTTTACCCTTGGAATCACTATTTTTACCCCTCTTGCCCCACTTATGTTTAAGAAAAAGCCCCCACCTCTTGCCAGAGGGTTCCTAGCATCCAAAGGCATTGTTTCAAGCCAAGAGATGGCAAGCTCGTGTGGAGAAAATGAGCAGCACATCCTCATGTTTATTTCTGGCTGAAAAGTAGCTTTGTACAGCAAGTACTAGATACCCTCCTTTGCTTGAGCTGAAACTTTGCAGATGTGTAGTCCTTCCAAGCCTAAGGGTGCTAGACATGGCTTTTCCCCATTATCTCTCATGTGAGTGCCATCATTAGTAGCCCTAAGTTTTTTGCTGCAAACTTAACAGCAGTCAAAACCCCACCTAGACAGCTCCAACTTGGTCCAAACCTCACCAGTACATGGTGGCAAACATGCCTTGCATGTTTGACACCTTGGCCTGGCCAAGGGGTGGCCCAGGACACCAAGTGGGGTGGTGATCACCTCCCTGGAGTGCACAAACGGTGCTCTGCACCTTGTTTCTTTCCTCCCGACCATTTCCGGCCGAATCAAGTTGTCTCAGCATGTCCCAGCAACATCTTTTGACTGTTCAATGGGTTTCCATCCATCAGCTAGCCTCCAAGCTCCGTGTGGGGTGCGTGGCATCCATGCACAGAGAGCTCAAGAGAGCTCCTGAGCTATTTTTCTCTTCTCCCTCTCTTATCTCCTCTCTCCTTGAGCCCCTGATGCTCCTGCTCCTCTCCCTCTCTCCCTGGAGGACCCCTAACCCATCCATCTTCCCTCCTGTGCCCTGCAGCCGCGGCAATGGCATAAGCAGCCGCCGGCCACCGTGCAAGATGCCCCCTCTGTGCCCCATCTCCTCCCGAGGCGTCAGACACCCTCTTTTCGTGTGGGCGAGCAGCCTCCCTTACGGTCATCCTTGTCGGCTCTGCCACTGCTCTTCCCCGCAGGTGCTAGGTGTAGAAACGGGTGCGGCGCGGCCTCCTGGTTTCGCCGCCGTGTCGGGCTTCGTCCAGGATGCAACGCTGGTCGTTGGGAACGGCGCCGGCGCCTTCTGATCCCCTTCGGTCGGCAGAGGCACGAGGAGGAAGAAGCTCCTACCGGTGGGCCGCTGTCCTCCTCGGCCCACCTGTTAGCCTGAGCCGCCACCACGCGACCCACTGTTATGATAAGTGGAGGCGTGGTCGGTAAAAGCCGCCTTCCCCGACGAGAGGCGCATTCCTCGGAATACGCCTCCTCCCTGGCATTCGCTGGTGCGACCGTGCTGATTGGCCGACCCATCTGTCTATTAGTCACCCTGAGTGTTTAATAGCATTTCCGGTAGCCCCTTTTCTCTGTTGATTTTCTTTATCAATAATCTTCAAAAATCAATAACAAATTCATTTTAACTCCAATTTGCGTGATTCAAATTCCTACAGTTTCCTAAAATCAAGGGCTAACCAAATATGTGCCTTGAACATTTTTCCAAGAAAACTTTCTATTGTGTTTTTATTTAAATCCAAATCTGGATATTCCAAACACCACCTTTGTAAATTCATATAGGTTTCCAATCAACTCCAATTGGAGTGGTTTCAATTTCCACAGACTTATTATGTCATGCCCTATTTTTGAAGCCTTGGTCAAAAAATTTGTGTGAATTAGTTCCGTTGGAATAAATATATTGTATCTTTTGCTATTTATTCCATGTCATAAAATCCCTAGAATATTCATTTCAACTCCAAATCCAGTGAATCAACTTCCTAAATATTTCTATAATTGTTCTCTGTTAAATGAGTGCCTCCACTCATTTTTATCATAATATCTTCGGTGGGCTTCATAAAGAATTCCCTACTCCTCCTTTCCTCCATTCAGAAATCCCTGATGATCCAAACCTTCTATGGCAAGGTTCAGGTATTTTTCTTAGGACAAGAGAGATCCAAGAAAAATATAACTTCTATTTATGTAACACTTTTTGTTCTGCTTGCCATGTGGCTGACTGTGATTGTTTCCGACGATATTTGATGAGTAGACGGAGTTCTCGGAGTTGGATAGGAAGACCTCGAAGACCTCGAGAACTTATGAGAGCAAAGGCAAGCAGCCCTTTGACCATGACTGAGCATATGTTATATTGCATGTTAAGATAGCAAGTATTTCCATTGCATATGATCATAAGTGCCGGTAAATCACTAAGGTGATGTTACCAATGGCTCCTCTAGTGTACATGCATTGAGCTTGATCCTACCCCCTTTTTGAGGATCATGCTAGTATCATGTTGACAAGTAAAGCTAGAGTAATACTAGCATGAGCATGTTGTTGGTATAAATCAAAGGCTTAAGAAAACCCCGTCGGGTGCCACTAATGCCTGACTGTGATGATGAGTTAGGTGGCCACTTCCGGTGAAGTGGTGCACTGGGTATTTGTGTGAGTATGGTTTCTGAAATGGGATTAGGTTTATGATGTGTTGACCGTCCCAACCTTACCTGTACGACCACGTTACCCCTTTATGGGACAGTGCTTTGTAGATTACTCTGGTCGGTGCTAGCAAAGAGCCACAGTACTAGTGGCGGGAGTCATATGTGGTCACTATCGTGATGGGGCCATGCCAGGTAGAGCGATTATGCCAATTTGATGAGTTCCAGGCACAACGTTGGTCCCTGCATGGTTGATACTGTCCAGAGTCGGTGCTCGTAAGACGTACAACATGCGGGCTGGGTACCAATCGAGTGGACCTCTTTGTCTAGTATTGTTAAGGGAAAGGCATTGATCGGGTACTTACCTCGGGTATGTTATATACCGCGAGTCGTGGATGACACGGAAGTTTCTCGGATCTCGTGGGTCCAGCGTACTACCTCTGCAGAGTGTAAAACAATTCAAATAGTCGTGTCCACGATCAAGGACAGTTGGGTAATCGTGCTTAAACTATGTCCAGCTGTTTCCGCATAAACCAAGTGTGTGTGAGTTGTGATGAAAAGGATTTATTATCAAAGTAATGATACGACCAAGTTCGGTGACTTGGCATATAGGGTGAATCCGGATGTTTCAGCCCTCAAGAGATATATTGATATATGTAATCTGTTCTTCAAAAGTAGTTCTTAACTTATGATGCATACATGTGATCATGCTTATTTACCACCAAGAGATATCCACCAAAGATGCAAGTTATTTTTATCCTTCCACTTCATTGTTCATATCATGGGCCGTTTGCGAATACAATCAAAAGTACTCATTCGCTTGCCACTGGTTATTTCATTGACCAGGTATGAAAGAACAGGATATGGTAAAGAGTAACTCGGTGACGTTCTTGCGAGCTAGGACGTTTCCCATTCAATATGCCTGTAGGTTAAGGCTGATGGCATGGGTTCACGCTTTCAACCAATAATTACGCTATTAGTCCAGTTTGGTGTGTTGGCCTTCAAGGCCCTATATATGTAAGACTTGACCGCGATGGTCATTTATTGTATCAAACGGTATGTGTGGATGTAAGACTCTTATTATTCAGTTTCTGTGTGTTCGGTGAGCATTGATCTCTGGGATCACAGAGCACGTTCATTTGGCGGTCTTAACTCATAAGTCGGGGTCCCCACAGTGTTTTTCCTCGCCCAACGGTCATCTTTTTCTTCTTGTTTGCACTTGAGGAAGTGTGTGCAAAGCCAGAAGTAAAGGGTCCCGAGGGAATCGCATTTCCCATTGTTCGCTGACTTGTTTTGACTTGCACTCGTATTGAGGACTTTGCGGCAGATGCTAAGGACATTTTAGCCACAGTTGGAGGTGGTTGATGATTTTGAAGTGAGGATTGTAAAGTTGAGGATTTTGCCTTAAATACCGAATTCTTCACCAGAGCTCGATTTGGAGTTGTTTCTGTGCCAGAAGCTTCAACGGCAGAGGAGGTGGCAGCAGCAGCTGCAGCAGTACTTTCCAAGTTGAATCTCCTCATGGCATCTTTGCAACCTTCTGTAGTTTTGTGTGATGTTTTGACCATTCGACAGGAAATTCCTCACCACTAATAAGGCTCGTGGGATCAGCGACTTGGCCTTCAACAAGAGGAGGTCTTGGGCATGGACGTTTTAGTCCAAATTTCTTCATGTATTTGGGAGTCACCTATTTGTACTCTTTCCATTCTCTGGCCCATCTCCTCTCTATTTTCTATATGCCTGTCTTGTGCTTTTCCTTGGTTTCCTTGCCATATATTTCTTCATCTGGTGTAGTATTCATCTTATATATACTCAGGGATTTCAAAGGAAGTGTTTGTCTTTCACTTCTTTCCTCCTTTCTATTGTCTCCTCCCTTTCGCCATTTTTTCACTTGAGGAATTTGAGCTTTTGAGAATTCTGAGGAGGTGTGCAAATTTTCAACAAGAAATGCTACAAATGAGTTAAGTTCATGAGAACCTAGAGATTCGTCGGCAACCATTTTGTACCCGTGAACAAAGTATAGGTGCGAAGAATTTGAAGTGGTCATATGGAGATGATTTTTAAAAGTAAATCAAGTTGAGGAATTTGACCAATTACGTCTTGAAGAATTTCGCTAAGTGTTTTTGGCTTAGATTCCACAGTTGGGCAGATCCGAAAATTCAAATAATTGAGGAATCTTTTGAAGAATAATACTCACTCTGTCCCAAAATAAGTGTCTCAAGCTTAATACAACTTTGTACTAGATCTAGTACGAAGTTGAGACACTTATGTTGGGACGGAGGGAGTTTAACTTTGTGAAATTGATCAAGTGATCTAAGCATAGGAAGTGTTCATATGATGAATCTGTTGAGGAATAAACACTTTTCAAAGATTTTATGGAAACACAAATATCTACCAGGGCAGTAAAATTAGATTTTAATTACCCTTGCCAAAGAACACGACGAACACGAAGAAGTGGGGGAGAAGTTCGTCGGGTTAGATCTTCAGCGCCCTAACTCGGCGGTAGAAGACACCTACTATGGTGGCAGAGGGAGGATGTCCACAACCGGCGCGAGTACAATGACGGGGAGGTCAAGGCAGTGAAGCTCTCCCTCTCGGACAACGATGATTTCCAGAGGTGGTGCTAGGTCTGAGCTTCAAGCGGTGAAGATTGAGATCGAGATGAAGAGAGTGTTACCGAGGGGAGTGAAGGGGTATTTATAGCCCAGGTGAAAATGCTCCGTTCTAATGATATTGGACCAAACTGCCCCAGATAATTCCAATCCGCTCGACATCTGTCACCCACATATTAAGAGGTGAAGTTAGTGGTAGATCATGGTTTGTCTAGACGTGGGTAGTGGGAGCGGCTTTAGCGGCAATGGCTGAAAATTTTGATAACATTATTTTTGAAAATTTTGTTTGGAAATTCTTTAGCTAACAAGGACTTAGTGAAGAATTTGAACTGGTTTCAAATAGAACGCATATGAAGAATTTTAGAACACACTCGGTTGATCTTAGCATAGAGGGGGAACGGGTTCGATTACATTCACTTAGAAGAAAACCCAACTTGAAGACTTAGCAATAAGTGAATGTTGTTGAGGACTTTGAAAGCTCAAACATAAATATATATACGTATATAGTCAATGAAGAACAATTTTTAAGAATTTGAACGTTTGAGGAATTTGCAAGCCTGAGGACTTTGAAAATTTGAAGAATTTGCAAAAACTCAACTTTGAAGAATTTCAACATGGGTTGGTGGCATTACCCACCGTATAGGAATGATGATTTTAGACGCCGCGTACAATTGACATAGGGTCGTGAGAATCAAATTTTTCATTAATTTCTTCACACTTAGAGGGTTAGTCTTCATTCATTGAAGAAAAAGTACCTTCATGTGTTGCACGTCTAAGTCACCAATTTTGCATAAGTTTTGGGATGTGTGTCCTTCCGCAGAACATTCGAAGAATCTAAGATATTTAGCTCACACCGCAACTTGCAAAATATCTTTTCATCCAAGGACTTAGTGAAGATAGCTGTCAGTTGTTCTTCAGTCTTCACGTGGTCCAGGAAGATGTTGCCCTTAAGTACATGATGACAAAGAAAATGATGACGAATCTGGATGTGCTTAGTCTTGGAGTGTTGTAGTGGATTGTTTGCAATCTTGATTGCACTCTCATTGTCACAGTAGAGTGGCACATTCTTCACATTGATGTCATAGTCCAAGAGGGTTTGCTTCATCCACAGTAGGTGATCACAACACAAACCAGCGGCAATATACTCAGCTTAGGTAGTGGAGAATGACACACATTTCTGTTTCTTTGAGGACCAACAGACTAAGGATCGTCCAAGGAAGTGGCATGTGCGTGATGTTGTTTTGCGATCCACACGGTCACGAGCATAGTGAGAGTCAGAATATCCACTGAGATGAAGATTTGATCCCTTGGGGGTACCATAATCCAAGCATTGGTGTGTGAGCTAGATATTGAAGAATATGCTTCACAGCCTTATGGTATGATTCCTTCGGTGTTGCTTGCAAAAAGACACACATGCAAACACTAAGCATAATATCTTTCCTATATGCACGTAGGTACAATAAATATCCAATCTTCTGATCGAAATCTTTAACATTTTTGTCAGTGCAGAGGTGGCCATTTGTACGCATTAGAATTTTGACGCCTTTGCAATCTTGCATGCCGAATTTCTTCAAGCCATCCTTGAGGTATTTATCTTGAGAAATGAAGATGCCATTGCGTTGTTGACGAATTTGAAGACCCAAGAAGAATTTCAACTCCCCCATCATGGACATTAGATATTCTTCACCCACCATGTAGCCAAATTTGTCACTGTAACGTTTGTCAGTACAACCAAATATAATGTCATCTACATATATTTGGCACAGGAATAGTTCATTGTCATAGGACTTTTTGAAAAGAGTTGGATCGAGTGAACTGGGTTTGAAGCCTTTCTTCATAAGGAATTCATTCAACATGTCATACCACACCCCAGGGGCCTGCTTGAGGCCATGGAGAGCCTTGTTGAGTCTGATGACTTCGTCGGGATGCTTTGGGTCTTCAAAACATTGGGGATGAGCAACATGTAGTTCTTCCTCAAGCTTACCATTGAGGAATGAACTTTTCAAATACATTGGATATAAGATAATATTGTGATGGTAGCGTAAGCAATCAATATACGAATATCTTCAAGTCTAGAAACGGGTGCAAAAGTTTTATTAAAGTCAATTCCCTCAACCTGTGTGTAGCCTTGTGCTACAAGTCGTGCCTTATTCCCCACTACCTGACCATCTTCGTCTTGCTTGTTTCAGTAGATCCACTTGGTACCGATGATATTATGCTTGTGAGGATAAGGTCGCTTGACAAGTTCCCACACATTGTTGAGCTTGAATTGATGTAGTTCTTCTTGCATTGCCTGGACCCACTCAGGCTCTATGAAGGCTTCATCAACCTTTGAGGGTCCTATGATGGACACAAAGGAAGAGTGCTCCCAAAAGTTAGTTGAATGTGAAGCTTTTGAGCGAGTGAGGGGACCTGGTGCATTGATGTCATCAAGGATTTTGTAATTTTGCACTTCATTTGCAACCCTTGGATGCGCAGGTTGAAGACTTTGTTCGGGTTGAGCAATTTGCTCAGCAGCAATTTCGTCACGTGCACCAGCCTTAATATCTTTGTTGTTTAGGATGACTTCTTCAATAGGTAGAGGTTCTTCAGTGGGAATGATATCTTTAGTAGCCTTGAACCAAATGGATTCCTCAGGAGGCCATTCATCTAGCACAGGAGGCAGGTGCTCTCTTTGCAAGCCGTTAGTTTCATCGAACCACACATCTATAGTTTCAACAACTTTGTTGTGGTAGCTGTTGAAGAATCTCTAGGTATGCGAGTCCTTTCCGTAACAAAGCATTAAACCATCATATGCTTTCGGTGCAAATTTAGAACTGTGGTGAGGATCTCATATCTAGCATCTTGCACTGAAGACTTTGAAATAACTTACATTTGGTTTCTTGTGAGTGAGGAGTTCATATGAGGTCTTCTTGAGGAATTTCTAAAGATATACCCTGTTGATATGGCAGGCAGTGTTGATCACCTCAAGCCAAAAGTGACAAGGAGTCTGATATTTTTCAAGAATAGTGCAAGCCATCTCACCAAGAGTCCTGTTCTAGCGCTCCACGATGCCATTTTGCTGAGGAGTATATGGCGCAGACAACTCATAAGTAATACCAAGTTCATCAAGATAATCATCAAGATGAGTGTTTTTGAACTCCGTGTCATTGTCACTCATGATGTTCTTGATATTGACGTCAAAATTTGTTGAGGCCCTTGAGGAAAATCATTTGTAACAGATAATATGCACCCAAGTGTAACGTGAATAATCATCAACAATGGCAAAGCCATATAGAGATGATGCATTGCTTAGTGTGGCATAATGAGTAGGTCCAGAGACGTCCATGTGAAGCAATTCAAAAGGACAAGTGGTCATCATGATAGTCTTTGAGGGGTGCTTGGTTTTAGACATCTTTCCAGACTCACAAGCCCCATACACGTGATCCTTTAGGAACTTGACACCATCGATGCCAATGACATGCTTTTTATTCACAAGAGTGTGTAGATTCATCATGCCTGCATGACTAAGTCGTCGATGTCGTAGCATCCCTCTAAGGCTTTTGCAAGTAGCCACGTGGCCGGTAGAGAAATCAACAATGTACAAGCCGCCTCTCCTAAAGCCTTCGAAGACTTTGAATTTGTCAGATTCCATGACGTCAATCATATCAAGATCACAAAGCATGGAGACAGACAAGAGGTTAAACCCAAGGGATTCAACAAGCATGACTTTGTCCATGTGTCAGCACTTGGATATAGAAACATTACCAAGACCCAATACATTGATTTTTTCCTTTGTTTGCATAGATGGTGTTCTTGAGTGCTGATGGAGTTAATGGAATGTTCATCAATAGACTCTTGTCAAGATTCATGTGATTAGTACGTCCACTATCAAGAACCCACTCAGTGGCTTTGGGGTTGTCATTGTGCGAATGAATTAGTGTAGCCTGCCATCTTATATTCTTCATAGTGAAGAATATGAAATCAAATTCATGAGACTTGAATTTCATCATATAGTGTAGAGTTAAGATAATATGAGGACATATCAAATGATAATCATTTCATCATGATTAGATTGCATCCAATCAAGCATTTCCTCAGGTCTCCACCAAATTCTTTAGATGATTATGCTCATCGGGAGACCTGGCCTGCATAAGTGGTTAGTTCAATTTTTTCACCACCCACATCTGAAGGGGTGGCAAAGAGTTCATCATCGTGTGAGCACCATATGAGAATTTAGGCATTGAAGCTAGTTCACTTTGTTTCCCGGGAAGGGGGTTAGTGTACTCAAATTCATATGTAGAGAAATTCTTTGATGATTTATGAACATAATGGTTTGAAGAATTTTGCACATATTCATGACCCTTGTAGTTTCCCTGCATACCAGAAGCATTAGCATGAGTATGAATAGCATTTTGACCATATGAGGAATTTGATCATCGTGAAGACATTGGTCCTTGTGAAGACTTTGGTCCACTTGAGGAATTTGATATGGGGTTCCTGTTCTTCACGGGTGGTCTCATGAGGACATTCAACTGAATACTTTCCATGCTGCTTCTGGGAACCCATATTTTCCTCATGGGAGGTCCATTCCTGCAGTTAGTTCGAACATATCTAGAAAATACTTCACCATTCTAATTTTTGAATAGTTTATAGTTGGAGTCAAATGACTCATCAGAGGTATATGAAGTTTCACGTGTAAAGCCTCATAATGTAGATGGATCAAGAAGAGGTCCTTTTGCAGCAACCCATGAGGTTTTGGGATACTTCTCAGGTTTCTAGTATAATCCATCAGCATTCAATTTCCTCTCAAATGCAATACTCTCTTTCCAAGGGTTTCTATTCGGAACATGTTTTTTAAGCACGTCGCAAAGGGTTTGATGCCCTTTGAGACTCTTGTATATGCGTGTCACATAAAATTTATTCAACTGTGCATTTTCATCAGTGACATTAGTGGATTCCTCCTATGAGGAATTTGTGCCCACAGATATAGTTAAAGAATTTGTAGTAATAGAAGCATTTGAACTTTCAGGTGAAGAATTAGCAGATTCACCATCGATGCATTTCATGCATGGTGGAATGAATTGTTCGTGAGCGGAACTAATCTGTTGAGCGAGCAAAGAATCATTTTCTCTTTGAAGATCATCATGAGATGCTCTAAGTTTTTCAAGATCTTGCTTTCTTTGAATAAATTCATAAGAAAGTTTCTCATGATCAGCCAAGAGAGTGTCATGTCGTTCTTGAAGACTATCAAACTTAGACTGAATAATTTGAATATCATTAGTCAGAGTTTGAGTCCGATCCATTTCCTCGTTCAACGGGTCATCGCTTTCGTCTAGAAGTTTCTAAAGCTTTTCAAGAGCATCTATGTTGCCTAGTGGCAATATTAGTGTCACACCCTCTTTTCACTATCACTTCTGTTGTAATTCAAAAATCTGAGTTTACTAAAACTTTTTCAAAACTAATGTTGTGAGTGCCATGATTGTTATTGTATGCTTGTATGCTTGATTGTGTTATATCGAAAACCATATTTCTCCTAATCTATTTATTTTAAAAACCTTTTTCTTATTTCTGATAAATGCAAAACCCTGCTTTGGGTTGCACTACAAGTCCTTGATGGCAAGAAGTGCTCTTACCCAAAGTTGGTGATTTGGTTCTAAAACCATTATAGCTCACCAAAATCATAAAATAATTATTTTATGAATTATTTTCCTATTTCATTTGCATGTCCATTTCTAAGGCTATAAAAGATATTACTATATGGAAAAATAATTTTCTGTCTTAGAAAAATCTGAGAAAAAATGGAGATACTTACAAGGACATATATTTTCCATGAATAAAATTTTTGACCCCTATTTATAATATAATTATTTGAGTAAATCCCTTAGAGCCTTTTCTGCCTGTTTTGACCTTTTGAAATATTTCTAAAGGAAATATTCTTAATAAATTCCTAGAAAATTCCATTGGTCTCCCTAAGCTATATTTCGTGCCCATATAAAGTTTCACCTTGATCCAAGGTGGTTCAGGTCACCAAATAATTGCAAAACCCCTTGTGTCCAGTATGAAGTTAGAGCAACTCTACATAGCAAAGTTTATCCAATGGAGCTGAAACTTTGCAGGAGTGCCTAATACCTCAAATTAGGACTCCATGCCAAAAATGGGATTTGTGGGACTTGATTTGACCACACTCCCATTGGAAGGAACATGTGTGGTCATTTAGGGATATTTTCAAGTTTAGAAAGCTAAACTTGTCCAATGGAGCTCAAACTTGGTGTAGCCCCATGTTGTAGCACCAAACCCAATCATATTAAGTTGCATAGCTAGTGGTGGGGTGCAACCACCCCAAACCACTGTCGAGCACCTTCTGATAGATGGGTAAAACCCCTCCAAACCCCAGCTAAACCCAATCCCTTTCTCTGAAACTCATAGATTAGGTGGCTGACATCAGTGCCTAACTCCAGCCAAGTGGCCCCTCTATGGTTCAAAGTAGAGAAACCAAAATCTTCAATTTTAGCTTCAGCCCAAGACTGACAGCACATGTTGCCCTGTCTTCCTTTGATGAGACGAGGCTCCCACGGGACTCCAATGGCTAGGCATCTCCAAGCCAGTGCCCAGGAAAAGCTAGACACGTCCAAGGCACCCCAAGAGCGTGCTAGCATGCCGTGGCATGCCAAAGCTGCGCTCTGGGCACGCTACAGAGAGCAACCGAGGTGGGGGCTTCTCCCTCGACCAGTTCCAGCCTCCCCACGATGTCTCTCCTCTCCCCCGACAGCCTCTCTGCATCAGGAAACCCTCAGGTCCCCTCCTTTCCCGCGCAAAGAGCTGGTGCGACGCGTGCCTGCGCGCACCAGAAGCGCCAGAGGAGCGTGGCCACGATAGCTCGCCTCTCCTCTCTCCCTCTCTCTCGGGGAGAGTCCTGGAGGTCCAAAACCATGTCCTTTGACCGTGGTTTCGACCCCAGCCTCTCTCTGCACCCACATGCACGCCATCGTGGATCACCAGCGCTCCCGAGTCGGCTCACCATCGCGGGCCTATAAATAGTCCCTCCCCTCGCACCAGAACCCCTCACTCCACCTCACCGAGACCTCAATCACCTCCCTAGCCACCCCATTGAGCAAGCAGAGCCCCGGTGCTCGAGATCGACCGAGGACCCTCTGCCTCGGAGCTCCGGTCGATCTCCGGATACACGTCAGCTCTCGCATCCCTCTTCCCATCAAAACACTCCTTGTGACCCCAGGAAGCTTTCCCCTCTCTTCCCCGAGCGAATCCGTGCCCGTAGCTGCCATCTCCACCTTCACCCGAAAATCCTCTGCCGTGGCAACCTTGTTGCCGGTGAACCAGAGCCCCTCCGTCGTCAACTCGACCACCAGCAGGTAGGCAACGACGAGTCGGACCCATTCCTATAATCGTTAGGGCCCGAGGACGTCGTTACCCACGTGGGCGTGCTCCTCCTCCTCTCTGGCCAGAGGTAGGAGACGACCCCAACATGTGTGCCCCACCTGTTGGTGGCCCATTTCTCTCTCCCTCGTTACCTGCAGCCACTGATCACACGGGCCCGCGCGTCAGGTTCAAACCTGACGGCACGCGCCTGGGCAGGCTGTTTGGCTGGCCACTGGGCCGGCCCAGTCCCAATCCAAGCCAGGTCGGAGTTGTAGACCTTTTTCTTTTTATTTAAAAATTTATTTTAAATGATTTTTGTAAAAAGGTTTAACCAGTGAAAAATTATGATTCTTCCACTGTTATTTCTCTAAAAATGTGAAGAATTTAACAAAACCCTTGGATGAATTTTTGCAACTACTATTCTATTTTATAACAATAAAAGGGTTAATTTGGAATAGTTTTGCTTCTATTATATTGATTTTAAAAATATTCTTTCACTAAAACCAGAGACAAATATTTTAAAATAACAGTGTGGATTAATCATAATTAAACAACATTCTTAAAGTGACTTTGTGATCTGTTATGGAGTGAGCCACTTATTGATTTTTATTTATTACGATGATAGAAAACCCGTGTGACGAAGGAGTTCGACTGGAAGACCCCGAAGACCCCGGTTACCTAGCTGACCAAGGTAAGCAGCCCTTTGACCTTGTCCGAGCATATGTTATATTGCATGCTAGTGTAGCAATATTTCATTTGCATGTGATCATAAGTATCGGTAAATCATTGAAGTGATGTTACCGATGGCTCCTCCGGAGGACTTGCATATTGAGCATGATCCTACCACCTATGAGGGTCACGCTAATATCATGTTGACAAGTAGAGCTAAGCATAGTAGCATGAGCATGATGATGGTATAAAATCAAAGCTTTATGAAATCCCCATCGGGTGCCACTAATGGTCGAGGGTGATGATGAGATAGGTGGCCACTATCGGAGAAGTGGTGCACCGGGTATTTTGTGTGCGTATGGTTTGGGAAATGGGAATAGATGTATGATGTGTCGACCGTCCCAACCTTAAATGTACGACCACGTTACCCCTTTATGGGACGGGGCTTTGTTGATTAGTCTGGTTGGTGCTAGCAAAGAGCCACATTACTAGTGGCGGGAGTGATGTGTGGTCACTCTCGTTATGGGGTCGTGCTAGGTAGGGTGACTATGTTGTTTTTACGTGTTCCAGGCACACCGTTGCTCCGCGCATGCATGATACTGTCCAGAGTCGATGCTCGTAAGACATACATCATGTGGGCTGGGTACCAATCGAGTGGACCTCTTTGTCTAGTATCGTCAGGGGAAAGGCATTGATCGGGTACTTACCTCGGGTATGTTATATACCGCGAGTCATGGATGACACGGAAGTTTCCCGGTCTCGTGGGTCCAGCGTACTACCTTTGCAGAGTGTAAAACTATTCGAATAGCCGTGTCCACGATCAAGGACAGTTGGGTAGTCCCACTAAAACTACGTCCAGACGTTTCCGCATAAACCAAGAGTGTGTACATGAGTGTGTGGTAAATGGTGTTAATATGAAAGAGTTGATATGACCAAGTTTGGTGACTTGGCATATAGGGTGAACTCGGCGTGTTCAGCCCTTGACAGATATGTTGATATCTGTAACATGTTCTTCGAATCAACATTTAGCTTATGTTGCACATCCATGATCATGTTTATTTACAACCAAGATGTTATCACCAAAGATGCATATTACTTTTATCCTTCCAATTGCATTGTTCATATCATGGGCTATTTGCGAGCACATTCAAAAGTACTCATTGGCTTGCCACTGGTTATATTATTGACCAGACATGGAACGACCGGAGTTTGGTGAAGAATATGTCTTTGGAGACGGCCCTGCGAACTAGGACACTTCATAGTCAGAATGCCTGTTGGTGTAGGCTGATGGTATGGGCACCCGCTTAGCCCTAAGTTTCCGCTACTAGTTGTATCCGTATGATTTGGCCTTATAGGCCCTACCTTGTGAACTTGACCATTCAGTCATCTGATGTAATAATTCGGTACTTGGATGTAAGACTCTTTATATTCAGTATATGTGTGTTCGGTGAGCATTGATCTCTCGAATCACTGAGCACGTTCATTCGGTGATCTTGACTCGTAAGTCGGGGTCCCCACAATTAGCAAGTTTGTAGTAACTAGGTTTCTGATAATCATCGGGATCACTCTCACTTGAGTCAGAAGAGGAAGTGTGTTTGGGTACCTTGGCACGTTTTGCCATGAAGCAATAGGTGGGACCAAAGTCATCGTCGCAGTCATCAGTGTTGTTTACGTTGTCATTTTCTTCAAGGTTGAAGATAGACTTGCTGAAGAAGGTGGTAGCAAGGGCTAGACTTGCCACACTAGACTCCGACTCCTCCTCAGATCCATCCTTTCATCACATTCCTTGGATTCTTCCTTATAATCCATTTCCTTGCCAATAAGAGCCCGAGCCTTTCTGAAACTGTTCTTCTTATGTGATGAGGACTTTGATGATGAGGATTTTGAATATTTCTTCTTTTTCTTCGAGTCATCAGAACTATCATCCTTGTACTTCTTCTTCTTTGATTCCTTTACCCAGCAAGGACAATCAGCAATATAGTGACCCGACTTCTTGCATTTATGGCAGGTTCTTTTCTGGTAGTCCTCGGATGCAGATTATGATTTCCTCACATCTCTTCTTGAATATTTTCCGAACGGACCTCGTCTAGAGAACTTATGGAATTTCCTCACAACCATATCAAGTTTCTGACCCAGTTCTTCAGGGCACCAAGACTGCAATCAGATTCTTCTTTTTCACATGAGGAAACAGCTTTTGCCTTCAGCGCATGAGATCTTCCATAGCTTGGTCCATAGATATCTCTCTTCTCAGCTTATTGAAATTCATGAGTATTGGGTCTCTCAACAATATCAGTAGGATCTAGTAATTTGTAGTCTCTACTCTCTTGAATCACCGGAACGAATGTATCGAATGAAGAATTAAGATATCTCAGCAATTTCTTCACCATCTCATGGTCGATGATGTCAGTGGCCCCAAGAGCTTGTAGCTCATTGGAGATATTAGTGCGGCGATAGAAGGTTTGCTAACAATTTTCATTATCTAGTCTTTTGAAGCGGTTGAAAAGATTGCGAAGAACATCAACATGCGAGTCATGTTGAGTAGAGACTCCTACATTGACTTTGGACAGCCTATCCCAGTTGAGCTTTGCAGATCCCAAAGCACTCCTTTGTCATACTGACCTTTGCTCAGATGGCCACAGATGGTATTCTTTGCTTGAGAGTCGAGTTGCTTGAATTTCTTCACATTAGCTGCATTGATAGCTTCAGATACAGTGAGAACACCATTTGCCACAATATACTAGAGACTATTGTCAATTGCTTCAAGATGCATGCGCATCTTGTTCTTCCAGTAGTGGTAGTTCGTCCCTTCAAAGGTAGGACAGCCCGCAGTGACCTTGATCATACTTGCGGTGAACATAACTAAAACTCCATGTGGTTAAACCAAATTGAAAGGGAGTCCCTTGCTTTGATACCAATTGAAAGTGCGTTATATCACCTAGAGGGATATGGTTTATGATTTGGGCTATCCACTCGCGCATAAATGCATGATTATGTAGGGAAGTGGCGAGGTTCGCAACACGGTAAAGGGCTCTTGGTATTCCTTCAGCTTGTAGAAGGGAAACGGCCACCACGGCCTACCCACGCTTCTCAGATCTCGCATTGCCATTGCCTTCCCCAATCTTCTGAGCTCTAAGCATCCTGGAAATCCATTATATCGACTATAGGGGGGTCAATAGGCGATTTTTATGAATTTGTCACTAAGGAATTTCCTTGTGAGGAAATTGCTAAGTCACGAACATCTTGCAGCGGAATAAGTACTCAAGCGTAAGTGTAACATAGCAAAAGCATGGTCATCATGATGAAATGAAACAAACACTTAGCGTGAGTAACGTGATCACGATAAGTAGGTGAAGAACAAGTGATGTGAAGAATTTGAGATAAGGAAATGGAGAACATCTTGAGTCAAATTCTTCAAACAGTAACGATCAACTTCATCAACACGTAAATGGGGAAATATAGGGGTCGAGAAAATAGAACCAGGTACTCTGTGAAGACAGTGAAATGATGACCCAGTTCCAACTGTTGTGATACTCGTAAGTGTGGTTTGGAGCAGCTTGGTATTTCAACCAAATGACGCACAATCCCAAGACACTAAGTCCTTATTGTATTCTCCTTGATCTAAGGACACACAGTCCTCGCCCAACACTCATGGTAAGTCTTCACGGCAGATTTCCAAACCCTCACAAACTCGGTCACCCGACAATCCATAATTTACTGTTGGATGCTCTAGACCAGTGACGCCTAACCATTTGGAAGATCCACGGTCTTCAAAGGTAACAAGCTTCAGTTCCGCACAGGAACAATCTCTTCCGCGATGCTCAATCACTTTGGGTTTTTGGGTTTTGGTTTGGGTGTTTCGGTTTTTTTCTGACAGATGATTTTATCTCAAAGTCTTTGAGGAATGTGTTGCTCTCAAATGACAAGTGACAAGTTCTCTCGTTGAGCATCCAACCGGCTGGTGGTTATGGGGGCGATTATTTATAGCCTGGGAGCAATCTCGACATGATTTGACATAAATGCCCCAATGATATGACCATTATGTGGATATGGTTTGGGGACAGGTGGCGCGTGGCGCAGCAACGGCCGGAACTTTCGAGCTGTGAAAGTCCTCCTTTCTCTCATATTCCTCACTTGTAGGTAGTTCGCCCTCGCGAATACCTAACTCATCAATTAGAGAAATTTCCTTAGAGGCCAGAAGATCTTCGTCCTTTTCACTAAAGAAATTTACTAAACTATAAAAGATTTGCAAAGGCTTCACTCGAAGGATTCGGTATGTGTAGGATATGAGATGAGCATCACTTGGACACTTTTCCTTAGTTTTACCTCGACCGTTTTGAGAGTATGGTGTTCCTATGACTCAAAATAAAGGAAATGAAATGATAAAAATAAAAGTCTTCACGCTTCAAAGTCCTCGCATCAATATCTTCAAGGACACACCAATTTCCTCGCTTTCAAAGTCTTTGAGGAATTATCAAAGTCTTCACGTGAAGACATTCATTTTTAGGGGTCGATATTCTTCAAATAACTCAAACTCCTGAGCGACTTATAGAGCCCGTGTACACTCACAAATGTATTAGTCTCTTAATCTATAAGGTTGCGATACACCAAAATCACTAAGGAGCACTAGATGCACTTACACACCTAGGCTCAACCTTACCCCCAATCTCCACAAACCACTCCCCTAGTTCGGTCATGGCTGGCTCCGGTTCTAAGGCAAAGTGGGAGTCCTCCTGCATCACCGATGATGACATCCACGAGCTGAAGCACCTTAGCTATTTGTCAACCAACATAGTTCATCGCGCTCCAAAGAAGGGCCAAGTCATCCCCACGCCAAAGCAAGTCAAGAGGGTGGTGTTGATCCCCCACTTCATCCAGGGACTCGGCTTCCCGCTCCACCCCTTTGTAAGGGGTTTGATGTTTTCTAAGGGTTAGATTTTCATGATCTCCCCCCGAACTCTTTTATGCACATATCGGTCTTCATTATCGTTTGTGAGGCCTTTCTACGGGTCCAACCACACTTCATCTTGTGGTTAAAAGTATTCAATGTCAAGACGAAACTAGTTAGCGGTGACCACACAAACTATGGGGGGTGATGATCAGCAAGATCCCCCTGGTATAATGGCCACACGGTTCTTTTATAGATACCGTCAAGATCTGGCAACATGAGTGGTTCTATGTCATTGAACCACGCGACGCGGACTGGGCATCACCCTCTGGATTCAGATCTGGACCTCCCCACAAGCTGGTGTTGTGGATGAGTAAGGGACTTGATTGGGGGTCAGCCGCGAAGGTGGAGTCACTTCAGAGGTGCATCTCCCAAATGGTAAAGAAGAAGTATGAACTTACCAACGTGTATCACGTCATGATTCATCGCCGCCTCCTCCCCTGCCAACATCGGCCCACCCCCATGTGGTCCTACAAGCCCGAAGATCCGGCCACCATGCTTTGCTTTTACCGCACCACCCATAGCAAGTTATGGAAGGTGTTATTCAAGCCCCAAAATACTTGGTCTATCGAGGTGGAAGACACGGGCCTTGATGCCACACACCCTCCTGGAGCGGTATGATAAAAATTCATTCTTGTGTTGAGGTACTTCCTTTTAATAAGGCCCTTAACCCTTCTTCTTCGTATTCGCGGAACTGGCTAGAGAAAACCAAACAGATTAATTCCACGCCACTGCTGCCCGAGGGCCCCAGGACGGCCTTACTGATGGCCATGCTGGTCGAAAAGCCATAAACGGGACTAGAGAAAAAGGTGAAGAAGAAGGAAGAGAAGAAGGAGGCCCGAGGAGGCCTCTGCTCAAAAGGACCTCGAGACACAAAGTCTGAGGACACGCAAGCCCCTTCTACTCTTGACAGATTGGAAAAAGAGGGCACGGAGGAGAGCGACTCCTCCCAAACAAAGGAAGAGGGCGGCTACTCAAGACATCGAGGGAGATGTACCTCTCGCTGCCCCCGAAAGGCACTGGAAGGCCAAGATGGTCGTGTTAAACAATGGCTCAGACTCGGTCGAGGAGTCTAAGGCTTTTGAAATGGTTCCTCGGAGGAACCCTGGGGTCAAGCCCCCAGCCCAAAGGTATGAATCCAAAGATTATATCATTTTTCCATATTGAGGTTCATTGTTAACCACATGCTTGCTTTTCATGTAGTAGCCCACCATGTGACCTCCCCACTGATCAGACCTAGGAGGGAGACTCTCCGTGAGCCAAAATAGCGGAGAGCGGGACGACATCACACGGTACACCTACCCCAATTGCCGAGGAGACCGGGTAGTTGTTATCCTGAAAAAACTCGTGGTCCGAACACGGTAGGCGGGGGTGATGATATCATGGTCGAGGTTAATACCTCGGTTGCTGAAGACCAAGAGGGCAAATCCGTTCTAGCAAACGAAGAGGGGGAGCCCAGTCAGCCCGATCTATCTTCGAAGATAGTTCTCGAGACCCCCAAGCCTCCGGAGTCGTCTATTCTAGCTTCTCCGTGAGGGGAAACTAAAGTGGTGCCACAAGAGCCACCCATAGCAGAGCGGGCCCAAACCGTGTGGCCGACCGTGATGGATGAGACTTTAAATGACTCCTCCATTGCCGAATAACACCGCACTCTACTAGGTACAGTTTTACAAAGCATTCAGTTTGTTGACAGCGGATTGAAGGAAGCTTTCAGTGGCCTCCTGGCGGGCTTCAATGTAAATCATGTAACATCCTTTTACAGAGAAAAATTTATTTCATAAGTTTATGTAATCCTCATATATAGTAGTCCCTGAGCCCCGTGTGAGTTTGAAAAACTCATGCGGGGGTCAAATAGCTCAGAAAACCGCTTGTAATATTTAAAGTGAGTCGTAGCCCCCGAGACTGGTAGGATTGAAGAAATCCTGGTAGAGTATTCAAAATACGATAACTTTGGGAGTGTGACACATATGAGCTATTATGTAGGCCTCATCTTCGACAGCAACCCCCAACGTTGTGGACTTGGCGGAGATGAATCGAAAGCTCAAGAGCTCCGAAGATGAGCTCGACCTTCTCAACAAGAGGTTTGACGACACGCAAGGTAAGTCCCATATCATTATTTTCCTCATTTAAGTGAAATATTTTGGGTTTTATCCTTAAGTGCGGGGTGTTTGTTACAACTTCAGTTGTCGTCGCGGAGGTCGAGAACCTCAAGGCCGATCTAAAAAGGTGAGGCAAGAGCCTGCCGAACATAAGTCGGTGACCAAACAAGCAACCGTCGAACTAACGTCGAAAAAGGTTGCGAGTGATAAGCATGTGGCCAGGGTGGTGGAGGTGCAGCTAGAGCTCAAGGATTTCATCACTAAACGTCAGGCCCTTGAGCAAAAGAATAAGGAACATGCCTCCAAGCTTACCTCATTGACCTCGATGGTCCAAGAAGCGTGGGCGGAGACACAAGGCTACCAGACAAAGCTCCGCCAGACCAAGCTTATTGTAGATAGTAAGCCATACTTACTGCAATGTGTCTTCGATGGTAACAGGTTCATGTTTCTCACATGAGTGTGGTGTTCTTTGGGTGCGTTTGCAGATCTGCCAAAGAGTGCCGAAGATGCGGCAAGGCACTTTGCATCCCAGGAGGGGAATGCCGAGGTGAGGCTGTTCTGTGCACAGTTTCAAGCCCCGAAACACCCTCTCCTCCTCACTAATCAAATTAAATATCTTATGGAGTTGCATTAGATGGCGAAGCGAGCCATGAACAACCTTTGCATTAGGTTATGGCCTTCAGAGTCGATGTCGAGCAGCTACTTTGGCTTGGTGTAGAACTTATGTCACGGCGTACCCCAGATTGACATCTGGAAGCGCTGTGTATGCATCTAGTGAGATTGAATGGCCTTTGCAAAGACCATGGTGCACTGGCCGAAGATAAACCAGACCGAGATTGCCACTGGATCCTGCCTCCATGAAAGGAGCATAGCCACCCGGGAAATACTTTCTCATTGTAATGGATGGGCTTGGGCAATAGAAGCTCTATGCTCGAAGGATGTAATTCATGAATGAGAGTAATATCATGTACTTTTATGATAGTTAAACTTTTGTGCTTTATAATGTCATTGATTTGCATGGTATATCATGCTTTTCTTTCTCTATTTTGACTCCTATGTGGTCGTTTTAATCTGAAAGTTACCAGTAGTCATCTTAAGCCCCCTTGTAGATGCTACAAGGGGTGTTTCGACATCCGCACTATAATCCTTAACCGATGTCTCGGTGCCCGAAGTCGATAGTGTGGAAGGGAAACAAGGCAACCAGACTATGTGGCTTTAGTGATTTCACTTAGCGGTAGGAGCTTGATAGAGGGGACTAGTTATTAGCCCCAAGTGTTTTGTGATGTTCGGGCAAGCCTAGGTTGAAACCATTATCACATGGTTTTCGTAAGTAAAAACCCTTCGTACAACACGGGGTAACCTCTATCAATATTTATTTTAACACTTCTCTCCGGATCAGAGACGAGTTCACGCTTATTATGGCAGTCACTTTTTGGCTTTCTCCACTGAGGTACTTCCCCAGGCGAGCTAGAAGTACAATCCCAGTGGTTCTAGTTTTACCGTTTTAGACGAACATGCAGAACATAAGAGGGTAAACACACGTGTCGGGAAACCTAGCTATTGACCAAAGATATAATTCAGAACCGATGCATATAACGCAATATCCGAGATGCTGACCACATAGGGTAAAAATAGTGCAGGAGTGATGCTTGGGTGAGTTTTATGGTCGAGCCCCCAATCGATTAGCCGGTCGCATCTAAGTAAAATATGTATCGAACTAGTTTGTTTTGGTGTCAAATAGTAGAAAAATAACAAAGTTATGCAATAAAAATGACTGCCATGGGACCGTAAAAATTGTTATTTATTTCCAATAAACTAGTGGCTTCTATCCGTACAATCCAAACTGCCCAAGTAACTATTACAGATACTTTATATTAAAAATAAACTTACATTGGAAAGGTTTACACACGGCCTTTACGAGTGGTTTGATGTCCTTACTATGTTGTGTTGCATGTCTGCGTCTTTGCTCTCCAGGGGGTGATCCGTTAAAGGAGATTGTGATCGGAGAGCGGACCTCTTTTAAAAGAGGGTCTTGAGAAGTCGCCATAGTATGTTAGCTTGATGCTGGCTAGGTGCTAGATGGTACCTACTATTGTTCGAAGACGTGACTGACCATAGCTAAGTCGAGCCGAACACTTGGTCCTTGTATAGTTGGTCCCCATAGCTTCCCATGGTATTTTGAGTGCGAAGTTGTCCCTCGGAGGCACGTATTTTGTGGCTAGCGAGGCCATGTTATGGGGAGATTATACCTATTTATGTTGATCATGGGAGGACTCCAGGAACTGCGATAGGGCTCAGGCTTGTTTGTTCGCCTCTCATGCCTTGACAACAGACTGGAATTTCAGACCTCATTGCCGACTTGAACTTTGGCTACCAGAGCCGCTGTATGTTGGTTTGGAGTGATCGTTGAGTCTTCGCATTGACAGTGTTGACACCCTTGGGTCCTGGCATCTTAAGCTTCGGATATGCATAATGGGGGACGGCGTCAAAGCGAGCAAACATTGTATGGGCGAGAAGTGTGTGGTAGCCATTGTGAAAACGGACAATGTCGAAGATCGAGTCCTTGCCGTGGAAGTTGTGGGGCGAACCGAACACTACTTCCAAAGTTATAGTGCCCGAGCAGCGGGTCTCGATGCTTGGGATCATTCCTTTAAAGGTGGTGTCGCTGGGTTTGATACTTGACGGATCGATACCCATTTTCCTTACTATATTTTTATAAATCAGATTGAGGTTGTTGCCTCCATGAGGACTCTAGTTAGGTGGTACCAATTGATAATGGGGTCAAGTAAAAAGGCTGTCGGCCCTCCATGGAGAATACTGGTCGAGTGGTCTGTGCGGTCGAAGGTGACCTGGCATGCAAACGATGGGCTGAACTTCGGGGCTACGGCCTCTATAGCGTAGATGTCTCGAAGTGCATGCTTCCTCTCCTTCTTTGGTATGTATGTGACGTAGATGATGTTCAAACTCTTTACCTTCGAAGGGAATTGCTTCTGGCCTCCATTGTTCGGCCTACGAGGCTCGTCATCATCCTTTCTATGGGGGCTCTTGTCATGTTCCTCGGCTGCGAGTTTGCCTGTCTGTTTGATCACCCAACAATTATGGTTGGTGTTGGTGGCGGGCTTGTCTTGGGTGTCGTGGATCTTGTAGGGCATATCCATGATTTTGTCGAGCACGGTAGATCCATCCCGATTTCCCTTAGAGGGTTTCTTCCACGGTCCTGTATTTGAATTTATGAATCTGGCATTTACTGTTGTGTCCTCGGCATCGCCGTCATTGTATCAATGTTTGTTCTTGTTGTGTCGTGGTTTCCCATTGCTATCCCTAACATTGGAAGTGTCGGCGTCTCCGGGAGTGTTTCTGCAACAAGATAACCAGCTGTTCTTGCCCGCGCCAAAGCGGGTCATAAGTGAGGTGAGGGCCGACATTGTTCTCGGCTTGTGTTGGCCGAGCTCTCGAGCTAGCCACTCGTCCCAGATATTGTTTCTGAAAGAGGATATTCCATCGATGTCCGAACAATAAATGATTTGGTTCTTCTTGGTTAAGAATTGGTTCCAAAATTGTCGAGCTGACTCGTAGGACCGTTGAACGATGTGTCTCAAGTCATCGGCATCCGAGGGTCGGATATAAGTGCCTCGAAAGTTAGCTCAAAAGGCACCATCGAGCTTTTCCCAACTCCTGATGGAGTTTTCAGGGATGTTGTTCCACAAAAGTTGTGCTGGCCCTTTGAGCTTTAGTGGCAAGTATATTATGGCGCGGAGGTTATCTCCTCGGGCCATATGAATGTGGAGAAGGAAGACTTCAATCCACACGGCCTGGTCCCTTATCATGTCATACTATTCGATGTTTATGGGTTCGAACCCTTGAGCAAATTTATGCTGCATCACCTCGTCTCTAAAGCACATTCGAGCTACGTCGTGTTGGAACGAGTTGTTATTTGAACACGTGTTGTTCCCGAGCTCTATCGCTTCGGTCGAGCCAAGCTTGGTACTCGTGTTGCCTAGTGGGAGAGTACCCTTTATATCCATACATGGACCTTGTATGACCTTCTCTAGTGTTTGAGTTGTGTTGTAGATCATGCGGGTCCTTAGGTTGTATTGGCTCTTTTCTTCTCCTACGAGGGTGTTCGGGTGGATCTCTGACTCCTCAAGTCATCTTCTCCTGACCTCAAGGGGGCGGTCTAGCTGGTCGCCCTTAGTGCGTCTGAGGGGTGCAGATCAAAGACCTAATCGTCAAATTATGGCACCAAATGCCACCGGAGGTACCTTTTGTTTTGATCCAGCCTCTCATTGTTGTACCCATCTTCGTCTGCTAGGACTTTTGTCCATCTGTCATTAAGAGTGTCCTATTCGGCTTTGATATGTTTATGTTTCATCTTCACGCTTCAGGCGGTGGCTACAATGAGATCCTCGGGGACGATGAAATCCTCTTGATCTAGCGGGTCCTCGGGGACGATGAAATCCTCATCTCAGAGACTATCCTCCTCTTTGGAGGGAGGGATGTAGTTGTTGTCTTCGGATTCATTGAGGTCCTCGGGATTATCCTGATCCTCACGCCCCTACGAATCATTGAATTATTGTTTGGGAGCAACGGGGTCGGCGAGGTTGTCCAGGTTGTCGCGGGTATCATTTTCTCTGGTGCCTCCTGTTTCTTCCCCTACCCTTGCGCCCCTTGGATCATCTACGCTCACATTGGTGCTTGCGCGGATACTCATCGGGCTTGTCGTCATTCTCTCTCGGGGTGCCATCACCGCGTTTCCCATGGTGCCATCGCTCTTATTGCTAGGTGTGTCCACCATATAAACATCATAGGTTGAGGTAGTTGTCCAACGTCTAGCGATGGGAGGGGGAGGGGGTCGACATCTTCATGCAAATTGTCGGCCTCCTCACAGGTGTAATCTAGCATATCGGTTAAGTCTTCGATAGTGTCTATCAAGTGGGTGGTGGGTGGGACGTAAAATTCCGCATGTTGTCACATCCCTGACCCCTTAAGCAAGTTAGCTTGTGCTCATGTTTTCCTTGCATTGCATCTAGGAAACTATCAACAAGAACAAAGTAAGTGCTGAAGGAAAATCCTAAAACGCTAGCCACTTCTTAAAATGAGGAAAAATTCAAACTAGTTAAAAATCAATGAACCCAAAATGGCCTCAAGAAAAGTTCAATCTTTCTGATAAATCATGAAAGTAGATGAGCAATGAAGAACACCATTTTCTTGACACTTTAAGCATTTTAAATAAATGCAAAAAGCTACTGGTTTCAAGTTTTAAATTTGAAATAAGAAACTTTAAACTTTTAAAAATATTGAAAACTTTGAGAATAGTTGGAAATATTCCAACAATTATTCTGGTGTGTTTAAAATAATTTTTACCAACTATTTTGGAGCTGAAATAAATAGCAAGTTATTGAAATGGCCAAAACAGAAACAAATCAGAAAAAATGGGAAAACCCTTACGTGACGCTCACCTGGCCCGGCCCATCTGCTCCTGTCGTCTTCCTCCTCGCCAGTAGGAGCAGGAGGTGGCCGCCGCGTCGCCGCACGCCTCCACGCAGCTCCCTGGCTGCATGGCCGCCGCTTCGCGCTAGCAAGCACGGGGATAAGCTCCCCGAGCTCGTCCCTATCCATCCCCGTGCTCATTCTCCCCCTCTGCCCCGTTTCTTGCTGCCGCCATTGGAGCCAGAGCAGAGCTCGAGCTCGCCGTTGTTCTAGCCTTCCCTCCTTCCTTCTGAGCCGCGCAGTAGGACCGCCGCATCTCCCTGAAGCTTCCTAGCCCCGAGCCCGACGCCCAGATGCAGTGAAACGACGAGAAGCAGTCATCTTCTTCCTCGGGTCACCGAAGTTCGTCGTCGGCGTTCTCCCTCTCCAGGCCGTCCCCGAGCAAACTAGCGCTACCACTACACTCCTCGTGAGCTTGCGCTTCATTCCCCCAAGATCTCCCCGTCGATCCCCTCCTCTAAGCCTAGTTCCACCGGAGCCCGACGAGATCTGCTGCAGGAGCTCGTCGCCGGTAGCCCTCCGGTGACCAGCTCGTCCTTCTGAGGCCACCAGTAGCTTCACGCTGTCGCGTAGGTGCTGTAGGAGCTAAGACCCGTGCGTAGTTCCCTCTGTATCAAAGACCTCGATGACGCCAAAACCTTGGTCGCCGCCAAGCTCGTCGCCGGCGTCATCTCCGGCCAGATCAGCCCCGGCTAAGTGCAGAAATGGAACCGCGGGAGAAGTGTCGTTCTACTGGTCCTCTCCGCGCAGCGCTTGGCCCTCTGTGCCCCGTTTCCGAGCCCCCCCCCCCCCCCCCCCGACGTTCTGGTGCTCGCCGGAGGCTCCCCGCCGGCGAGGATGACTTCGCCGCCGGTGGATCTCAGCTGGCCTGAGCCACTGACGGATGGGGCCAGCCTCTGGATAGTTTAGAGATAATAAAAATAAATCAGATAAATTAATAAGACACTGACATGTGGGTCCAGTGAGTTTAATTAACTAATAAGATTAATCCTAATCTCAAATTGACCAGAGACACTGACCAGTGGGTCCCACTGGTCAGGTTTGACTTTCAACGGCCAGTTGGACCTGCTGATGTCATGCTGATGCAGTAAAAGTATTTTCCAGTATAGAAATAATTCAAGAAATGTTTAAAACTTCAAAAATTCATAGAAATTAATCTCTAACTCCAATGAAAATAATTTATATATGAATAAGTATGAGAAAAATTCAAAGAATCTGAATATGCTATTTTCAATCATGTTTGGAAAAGTTACAAAACCCAAACATGTAGATTAATGAATAAGTCATTCTTATAAATACTTTATAAATGGAATTTGGAACATTATTTAAATTTCATGATGAATGACATGATCAAACACTATTCTAATTACAAACCAGCAACTTAACATGTCATCCCATGCATATTAACCTCAAGTTGATTTGAGCATCAGGTCGAATCAATTAAAACGGTATTCGAGAATACCTCGTTTGAAGTGATATTTGAATTTGATTCAAATCAACTTCAAACCTAATACATGCTAGCTATATTAGTTTATGACCTTGCATTCTCATGCCATGCTCATGCATCATCTTGTTGCATATGATTGTTATTGATTGTTGTCATTCATTTCGGTAGGCTCCGCACCCCCGGATTCCACCGAATATCCGTCTGACGGATATTGTCCCTCCTCTGAGCAACAAGGCAAGCAACCATTTTGATCATCCCGATAAATCCCATGTTCTTGCTCCTGCAATTATTTATTGCATTAGGATCAAATGCTTCAACTGCTTTTGCCACGTCAGTTGAACCCACTTCCTTTGCATGACCTATCCTTGTCACAGTAAATAGTCGAACCTTGCAACCTAGCATACCTGGTAGTTGCTTGAGCCATGATGTGCCTTATCCTGCTATGCATGCTATGCTTAGAGTTGTGTATGGTCTGTCATCTGGGAGGTGAACAGAATTGTGAGAATGTGTTCGGTAAGCAAAGGTTGTGTGTTGAATCTGATTTGGTAAAGGTATCGGTGAAAAGCTGTGTAGGAGTACATGGCGGGTTGTTTCATTGGAACCGTCCTTAGGAACTGAGTTCCGTGTATGTAATCCAAGACTAGATACTACCGCATGCTGGGCCCTGAAATATGACCCCGCTCAACTTATTAATCGCTTAGTACTCGGTCCAGGAGTTGCAAGTAGTTTCTGGTGTTTATAGTCATGCTGCAGGCCGTGCATAACGCTGACCTGAGAGGTGGGCTGTGATGCGGTAGGCAGTGGCACGGTGTACCAAGTGGCACCCGGATGGTGGGCTTGGAAACCCTGCGCACATCGTTTGAGGCTGTGGCGAAAACCCCGGCCGGACTTCCGTACGGGTTACTCTCAGATAGGCGATAAACCTGGACTAGGTACTAGTGTGGTTAACGGTCGTGGCCGACTCCCTCGCTGGGCTTCCGCTTGAAGGTTGCCGAGGTGCATGACGTGCACATGGCGATAAGTGGCGAGAGCGTGTGTGATGAAGTACACCCCTGCAGGGTTATGATCTATTCGAATAGCCGCGTCCGCGGATATGGACTACTTGGAAGCATATGTTGTTCATAGATAACTTAAATGGCTACTCATAAAATTGTCAAGATAAGCGTGAGTGTCGTGGATGGCATCTCCGTATGGAGACGGGATGATTCCACGATGGTGTATTGTTGTGGTGTTAGTGGACTCGTGTGCGAGAAATCAAGTTGTCAAAATTATTTAAAAATGCAAGTTGTCTAGCCACGAGTCAAATGCTGGCTTTCCGGATGAAACCCCACCATACCTTGTTGATACATTGCATGAGTAGTTAGTTATCCTAAAGTCTTGCTGAGTACCTCCGTACTCATGTTTGCTTAATAAATGTTGCAGAGGTTGCTAATGACCCTAATGGAGGGTTCTTCGTAGACATCGACGACGACGAGTAGCCGGTGTCCCAGCTATGATCTGGCCCTAGGTTGGGTATGTAGTATAGTCAGTCCATGTGCCTTCTAGTTGTACCTGTCTGTACTCAGACAGTTTTAAACTCTTCCGCTGGCTTGTAACTGAATGACTGCTATTATGGGTCGTGAGACCCTTAATGTGTAATATTATGTGTGTGGCTCTTCCGGGCCTCTTAAATGAAGTTTGTATGTTTATGGTTACGTTTTGATGCCATCGATGTATCTATACATATCGGTATGCCATGCGTACGTGTGTCGTACTTGATATGTGTGGGGTTTGATTTCCTAGTCGTGAACTTTAGTAGCACTCCTTATAAGGAAATGCCCCTTTGTGATCCAACGAGCCTTGGTAGTTCGCTACTGCTCCGGACACATTAGTTGACCGACATGTGTCCTTCTTAGCTGATGCGTCTGTCCCCTTTGGGGAAATGTCACGCGAGGTAATGGAGTCCTTATAGCTTGATACGACTCGTCTACACTCGCTGGTGACCGACACCTGCTTTGTTGGGTCATGTATGCCTGTCCTTGTGCGGTACTGCCACTTTGGTTTGTGACTAGACTTGTCGATCCGGGTTCTTTGACATTGGAATGCTAGCGACACTATTTCATACGTGAGTCACAAGACGGAAACGGTCCCGGCTAAGGTAAGGCTGCAGCCGTGGAGTTAACCGTGCGTGAGACCGCAAAGAGATGGGATGTGTTACAGGCTGGATTCCTATGGCTTAGGATCGGGGTCCCGACAGCGTTGGTATCAGAGCCTGACTGGCTGTAGGATTACTAAGCCAAACTGGTCGGAGTTGACTCTAGAATTGCTTTAGTTATATATGAGGGAATTGTTTGTGGAAGGGAACGTAAGACTCCTGTTCTCTTCTCAAGTTATTCTATTCTGGTCATCCTCGTCTTTTCTGCGGGAATTAAGGACTAGGTTACTCATCTTCTTCTAGGCTCGTATTTCTGATCGGTAGATTATAGGACTATGGGTCAAGAGATATTGGGTTTCTTTCATTCCTAGGAAAAAGGAAGTAAGTTTGATGACCAGAGAGTTGAACTTGATAGTTGAGTGGTTACGCTATTCCATTTTGGGTTGTCTCAAAATTTGTTTTTGAGCATTTACACCTGTTATGCTGCCCAATTTTTCATTCGGAGCTCTAATGCTTTTGCATTACTCTCTATTTACAGATGCATGGTCGTCCTTCTCGACAGGTGGTACGTTTGACCAGGTGGATTGATGTACCGGGTCATACGACCGTGCTGGTCAGGGTGATGTCGTTGTGCGGTTACCGCTGGTACCCCGAGTACACACTGGAGGAACAATATCGAGACTTCATCCAGAGCCAGTACATCTGCACTGTTAGGGTATTTCCAGACTACCCTGGAGCTGAGAAGCCAATCCACAGTCCTATGGGTTGGGAGTCACTGTTGACATGGCAGTACAAGATGCTGCCTATTCAATGCTGACCATTATGAGAGCGAGACATGCACTGCTGCAGAATTCAAAGTTTTGCTATGTTCCGGCCTCTCAGCCTGGTGAAGAGGGATACCTCAGTGGAGTCTATTTTGATTCTTCTATGGAGGATCCACTACTGTAGTCCACTGTTGAGATGCTAGAGAACAGAGACAGGGATGCTCGTGCTCTCCGCATGGAGCTTTACGCTACCCGTGCCCGTCTGTGGACGGCTTTGACGCAGCTGGCACCCGTAGTCCAGACAGGGTACGGAGATATGGAGATGTTGAACCCTGTTAGGACCCATCTTCCGGCCCACGTTGACTGGCCAGCTATAGGAGGAGTCACACCTCTTCGCGGACCCCTCTTACCACCTGTCAGGGGACCAAGGCCACATCCGTGTCCTTATCGATCCCAGGGATCTCAGGCTAGAGTGTTTCCTGATCCGCAGATTGAGCTTCCAGGTCATGGAGGTAATCTCTATGAGATGTTTTATGCGGATGCGTGAGCTGTGAGCGGAAGGATAGTATGGTAGTAGCCGTACGTTCATAGTCCTGCGTGACTTGTGAAGTATGCCGGTGATGTGAAATGAATTCCGGAAGCCTAGATAAGTAATGTATAGGAAGCTTGTAAGCCTCTGATGAGTAGTTTCATAATTTCATTAGTTTTCTCTTCGGTTAAGGTTGTACTAAACTATGTAAGGGTGTGTATGAACCATGGTGTATATATAGCAGTTGCTTCTTACCATGCTGTTCGGATATTCATTTCCGCATTCCGTGTGTTCAGTACATTCTTAATCCATAGCTAGTATTGATATGATATTGGTCTAAGCTGTGAGTTTGTTTGTCAGGATGGTGTTCACCAGGTTGAACCGTGCCCCTGCTCATGAGCAAGGCGAGGGTAGTCAAGCGTCGCAGGAAGATCTTCCTCACCCGCCCTCTCTGGCGGAAGTTATGCTTGAGGCAAAGAGAAACAAAAGGGAGACCAACCGACTATTAGAGCATATTGAGCAGAATACGGCTCGTCAGCCTAGGAATGCTGAAGTGTCCCTCAACGACTTTGTGAAGCTGAGTCCTCCAAAGTTTCATCATTCCGTCGATCCCCTCGATGCTGATGACTGGTTGTGCAGCATCTCACGCAAGATTCTCTCTGCGAATGTTTCTGAGGCCGACAAGGTGACCTTTGCGGCCTATTTCCTGGAAAGACCGGCCAATCTATGGTGGGAGAACTTTGAAGCTATGCGTCCTGCTGAACCAGTAGCCACATGGGCAGACTTCAGTGCAGCTTTTTGTCTACACCATATTCCAGAGGGCTTGATGGACAGAAAGAGAGAGGAGTTATGTGCCTTCACTCAGGGCAAGTTGTCTGTGGATGCCTATAGCCGCGAGTTCGGTAACCTCGCCCGCTATGCAACAGAGGAGGTGTCTACTGACGCCAAGAAGCAAGCAAGATTCCGTAAGGGTCTGAGCCCTGAGCTTCGTCGTGATCTGCGCCTCCACGAGTGTGCAAGCTTTCAAGCTCTGGTCAACAAGGCGATCAGTGCCGAGACTGGTCATACTGACTTTGAAGCCACAAGGAAGCACTCCTGTGACTTTGGCTCGTCTTCTGGTTCCGCGTTTCCCAAACGCAGGCTGTGGGTTTCGAACAATTCTCTGCCGCCAAGATACACTCCGAGGCCATCCTACATGGCGCCTCAGACGAATCAGACCAACCCTCCAGCAAAAACTTATGGTGGTCCGGCTAGCAATGCTGCACCACGTGCCAACCAAGTGATATGCTACAAGTGTGGAGAACCAGGGCACTATTCCTGTGAGTGTCCTCAAAATGTGGGTGCCAAGCAACCCGGAAAGTCCGTCGGGCAAGCCAAGTCGGGCAAAGCTTTCTATGTGAAGCCAACTCCTGCACGTGGCCGTGTGAACTATGTGTCAGCAGAAGAAGCTGCAGAGGATCCCGACGTCATGCTGGGTACGCTTCTTGTTAATCATCACCCAGCGTCCGTTCTCTTTGACACTGGGTCTTCTCATTCCTTCATTTCAGAAAGTTATGCACAGTTGCATAACATGTCTTTTTGTGATATGCCAATTACATTGGTTGTCCAAACTCCTGGTAGTAAATGGCAAACCTCTAGGATAACCTATGACAATGAAATTCTAGTAGATAGGCTAGTTTTTCTAGCCTCATTGATAGCCTTGAAATCTTCAGATATTAATATCATCTTGGGCATGGACTGGATGTCAGCTCACTATGCCAAGATTGATACTCATTCTAGAAATGTCCAGCTTACCCATCCCTCGAGTGAGATAGTAAATGTCTCTACTCAAGTTGCCAAATGCCAACTCTATTCCCTAAATGCCAACCCTCTTCCGGAACTTGAAGACATTCCGGTAGTCTGTGACTTCCCGGATGTTTTTCCAGAGGAACTGCGAGGAATTCCACCTGACAGAGATGTAGAGTTCGTGATAGATCTTGTTCCGGGAACTGTTCCAATAGCCAGAAGACCATATAAGATGGCACCCCTGGAGCTAGCCGAACTTAAGAAGCAATTAGATGTGGCCTTGAACAAAGGTTTCATTCGTCCTAGCTCTTCTCCTTGGGCTTGCCCCGTCCTCTTCGTCAAGAAGAAAGACGAAACGTATCGGATGGTTGTAGATTACCGACCAGTTAATCTGGTCACCATAAAGAACAAGTATCCGCTCCCCAGGATCAACGACCTGTACGATCAGCTCGCTGGATCCTCAATCTTCTCCAAAATGGATTTGAGGTTGGGATACCATCAAATCAAGATCAAGAACGGGGACATTCCAAAAACGGCTTTTGTTACTCGTTATGGCCAATACGAGTACACCGTCATGTCCTTCGGGTGAACCAATGCCCCAGCCACCTTATCTCGTCTGATGAATTCAATCTTCATGGAGTATTTGGACAAATTCGGCGTAGTATACCTCGATGATATTCTCATCTACTCGAAGAACGAACAAGAACATGCCGAGCATCTAAGGCTGGTATTGATGAAACTTCGAGAGCATCGCCTTTATGCCAAGTTTTCAAAATGTGAATTCTGGGTACCAGAAGTGACCTATCTAGGTCACGTAATCTCTGGTAAGGGTATTGCTGTCAATCCCGAGAGAGTTCAAGTTGTCCTTGATTGGACTCAACCTGAATCGGTTAAGCAAGTTAGGAGTTTTCTTGGTCTAGCGAGCTATTGTCGCCGCTTTGTTGATAATTTCTCCAAGGTTGCAAAGCCTCTAACTGAACTCCTCAAGAAGGATAAAAGGTTCGAGTGGACACCACAGTGTGAGCATAGTTTTTAGGAACTGAAAAGACACCTGACTTCCGCACCTGTGTTGCTACCACCAGATTTTTCTAAGGACTTTGTTATCTATTGCGACGCCTCGCGACAAGGATTATGTTGCATTCTCATGCAAGATCGTCATGTGATCACATACGCATCTCGACAGTTGCGTCCACATGAGGATAATTATCCCACACATGACCTTGAGCTTGCCGCTGTGGTCCATGCACTAAAAACCTGGCGACATTACCTTCTGAGTAATCGTTGCGAAATATTCACGGATCACCAAAGTCTGAAATATATCTTCACCCAGCCGGATTTGAATCTCAGGCAAAGATGGTGGGTTGAGTTGATCTCGGATTATGACTTAGGGATAACTTACACCCCGGTGAAGGCCAATGTTATGGCCGATGTACTAAGTCGTAAATCTTATTGTAACAATTTGATGCTACAACAAGGTCAACCACATCTCTATGAGGACTTTCGGAAGTTGAATCTTCATATTGTTCCTCAAGGATTCCTTTCTACCCTGGTGGCGAAGCCTACTCTTAAGGATCAAATTATAGCTGGCCAAAAGCGTGACAAGGGTTTATCACGGATCAAGGAGAATATTTTTAGCGGAAACGCTAAAGAATTTTCCATGAACGATCAAGGTGTTGTGTTCTTCCAGAATCGTCTAGTGGTTCCTAAGAACCCACATCTAAGGCAGTTAATCCTTAAGGAGGCCCATGACTCTCTTCTCACCATTCATCCTGGCGGTACTAAGATGTATCAGGACCAACGCCAGAGGTTCTGGTGGACTAGGATGAAGAGAGAAATTGCTGAGTTCGTTGCTAACTGCGATGTTTGTCGTCGAGTTAAGGCGGAACATCAAAGGCCTGCTGGCACCCTTCAACCTCTAGCTATTCCTGAATGGAAATGGGATAAAGTTAGCATGGATTTCATTACCAGATTTCCCAAGACCAAGAAAGGAAATAATGCTATCTTTGTGGTCATTGACCGTCTTTCCAAAGTGGCTCATTTTCTTTCTGTTCGTGAGAGTATAACAGCTAGCCAGCTAGCAGAGTTATATATCTCCCGAATAGTGTCTCTTCATGGTGTTCCCCTGGAGATTAACTCGGACCGTGGGAGTATCTTTACTTCTCGCTTTTGGGAAAGTTTTCAGAATGCCATGGGGACTCACTTATCTTTTAGCACTGCTTTCCACCCTCAATCAAGTGGTCAAGTAGAAAGAGTGAATCAAATCGTAGAAGATATGCTCCGAGCTTGTGTTATATCATTCGGTATGAATTGGGAGAAGTGTCTTCCATTTGCCGAATTCGCTTATAACAATAGTTATCAATCAAGCTTGGGCAAAGCTCCCTTTGAAGTTCTATATGGACGAAGATGTCGAACACCTCTTAATTGGTTAGAAACCGGAGAGAGGCAACTCTTTGGCCCGGATATGATCCAGGATGCAGAAGAGCAGGTTCGCATTATTCGTGAAAAGTTGAAAACAGCCCAGTGTCATCAAAAGAGCCAATATGATCGTCATCATAAGGCTGTGACCTTTGAAGTTGACGAGAAGGCTTACCTTCGGGTTACACCTTTGAAGGGTACCCATCGATTCGGTATCAAGGGCAAGTTGGCTCCTCGTTACATTGGTCCTTTTCGCATTCTTGCCAAACGAGGAGAAGTTGCCTACCAGTTGGAACTTCCTCCGCATCTTTCCAAGGTTCATGATGTCTTCCACGTCTCGCAACTCAGGCGTTGCTTTTCGGATCCTATCCGTGAAGTGGACCACGAAACGCTTGATCTCCAAGATAACCTTTCATACCGAGAATACCCCGTGCGTATTCTTGATCAAGCTGAGCGTACCACTCGACGTCGAAACCTCAAGTTTCTTAAAGTTCAATGGTCAAATCATTCTGAAAAGGAGGCAACTTGGGAAAGTGAGGATCGTCTCCAACTTGAGTATCCGGCGTTATTCCCGACGACTTCTAAATCTCGGGACGAGATTCTTTTGAGTGGGGGTGAGTTGTCACATCCCTGACCCCTTAAGCAAGTTAGCTTGTGCTCATGTTTTCCTTGCATTGCATCTAGGAAACTATCAACAAGAACAAAGTAAGTGGTGAAGGAAAATCCTAAAACCCTAGCCACTTCTTAAAATGAGGAAAAATTCAAACTAGTTGAAAATCAATGAACCCAAAATGGCCTCAAGAAAAGTTCAATCTTTCTGATAAATCATGAAAGTAAATGAGCAATGAAGAAAACCATTTTCTTGACACTTTAAGCATTTTAAATAAATGCAAAAAGCTACTGGTTTCAAGTTTTAAATTTGAAATCAGAAACTTTAAACTTTTAAAAATGTTGAAAACTTTGAGAATAGTTGGAAGTATTCCAACAATTATTCTGGTGTGTTTAAAATAATTTTTACCAACTATTTGGGAGCAGAAATAAATAGCAAGTTATTGAAATGGCCAAAACAGAAACAAATCAGAAAAAATGGGAAAACCCTTACCTGACGCTCACCTGGCCCGGCCCATCTACTCCTGTCGTCTTCCTCCTCGCCAGTAGGAGCAGGAGGTGGCCGCCGCGTCGCCGCGCGCCTCCACGCAGCTCCTTGGCTGCCTGGCCGCCGCTTCGTGCTGGCAAGCACGGGGATAAGCTCCCTAAGCTCGTCCCTATCCATCCCCGTGCTCATTCTCCCCCTCTGCCTCGTTTCTTGCTGCCGCCATTGGAGCCCGAGCGGAGCTCAAGCTCGCCGTCGTTCTACGCTTCCCTCCTTCCTTCTAAGCCGCGCAGTAGGACCGCCGCATCTCCCTGAAGCTTCCTAGCCCCGAGCCCGACGCCCAGATGGAGTGAAACGACGAGAATTAGTCGTCTTGTTCCTCGGGTCACCGAAGTTCGTCGCCGGCGTTTTCCCTCTCCAGGCCGTCCCCGAGCAAACTAGCGCCACCACTGCACTCCTCGTGAGCTTGCGCTTCTTTCCCCCAAGATCTCCCCGTCGATCCCCTCCTCTAGGCCTAGTTCCACCGGAGCCCGATGAGATCTGCCGCAGGAGCTCGTCGCCGGTAGCCCTCCGGTGACCAGCTCGTCCTTCTGAGGCCACCAGTAGCTTCAGGCTGTCGCGTAGGTGCTGTAGGAGCTAAGACCCATGTGTAGTTCCCTCTGTATCAAAGACCTCGATGACGCCCGAACCTTGGCCGCCGCGAAGCTCGTCGCCGGCGTCATCTCCGGCCAGATCAGCCCCGGCTAAGTGCACAAATGGAACCGCGGGAGAAGTGACGTTCTTCTGGTGCTCTCCGCGCAGCGTTTGGCCCTCTGTGCGCCGTTTCCGAGCCCCCCCCCCCCGACGTTCTGGTGCTCGCCGGAGGCTCCCCGCCGGCGAGGATGACCTTGCCGCCGGTGGATCTCAGCTGGCCTGAGCCACTGACGGGTGGGGCCAGCCTCTGGATAGTTTAGAGATAATAAAAATAAATCAGATAAATTAATAAGACACTGACATGTGGGTCCAGTGAGTTTAATTAACTAAATAAGATTAATCCTAATCTAAAATTGACCAGAGATACTGACAGTGGGTCCCACTGGTCAGGTTTGACTTTCAACGGCCAGTTGGACCTGCTGATGTCATGCTGATGCAGCAAAAGTATTTTCCAGTATAGAAATAATTCCAGAAATGTTTAAAACTTCAAAAACTCATAGAAATTAATCTGTAACTCCAATGAAAATAATTTATATATCAAAAAGTATCAGAAAAATCCAAGGAATCTGAATATGCTATTTCCAATCATGTTTGGAAAAGTTACAGAACCCAAACATGTAGATTAATGAATAAGTCAATTCTTATAAATACTTTATAAATGGAATTTGGAAAATTATTTAAATTTCATTATGAATGACATGATCAAACACTGTTCTAATTAAAAACCAGCAACTTAACATGTCATCCCATGCATGTTAACCTCAAGTTGATCTGAGCATCAGGTCGAATCAATTAAAACGGCATCCGAGAATACCTCGTTTGAAGTGATATTTGAATTTGATTCAAATCAACTTCAAACCTAATACATGCTAGATATATTAGTTTATCACCTTGCATTCTCATGCCATGCTCATGCATCATCTTGTTGCATATGATTGTTATTGATTATTGTCATTCATTTCGGTAGGCTCCGCACCCCCGGATTCCACCGAATATCCGTCTGACGGATATTGTCCCTCCTCTGAGCAACAAGGCAAGCAACCATTTTGATCATCCCAATAAATCCCATGTTCTTGCTCCTGCACTTATTTATTGCATTAGGATCAAATGCTTCAACTGATTTTGCCACGTTAGTTGAACCCACTTCCTTTGCATGACCTATCCTTATCACAGTAAATAGCCGAACCTTGCAACCTAGCATACCTGGTAGTTGCTTGAGCCATGATGTGCCTTATCCTGCTATGCATGCTATGCTTACAGTTGTGTATGGTATGTCATCTAGGAGATGAACAGAATCGTGAGAATGTGTTCGGTAAGCAAAGGTTGTGTGTTGAATCTGATTTGGAAAATGTACCGGTGAAAGCCTGTGTAGGAGTACATGGCGGGTTGTTTCATTGGAACCGTCCGTAGGAACTGAGTTCCGTGTATGTAATCCAACACTAGATACTACCGCATGTTGGGCCCTGAAATATGACCTCGCTCGACTTATTAATCGCTTAGTACTCGGTCTAGGAGTTGCAAGTAGTTTCTGGTGTTTATAGTCATGCTGGAGGCCGTGCATAGAGCTGACCTGAGAGGTGGGCTTTGATGCGGTAGGCAGTGGCACGGTGTACCAAGTGGCACCCGGATGGTGGGCTTGGAAACCCTGCACACATCGTTTGAGGCCGTGGCGGAAACCCCGGCCGGACTTCCGTACGGGTTACTCTCAGATAGGCGATAAACCTGGACTAGGTACTAGTGTGGTTAATGGTCGTGGCCGACTCCCTCGCTGGGCTTCCGCTTGAAGGTTGCCGAGGTGCATGACGTGCACATGGCGATAACTGGCGAGAGCGTGTGTGACGAAGTACACCCCTGCAGGGTTATGATCTATTCGAATAGCCGCGTCCGCGGATATGGACTACTTGGAAGCATATGTTGTTCATAGATAACTTAAATGGCTACTCATAAAATTGTCAAGATAAGCGTGAGTGTCGCGGACGGCATCTTCGTATGGAGATGGGATGATTCCAAGATGGTGTATTGTTGTGGTGTTAGTGGACTCGTGTGCGAGAAATCAAGTTGTCAAAATTATTTAAAAATGCAAGTTGTCTAGCCACGAGTCAAATGCTGGCTTTTCGCATGAAACCCCACCATACCATGTTGATACATTGCATGAGTAGTTAGTTATCCTAAAGTCTTGCTGAGTACCTCCGTACTCATGTTTGCTTAATAAATGTTGCGGAGGTTGCTAATGACCCTAATGGAGGGTTCTTCGTAGACATCGACGACGACGAGTAGCCGGTGTCCCAGCTACGATCTGGCCCTAGGTTGGGTCTGTAGTATAGTCAGGCCATGTGCCTTCTACTTGTACCTGTCTGTACTCAGACAGTTTTAAACTCTTCCGCTGGCTTGTAACTGAATGACTGCTATTATGGGTCGTGAGACCCTTAATGTGTAATATTATGTGTGTGGCTCTTTCGGGCCTCTTAAATAAAGTTTGTATGTTTATGGTTACGTTTTGATGCCATCGATGTATCTATACATATCGGTATGCCATGCGTACGTGTGTCGTACTTGATATGTATGGGGTTTGATTTCCTAGTCGTGAACTTTAGTAGCACTCCTTATAAGGAAATGCCCCTTTGTGATCCAACGAGCCTTGGTAGTTCGCTACTGCTCTAGACACATTGGTTGACCGGCATGTGTACTTCTTAGCTGCTGTGTCTGTCCCCTTTGGGGAAATGTCACGCGAGGTAATGGAGTCCTTGTAGCTTGCTACGACTCGTCTACACTCGCTGGTGACCGACACCTGCTTTGTTGGGTCATGTATGCCTGTCCTTGTGCGGTACTGCCACTTTGGTTTGTGACTAGGCTTGTCGATCCGGGTTCTTTGACATTGGAATGCTAGCGACACTATTGCATACGTGAGTCAAAAGACGCAAACGGTCCCGGCTATGGTAAGGCTGTAGCCGTGGAGTTAACCGTGCGTGAGACCGCAAAGAGATGCGATGTGTTACAGGCTGGATTCCTATGGCTTAGGATCGGGGTCCCGACACATGTCCTGCCTCAAGACCGGCCCGAGCAAAGGTCGAGGACGGGGCATACGTAATGTTCATTATTAGGATCCGAGCCAACATCTCACTCAATAGCGAGAAGTCTACTGGACTGTTCTCCTGAATTCTCACGGAGTTGATCTTCGGCGTGTCGGCACGGGGAGCATGCTTGGCCAAGGATGACCCCTAATCTTCGCATGCTTTGATTGGACCCGAGCTCAAGGCTAGATCCAAGGCAACGCTTGACCAAGTGACGGGGTCGAGCAGGAGGCCCGAAGTTGAAGCTTCGGGGTTTTCGGGCTCATCGGTCAAGGTCGAGAGCCCCATCAGGACCACATCATCGTGGTCATTGACAACGTACTCTAGGTGGACAAACTTAATTTGCTATTCTCGGGCAAAGCTAACACTGGTCAAGGTGACCGGCCGCATCGGCTTGTAGGATGATGCCGCCGAATGTGAAGAGCTGGTCGGGTACGAAGGCATCCCCGGTGTTGGTGTTATCGCTGATGACCAAGAGAGACATCGATCATTTGGTTATCCCATGGAAGAACTCTGAATGAAAGCACCAATGTCAGTATCAAAACCGGCGGATATCGGGTAGGGGGTCCCGAGCTTTGGATCTTGGATCAATAGGTAACAGGAAACAAGGGGACAGTATTTACCCAAGTTCGGGCCCTCTCGAATAGGTAAAACCCTACGTCATGCTCGATTCTATTGATGAGTGTATGATGGTTACAGAGTCGATCTACCACAAGATCAGTTGGACTAAACCTTAGATTATGGTTTTGTCGATGTTTTGTATGAACTAAAATCCTCTTGTGTATATAGACACAAGGGATACCTAGGCTTACATATGGTTGGATAGGTCAAGGAATAAACATGCCGGTATTATCATCTTGACTTGGATCACACACCAAGGCTTCAGATGCTTCCAACGTAAACACGACATCATCTTGTAGTCCAACCCTTCAATGATAGTCATAGATTAGCCCATGAGTCCGGCCCATAGAGATAGGTCGGCGGCCCGAGAACCCCTTAGTCCCAGACTCCCTCACCTCCTCCAGCTAAAGGTGATGATGTGTTTGAATTGAAACAATTACCTGATACTTTGAAATATGCTCATCTTGATGAGAAGAAGATATATCATGTTATTATTAGTGCTAACCTTACAAAGCATGAAGAGAAGAGATTCTTTAAAACTCTCACGGAGCACTGTGCTACTATTGGATATACTCTTGATGATCGTAAGGGCATCAATCCCACTCTCTGTTATCACAAGATTAATATGGAACCAAATGCTAAACCAGTTGTTGATCACGAACCACAATTAAATCCTAAGATGAAGGACGTGGTAAGAACTGAAGTATGAAAGCTTCTCGAAGCATGTATTATTTACCTATAGCTGATAGTAGATGGGTAAGTCATGTTCATTGTGTCCCTAGGAAAGGAGGTATTACTCTTGTATCTAATTATAAAAATGAACTTATTCCACAAAGAATTGTGACTGGTTACATAATGGTAATTGATTTCAGAAAATGAAATAAATCTACTAGAAAAAACATTACCCTTTGCCTTTTATTGATCAAATGTTAGAAAGATATCTAATCACACACACTTTTGCTTTCTTGATGGATATTCTGGTTTCTCTCAAATACATGTATCACAACCCAATTAAGAGAAAACCACCTTTACTTGTCATTTTGTAACTTATGCTTATAGATGTATGCATTTTGGTTTATGCAATGCAACTGCTACCTTTCAAAGATGTATGAGTGCAATATTGTCTGATTTTTGTGAAAACATTGTTGAGGTTTTCATTGGTGGTCTTTTTCTGTTTACGGAACTTCTTTTGATGATTGCTTAAGCAACCTTGATCGAGTTCTGTACAAATGTGAACAAACTAATCGTATCTTTCATTGGTAGAAGTGTCACTTTATTGTGAATGAAGATATTGTCTTGTGGCATAAAATTTACGAACGAGGCATTGAAGTGGATAGGGCAAAAGTTGATGCAATTGAGAGAATTCCAAATCCTAAAGATATTAAAGGTATCCAAAGCTTCCTTGGTCATGTTGGTTTCTATATGAGGTTTATTAAAGACTTCTCTAATATTTCTACGCCTCTTACTAAACTCTTACAAAAGGATGTTCCATTTTTTTATGATGATTGTTTAGAAGCATTCAAACACTTAATAAAGCTTTAACTTCCGCACCTATCGTTCAACCACCGGATTGGAACCTGCCCTTTGAAATTATGTGTGATCCTAGGGATTATGCCATTGGTGTTGTTCTAGGACAAAGAGTTGATAAGAAATTAAATGTTATCCATTATGCTAGTAATACTCTAGACAATGCTCAAAGAAATTGTGATACTACTGAGAAAGAATTTCTAGCAGTTGTGTTTGCTTCTGATAAATTCATATCTTATATAGTTGATTGTAAAGTAATTGTTCGCACCGATCATGCTGCTATTAAATACCTTATGGAAAAGAAAGACGCTAAACCTATACTCATTAGATGGGTTCTTTTTCTACAAGAATTTGATTTACATAACAATGATATGAAGGGAACTCAGAATACCGTAGGTGATTACTAGTCTAGGTTAAAAACTATACTTGATGACCCACTACCTATTGATGATAACTTCCCTGATGAATAACTAGTTGTCTTTAATTCTTCTCGTAATACCCTTGGTATGCAGTCAATGCTAATTATATTGTTGCTAAATTCATACCCCCTAGTTTTACATACAACAAAAGAAAAAATCTTCTTTAATTTAAGACATTACTTCAAGGATGACCCACACCTTTATAAAGGTTGTTAGGACCGGTTTCCAAATAAAATAATTTATTGGAAATCAGCCATAAATGTCACCAATGTACAAAAAATATTTCCCAGTGATAGACCTACCTTGATAAAGAAAATCAGTAGTACTTAATATTAAGCAGAGTAGAGCGGAGGTTGCTCTACAAATTATTACAACAGGTCCAAGTCTCACACAGATGGATATGTTAAAGTGGCAATGGGATAGCTCTACTGCTTGTAATAAAGGGGGCACGCCACATCATAGTAATGTGACATGACAAGTACTACTATGCGCCAAGCGTCAGAGTGAGGCTTGACGATTTATTCATGGTGGCGGAAGCGGTGAAATAATACACCGGCGGACTCCAAGATCGTAAGACTGACTAGGACTCCTCTAGACGTCGGGCTCTCTACGGAACTCTTCATCCATGAGGTCTCCTTCATCCATATCTGGCCACATCAACAAGCGAGTGAGTACTTCGAAAAGTACTCGCAAACAGTTTGTACAAAAGTTGAGATGCATGCAGCAAAATTTTAATATGCATGGTTTAGGTCATAATTTATCATAATAGAAATGTTAATCACAGTTAAGTTAGTGGATAAATTGGGCGGTAATCCTCCCGAAATACCCAAACAAATAATTAAAATGCACCGATCGGGTGTGTGGACGACGCCTCAAAAAGTTAACAGGGAAATAAATTACCACCGTCATGAGTCTAAGAGACACCTGATACAGGGCATCAAATAAATAAAAAGCCACAGTAGGGTGTTTCAGCGACACCGTGGAAAGGGCATAAAATAAATAACAAGCCGCAGTCGGGCGTCTTAGCAACGCCACAGAGAGGGCATAAATTAAGTAACAAGCCGCAGTCGATCATCTTGGTGACACCGTAGAAAGGGCATAAAATAAATAACAAGTCACAGTCGGGCGTCTTAGCGACACCACACAAAGGGCGTAAGTAAATAATAAGCCGCAGTTGGGCGTCTCGGCAACACAATAAAAAGAGCATAAAATAAATAACAAGCCGCACTCGGGCGTCTTAGCGAAACCATAGAAAGGGCATAAAGAAGTAAAGGATTACCCGGGTGGTACAACCAACTTTCAGGGTAATCTTACAGTCCGGATTTTAATAGTAATTTTTTCCACAATACCGTCAGAAGTCCACAACGATCATATTTAAACCATACTTGTGCTCCAGGAACCGACTCTAAGACCGACACTTGACCTATCAAAGGACCATCCTTGACCGTGAACATGACTACTCGAATAGTTTTGACTCTGGAAAGGGTGTACTCTTTACCCATAGCTCACGGGTTCCGATAGTCAATATGACTAATCCCGCATACGGTATTTTAGAAGCAGACACTCAGAATTAGCACACACCCATTTTTACCCCCACGAAGACCATCTTCACCCGGACTACGCTGCCAGGGAAAAACCATAAGACGGAGAGGCTTCGACCTCGACTATCATGGGATCAAATTTATACCGTGCGCTACAAGGGAGTGCCCTCACTCTCGGTCCCAGACTAGAAACACCGATGTCCCATAAACGGATGATTGGATTTAGTCTAGGGCCATGGATACCTTCATCCCAACCCCTCTACTTGGTGTGTAACTGATAATAGGCTTACGACCGACTATACCGAATTCTCTTTCAGGAAAGTGTGGTAGCACGATAATGAAAATAAGACACTGACGAGACTCGATCTAGGTTGATACTAGAGTTATTACTTTCTTTCCATCACTGTGATGCACTTGTCATGACCAGGCCACAACCTATCACGTTTTATGTGACTAGGTTATCCACGGCCTTTCACAACCATAACTTGCCATAGTCATATTTTAACTTTGTTTATGAAGGATGCAATATGCTTGATTAATGCAATGAATGAATATTAAAATTATTAGTGAGCAAGCAACACATCAAAAGTTCAAAGATGCTTGCCTGCTTCCACGTAGTCGGGACCGAGCTCGGTGAAGTTAACATCGGTGTTTCCTTCGTCGGAATCTACGTCATACAACATATACCGTCGTAAGATCTAAGTCCTAGCTACTCTCTCCAAATAATTTTCAAATAAACTAAATAAACTAGAACCTCGGAGAAAGATTTTGCACAAAGAATCAGTTAAGAAGCTTTTATAGATTAAAAGTTATTAGCAAAACAAGATTCACGGACCATTCTGTAACAAAACAGAATCTGGCGAAGGGCTAGTTTGGGAAAAATCAAAGTGCCCGAACGGGTATGCGCCAACTCGCAGCAAAAACAGCTTCTGGAGAAGGCGTTTTCGATGAAAACGATTCAGAAAAGAATAGAACTCTGACGAGGGGGTCCCAACCTGTCAGGTTCGAATCTCACCGGCGCCAAAGGCGTGCGGTGGTCACCGGTGGCGATAGACGAAGGGAGACAGAAAGCTAAGGGCATCTGCGCACACACTGAGTTCCTGCGTGTCGATGGGAAGTGGATTGGACTGAAGGGTATGCTCTTTGTCGATGACATCCTTGCTCCAGCGGACGACGGAAGTGCCGGTCTGTGACCAAATTGGAGAGCGGCTTAGGAGGATAAGCTCACTAGGGAAGTACTGAGAGGCTCGAGGGCTCACCTCTCCACTTACCTTGCTCGAATGGCGTCGAGACCAGGGCGGATCAAAGTGGTCGGAGTCGGAGAAGAATGCCTCTCTGAGGCCCTTCTATGGCTTGGGAAAGGCTTTGGAGTGAGGAGGGAAGGAGGTGGAGTGGATGAGGGGTTCGGCAGCAACGGAGGGGCTCTATTTATAGAAGACCAAGAGGGGTGCCACGGAGCTTAACTCCGGCAATCAATTACGGTGATCCAGGGGCTTAATCAGATGGTTAGGTGGTCGGTTCACGACCTACTCAGCACACGGATTCCATTTTTGGTCAAAGGTTGATCAACCATCGGCACAAAACGCGACTCGACGGTGCGGCTCTCTCTATGCACGGCGGCAGCAAAGGTCGTGCTCTACGCTGCCCACGGTATTGTGACGGCAAAGTCGGCGTGCACTGAAGGCCACGGAAAGCGCGGAGCTCACAGGGGCAAAGGGCGGTGCCGAAACGGCAAGGGTTGCAGCAGGGGGGCTCTGGTGGCGGCGGCAGCTACAGCGGGTGATGCTGTCGGAGCTGGCTAGCTCAGGCCAGCTCACCACCATCGCTGGCAAGTGTCCTAAGGAACGTGTGGTAGGTGGATAGGCACGACCACAGGGGCGAGCTATATCCGCTGATACTGCTGAGATTGAGGAAGCATCAGACTAAAACAGCGAAGCACTGAAGTCTGAATTTGACTGAATCAGTTTCATAGATAGCGCAAAAGTGCACACAAAGCGTTTGATCAAATGAAACTAGCACGTGGAAAAGGTTTTTGGAGCTGAAAATTTATGAGATGGCCTCTCATTGAGTGCATACATTGTCTGCAAATTTTCAGAATTTTCGAAAATGTTTAAGACAGGTTTCTAATAAAAACAGAATATTTTGGTCAAACTTGCGTCAAATAAAATTTGACATTTTCAAACTTGTGAACCCAAGGTTTTTGGTCAAATAGTGTGAGGGTACTAAGGTCTTCTAAGTATAGGATTTTGGGTCTCAAATTCCAAAGGGATCTATGAGTTCCTTTGAAAATTTGCATGGGTCAAAACTGATTACAGAAAATCTTTTTAATAGAAATAAAATATGAAAGGTTGTTAAACCATTCTAAAATTCTGAATAAAACAATAAAATGAAAGCCTAGATGATGGAGAGGTGTCATAGGATAGAAATCATAAAGGGCTGAAAGGAAAAGAAACATAGACGGGAATTGACAAGTGAAACTATAGAAATTATTGCAAGGGTTGGTTAAAGAATAAATGAAGCTTTCCAACCAAATCATTTTCAGAACACGCAACCCAAAATCCTTTTCAAACCAAACACTTGATAAAAAACTCAAATGATTTTCTTAAAAAGGTTTTCAAAGAAACTCCAGGGTTTTATCAAAGCCAAGTTTTTAAATTCATTTCAAAACAACTCAAAAGTCAAAGAAATGAAATAAAAAAATCTTGTGTGTTACAACACCTACCCCCTTAAGAAAAAACTTCTCCCCGAGATTTTAGGCAGTCCTCAAGAAAGTGCTTGTTCTTTCGGCGGAAAATCTTCCCTTTCCCAAGTGGCCTCATCCTCTGAATGGTTGCTCCACTGTACCCTGAATAGTTTGGTGACTTTCTGGCGTGTCCTCCTTTCCTCTTCCTCTAGTATTCTTACGGGGTGTTCCTGATAGGATAGGTCTGGTTGCACTTCTATATGGTCATGGGGTACATGTTGATCTAGGTCCCTCACACACTTCCTTAGTTGAAAAATACGGAACACGTTGAGCGGATCTGACAGTTCCGCTCGTAGGTCGAGCTTATAGGCAACTTGGCCCCTTCGAGCGATTACCCAAAATGGTCTGATGAAGCGGGGCGCAAGCTTTCCCTTGACCTTGAACCTTTGTAATCCTCTCATTGGTGATACCTTGAGATACACATAATCATTTTGATTGAAGCTTGCGTCACGGTGCTTTTGATCATAATAGCTCTTCTGATGACTTTGGGCTGTCTTGAGTCTGTCTCTTATGAGCTTTACCTTGTCATCGGCCTCTTGAAACATTTGTGGGCCGAAGATACGGCTATCTCCGGTTTCTGACCAATTTAGAGGTGTGCGGCACCTCCTTCCATATAAAGCTTCAGAAGGTGACATTTGTAGGCTTGCGTGATAGCGGTTGTTGTATGAGAATTCGACGTAAGGAAAAATGTCCTCAAAATTGTTCCCATATGTGAGTACACAAGTCGTGAGCATGTCTTCGAGGATCTTATTCGCACGTTCGGTCTGTCCTCCAGTTTGAGGGTGATATATTGTGCTGAACACTAACTGGTTTCCCAATGGTTGTTGCAAATAATCCCAAAACCTTGATGTACACTAGGTGCCTCTATCGGATACAATGGTTTTAGGTATCCCATGTAAACACACGATGCATGCAAGGTATAATTTGGCGAACTTCCGAGTGGAGTAAGTAGTCTTTACTGGAATGAGGTGAGCCACCTTGGTGAGTCGATCTGTGATAACCCATATAGCGTCGTGTCCGTGTCGAGAACGGGGTAGTCCGACAATGAAGTCCATGCCTACCTCATCCCACTTCCATTCGGGTACCTTCATAGGTTGTAACAGTCTTGCTAGCTTCTAGTGTTCTGCCTTGATTCGTTGGCATGAATCAGAGCTGGCAATGAAAGAAGCAATATCCCTCTTCATCCCGTGCCACCAATATTTTGCATGTAGATCCTTGAACATTTTTGTACCTCCAGGATGAATTGAGTATGGCACATTGTGAGCTTCTTCCAAAATTTGAGTCTTGAGATCCTCTTCGTCTGGTAGGCATAGTCGATCTCCGTGCCATAATATTCCATGTTCATCAATAATAAATTCTGGTGCATTTCCAAGGTCCACCTTTCTCTTTATGCCTTCAATGCTCGGGTGCTCCTTTTGAGCCTTCTTGATATTCTCATCCAGAGTGGGTTGTACTTCTAGTTATGCCATAGTACCTTCTAGGACGAGAAGCAGGTTTAGCAGAGCGAACTCTCTCACAATTTCGGGTCTTAGCTTTGGTACATGGTGTTTTGCTGAGGTGCGGTTCCTTCTCAGAGCATCGGCTACCACGTTAGCCTTACCAGGATGGCAATGAATAACCACGTCGTAGTCGTTAATTAATTCCGGCCAACGTTGTTGTCGTAGGTTGAGATCCGGCTGCGTGAAGATATACTTGAGACTCTTATCATATGTATATATCTCACAGTGATTACCAAGTAGGAGGTGTCTCCACTCCATGAGAGAGTGTAGCACGGCGGCCAATTCCAAATCATGGGTCGGTTCATGTTCTTCATGTCGCCGTAATTGTCTCGAGGCGTAAGCCTGGACTTTCCCTTCCTGCATAAGTACGCATCCGAGGCCTTTCCTTCAGGCGTCACAATACATCCTCAAAATCTTTATTTAAGTTTACAACAATTAACGCTGGTGCTATGGTCAGCCTCTTCTTCAGCTCTTGGAAGATATTCTCACACGCTTGAGTCCATTCGAACTTCTTTTCCTTTTTGAGTAGCTGGGTTATGGGTTTGGTGATAGTGGAAAAACTTTCAATAAATCTTCAGTAATATCCCGCCATACCGAGGAAACTTCGTATATCTGTCACGTTAGCTAGTTGCGGCCATTGACTTACGGCCTTGACCTTAACAGGATCCACGGTTATGCCTTCTTGGGTCATTATGTGGCCCAAAAATCCAACTTGTTTTAGTCAAAACATTTGCTGAACTTGACATATAACTGATGCTTACGCTATTCTCCTAACACAATCCTTAAGTGTTCTGCATGTTCTTCGGGGTTCTTGGAGTAGACAAGTATGTCGTCGATGAAGACTACGACAAACTTATCCATGTACTTCATGAATACCTTATTCATTAAATGCACGAAATAAGCCGGTGCAGTATTTTGTCCAAAAGGCATCATAATAAACTCATACAATCCGTATCATGAAATAAATGTTGTCTTGGGAATGTCTTCTAAACGTACCTTAAGATAATGATATCCTAACCGCAATACAATTTTTGAGAATACCTTTGCTTGTGCTAACTAGTCAAACAGATCATTTATCCTGGGCAGTGGATACTTGTTCTTGATGGTGGCCATGTTGAGGGCTCGATAATCGGCACAGAGCCTTAGTGTCCCATCTTTCTTTTTGGCAAATAATACGGTATGGTTTCTTGTATTTGTTTCTTGAGTTCGACCGATTCAGTAGGTGCCATACGGTATGGTTTCTTGTATATTGGGGTTGTACCAGGTGGAAGCTCAATAACGAATTCTATCTCTCGGTTTGGTGGCATACCTGGTAGTTCGTCAGGAAACACATGTGGAAATTCGCATACCACTGGAACGTCTTTCAACTAAATGGCATCTATTTTATTCAATCGAGCTTGAGTTAGTTTCTTCCTTTCTAAGGCTGCAACTTTCACTCTTTTCCCTGATGATGGGTGAGTGTGACCGTTCGGTTGAAACAGTCAATAAATCCCTTGTTGGTATTTAGCCAATCCATTCCCTAAATAACATCCAAATTGTTGCTCTCGATCACGATGAGATTTGCCCAAAATGTCAAACCTTCAATCTCAATGGTATCATCCTTGTAATATTTTGTGTAACCTGTTGTACTCCCGGGGACTTGATAGTCATCAAATTTTCGAAGGGGAGGGTTGAAAAGTTGTGTTTCAAGGCAAATTTTTCCGAAATGAATGAGTGGGAAGCTCCAGAATCAAACAAAACCATGGCAGGAATTTTGTTGACACGAAACTTGCCGAGTACTATCTCTAGTGTGTTCATAGCGTCCTCTTTGTCGACAAGATTCACGTGACCCTTCGTGTGATTTTTGTTGGGATTGAAGTTGTTGTGCTTTGGTGCTCAGTCATTGCTGGGATGGTTTGTTTTAGTCGTACCATTCCTGGTCTTTGGGCATTGTCGAGCGAAGTGTCCAGCCTCTCTGCAGTCGAAACAGGTGACACCGGAACGGGGAGCAAAATCCTTGTTCCTCGCATAAAAGTGGGTGTTGACTCTATTGGTTGAGGTTGTGGCATGAGGACTTTGATTCTTTGTGTCGTCTGTCTTGTGCTTGACGTTACGAGTTGGTGCCGAGTTGTTTTGACGGCGCTTGCGAATGTTCTCCAGACTGCGACGTTCGGCCTCAAGCATGTTGGCCTTGTCCACAAGTGTTTTGAAGTCTGGAAAGGTGTGAACGACTAACTAGCATTTTAATGCCGGAGCGAGTTCATCAAGGAACTTCTCCATTCTTTTCTCTTCTGTCTTACAGCCTTCACTTACATAACGGGATAATTTCTTATACTGGTCCAAGTATTCCAATACAGTGGAACTCCTTTACTTGAGGTCTTCCAATTCCCTCTTCTTGATTTTATGACGCTATTTGGAATGTGCGCCCCACGAAAGCTCTCTTTGAATTCGGCCCATGTTATGTTGTTCTCGTCACGATGTACGCGGAGGATATTTCCCACCATGAGGATGCGGCTCCACTCACATGGTGAGGTGCGTAGAGTACCTTCTCATGGTGTGAACATTGTGCAATAATAAGCTTTCTCTCAATGTCACATAGCCAATCATTGGCTTCCATAGGTTTAACAGTATGCGAGAAAGTTAGAGGATGTGTCTTCTGTAATTCAGCCAACCTGGAGTTTCTGTGAAAGGGTCGACACCCATGGGGGCCTCAACGGTCCCCTTTTTCTGGTTTGACGGAGAGACGGGTCGCGGCAAGAGCAGAACCAACAGTCAGGGCCCGAAAAGGTCATTTTAACTCAGGTTCGGGCCGCATTGTGCGTAAAACCCTACTCCTGCATGTGTTTAGTTATTCGTTTTAGTTTACTATAGATCTATCCCTTTTACAACCTTTCGATTAGTCAAAAAGCCAAAAGTCCCTTCTACTGAGCCTCGGGCCTCCTTTTATAGGTGAAGGGGTCACCACACTGGCTCAGTAGGTGAACGGTGGTTCACATGTGGAACAGCGCAGGCTGACCGCCATAGTTTTACTGTGGTGCATCAAATGCTTCGACAGACTTCCCTCACCTTGTCACGGGGGGTGGACACGTACCCACACTTGGCAACTTCTGGGTGTTCGCTCGCGTGCGGGTGGACGCGTGGTCCATGCATCGGCGGTGGCGTGTTCGTCGGTGGAGGCGTTCACCGGACGCCAAGGAACCCTGGGCCCACCCCTGTCCTTAGGCCTTCTCTTCTTCCCCGGCAAGGTTTACCTCGCCGGGGGCTCTTCTTGTTCCTCTCGGTAGGAAGGCGATGGCCTGCCAACGCCTTGTCAAACTACCCGGCAAGGATGACTTGTCGGGGTTCAGTTCTCCTTCCTTGGCGGCAGGGTCTCGCCTTGGTATTGTCCATCTCCCCCCGATAGGGAGCTCCTTCCGGGGTCTCTTCTTCATTCCCAGCAAGCGAGTGCTTGCCGGGGCTTGCAATATGTACTTGGTGGGCTTCCGAGTCTTGCTTCTACCCTAGGCTCCAGCGACGCGCCTTGCCGCTGGAAAAGGGGCTTCTGGTGTCCGCGCACCCGTCCGGGGCACTGGAGACTCCGGTCTTGAGTGCACCGATAGGAGCCCCGGGGCCTGGGCCACACACGCATGCAAGGCGTTGTTGGGCCAGGCCCAAAGCGGTGCGCGGACTCGTAGGCGCCGAGCTTATCGGAATCGAGTCGTTGCAGGCTTTCTTTCCCACGGCGTGCATTGAACGCCCGAAGTGGGAGGGTGCGGGGCATGAGTGCAGTGATGGCCCCTTTATTTCCTAAAAACGCGTCTGCCTCGTGTAGGACATGCGCAGCGGCAGTCAGGCAAGTGGTGACTGTGGCCTCAAAATCCGCGGGCGTGGATACACCCACCCCTGCATGCATTGGCACATCAGGGCGGTTCCATGTTCCGCTCATGACTTGAGGGCGATTGGGCGAGAGGGGCGGTGGCTTCTGGAGCGAGGAGGGTGGCCTCTGAACTTTGCCCTATAAATTAGGGTGTTTGCGCGGAGGTTTTGCCCACCCATCTCACTCTCGAAGCCTTCTGCGCCTATCCCCTTGTCTTCTCTTGTTTATTTTAGCTTTGCCGGTGGCACCCGTCCCTAACCATGGTCAGGGGACGGGGCCGGCCTTCGCTAGCCGCCAGGGCGGCAAGGCGATCCCGCTCGGATCATGCCACAACTTCTGGGGACAACGGCAGCCCCGTCGACCGTGGCGGGAGAGGCTCGAGGGGCTGAGGACGCCGGGGACGTGGTCGGTGGAGGCGGAGTGCTACTCCAACGTCTCTGCCTTCTCCTGGGCTTGTCCCAGCAGGAACTCCCATCGAAAGGACCCCATTGGAGTTCCTTGTCCAATTGCAAGGACGCATCAGGACCCGGCTACAGCTCCCCCGCGCCTTTGCCAGGGCGATGGAGGAAGAGAAGCCCCCGATGCTATCGCTACGGGTACACGGTTGCGGCAATGGTGTCATACCGGTGTCGGTAGAGCATCCGGGTCACCAGCTCCTGTTCCTTGGCCGTGGCTGGAAGAGCTTTGCTCGTGCCCACAATCTCTGGGATGGGCACGTTCTCCGCTTCAAGATGACGGCGGACAACCTGCTCTCCGTCAAGCTATATGGGAGCTCAGGTGCGTGTCTCGGCTGCTATGAACACAGCTCGAGCGTGACTGATAACCCTTCCTCGTCTGGGGGTTAGAAGGAAGGGTCGGATAGTAGCGACAACGTTGATGGGTTAGATCCTTGGAAGGTTAAGGCTGAGTATGGGGATCTGACCTCGGACTGACTGTCGGTCACACCATCACCGTCACCCCGTGGCTCACTTCATCCTGAGCCTAGACCCGTGCGCCAGAAGAGTCGACGATGCCTTGTCTTCTCGGCAGCGTCCGGAGTTCGGCTCCGTCTTCCCTCTTGGCCCCGTTCTCCTCTGCGCAATGCTGGTTCAGGAGGGACCAGCCTGGGTTGCGCAGAGGGTCTTGCCACCTTTTTGCCTTCTTGAACTTCACTTCTCCGCGAAGGTCGTCCCTCGTCAAAAGATAGAGTCTTTAGGTTAGGATAACAAGGCTTTCTAAGTGGAATCGAATGTATCCAGACAAATGAATGAATAGATGCATCCTTTATTCGACTCTCATTTTGTATGATTATTCCTTTGCACTTTCCGGATGCTTACCGGCTTGACTTATCCTGCCGCGAGTACTTAGAGGAGAGGATCCTCACAAAACTCAATAGAGGAGGTTGTCACCGGCAAGACTCCTTGCCCCACTCAGTGCAACCATGTAAATCGTTGAGCGCGGATCGAGGCGAAATACGGTGCTACGTAGTCGTCTGAAACGTTGAACGAGTTCGAAATGAGATGAGGGCGCTCTGTGGCCGTTTAAGTCGTTGAACAGGCTCGAAACGAAGTCCGAGTGCACTGATCCTAGAAGGTTCCATCTGCACGCGAGATTTTCATACAAAAGTCGATGATTCAAAAGGGTACAACTAGTCTACCAAGAGTCTGGCAAGAAGTTTGCCTTTGTACTTACCATTCTTAGCCACAGCGTCTGAAGGTGGTGTCGGGGTGGAATATCCGTACCCCCAGCAACCTGGTGTTGCCTCCAGCAGCCTCCTTGCCGACGAGGTTCTTGCCGGTGTCCTTTGGCCACACTGAAGGAAAGAGCGAAGCAAGGGCGCATCGCTTTCTCATCTCTTTTGCAAGAGATTTGCTGGCGGAGCCCCCGAGCGCATCTTTCTAGCATCACAGCACTCCAAGGAGAAATACGAGCCGAAGGGCGCGTGAAGGGGCAGCTTGGGGCCTCGGACACGTTCTCCAGGACCGTGCAACACTCCGGAGATGTGCTATGGTCGGAGTAAGCGACGGAGGCCTGGCCGAAGCACCCTGTCACGCCCTCGACAGCAGCGCGGGCATTCCAAGGAGGTGTGTTGGCTGGGCGACGCAGAGCTCGGGGCTTCCGGTCCTTCCACCCGCGCTCGCCTAGCAACTATGGAAGCGCTATGAGCTCTCGCACGTGGGCAGAGCAGCCACTGCCTCCTCCCACTCCGGGAAGATGCTGCGGCAAACTGAGATCCTGGAGCCGTCGAACGGCTCGTCGGTTGGAGCGGCACTGATGCCGGCCTGCTTCCGGCGATCCCCCTACCTGGCGCGCCAAAGATGTCAGTGAAAGGATCGACACCCATGGGGGCCTCAACTGTCCCCTTTTGTTGGTTTGACGGGGAGAGGGGTCGCGGTAAGAACAGAACCAATAGTCAGGGCCCGGCAAGGTCGTTTTTACCCATGTTCGGGCCGCGTTGTACGTAAAATCCTACTCCTACATGTGTTTAGTTATTCATTTTAGTTTCATGTGGATCTGTCCCTTTTACAGCCTTTCGATTGGTCAAAAACCCAAAAGTCCCTTCTACTGAGCCTCTGTCCTCCTCTTATAGGCGAAGGGGTCACCAGAGTGGCTTAGTGGGTGAACGGTGGTTCACGAGTGGAACAGCGACGACCGACCGCCACAGTGTTACTGCGGTGCATTAAATAATTTGACAGACTTCCCTGACCCCGTCAGGTGGGTTGGACACGAACCCACATGTGGCAACTTCGGGGTGTTGCGCTAGCGTGCGGGTGGACGCGTGGTCCATTCATCAGCGATGGCGTGTTCATCGGTGGAGGCGTTCACAGGACGCGAAGGCGCCCTCGGCCCGCATCTCTCCTCGGGCCTTCTCTTCTTCCTCGACAAGGGTTACCTTGCCGGGGGCTCTTCTTGTTCCTCTCGGCAGGGAAGCGATGGCCTGCCGAGGCCTTGTCAAACTAACCGGCAAGGGTGGCTTGTCGGGGCTCAGTCCTCCTTCCTTGGCGCGAGGGTCTCGCATTGGTATTGTCCATCTCCCCCCGGCAGGTGGCTCTTGCCGGGGTCCCTTCTTCATTCCCAGCAAGTGAGTGCTTGTCGGGGGCTTGCAATCTGTACTTGGCGGGCTTCTGAGTCTTGCTTCTGCCCTAGGCTCCAGCGATGCGCCTTGCCGCTACAAAGGGGTTGCCGATGTCCGTGCACTACTCCGGGCACTGGAGACCCCAGTCTTTAGTGCACCCACATGGAGTGTTGTGGGTGTGGTCCACACCGATTCCCCATATTCCTTAGATGGTTCATCATATCGTGGTGTTGTTGGTGGCAATGCTCATAAAGACGACAAACTTCTGAAAATGTTTGGTCGCTCTGGCGTTGGCTTGACTGTCCTTGAGTGAAATCATTTCCTGGCTCAGCAGACTTATTTTCTCCCTGCATTCTTGGCATGGAGCGTGTCGAGGGACAACTAATTTTCTCAAAGCTGGGTTAATGTCGTAAAAAACAAATGAGAAATCCAGGTTCAAGGGAAAACATAAATATAATTTTAAGCCAAGGAAACACCGTGAATTGTTTTTCATAAAAAACCGTCGTGTTTGGAGATGGGCTGCGGTACATCTTACATCGCGCATAACTATACATATTACTCACGTCATACTGTCGTATGCGTGACAATGTTATTTAAGCTAGTGCACTTATCAAGGTCCTACATGACGCAACACGACTAGTTCCCTTCAGTCTAAGAGCACTCCATCATACATATCATACAACGCACGGACGTTCTTCTGCACCATCTCTAGGTGGACTCGGAAGGACCTGGATAGGCTGGCCAAGGGAAAGTCCTAGATGAGGAGCTGGGGAGTCCATTTCCTCTAGCACACGCACTAGGCGGACTACACGAGACGGCGAAGCACGAACTGGGCTAGCAGGCATCGCAGCTCTAATGGGTGCAGGAGCAATGACTTGATTGAACTCCTCAACCGAAGGGAGCTGGCGGCGAAGCTGGGGCGGAGTGCACGAAGCAGAGGAAGATGGGCATGACCGAGGTGATGCGGGGCGAAGGAGCTCAGTCTTACTATGAGGACGAGTAAGGGCCTCCATGCGAGTAGCCACCAAGTAATCAACTAAGTCGTCAAAGGCTGACTCCAAGGCTATGAGGAATTGCACGAACATCCCAATAGCCTCATCTTCCTCTCCTTTGAGCAGGCAATAGCATAGGGGGTGTGTACGTGTCACACCCTGTTTTTTATATCACCTGTCGGTGTTGTAAAATTCTGAGCTTGTTAAAACTTTTTCAAAACTAATGTTGTGAGTGCCATGATTGACATTGTATGCTTGATCATGTGAGGTTTTGAAACCCTAAATTCCTTTTTGGTATTTTACTAATTCCAAAAACCTTGATAACCAAAGCTAAACCACCTTGAGTTGCACTACATGTCCTTGATAGCAAGCAATGCTACTACTCATATTTGGTAATCTGATTTTTACCTATTCTTAAATTTCAAAACCACAAAAATAATTATTATTGTGAGTATTTTCCTAATTAAATAACTTGTCCATTTCTAATGTTAGAATTGGTATTCCAACGTGGAAAAATACTTTTCTGCTTTGGAAAAATCTGATTAAATATAGAGATGATCAGAAGGACATATATTTTCCATACATAAGATTTTAAACCCCATTTTATATTATGTTTATTGGTTAAAACTTGTCCATTGGAGCTCAAATTTGGTGGAACTCCATGGTTTATCACCAAAACCAAACTTGTTAAGTCTCAGCACGAGTGGTGGGGTGCAACCCCCTATGACCACTGTCGAACACCTTCTGACAGATAGGAAAAAGCCACCTTAGCCACAGCTAAACCAAACTCCTTTGCTTCAAACTCTTAGATTAAGGCGCCAGCACCTATATCTAACCCCAGTCAACTGGCCCCTCACTAGTTCAAAGTGGAAATGCCGAAAAACCCAATTTAGACCTCTGTTCATGACTGACAGCACGAGTATTTCTTGCCTCCTTTGACCAGCCGAAGCTCCCACTAAAACCAAAGGGGTAGCCACACACCCAGTAAGTGCCAGGACATGCTAGACACGTCCAAAGTGCCTCAGAGCGCACCAGCATGCCGTGGCATGCCAAAACTGCGCTCTGGGCACGCTACAGGGAGTCACCGAGGTGGGGCGACGCCCTCGGCCAGTTCCAGCCTCTCCCGAGATGTACAACCTCCTCCCCGACAGCCCCTCTGCCTCGGGAAAGCCTCAGGGCCCCTCCTCTCTCTCTCCGCAGCAGACGGTTCGGGGAGTCCAATACCACATCATGAGACCGTGGTTTCAACCCCAACGTCTCTCTGCACCCCCATGCGCGCCACAGTGAGTCACCGGTGCTCCCGAGTCTGCTAACCATCATGGGCCCATAAATAGCCCTCCCCTTCGCTCTAGCACCCCTCAGATAGCTTCCCACAACCACTAGCACCTCGCTAGCTACCCCAGCGAACCAGCAGAGCCCCGTTGCTCGAGATCGACCGAGGCCCCTCCGCCTCGGAGCTCCAGTTGATCTCCGGCTAAACGACGGCTCGTGCGCACCTCGACCCCCCAATCTGACCCCCTTGACCCCAGGAAGCTTTCCCCTAACTCGCCCGAGCCTTTCCGTGTCTCTAGCCACCCCCTCGAACACTTCCCGACACCACTCCGCCACGGTCTCCTCGTCGCCAGCGAACCCCTGCCTCCCCGTCGTCGTTTCAACCACCAGCAGGTAGGCAACGGTCTGGCAAACTATTCTCGTGCCCATTGGAGCTTGAGCACGTCGGCAACCACGTCGATGTGCTCCTCCTCCTCTCTGGCTGGAGGTAAGACACGACCCCCACAAATGTACCCCACCTGTCGGTTGCCCAGCCTCCTCCCCCGCGCTGGCCTCGGCCACTAACCGCAGGGCCCCGGGCGTTAGGTTCAAACCTAAATGCGCGCGCGCCTGGGCAGGCCGTCGGCTGGCCATGGGCCAGCCCAGCAATGGGCCAAGCCAATCCTGGAGCGGGCCTGTGTTTTTCTTTTATTTTTAAACCAGGATTTCTAAGATTTTTATAAAAACATTTAACCAATGTAAAAATATAATTCTTCCACTCTTATTCGTCTAAAAATGTGTAGTATTTAATGATATGCTTGGATGAATTTTCCCAGCAACTAATTTATTTTACAATATTAAAAAGGGCTAAAATGGAATAGTTTTGCTTCTGCTTGGTTGTTTTTAAAAATATTCCTTCAAGGAAAATTTAGGCAAGTATTTTTAAAGTGATATCTTATCTTTATCAGAAATAGGGAGCATTTTGAAAATTACTGTGTGGACAGTTTCTGTGTGAGCTATTTCTTATTTATTGTTTTATCGATGATAGAAAACCCGTATGACAATGGAATCGGAGCGAAAGACCTCAAAGACCCCGGATACTTAGCTGACCAAGGCAAGCAGCCCTTTGACCATGACTGAGCATATGTTACTTTGCATGATAGAATAGCAAGTATTCCTGTTGCATATGATCATAAGTGCCGGTAATCATTTCATATGATTTTACCGAAGGCTCCTCCGTAGTACTTTGCATTGAGCTTGACTCTACCCGCTTAGGTTCATGCTAATACCATGTTGACAAGTAAAGATAGTAGTAGTAGTTCTATCATAAGCATGATGTTGTCACAAAGTAAGAGTTTATGAAAACCCCGTCGGGTGCCACTAATGCCCTAGGGTGATGATGAGTTAGGAGGTCACTTTTGGTGAAGTGATGCACCCGGTATATGTGTGAGTAAGGTTTCGGAAATGGGATTAGATTTATGATGTGTCGACCGTTCCAACCTTACCAGTATGACCACGTTACCCCTTATAGGACGGGGCTATGTTAGTTACTCTGGTTGGTGCTAGCAACGAGCCAAATTACTAGTGGCGGGAGTGATTGTAGTCACTCTCGTGATGGGGTCGTGCCGGGTAGGACGACTATGCCATTTTTATGAGTTCCAGTCACACCGTTGGTCCCCGCATGGTCGGTACTATCCAAAGATGGTCCTCGTAAGACGTACGACATGTTAGCTGGGTACCAATCGAGTGGACCTCTTTGTCTAGTTTCGTCAGGGGAAAGGCATTGATCGGGTACTTACCTCGGGTATGTGATATACCGCGAGTCTTGGATGACACGGAAGTTTGCCGGATCTCGTGGGTCCAGCATACTACCTCTGTAGAGTGTAAACTATTCGAATAGCCGTGTCCACGGTCAAGGACAGTTGGGTAATCCTGCTTAAACTACATCCTGATATTTCCGCATAAACCAAGTGTGTGAGTGAGTGTGTGTGGTGTTGGAAAAAGGTGTTGTTATGGAAGTAATAATATGACCAAGTTTGGTGACTTGGCATATAGGGTGAACCCGGATGGTTCAGCCCTCCACAGATGCATTGAGGATATGACCAAGTTCGATAACTTGGCAAATAGGGTGAACTCGAATGGTTCAGCCCTTAGCAGACACGTGATATCTGTAATCTGTTCTTCAAGAGTGATTCTTTAAATTGATGCATAAACAATGATCATTCCACCCCGATGAGTTATACTAGAAATGCATGATATTGTTATCCTTCACTTTCATTGTTCATATCATGGGCTGTTTGCGAGTACACTCAAAGTACTCATTGGCTTGCCACTGGTTATGTTATTGACCAGACATGGAAGGACCGGAGTTTGGAGATGAGTACGTCTTCGGCGACACCCCTGCGAACTAGGACGCTTCCGAATCAGAATGCATGTCGGTCTAGGCTTGATAGCATGGGCACCCGCTTAGCCCCTTTGTTTTTCCGCTATTAGTGTACTCGTGTGATTTGGCCTTAGGCCCTGTCTTGTGAACTTGACCCTTCGGTCACGTAATGTAATAATAATCGGTACTCAGATGTAAGACTCTTTATTCAGTATCTCTGTTCGGTGAGCATTGATCTCTGGGATCACTGAGCACGGCTATTCTCGACTAGTAAGTCGGGGTCCCCACACAGCTGGTATCAGAGCCATCCTGACTATAGGAAGCCTTAGGTAGCATGGGCGATAGTCGGACAATTAGTGCACATAGATTGACCCGAGAACCGCACCCACTATATATTTCTAACCCTCTCCTCTACACCATATAGATGGCTACCGTACCCGGGACGCTTCTGGAAATGGGCTTCCCTCTGCTTTTGAGTGATAGCCTCGAGAAGTGTCAAGTGCGTCGCACGCCCGTCTTTCTCTACCACGAGCACTGGGTCAACGCCGACACCAAGGAGTATCACGTGGACGTGATAGTGAAGGCTAATGACTCCCCAACTAGCTGGTTCTTTGAAGGGCCACAAATGGAGGATCAGATGTTGGCCGTGGAGACTGCAGCACGAGAGGCACTCGTGCGACTCCGCGACATCCTTCCTGAGATGGCGAACGAACCTAGTACTCGTCACTTACCTTTTGTTAAGGATAAGATAGACGGAAGCTGGACAATCAACCCCTCATCTGAGGACGGGATGCCATTAAGGTTTTAGACCTACTTCAGCCTCTCCTCAGACACCTTGACGCATCTTTTTGTTAAGGAGTCAACTAGGATTCGCCAAGAGCTGCACCAAGTTAAGGACCTACTTCATATGGAGAAGATGAAGAACAGCAAGGTGAAGAAAGAAGGAGAACCTGTGATATCACCTGGCTTTGCTTTCCGAGGAGGAATACCCCCGCTTCAGGTTGTTCCTCTTCAGAGTCGACGCTTAACCGCAGAAGAGTACACCGAGCTTTTCGCTACTTCACCAACCAAGAGACGTCGAGATGGTTTACTTCCTTCCCCTACCCCTTCGAGGAAGGGAATCACTAATGAAGATGAAGACGGAGATGAAGACGAAGATGAAGATCCCACAGAGCCGGCTTATCAAACCGTGCAGTCGATCGCATAGCAGCGTAGGATGTACCGAACGTAGGAGTTCTTGTATCAGGATTTTATGACCCGAATGTTGTGTGAACCTGTTGGATGCAAGTCGCATTCTGCCTTGAGCATCTTGTGAGCGACTGCATCGCTTGCTTTAAATTAATGCAGTAGTTCTTTCAAAAATATTTGTCATAAAACCTTGCACACTAGCACACACACCACACCCCCCTTTACTAGAACGTCATCCCTTTCGAGCGCAACCGGTTCAGCAGAATTTGACATGTCTACTCCCGTGACAGGATGGTGAATGCAACTCGCAATAGCACTTTCGGCAACCCCGGCTCTACCTCTTCAGGACAGCGGCAGGGAACCGGAGGGGAAGCTCAAGTTGGAGATCACCATGTGTAGCAAGATGATATACCTCCACCGCCGCCTCCCCCTGAAAGCTTCACGATGCCTTAGTTCCTTCAAGCTCTTCGGGAGGAGCGTCAGGCCAACAATGCCGCTATCCGGCAGCTGGCTCAAACTTTGGTGAACCACCCGCCTCAGAATGGGAATGGAAACGGTCGCTCAACTCTCTCTGAGTTTATGCGGACTACGCCGCCCATATTCAGGGAGACGACTGAGCCCTTTGATGCTGATGACTGGATCCGCACTATCGAAGACCTTCTCGCGTTGGTCAAGTGCACTGACGACAACGAGAAAGTTCTGTATGCAAGCCACTGTCTCAGAGGCACAGCCACAGCCTAGTGGGATGGATTTCAGATCATGCGAGCCGGGCAAGTCATCACTTGGGCCGTGTTCAAGGATGGATTCCGCACCGCTCACATTCCTCCGGGGATGATCACCATTAAGAAGTGGGAATTCCAAGCCTTAAGGCAAGGAGTATTTGCATAAGTTCAACCTTCTATCAAGGTATGCACCTGAAGATGTCAGCACTGAGGCTGCGAAAGTGGAGCGCTTTATGGAAGGACTACAACAGTCACTCCAATATCAACTGGTTGTTTGTGAATGTCGAGCCTTCAGTGACCTGGTTAATAAGGCTCTTATGTTGGAAGACAAGCGTTGTGCAATGGACGACACCCGTAAGCGCAAGCTGATAAGTAGTGGAGGACCAATCAACTCAAAACCACGACCATGGTAGTCAGCCCCAGCAAGACCCAACTATCAGCAGCAGCAGTACAAGCATCCAACATTTCGCCAGAATTACCAACCTCAGCAAGTCAGCGTCAAGCCAGCAAGCACTCCGCCAAACAACGGTGGGGCAAGACCAACCTTCCAGTGCAAGTTACCTGTTTCGGGTGTGGACAACCAGGGCACTATTCCAGGCAGTGCCCCAATAAGAAACCCGATGTTCCGTGCCCCAATGTGCCAAATCCAGGCCAAGGAGCACCAGGCAGGAACCAGGCTCCCCGCAATCAGCAGTATCACAGCAAGGGGCCGATTAATCATATTTCCGCGGAAGAGGCACAGGAAGACCCGGACTGCATTCTGCTTACGTTCCTCGTCAACTCTACCCCAGCAACCGTATTGTTTGATTGTGATGCTTCACATTCCTTTGTTACGCAAAAGTTTGCGGAAAAGTGTGGTATAGAACCTACCTTTCGTCGTGGGCATATGGCAATTCAAACCCCGGGAGCAGTTTTGAGGACCAACCTAGGGTGTAGAAAGGTTGGGATAGTTATCAATGGGACGAGCTTCTCAGCGGATCTCATTGTGCTTAAGCCGCAAGGCCTAGAAGTAATCATCGGTATGGACTGGTTGGCCAAGCATCAGAGTATCTTGGACTGTGCTAACAGGGCCATTACCATGACAACTGACCAAGGGGTCAAAGTCAAGTATGTCTCTGAGCCAGTACCCACTCGAGTGCCACGAGTTAACAACCTATCAGAGGAAGGACTCGACCGAGTGCCAATAGTCTGTGAGTACCCGGATGTCTTTCCTGATGAGCTACCAGGGATGCCTCCTGACCGAGACATCGAGTTCATCATCGAACTCATGCCCGGATCAAGGCCTATCTATAAGAAGCCTTACAGGATGGGATCTGGAGAGCTAGCAGAGTTGAAGAAGCAACTGGATGAGCAACTCAGGAAAGGGTTTATTCGTCCAAGTGTGTCACCTTGGGGATCACCTGTTCTCTTTGTGTCCAAGAAGGATGGGACAATCCGACTATGCGTCGATTACCGATCACTTAATGAGGTCACGATCAAGAATGAGTATCCACTCCCCAAGATTGACGACTTGTTCGACCAGCTTAATGGAGCAAAGGTATTCTCTAAGATCGACCTTCGATCTGGATATTACCAACTAAAGATTCGACCCGAAGACATTCCGAAGACGGCATTTGTGACCCGGTACGGTCTGTACGAATGCACTGTCATGTCCTTCGGATTGACGAATGCCCCGACTTACTTCATGTACCTCATGAATAAGGTCTTCATGGAGTATTTGGACAAGTTTGTCGTTGTATTCATTGACGACATATTAATCTTTTCCAAGTCTACAGAAGAGAATGAGCAACACTTGAGGTTAGTATTGGAGAAGCTTCGAGACCACCAACTGTATGCCAAGTTCAGCAAATGCCAGCTTTAGCTGAACGAAGTTGGATTCCTCGGTCATACCATGACGGCAAGTGGGTTGGCAGTGGATCCCTCTAAGATTACCACGATAACTAGCTGGGAATCGCCAATCGACGTGAAGGAAGTCAGGAGCTTTCTCGGACTCGCAGGATACTACCGCAAGTTCGTAGAAGGATTCTCCCACATCGCGCGACCTATGACTCAACTCTTGAAGAAAGGCAAGAAGTTTGAATGGACGCCAGAATGTGAGGCAAGCTTCCAAGAGTTGAAGAAGAGGCTAACCACCGCCCCGGTATTGGCCACTCCACATATCAGCAAGGAGTTCGTGATATACTGTGATGCCTCCAGGACCGGGCTAGGTGGGGTTCTAATGCAGGATGGCAGGGTTGTGGCATACTCGTCGCGGCAACTGCGCCCGCATGAGGAGAATTATGCCACCCATGATCTCGAGTTGGCAGTAGTAGTGCATGCCCTGAAGACATGGCGACATTACCTTCTCCGGAAGCGAAGTATATTTTCACCCAAGGGGAATTGAATATGAGGCAACGGAGATGGTTGGAGTTAATCAAAGACTACGACCTCAGCATTCAATATCACCCTGGTAAGGCAAATGTAGTGGCTGATGCCTTGAGTCGGAAGACCAACACCTTAAACGTCATGCTTAAGGAAAGGCAGCCCAACTTATACGAAGAATTTGAGAACTTCGGATTGGAGCTAGTGGAACCAGGATTCCTAGATAACCTCGAAGTCAAGCCAACGCTGGAAGACGACATCAAGAAGGCCCAGAAGGGTCACAAGAGCATCGAAGGTATCAAGAAGAAGATTCCAGAAGGCAAGGCCCTAGGATTCTTGGAGGATTATCAAGGAGTGGTGTGGTTTGGGAAACATTTATGCGTACCCAACAAGGCTGAACTCAAGGAACTCATCCTACTGGAAGCTCATGATACACCCTACTCCATTCACCCCGGTGGTACCAAGATGTACCAAGATCTCCGAGAAAGATCTTGGTGGCACGGTATGAAGAGGGAAATCGCGTCGTATGTGGCCAAGTGCGTTGTGTGTCAGCAAGTTAATGCTGAGCATCAGCGACCTGCAGGACTGCTACAACCTCTCCAGGTGCCGGAATGGAAGTGGGACAAGGTAGGGATGGATTTCATTACTGGCCTACCAAGGTCTAGCAAGGGCCATAACTCGATATGGGTTGTTGTCGACCATTTGACCAAAGTGGCCCATTTCATCCCTGTCAACACCACTTATGACGGGAACAAGTTAGCTAGTCTCTATATCGAGCGCATAGTAAGCCTTCATGGAGTTCCCAAGGAGATTGTATCTGACCGAGGCACGCAGTTCACCTCAAGGTTTTTGAGGAAACTTCAGGAAGCCCTCGGTACCAAGCTCTCTTTCAGTACCGCCTTCCACCCGCAGACGGGAGGACTGACGGAAAGGGTGAATCTGATAGTCAAAGGTATGGTTCGCGCATGCGTCCTAGCGCACGGAGCCAAATGGGAAGACTGTCTGCCGTTCGCTGAGCTTTCATACAACAACAGCTACAAGTCTAGTTTCCAGATGGCCCCGTTCGAAGTGTTGTACGGACGAAAATGCCGCACCCCGCTCAACTGGTCAGAAACCGGAGATGGGCTGATTTTCGGACCAGAAGTTTTGCACCGGGCAGAAGAGAAGGTGCAACTAGTCCAAGAAAATCTAAAGGCAGCCATGTCGCGACAAAAGAGTTATGCAGACTCTCGCCGCAGGAATGTGGAGTTCATTCCCGGAAATCTGGTGTACCTCTGAGTCACACCTCTTAAGGGAACCAAGCGTTTCCATGTTAAGGGGAAGCTCGCTGCAAGGTTCATCGGGCATTCAAGATCACGGCAAGGCGTGGAGAGGTCGCTTATCAGCTGGAATTACCTCCGGAACTTTCGGGTGTGCACAACGTTTTCCATGTGTCACATCTTCGAAAGTTTCTCAAGACGCCAAGTCGTTCCGATCCTTATAAGGACATTGATCACCAGGCCATTGATCTTCAGTCTGATCTCACCTATTGCGAGAGGCCAATCCGCATTCTGGATGAAGCAGAGCGATGCACTCGAAGCCGCACCATCAAGTATTTCAAGGTTCAATGGAGCAACCACACCGAAGTCGAAGCCACATGGGAGCGTGAAGACTACCTCCGATCTAAGTTTCCAGACCTTTTTAGCACCTATCTTAGGAATCTCGGGGACGAGATTCTTGTAAGGGGGATAGGTCTGTCACACCCTGTTTTTGCTATCACCTATCTGTGTTGTAAAATTCTGAGCTTGTTAAAACTTTTTCAAAACTAATGTTGTGAGTGCCATGATTGACATTGTATGCTTGTATGCTTGATCATGTGAGGTTTTAAAACCCTAAATTCCTTTTTGGTATTTTACTGATTCCAAAAACCTTCATAACCAAAGCTAAACCACCTTCAGTTGCACTACATGTCCTTGATAGCAAGCAGTGCTACTACTCATATTTGGTAATCTGATTTTTACCTATTCTTATATTTCAAAAACACAAAAATAATTATTTTTGTGAGTATTTTCCTAATTAAATAACCTGTCCATTTCTAAGGTCAGAATTGGTATTCCAACAAGGAAAAATACTTTTGTGCTTTGAAATAATCTGATTAAATTTAGAGATGATCACATGGACATATATTTTCCATACATAAGATTTTAGACCCCATTTTATATTATGTTTATTGATTAAAACTATAAAAGCTATTTCTGTCTGTTTTGGCATTTTGAAATATTTCCAAAGGAAATATTCTCAATAAATTCCTAGAAAATTCCAGTGATGTCCCTAAGCCATGTATGGAGTCCACATAAATTTTCACCATGATCAAAGGTGGATAAGGACCCCAAATACCCCAAAAACCCTGTGTGTCCAGAATCAAGTTAGAGCAACTCTACATAGCAAAGTTTGTCCAATGAGGCTAAAACTTTGCAGGAGTGCCTAATACCTCAAATGAGGGTTCTACACCAAAAATGGGATTTGTGGGACTTAGTTTTCCCACACTCCCTTTGGAAGGAATAAATCTTGTCATATTAGAGTGATTTCAAGTTTACAAAGCTAAACTTGTCCATTGCATCTCAAATTTGGTGGAACTCCATGGTTTATCACCAAAACCAAACTTGTTAAGTCTCAACACCTGTGGTGGGGTGCAACCCCCTGTGACCACTGTCGAACACCTTTTGACAGATAGGAAAAAGCCACCTTAGCCACTGCTAAACCAAACTCCTTTGCTTCAAACTCCTACATTACGCAGCCAACACCTGTATTCGGCCAAGCTTGCGCGGCCACGAATGCACGGCTCTCCTCTCTCTCTCTCTCTGCAGCACACGGTTCGGGCAATCCAATACCACGTCCTGAGATCGTGGTTTCAACCCCAACGTCTCTCTGCACCCCCATGCGCGCCACGGTGAGTCACCGGCGCTCCCGAGTCTGCTCACCACGGGCCTACAAATAGCCCTCCCTCTCGCTCCAGCACCCCTCAGATAGATTCGCCGCAACCACAGGCACCTCCCTAGCCACCCCAACGAACCAGCAGAGCCCCGGTGCTCGAGATCGACCGAGGCCCCTCCGCCTCGGAGCTCCGGTCAATCTCCGGCTACACGACGGCTCCTGCGCCCCTCGACCCCCCAATCTGACCCCTTTGACCCCACGAAGCTTTCGCCTAACTCGCGCGAGCTTTTCCGTGTCTCCAGCCACCCCCTCGACCACTTCCCGAAACCCCTCCGCCACGGGCTCCTCGTCGTCGGCGAACCCCTGCCTCCCCGTCGTCGTTTCGACCACCTGTAGGTAGGCGACGGTCTGGCGAACCCATTCCCGTGCTCATTGGAGCTTGAGCACGTCGGCAACCACGTCAGCGTCCTCCTCCTCCTCTCTGGCTGGAGGTAGGAGACGACCCCGACAAGTGTACGCCACCTATCGGTGGCCCAGCTTCCTCCCCCGCGCTGGCCTCGGCCACTGACCGCAGGGCCCCGCGCGTCAGGTTCAAACCTGATGGCGCGCGCGCCTGGCAGGCCGTCGGCTAGCCATGGGCCAACCCAGCTCTGGGTCGGGCCAGGCCAGGAGTTGGCCTGTGTTTTTCTTTTATTTTTAAACCTGGATTTCTAAGATTTTTATAAAAACATTTAACCAGTGTAAAAATATAATTCTTCCACTTTTATTCTTCTAAAAATGTGTAATATTTAATGATATGCTTAGATGAATTTTCCGAGCAACTAATCTTTTTTACAATATTAAAAAGGGGTAAAATGGAATAGTTTTGCTTCTGCTTGGTTGTTTTTAAAAATATTCCTTCAGGCCTTGTTTAGTACTAGTGTATTTTAGGGAATTTGTAGGGATTATCCCGGTCAAACCCCTCAATCCCCACACATCCCATAACACCATTTGGTCCTAGTGTATTTGACATGTTTCATCCCCACATTTCCACTCAAATCCCCAAACTATAGTACATTTTTCTCAATACCAAATACACTACCCGTACCTAGTGTATTGGGGATAAATGGGGATTTGAAGGGATTGGGTGAAGGTTGGGATTTCACCCAATCCCTTGGAGGATTATCCCCACCAATCTTCTCAAAAACACTAGTACCAAACAAGGCCTCAAGGAAAATTAGGCAAGTATTTTTAAAATGATATTTTATATTTATCAGAAATAGGGAGCATTTTTAAATGACTTTGTGGACTATTTCTGTGTGAGCTATTTCTTATTTATTGTTTTATCGACGATAAAAAACCCGTGTGACGAGGGAATCGGAGCGGAAGACCTCGAAGACCCCGGATACTTAGCTGACCAAGGCAAGCAACCCTTTGACCATGACTGAGCATATGTTACTTTGCATGGTAGAATAGCAAGTATTCCCGTTGCATATGATCATAAGTGCCGGTAATCATTTGATATGCCGAAGGTCCTCCGGAGTACTTTGCATTGAGCTTGACTCTACCCCCTTAGGGTCATGCTAATACCATGTTGACAAGTAAAGATAGTAGTAGTAGTTCTATCATAAGCATGATGTTGTCACAAAGTAAGAGTTTATGAAAACCTCGTCGGGTGCCACTAATGCCCGAGGGTGATGATGAGTTAGGTGGTCACTTTTGGTGAAGTGATGCACCCGGCATTTGTGTGAGTAAGGTTTCAGAAATGGGATTAGATTTATGATGTGTCGACCATCCAAACCTTACCAGTATGACCACGTTACCCCTTATGGGACGGGGCTATGCTAATTACTCTGGTCGGTGCTAGCAAAGAACCACATTACTAGTGGCGGGAGTGATTGTAGTCACTCTCGTGATGGGGTCGTGCTGGGTAGGACGACTATGCCATTTTTATGAGTTCCAGTCACACCGTTTGTCCCCCCATGGTCGGTACTGTCCAGAGTTGGTGCTCGTAAAACAAACAACATGTGGGCTGGTTACCAATCGAGTGGACCTCTTTGTCTAGTATCGTCAGGGGAAAGGCATTGATCGGGTACTTACCTCGGGTATGTGATATACCGCGAGTCATGGATGACACGGAAGTTTCCCGGATCTCGTGGGTCCAGCGTACTACCTCTGCAGAGTGTAAACTATTCGAATAGCCGTGTCCACGGTCAAGGACAGTTGGGTAATCCTTCTTAAACTACATCCTGATATTTCCGCATAAACCAAGTGTGTGTGAGTGAGTGTGTGTGGTGTTGGAAAAAGGTGTTGTTATGAAAGTAATAATATGACCAAGTTCGGTGACTTCGCATATAGGGTGAACCCGGATGGTTCAGCCCTCCACTGATACATTGAGGATATGACCAAGTTCGATGACTTGGCATATAGGGTGAACTCGGATGGTTCCGCCCTAAGCAGACACGTGATATCTGTAACATGTTCTTCAAGGTAATTCTTTAAATTGATGCATAAACAATGATCATTCCACCCCAATGAGTTATACTAGAAATGCATGATATTGTTATCCTTCACTTTCATTGTTCATATCATGGGCTGGTTTCGAGTACATTCAAAGTACTCATTGGCTTGCCACTGGTTATGTTATTGACCAGACATGGAAGGACCGGAGTTTGGAGATGAGTACGTCTTCGGTGACACCCCTGCGAACTAGGACGCTTCTGAGTCAAAATGCCTGTCGGTGTAGGCTTGATGGCATGGGCACCTGCTTAGCCCCTTTGTTTTTCCGCTATTAGTGTACTCGTCTGATTTGGTCTTAGGCCCTGTCTAGTGAACTTGACCCTTCGGTCACGTAATGTAATAATAATCGGTACTCGGATATTAGACTCTTTATTCAGTATCTGTATTCGATGAGCATTGATCTCTGGGATCACTGAGCACGGGGATTCTTGACTAGTAAGTCGGGGTCCCCACAGTACGAATGTGGCATGGAAGGTAGTGATAAGGACGAGTCTTCATCACTGGGAGGGTGTCCCGAATACGGGCAATTGCCTCCCTATCTGCCATCTGAATAGCCTGCCTCTCCGTAGGCATGGCTATCCCGACAAAGCAAAGACGACGAGCCTCCGGTCGCCCACCAATAAAATGCACCGACGCCTGATGCATAGTCAGGGAGTCACTGATTTTGTGATGGTGCAACGTATACGAGGTACGAGTCATCGGTCCAATCGCGATCTTGGCAATGACTTAAAGAAGTTGCAAAAATCCTGCCGGCTCGTTCGCATACACGTGAGACGGGCAACCGCTGCCATCCATCTACAAAGTAGACAAAATTTCCATATAGTCATAACATAAATATATGTTGACTAACAGAAAAATATCTAAAGTATGCAGAATAATAAAAACAGTTAATCCGGTTAGCAATCGTGCCTAGTAGTTTCCTACAGTCAGCGTGGCTCTAATACTAAGGTTGTGAGGACCGGTTTTTGAATAAATTAATTTATTGGAAATCAGCCATGAATATCACGAGTGTAGAAAAATATTCCACACTTATACACTCATCTTGATACAGAAAAACAGTAGTACTTAATATTAAAGAGAGTAGAGCAGAGGTCGCTCTAGAAATTATTACAACATGTCCAAGTCTCACACGGACGGATATATTATAGTGGCAATGGGATAGCTCTACTGCTTGTAATAAAGGGGGCATGTCACATCAGAGTAACGTGACATGACAAGTACTACTATGCGCCAAGCATCAGAGTGGGGCTTGACGATTTATTCGTGTTGGCGGAAGTGGTGAAATAATATATCAGCGGACTCCAAGATCATAAGAATAACTAGGACTCCTCTAGACGTCAGGCTAACTTTCGAACTCATCATCCATGAGGTCTCCTTCATCCATATCTGGCCACATCAACAAGCGAGTGAGTACTTCAAAAAGTACTCTCAAACAGTATGCACAAAAGATGAGATGCATGGAACAAAATTTTAATATGCATTGTTCAGGTCATAATTTATCACAATAGAAATGTTAATAATAGTTAAGTTAGTGGATAAGTCAGGCGGTAATCCACTCGAAATACCCAAACAGAAAAATAAAATGCACCAATCGGGTGTCTGGAGCGACGCCTCGAAATGTTAATAGGGAAATAAATTACCACCGTCGGGCGTCTAAGCGACACCTCATATAGGGCATCAAATAAATAAAAAGCCAAAGTCGGGTGTCTCAGAGACACCACAGAAAGGGCATAAAATAAATAACAAGCCGCAGTCGGGCGTCTTAGCGATGCCACATAGAGGGCATAAATTAAATAACAAGCCGCAGTCGGACGTCTTGGCGACGCAGAAAGGGGATAAAATAAATAAGAAGCCGCAATCGGGCGTCTTAGCTACACCGCAAAAAGGGCATAAGTAAATAACAAGCCATAGTCGCGCGTCTTAGCGACACCGTAGAAAGGGCATAAAATAAATAACAAGCAGCAGTCAGGCGTCTTAGCGACGCCACAGAAAGGGCATAAAGAAGTAAAGGATTACCCGACTGGTACAACCAACTTCCAGGATAAACTTAGAGTCACAATGTTAATAGTACGTTTTCCACAACACTGTTAGATGTCCACAACCATCATATTTAAACCATACTTGTGCTCCAGCAACCGACTCTAAGACCGACACTTGACTTGTCAAACGACCATCCTTGACTGTGGACACGGTACTCGAATAGTTTTGACTCTGGAGAGGGTGTACTCTTTACCCATAGCTCACAGGTTCTGATAGTCAATATGACCAGGAATCAGCTTCTTTCCCATCTGCCATCATAGACGGCAAAGACTAAATCCCGGACGGCAAAGACTAAACCACAGACGGCAAAGAATCTCACGGCCGGCAAAATTTCTGCGTCAACCTACGACGGCATAGGACCTTCTTTGCCGTTTGTCCCCCCAAAGAGGACGGCAAAGCTCTTTGCCGTCAGCTTTCCATAGGAGCAGTCGGCAAAGTGCTCGAGACGGCAGCCGACAGGCGTTGCCTCCGTTAGGGGTTAACGGAGGCTTTGCCGTCTGCCTCCCCCTTATTCTTTGCCGTCTGCCTCCCCCTTATTCTTTGTCGTTTGCTCCCCCTTATTCTTTGCCATCCGCCTCCTCCTCCTCCCCCCCTCCACTCTTTGCCGTCTGCCTCCTCCTCCCCCCTCCTCTGTGCCCTCTTCTTTGCCGTCTGCCCACCCTGGAGGCAGACGGCAAAGAGCCTATATAGATACCCCACGATGCACAGCTGGGTGCCATGTGGCACCTTTGCAATCTGCCAGCTGATGGCACAGGTCTTTGCCATCAGCTGGCAGACGGCAAAGAGCCCATATGGTACCTATTTTTTTTGTTTTATATTATTTCACAGCACATATATATATATATATATATTTGACAGCACATTTATATAATTCACCACACATATATGATATATAGTTCACCACACATATACTTGCCAACACATATATATAATTCACCACACATATATGATATACATATAAATCAATGTACATCCCCATATATCGAAAGAACCAACATACAAAGTATTGCACTGTTTATGCATATATACATATACATATAGTTCGACATTGTTCATCAACTCAAATGAAAACTAGATGATATACATATAAAGTTCATCCATCGACATTGTTCAACTCCATGAATGCCAGCTTCCATGCATGTAGTATATCCAATCTGCAAAAATGTGAATAATAAAGTCAGAAGAAGAACAAAATATGATGTTTTTGAGCTAATTATGTCATTTTTAGCGGAAAACAAGCTCAGAATATAATATTCATGAGCTAACCAAAGTTCTTATGCCATTTTTAGCTTATTATGGCATTTTGAAGCTAAATGGGTTAATTATGTCATTGTTGGGGAAATTAAAGCAAGGATAATATGAAAGAGGAGAAGAAAGAGGAAGAGGAGGAGAAGAAGAAGAAATCAAGAAGGAGGAGAAGGAGGACGAGGACGAGGAGAAGGACTAGAAGGTCCTTGGCCTTCTCCTCCTCCTCCTCCTCGTTCTCCTTCTTCTCTTCTTCTTCTTCTTCTTCTTTCTTTCTTTTCATTTTTCCTATTTATTCTCCTCTTGTTGGAGCTAAATTACCTAATTACGTCTTTTTGGAGCTATATGGGCTAATTATCCCATTTTAGAGGAAAACAAGCTAAGAATATAATATTCATGAGCTAACCAAGGTTCTTATGGCATTTTGAGCTTATTATGGCATTTTGGAGCTAAATGGGATAATTATGTCATTGTTGGGGAAATTAAAGCAAGGATAATATGAAAGAGGATAAGAAAGAGGAGGAGGAGGATAAGAAGAAGAAATCAAGAAGGAGGAGAAGGACTAGAAGGTCCTTGGCCTTCTCCTCCTCCTCCTCCTCCTCCTCCTCCTTCTCCTTCTTCTCTTCTTCTTCTTCTTCTTCTTCTTTCTTTTCATATTGCCTATTTCTTCTCCTCTTGTTGGAGCTAAATTACCTAATTATGTCTTTTTGGAGCTAACTGGGTTAATTATCCCATTTTAGAGGAAAACAAGCTAAGTATATAATATTCATGAGCTAACCAAGGTTCTTATGCCATTTTGAGCTTATTATGGTATTTTGGAGCTTAATGGGCTAATTATGTCATTGTTGGGGAAATTAAAGCAGGGATAATATGAAAGAGGAGAAGAAATAGGAGGAGGAGAAGAAGAAGAAGAAATCAAGAAGAAGGAGGAGAAGGAGGAGGAGGAGAAGGACTAGAAGGTCCTCCGCCTCCTCCTTCTCCTCCTCCTCCTCCTCCTCCTCCTCCTTCTCTTCTTCTTCTTCTTCTTCTTCTTCTTCTTTCTTTTCATTTTTCCTATTTCTTCTCCTCTTCTACTCTTGTTGGAGCTAAATTACCTAATTATGTCTTTTTGGAGCTAAATGGGCTAATTATCCCATTTCATAGGAAAACAAGCTAAGTATATAATATTCATGAGCTAACCAAGGTTCTTATGCCATTTTGAGCTTATTATAGTATTTTGGAGCTAAATGGGCTAATTATGTCATTGTTGGGGAAATTAAAGCAAGGATAATATGAAAGAGGAGAAGAAAGAGGAGGGGGAGGAGAAGAAGAAGAAATCAAGAAGAAGGAGGAGAATGAGGAGAAGGAGGAGGAGGAGAAGGACTAGAAGGTCCTTGGCCTTCTCCTCCTCCTCCTCCTCCTTCTCCTTCTTCTCTTCTTCTTATTCTTCTTCTTCTTCTTGTTCTTCTTCTTCTTATTTCTTTTCATTTTTCCTATTTATTCTCCTCTTCTCCTCTTGTTGGAGCTAAATTACCTAATTATGTCTTTTTGGACCTAAATGGGCTAATTATCCCATTTTAGACGAAAACAAGCTAAGTATATAATATTCATGAGCTAACCAAGGTTCTTATGCCATTTTCAGCTTATTATGGCATTTTGGAGCTAAAATGGCTAATTATGTCATTGTTGGGGAAATTAAAGCAAGGATAATATTAAAGAGGAGAAGAAAGAGGAGGAGGAGGAGAAGAAGAAGAAATCAAGAAGAAGGAGGAGAAGGAGGAGGAGGAGAAGGACTAGAAGGTCCTTGGCCTTCTCCTCCTTCTCCTCCTCCTCCTCCTCCTCCTCCTCCTTCTCCTTCTTCTCTTCTTCTTCTTCTTCTTTTTTTCATTTTTCCTATTTCTTCTCCTCTTCTTGGAGCTAAATTACCTAATTATGTCTTTTTGGAGCTAAATGGGCTAATTATCTCATTTTAGAGGAAAACAAGCTAAGTATATAATAATCATGAGCTAACCAAGATTCTTATGCCATTTTGAGGTTATTATGGCATTTCGGAGCTAAATGGGCTAATTATGTCTTTTTGGGGAAATTAAAGCAAGGATAATATGAAAGAGGAGAAGAACGAGGAGGAGGAGGAGGAGAAGAAGAAATCAAGAAGGAGGAGAAGGAGGAGGAGGAGAATGACTAGAAGGTCCTTGGCCTTCTCCTCCTCCTCCTCCTCCTCCTCCTCCTCCTTCTCCTTCTTCTCTTCTTCTGCTTCTTCTTTCTTTTCATTTTTCCTATTTCTTCTCTTCTTCTTGGAGCTAAATTAGCTAAGTATGTCTTTTTGGAGCTAAATGGGCTAATTATCTCATTTTAGAGGAAAACAAGCTAAGTATATAATATTCATGAGCTAACCAAGGTTCTTATGCCATTTTGAGGTTATTATGGCATTTTGGAGCTAAATGGGCTAATTATGTATTTTTGGGGAAATTAAAGCAAGGATAATATGAAAGAGGAGAAGAAAGATGAGGAGCAGGAGAAGAAGAAGAAATCAAGAAGAAGGAGGAGAAGGAGGAGAAGGAGGAGGAGGAGAAGGACTAGAAGGTCCTTGGCCTTCTCCTCCTTCTCCTCCTCCTCCTCCTTCTCCTTCTTCTCTTCTTCTTATTCTTATTTTATTTTAATTTTTCCTATTTCTTCTCCTCTTATCCTCTTCTTGGAGCTCAATTATCTAACTATATCTTTTTGGAGCTAAATGGGCTAATTATCTCATTTTAGAGGAAATCAAGCTAAGTATATAATATTCATGAGCTAACCAAGGTTCTTATGCCATTTTGAGGTTATTATGGCATTTTGGAGCTAACTGGGCTAATTATGTCTTTTTGGGGAAATTAAAGCAAGGATAATATGAAAGAGGGGAAGAAAGAGGAGGAGGAGGAGAAGAAGAAGAAATCAAGAAGAAGGAGGAGAAGGAGGAGAAGGAGGAGGAGGAGAAGGACTAGAAGGTCCTTGGCCTTCTCCTCCTTCTCCTCCTCCTCCTCCTCCTCCTCCTTCTCCTTCTTCTCTTCTTCTTCTTCTTCTTTCTTTTCATTTTTCCTATTTCTTCTCCTCTTCTCCTCTTCTCCTCTTCTTGGAGCTAAATTAGCTAACTATGTCTTTTTGGAGCTAAATGGGCTAATTATCTGACTTTAGAGGAAAACAAGCTCAGTATATAATATTAATGAGCTAACCAAGGTTCTTATGCCATTTTGAGGTTATTATGGCATTTTGGAGCTAAGTCGGCTAATTATGTCTTTTTGGAGCTAAATGGGCTAACTATGTCATTGTTGGGGAAATTAAGGCAAGGAGAATATGAAAGACGAGAAGAGAAACTTACCGTAGTGGTCATCAAGGAGGAGAAACACCTAGAGAATGGTCGTGCGATGCCGCTCAGGAGTTATTCTGCAGAATAGATATTTTGCAATGTCTCGGTTAGCATGATGACACTCAATTATTAATACTAGTTTATAATGAAACTCACCGTGCCAATCGAAGAGAAGACGAGCATCGGTGGAGGGACTTGACCGCTCTTCTCGCACAAACTCTGAAGAGTCGGTCGTATTAGTTAGTAATGAAACAGACATTACACACATGATTTGGCTAATGTGAAAAAAAACTTACCACAAAAAGCTCGTATAGGGCCTGTTGACCCGCCTCATTCCGGGACCTCTCCTCCTCAATCAATCGTGTCGTGGTCTGGTCCCTCTCATCAAGAGCAGCCTGACTTGCCAGTCTCTCTTTCTCAAGAGCAGCCTCAAGAGCAGTCTGGCTTGCCAATCTCTCTTTCTCAAGAGCAGCCTGGTTTGCCAATCTCTCTTTCTGAAGAGCAGCCTGAAACACCATTCCTCGTTACCACAGTAATGATCTATGGTGACACACATAATGAAATGGATGAAAGTGTTCTTAGTCCGTACAACTAACCTCGATGGCAAGTTCGACTGGCCGTGGACAACGCATTATCTCAGGACAGCTACTCGACTGGCGCGCCTTGATCTCCGGAAGAGTGAGTGGACAACGTATTATCCCATCTCCAATGGCTATCGATCCATGGGGCCTCCCGCCACCAGATATCATCACCAGCTCTGGATCTAAAGGTTCCTGGCTAGGGTTAAAGTCATCCCCTTTCGTAGCCTTCCCCGCGTCCTTGTATGCCACGAGCTTCTGGTGGGATGATATGTTGGTGAAGTTATTGGGATCATCCAGGTCAGACTCAGAGAATGCCTTCGCCTTCTTGTATGAGGCAGTATGGGCCATGCCATAAAGGTCGTACAAGTGTGGCATCTCCGTCTTATTGTGATGCGCCTAAAAGAGAGGAACAAAATATTAGCATCAAGAATGAATTGCATGAATCATGAAGCAAATCACATACCCAGTTTCGTCCAAACTGAAGTAAGTTGGCGCTGCCTTAATGGTGTGGCACACGAACCATTTGGCTACGCTGATCCTTCGCATCCTCGTGGACGGCTCGCTAGCTGCCTGTTTACCACTCATCAACCAACGCCTCCCAACAATCCATCTTATCCGCACACCATCTCGGGGGCACCTGTAAGTTATTAGAAAGAATTTTCAGCGCTATGCCTATGAATGAAATCAAGAAAACTACGTAGAAGGACTTAAGAATTGGTAATTACCTTCATGTATTGCTCCTTCTTCAGAAACTTTCCGCGGGAATCCTTCTTCTGCTTCTTAATACCACGCGTGGCGTAGTAATCTCGAATAGCCTGCGGCCGAGCCTCGTGGCGCAAGTTCTATAGTAACCGCCTACAGTCGGCCTCGAGAACCCTGGTCGCCTCCTCCTCATATCCATCCTCACACCTATTGAAGGTCTGCAATCAAACGTGAAAACACCGATTAGTACAATAATTAGCTATATTGTTAATTTCAGATTTTGTAAAAGGATAATTTACCCAAAAGCTCTTGATCACCATCTCGGCCCTCGTGTGGCACAATACACCATCTATAATCTCCTCCGACAGGGCCTGCGCAGCCTGGTAGTGCTCCCTGGAAAATCCTAGTGTAGGAACATGACCCTCACCAGGCAACGTGACAAACCCCGGGAAATTTGTCCGGCAAAGCACACCAAGGACGGAGTTCGGCCTGCGAACTCCAAGAGGGTGTACCCATCCCCTGCAGTATGATAAGGTCAATGCATTAGATATTTGAACAAACTTATAGGCAAAAGCTAAAAAAAGAGTAAATGTACTTACCTATCTCCTTCAGGTTTAATCATCGGCCTCTGCTCGCGGCTAGCCGGCGCGACCGGGAGACGTGTACTACCATGCTTGTACACGGTGGCCCCGTCCACCTACACATCGCCCTCACTATCCGTAAGCTCATCCCCGCCATCCCCACCCCCTGAGCCACCCGGACCCTCGGTCCAATCCGGCAACTCGGTACGATCCGGCCATGTCTCCCATCCGGGCCTCTCCACGTCGGGTGAAGCCTCCGGAACTGTAGTCTCCTCCGTCTGCTCCTGGGCCAAATGCACCTCGACCCGAGGCTACTCCTGGACCGGAATCTCATGGGACGAATGCCCGTCAACAACAGGCTCCTGGAACGGAGTCCCCGTAGCCTCCTCCGCAAACGGGTCGACCATAGTAGTCCTATGCTCGGGTGAATGAGCTGGTGGTGGTGGCGAGGACGGCTCAACAGTCCTCCTGGATCTTCTGCGGCTACCACCTCTCCCTGTACACTTGCCCTTCTTCCCTACCCGACGAGCACCTCTCCAAGTGGGCAATGCCACCAACGAAGAAGAACCCACGGGTGGTGTCGACAGACTGTCTGCCAAGGCTCTACGGAGAGATAAGGGTGGAAGGAAAGAACCACCCCTCGAGCGGGGCGCCTCGGAAGAACCCGTCGAGCGATCTGGACCACCACCCATCATCTTTCCACACCTGGTGACCTTCCATGATAAAGATTAAAAGAAATTAGTACAACATAAAAAAATTGAATAACTGACATGAATAATAATATGTACATGAATAATAAAGATTAAAAATATATATAATTTAAGTTGTCAATCTTACAAACTAATAATCATCATCAATAAATGCATCATCATCATCACTATCACGCATGTCTTCATGAATGACGTGCTCGTCGGGTTCAACGGCATGAAGTTGTGAAAGGCCTTCCTTTAATCATTGAAGCATTGACAGGTCATCCGCATCAGTAACCTCTACGAGTTCCAGGTCTTCTAGTTCCGGCTCAGCGCTGGAGTCGGATTCATTGTCGCTGTCTACTTCCATGTTCTTGGGTGAAGCACGGCGGTTCTTGAAACGTTTCTTGGAAAGACGTGTTTCTTGGAAGAATTCTCCATCATATGTGTCTGGGTTAATGTGAGGTTCATAATCCTGTTCATTTGGGAGAGGCGGTCTGACATGTGGCGGCACTTCATAAACAACATACAAACCTTCCAGATTCTTATCCGTTTGGCATGCCCACGGTAGATAGAAAACTTGGGTCACCTGTTGAGCCATAATATAGACATCGGGAACATCTAAATGGGTGTTTGGATTGACTTCGACTAGTCCTATATGTTCGTGAGTCCTTCTAGTCTTTTTCGGCTAGAACCAATAACATTTGAAGACTACGACGTTCGATGGGTTTTCACCATAGAATTGAAGTTCATAAATTGCTACAACTCTTCCATAATACTCGATAACACCTTCGCTGATAGCAGAGACACCACAATTTGTAGATTCCCGGTCGGGCATAGATAGCTCTTTGCCAAAGGTACGAAAGCGATACCCGTTGATGTTGTATTTCCCAAATGAACGGACCTTATAGTCAAAACCATTAGCGACTTGTCTCAATCCGGCGTCCATAGACTCTGAATTAGCCTACAAGTTAAATACGAAATGGTTGTTGCATTAGCCGCAAGTTATACCAAGAATGAAATGGTCCATTATTGATAATTACCGTTTGTTTGAACCAAGAGATGAAACCAGGATAGCCGCCTCCTGTCTTTGACAGAAGCTCATACGCTTCGACGGAATCATTTTCGATCACCGCTCCATCCGAGAATTTGACGACGTAATGGTTGTTTGAAATATCCGCGAATAAGAGCGGTTCAAATGAATTAGAAGTTACGGGAAAATGTGCCGAGAACTCACTCGATGTACGGCCGCACTTCTGTTAGGTGGTTGAAGATATACAACGAAATGTTCCGCCATTCTTCGACATCCAACGTTATTGGTTTCGAAGCACAGGCTGGTGCGAGCTTCCATTTGAATAGTCTGAGGTTGGACCCACCTTTTTTAGGGTCCGCATCATTCTGCCGAGGCTTCGGATTAGGCAAATGATGATTTTTGGCTTCGTAGTGTGCTGTCACAAAGTTTGCCACCTCCTCAGTAATGAATGCCTCAGCCATCGATGCTTCAATTCTACGCTTATTTTTACATTTAGCTCGAAAGGTCTCCTGCATCCTCTCAGTTGCATAGCACCAACGATCTTCCACGGGCCCACCCAATCTTGCCTCGGTCGGTAGATGTAAAATCAAATGCTGCATTGGATTAAAGAAGCCCGATGGAAAGATCTTCTCTAACTTGCACAACAACTCCGGTGCAAACTCCTCCAGGTCTTCTACCACGCTAGGCGACAACTCTTTCGCACAAAGAACATGGAAGAAATAGCTCAGCTTCGCCAGTACTAGCCATTCATCCTCAGGAATAAAGCCACGTAACATCACCGGCATTACCCGCTCTAGCCATATATGCCAATCATGACTCTTGAGACCAAAGATTTTTAATTTTTCAAGACTCGCTCCCCTCTTTAGATTCGCTGCATACCCATCGGGGAACATCAAGTGCATTTTGACCCACAAGATAATTTCCCTCATAGCTGGCCTTCCAAGATTGAACCAGGCCTTTGGCTTCGACCACTTCTACTTTCGTTTGCCTTCTCGCATGTTTTGTAACGGTCTATGACATAGTGTCTCTTCATCGACTCTAGCCTTAATATTATCCTTTGTCTTCCCATCTATGTTGAACAATGTACCAAAAATAGCCTCTCCGATATTATTTTCAGTGTGCATCATGTCGATATTGTGTGGAAGAAGGAGGTCTTTGAAGTAAAGCAGATACCAGAAGCATGGCTTGTGAGTCCAGGCGTGTTTTGAATTATACCCCTTGAAATACCCTGGACGCTCTGGATCAGGCTCGAGGGCGTTTAACTGATCCAGGATCTGTTGGCCTGTGAACGCAGGTGGTGCCAAGTTTTTGACAACTTTACCTTTGGTAAAGTTCTTCTTGTATTTTCTGAACTGATGGTCAGGATCCAGGAAGTGTCTATGCAAGTGAAAGGAAGAATACTTCCGACCTTCCTGCAACCAATGAAACTGAAGAGCTGCCTTGCATTGGGGGCACGAGAACCTTCCATGCACACACCATCCAGAGAATAGCGCATACGCTAGAAAGTCATGCATAGAGTACATGTACCACACATGCATTTTGAAGTTTTTTTTTCTAGCGGCATCGTATGTCTTGACCCCATTATCCCAAGCTTCTTCCAATTCATCCTTAAGCGGTTGCAGGTACGCATTCATATTCTTCCCCGAATAATTGGGCCCTGGAATTATCAACGTCAGAAATATGTTCTTTCTTTGCATAATCTGCCCGGGGGGGAGATTGAGTGGAATGACAAATACATGACAACAACTGTATTGGGTTGTCGTCATACCGAAGGGACTAAAACCATCCGTGGTGGCGCAGACTCGAGGATTCCTTGGATCTGCCGCTTTATCCTGATGCAATCCATCGAAATGTTTCCACGCTTCCCCATCCGATGTGTGTACCATCATCTTATTCCCATCCGCATCTAGTTCGGTTCTTTTGCCCAATTTGTGCCATGTCATCTGTCTGGCTGTCTCTTCGACCATGAAAAGACGTTGAAGTCTTGGTATGATTGGTATATACCGAAGAACACTAACTGCGATTTTGGTGGGCCTCTTCTCACCCATACCGTTGTCTACCAGAAGATACCTGCAAGATTCGCAATTGGGACAATAGTCCAAGTGTCCATACTACTTCCTAAATAAGACACATCCTTTCTCACATGCATCTATCTTCTTATAGGGCATCTTAAGTACACGAAGTATTTTGTCCGAGAGGTACAAGTTTGTAGGCATGACATGGCCTTTGGGTAGGAAGCGTCCAAATAGTGTCATCATCGCGTCGTAGCATTCTCTTCCCAAGTTGAACTGAGCCTTCAGAGCCATTACTTGTGCAATTGCATCCAGCTGACACAGCTCAGTGTGCTCATGGAGAGGACGTTTTGAAGACTCCAACATTTCATAAAAGGCCTTTGCAGATTCCTCCATCTCATCTTCCAAATCCCGAGCATCATCAAAGTCTTGCACCATGTCTTCGATCCCGGTACCATGCTCGTCCGTGCGATGACGGACCACCTCAGCTCTTGTGCGTTGTATAGACTCACCATGAAATGTCCACACCGTATAATTAGGCTTAAAACCCCTCCTCTGAAGGTGTTTAATCATTACAGCCTCTATCGTCTTTTTATAGTTGTCGCATCCAGGACAGGGGCAATAGTTTCTTTCCTCGCCATTTGTGAATGCGGCTTTCACAAATTCCTTTGTTTTTACAAACCATTCTTTCGTCATCTCTTTCTGACTAGGGTGACCGGTATACATCCACGCACGATCACTCATCTTGCGTAGCTACTAAAGACAGAAGAAATATATTTATATATAATTTAGCATTTATAATCATCGGTTAATTAGGTTCGCCATTTTTATTACGTCCAGGTAACCTACACGCTAATAGGTAAAGATAGGTCCTAATCCCACCCGAGTATGTGTAGATTGGGTTCGTTTTCCCATGCTCTGCTCCGGATCCAACGCAAAATTTCGGCAGCACCTCCCCACTGTTCTCCTGATACACGTCTCCGCAATACACAGAGAGGATGTGCATCCGGAGAACAACAGGGAAGCACTGACGAAATTCCGCATCGGATCCAGAGCACAGCATACGGGAAAACGAACCCAATCTACACATACTCGGGCTGTCCATGGATAATGTTGGACAATTCGAAAGGATGGCGGTTATAAATATGCAAAGACATGCATATTTATAGATGTCGCCCTTTCGAACGGGAGACGCATACTGGTCACGCATAGTGATAAAATAATTGAATTACCTAAATATAGAAAGTTTCATCCGGAAACCGAGCCAAAGTAAATGAAGGGGTGAGGAGGAGATGAAATTTGTACTGACCCACGAATGCAGGGGCGGAGCTCGTACAACGCACGGGCACGTCTTCGCACACCAGACCTCGCAGCGACGAGACAACTATCACATGTAAATCCACCAGATCAACACAAATATTCTAAATATGTCTAATTATGACATTTTTTAGGAAAACAAGCTAAGAATATAATATTCATGAGCTAACCAAGGTTTTTAGCTTATTATGTCATTTTGGAGGATAATTAGCTAAACAAGCTAAAAAATAAGAAGGAGGAGAGAAGAAGGAGAAGAAGGAGGGCTCCTTCTCCTCCTCCTCCTTCTCCTTCTTCTTCTCTTCTTCTTCTTTTCATTTTTCCTCTTTCTTCTCCTCTTCTCCTCCTCTTCTTCTCCTCCTCCTCCTCCTCCTCATCCTCCTCTTCTCCTCTTCTTCTTCATCTTCCTCTTATTTCTATTTCTATTTTTCTTTATCCTCTTCTTCTACTTCTTCTTCTTTTTTCTCTTCTTCTCCTTCTTATTTTTTTTTATTCTATTCTTCTCTTCTTCTCTTCTTCTTTACTTCTTCTTCTTCTTATTTTTTTCTTCTCTTCTTCTTCTTCTTCTTCTCGTTCTTATTTTTTTTTCTCCTATTCTTCTTCTTCTTCTTCTTCTTCTTCTTCTTCTTCTTCCTTCTTTTCATTTTTCCTCTTTCTTCTCCTCTTCTCCTCCTCTTCTTCTTCTCGTCCTCCTCCTCCTCCGCTTCTCCTCTTCTCCTTCTCCACCTAACTAACCAAGCTAACTAACTAACCTAACTAACTGAACAACCTAACTAACTAGCCTAACTAACCTAATAAACTAAAAAACTAACCTAACTAATTTAACAACCTAACTAACTAGCCTAACTAACCTAATAAACTAAAAAACTAACCTAACTAATTTAACATAAATAAAAATAAGGAAAAACAAAATAAAAATGGGGGGACTCACCGGCGGGGGCGGCTGGGGCGGCGGGGCGGCGAGGAGGACGGGTGCGACGGGGCAGTGGGGCGTCGCCGGGGGAAGTGCGGCGGCGGGGGGCAGAGGTGGCGGCAGGGGGCAGTGGTGGCGGCGGTGGGGGGCAGTGCGGCGGCGGGGGGCCAGTGGTGGCGGCGGTGGGGGCAGTGGTGGCGGCGGTGGGGGGCAGTGCGGCGGCAGGGGGCAGTGGTGGCGGCGGTGGGTGTCGGGGTGAGAGAGAGAGAGAGTCCAGGGTGGGGGTGGGACGGCCATTAGTAGACGTTAGGGCTTTTCCGTCTGCTGGCGGACAGCAAAGAGTCTAGACTCTTTGCCGTCTGCCTCTGGCCTCTTTGCCGTCCGCTAGCAGACGGCAAAGAAGGGACTCCTGTTTGACCTACCGTCCCCGCGGTTAGGTGCCCCCCCCCCTACAGCTTTGCCGTCTCCTCTGCGGCCCTTTGCCGTCTTTGGCTGACGGCAAAGAAGTGGCTGATGGGACAGACCTTCTATGCCATCAGCCAATTCTTTGCTATCTGCTTTGTTGCAGCTGACGGCAAAGACACACTTTGCCATCAGTTAGCAGACGGCAAAGATTTGGCAGATGGCAAAAAAACTCATTTCCAGTAGTGCTACGGTATTTTAGAAGGAGACACCTTGAATCATCTCACACCCATTTTTACCCCCGCTAAGACCGGCTTCACCCGGACTACGCTGCCAGGGAAAAACCATAAGATGGGGAGGCTCCGACCTCGATTAGAATGGGATCAAATTTATAAGGCACGCTACAAGGGAGAGCCCCCCCCTCTCGGTCCCAGACCAGAAACAACATGCCCACTGGCCAGATGGCTGGATTTAGTCCAGGGCCATGGATACCTTCATCTCGGCCCCTCTACTTGGTGTGTAACTGAAATAGGCCTACGGCCGACTATATCGAATCCTCTTTCAGGAAACTGTGGTTGCACGATTATGAAAGTAAGACACTGACAAGACTTGATCTAGGTCAATGCTGGAGTATTACTTTCTTTACATCACTCTCATGCTCTTCTCATGATCAGGCCACAACCTATCACGTTCCGCGTGACTAGGTTATCCACAGCCTTTCACAACCATAACTTTCCTTAGTGATATTTAAGTTTGTTTATGAAAGATGCAATATGCTTGAATAATGAAATAGATGAATATTCAATTTGTTAGTGAGCAAGAAACAAATCAAAAGTTCAAACATGATTGTATGGTTCCACATAGTCGGGATCGAGCTTGGTGAAGTTAACGTCGGTGTTTCCTTCGTCTGATCTACGTCATACAACATATACCGTCGTAAGAGCTAAGGCCTAGCTACTATCTCCAAATAATTTTCAAATAAATCTGAAAAATGAACTAGACCCTCAGTTAAAAAGCTTTCTCTCAATGTGCAATAATAAGCTTTCTCTCAATGTCACATAGCCAATCATCGGCTTCCATAGGTTTATCAGTGTGCGAGAAAGTTGGCGGACGTGTCTTCTCTAATTCAGCCAACCTAGAGTGTTATGGGTGTGGTCCATGCTGATTCCCCATATTCATTAGCTTGTTCATCATCTTGTGGTGTTGTTGCTGGCTCTGCTCATAAAGACGAGAAAATTCTGAAAATGTTGGGTTGCTCTCGCGTTGGCTTGACTGTCCTTGAGTGAAATCATTTCCTGTCTCAGCAGACTGATTTTCTCTATGCATTCTTGGCATGGAGCGTGTCGAGGGACAACTCATTTTCTCAAAGCTGGGATAATGTCGTAATAAACAAATGAGATATCCAAGTTCAAGGGAAAAAATAAATATAATTTTTAACCATGGAAACACCGTGAATAGTTTTTCATAAAACAACTGTCGTGTTTGGAGATGGACTGCGGTATATCTTACATCACGCATAATTATATATATCACTCAGGTCCTACTCTCGTATGAGTGACAATGTTATTTAAGCTAATGGACTTCTCCTGGTCCTACATGACGCAACATGACTACTCCCCTTCGGTCTAAGGGCACTCCATCATACATATCATACAACGCACGGACGTTTTGCTGCACCATCTCTAGGTGGAGTCAGAAGGGACCTCGATAGGCTCGTCGAGGGAAAGTCCCAGATGAGGAGCTGGGGAGTCCACTTCCTCTAGCACATGCTCTAGGCAGACTACACAAGACGGCGAAGCATGAACTGGGCTAGCAGGCATCGCAGCTCTAATGGGGGCAGCAGCAATGACTTGATTGAACTCCTCAATCGAAGGTAGTTGGCGGCGAAGTTGGGCTGGTGGAGTGCATGAACCGGAGGAAGATGGGCATGACAGAGGTGGTGCAGGGCGAAGGAGCTCATTCCTACTGTGAGGACAAGTAAGGGTCTCCATGCGAGTAGCCTAATAGCCTTGTCTTCCTCTCCTCTATGGCAGTCAAAAGCATAGTGCCTGGTGTACGGAACATGGCATAGCAGGTAGTGATAAGGACGAGTTTTCATCACTGGGAGGGTGTCCCGAATACGGGCAATTGCCTCCCTGGCTGCCATCTGAATAGCCTGCCTCTCCGTAGGCATGGCTCTGCCGACAAAGCAAAGATGACGGGCCTCTGGTCGCCCACCAATAAAATGCACCGACGCATGATGCATAGTGAGGGAGTCCTTGATCTTGTGATGGTACAACGTGTACTCGGTGTGAGTCGCTGGTCCACTCGCGATCATGGCAATGACTGAAAGAAGTCGCAAAAATCCCAGCGGCTCGTTGCTGTACACGTGAGACGGGCAACCACTGCCAGCCATTTACACAGTAGACAATATTTCCATATATTCATAACATAAATATTTGTTTACTAACTGCTAAATATCTACAGTATGCAGAATAATAAAGACAGTTAATCCGGTTAGCAATCGTGCCTAGTGGTTTCCTACAGTTAGCCTAGGTCTAATACCAAGGTTGTCATGACCGGTTTCCGAATAAAATAATTTATTGGACAACTGCCATGAATGTCACTAGTGCAGAACAATATTTCCCACTGATAGACTCATCTTGATACAGAAAACCAGTAGTACTTAATATTAAACAGAGTAGAGCGGAGGTCGCTGTACAAATTATTACAACACGTCCAAGTGTCACACGGACGGATATGTTACAGTGGCAATGGGATAGCTCTACTGCTTGTAATAAAGGGGGCACATCACATCAAAGTAATGTGACATGACAAGTACTACTATGCACCAAGTGTCAGAGTGAGGCTTGATGATTTTTTCATGGTGGTGGATGCGATGAAATAATAAAGCGGCGGACTCCAAGATCTTAAGACTGGCTTGGACTCCTCTAGACGTCGGGCTCCTTATCGAACTCTTCATCCATGAGGTCTCCTTCATCCATATCTGGCCACATCAACAAGCGAATGAGTACTTCGAAAAGTACTCGCAAACTGTTTGCACAAAAGATGAGATGCATGCAATAAAATTTTAATATGCATGGTTCACGTCATAATTTATCATAATAGAAATGTTAATAGCAGTTAAGTTAGTGGATAAGTTGGGTAGTAATCCTCTCGAAATACCCAAACATAAAAATAAAATGCACCGGTCGGGTGTCTGGAGCGACGCCTCGAAAGGTTAACATGGAAATAAATTACCACCATCGTGCGTCTAAGCGACAACTCATACAGGGCATCAAATAAATAAAACGCCACAGTCAGGCGTCTTAGCGACACCACAGAAAGGGCATCAAATAAATAACAAGCCACAGTCGGGCGTCTTCGTGATGCCATAGAGAGGGTATAAATTAAACAACAAGCCGTAGTGGGGCGTCTTGGCGACACCGCGAAAAGGGCATAAAATAAATAACAAGTCGCAATCGGGAGTCTTAGCGACACCACAGAAAGGGCATATGTAAATAACAAACCACAGTCAGGCGTCTTCGCGACACCATAGAAATGGCACAAAATAAATAACAAGCCGTACTCGGGCGTCTTAGCGACACCACACAAAGGGCATATAGAAGTAAAGGATTACCCGGGTGGTACAACCAACTTTGAGGATAATCTTGGAGTCAGGATGTTAATATTAAGTTTTTCCACAACACCGTCACATGTCCACAACCATCATATTTAAACCATACTTGTGTTCCAAGAACCGACTCTAAGACCGACACTTGACGTGTCAAACAACCGTCCTTTACCATGGACACGACTACTCGAATAGTTTTGACTCTGGAGAGGGTGTACTCTTTACCCATAGCTCACTAGTTCTGATAGTCAATATGACTAATCCCGCATATGGTATTTTAGAAGCACACACTCAGAATCATCTCACACCCATTTTTACTCCCGCGAAGACCGGCTTCACCCGGACTACGTTGCCAGGGAAAAAACTTAAGATGGGGAGGATCCGACCTCAATTAGCATCGGATCAAATTTGTACCACGCGCTACAAGGGAGTGCCCTCCCTCTCGGTCCCAGACCGGAAACACCCATGCCCACTGACCAAATGACTGTATTTAGTCCAAGGCCATGGATACCTTCATCGCGGCCCCTCTACTTGGTGTGTAACTGATAATAGGCCTACGACCGACTATACCTAATCCTCTTTCAGGAAACTGTGGTACCATGATAATGAAAGTAAGACACTAACAAGAATCGATCTAGGTCGATGTTGGAGTTATTACTACCTTTCCATCACTCTCATGCACTTGCCATGACCAGGCCACAATTATCACGTTCCACGTGACTAGGTTATCCACGGTATTTCACAACCATAACTTGCCATAGTAATATTTAACTTTGTTTATGAAAGATGCAATATGCTTTATTAATGCAATGGATGACTATTAAATTTGTTAGGGAGCAAGAAACACATCAAAAGTTCAAACATGCTTGCCTGGTTCCACATAGTCGGGATCGAACTCGGTGAAGTTAATGTCGGTATTTCCTTCAACGGAATCTATGTCATACAACATATACCGTCGTAAGAGCTAAGGCCTAGCTACTATCTCCAAATAATTTTCAACTAAATCTGGAAAAAACTAGACCCTCAGATTCAGATTTTGCAAAAAGAATCAGTTAAAAAGCTTTCTCTCAATGTGCAATAATAAGCTTTCTCTCAATATCACGTAGCCAATCATCGGCTTCCATAGGTTTATCTGTGTGCGAGAAAGTTGGCATACGTGTCTTCTCTAATTCACCAACCTAGAGTGATGTGGGTGTGGTCCACGCTGATTCCCCAATCCCCATATTCATTAGCCGGTACATCATCTCGTGGTGTTGTTGTTGGCTCTGCTCATAAAGACGACAAACTTTTGAAAATGTTGGGTCACTCTCGCGTTCGGTTGATTGTCCTTGAGTGAAATCATTTCCTGTCTTAGCAGACTGATTTTCTCCCTGCATTCTTGGCATGGACCGTGTCGAGTGACAACTCAATTTCTCAAAGATGGGTTAATGTCATAAAAACAAATGAGAAATCCAAGTTCAAGGGAAACAATAAATATAATTTTTAGCCAAGGAAACACCGTGAATTTATTTTCATAAAACAGCCGTCGTGTTTGGAGAAGGACTACCGTACATCTTACATCGCGCATAATTATACACATCACTCACGTCGTACTCTCGTATGCCTGACAATGTTATTTAAGCTAGTGCATTTCTCCTGTTCCTACATGACGCAACACGACTACTTCCCTTCAGTCTAAGAGCACTCCATCATACATATCATACAACGCATGGACGTTGTGCTACACCATCTCTAGGTGGAGTCGGAAGGGACGTGGATAGGCTAGCCGAGGGAAAGTCCCAGATGAGGAGCTGGGGAGTCCACTTCCTCTAGCACAAGCTCTAGGCGGCCTGCACGAGACTGCAAAGCACGAACTGGGCTAGCAGGCATCGCAACTCTAATGGGGGCAGGAGCAATGACTTGATTGAAGTCCTCAACCGAAGGCGGCCGGCGGCGAAGCTGGGCTGGTGGAGTGCACGAAGCAGATGAAGATGGGCATGACCGAGGTGGTGCGGGGCGAAGGAGCTTAGTCCTACTGTGAGGACGAGTAAGGGCCTCCATGCGAGTAGCCAGCAAGTCATCCACTAAGCCGTCGAAGGCTGACTCCAAAGCTATGAGCACTAGTGGAAAACAGTTATTTGCCATCTGTTGCTTCTTTGCCGTATGCTGGCTGATGGCAAAGACCCTCTTTGCCATCAGCTACCAGAAACCAGACGGCAAAGAGCAGGCTGATGCCAAAGGTACTATTTGCCATCAGCCAGCTCTTTGTCGTCTGCCAACTCACGGCAAAGAGCATTTAGGCAGACGGCAAAGAGCATGGGTGGCCCACCCCGCAGCCCCTCTCTCCCCCTAACGGCCTCTCTCTTTGCCGTCCACTTTTCTCCTCTGTGCCGTCGGGAGGCGGACGGCAAAGAGGGTGCCCCCCTAACGGCCGTTAGCCCCACCCCCACGCGCCTCTCTCTCCCCTATAACGGCCACCCCGATACCCCTCTCTCTCACCCCCTACACCACCACCGTCGACGCGCCCTCCTCCGGCCTCCCTGCGCCGCTGCCCCTCCTCCTCCGGCCTCCCTGCGCCCCCTCCTCCTCCGGCCTTCAGCCTCCCTGCGCCGCCGCCCCCTCCTCCTCCGGCTTCCCTGCGCCCCTCCTCCTCCCTCCTCTGGCCTCCAGTCTCCCTGCGTCGCCGCCCCCTCCTCCTCCGGCCTCCCTGCACCCCCTCCTCCCTATGCCCCCTCCTCCACCATGCCCCCTCCTCCTTCCCGGGACCTCCTCCTCCACCACCGCCGTCGGAGCTCGCCACTTCTCCACCACTACCCCCTCCGCCACCACCGCTGTGTCCTCCACCGCCGCACCCTCCTCCTCCCCGGCTTCCCCCCTCCGGTGAGTCATTTTTTTTCTTTTTTTGCTAATTTACAGATTTAGTTTTGTTTTGTTAACTAGTGGTAGCTAGATTATTGTTAGTAGTTTTAGTGGTAGATTTAGTTAGGTTAGTGGTTTTAGTTAGGTTAGTTAGTTAGCTTGGTTAGTTAGTGGAGGAGGAGAAGAGGAGAAGAGGAGGAGGAGGAGGACGAGAAGAGGAGAAGAAGAAGAGGAGTAGGAGGAGGAGGAGGAGAAGAAGAAGAAGAAGAAGAATAAGAAGAAAAAGAAGAAGAAGAAGAAGAAGAAGAAGAAGAAGAAGAAGAAGAAGAAGAAGAAGAAGAAGAAGAAGAAGAAGAAGAGGAGGAGGAGGAGAAGAAAAAAATAAGAAGGAGAAGAAGAAGAAGAAGAAGAAGAAGAAGAAGAAGAAGAAGAAGAGAAGAAAAAATAAGAAGGAGAAGAAGTAAAGAAGAAGAGAAGAAGAGAATAAGAAAAACATAAGATGGAGAAGAAGAGAAAAAAGAAGAAGAAGTTGATTTTTTATTGTTTGGTATTTAGTGGTAGCTAGATTCTTTTATAGTTACTTAGTGGTAGATTCTTTTTTTTGCTGTTTAGTGCTATCTAGGTTTAGTGATAGGTTTAGTTAGCTTGGTTAGTTAGGTTAGTTGGTTAGTTAGATTAATAGAAAGAATAGGAAGAAGAAGAAGAGGAGGAGAGGACGAGGAGGAGAAGAAGAAGAAGTAGAAGAAGAAGAAGAAGAGGCGGAGGAGAAGACAAAAATAAGAAGGAGAAGAAGAAAAGAAGAAGAGAAGAAGAAGAGAAGAAGAGAAGAAGAATACCTTCTTCTCCTCCTCCTCCTTCTCCTTCTTCTTGCTTTCTTCTTCTTCTTCTCATCCTCCTCTTTGTTCTCCTCTATCTTATTCTCCAGACCTTATTTTCCCCAACAATGAGATAATTAGCCCATTTAGCTATAAAATGGCATAAAAACCTTGGTTAGCTCATGAATATTATATTATTAACTTGTTTTCCTCTAAAATTACATAATTAGAATATTTGTGTTGACCGGGTGGATTTAAATGTGATAGTTGTCTCGTCGCTGTGAGGTCTGCTATGCGAAAACCTGCACGTGCATTGTACGAGCTCCGCCACTACATTCGTGGGTCAGTACAAATTTCATATCCTCCCCGCCCCTTCATTTACTATGGCTCGGTTTCCGGATGAAACTTTCTAGATTTAGGTAATTAAATTAATTTATCAGTATGCGTGACCAGTATGCGTCTCCCGTTCGAAAGGGCGACATCTATAAATATGCATGTCTTTGCATATTTATAACCGCCATCCTTTCGAATTGTCCAACATTATCCATGGACAGCCCGAGTATGTGTAGATTGGGTTCGTTTTCCCGTATGTTGTGCTCTGGATCCGATGCGGAATTTCGTCACTGCCTCCTTGTTGTTCTCCGGATGCACATCCTCTCTGTTTATTGCGGAGACGTGTATCAGGAGAACAGCGGGGAGGTGCTGCCGAAATTTTGCGTTGGATCCGGAGCAGAGCATGGGAAAACGAACCCAATCTACACATACTCGGGTGGGATTATGACCTATCTTCACCAATTAGCGTGTAGGTTGCCTAGACATAATAAAAATGGCGAACCTGATTAACCGATGAATATAAATGCTAAATTATATATAAATATATTTCTTCTGTCTTTAGTAGCTATGCAAGATGAGTGATCGTGCGTGGATGTATACTGGTCACCCTAGTCAGAAAGAGATGACGAAAGAATGGTTTGTAAAAACAAAGGAATTTGTGAAAGCCGCATTCGCAAATGCCCAGGAAAGAAACTATTGCCCCTGTCCTGGATGCGACAACTATAAAAAGACGACAGAGGCTGTAATGATTAAACACCTGCAGAGGAGGGGTTTTAAGCCTAATTATACGGTGTGGACATTTCATGGTGAGTCTATACAACGCACAAGAGCTGAGGTGGTCCGTCGTCGCACGGACGAGCATGGTACCGGGATCGAAGACATGGTGCAAGACTTTGATGATGCTCGGGATTCGGAAGATGAGATGGAGGAATCTACAAAGGCCTTTTATGAACTGTTGGAGTCTTCAAAACGTCCTCTCCATGAGCACACTGAGCTCTGTCAGCTGGATGCAATTGCACAAGTAATGGCTCTGAAGGATCACTTCAAGTTGGGAAGAGAATGCTACGACGCGATGATGACACTATTTGGACGCTTCCTACCCAAAGGCCATGTCATGCCTGCAAACCTGTACCAGTCGGACAAAATACTTCGTGTACTTAAGATGCCCTATGAGAAGATAGATGCATGTGAGAAAGGATGTGTCTTATTTAGGAAGAAGTATGCACACTTGAACTATTGTCCCAATTGCGAGTCTTGCAGGTATCTTGTGGTAGACAACGGTATGGGTGAGAAGAGGCAGACCAAAATCGCAGTTAGTGTTCTTCGGTATATGACAATCGTACCAAGACTTCAACGTCTTTTCATGGTCGAAGAGACAGCCACACAGATGACATGGCACAAATTGGGCAAAAGAACCGAACTAGATGCGTATGGGAATAAGATGATGGTACACACATCGGATGGGGAAGCGTGGAAACATTTAGATGGATTGCATCAGGATAAAGCGGCAGATCCAAGGAATCCTCGAGTCTGCGCCGCCACGGATGGTTTTAATCCCTTCGGCATGACGGCAACCCAATACAGTTGTTGGCCTGTATTTGTCATTCCACTCAATCTCCCCCCCCCCCCGGCAGATTATGCAAAGAAAGAACATATTTCTGACGTTGATAATTCCAGGGCCCAATTATCCGGGGAAGAATATGAATCTGTACCTGCAACCGCTTAAGGATGAATTGGAAGAAGCTTGGGATAATGGGGTCAAGACATACGATGCCGCTAGAAAAGAAAACTTCAAAATGCATGTGTGGTACATGTACTCTATGCATGACTTGCTAGCGTATACGCTATTCTCTGGATGGTGTGTGCATGGAAGGTTCCCGTGCCCCCAATGCAAGGCAGCTCTTCAGTTTCATTGGTTGCAGGAGGGTCGGAAGTATTCTTGCTTTGACTTCAATAGACAGTTCCTGGATCCTGACCATCAGTTCAGAAAAGACAAGAAGAACTTTACCAAAGGTAAAGTTATCAAAAACTTGGCACCACCTGCGTTCACAGGCCAACAGATCCTAGATCAGTTAAACGCCCTCAAGCCTGATCCAGAGCGTCCAGCGTATTTCAAGGGGTATAATTCAAAACACGCCAGGACTCACAAGCCATGATTCTGGGATCTGCCTTACTTCAAAGACCTCCTTCTTCCACACAATATCGAGATGATGCACACTGAAAATAATATCGGAGAGGCTATTTTTGGTACATTGTTCGACATAGATGGGAAGACAAAGGATAATATTAAGGCTAGAGTCGATCAAGAGACACTATGTCATAGACCGTTACAAAACATGCGAGAAGGCAAAGGAAAGCAGAAGTGGTCGAAGCCAAAGGCCTGGTTCAATCTTGGAAGGCCAGCTATGAGGGAAATTATCTTGTGGGTCAAAATGCACTTGATGTTCCCTGATGGGTATGCAGCGAATCTAAACAGGGGAGCGAGTCTTGAAAAATTTAAAAATCTTTGGTCTCAAGAGTCATGATTGGCACATATGGCTAGAGCGGGAAATGCCGTTGATGTTACGTGGCTTTATTCCTGAGGATGAATGGCTAGTACTGGCGGAGCTGAGCTATTTCTTCCGTGTTCTTTGTGCGAAAGAATTGTCGCCTAGCGTGGTAGAAGACATGGAGGAGTTTGCACCGGAGTTGTTGTGCAAGTTAGAGAAGATCTTTCCACCGGGCTTCTTTAATCCAATGCAGTATTTGATTTTACATCTACCGATCGGGGCAAGATTGGATGGGCCCGTGCAAGATGTTGGTGCTATGCAACTAAGAGGATGCAGAACACCCTTCGAGCTAAATGTAAAACTACGCGTAGAATTGAAGCATCGATGACTGAGGCATTCATTACTGAGGAGGTGGCAAACTTTGTGACAGCACACTACGAAGCCAAAAATCACCATTTGCATAATCCGAAGCCTCGGCACAATGATGCAGACCCTAAAAAAGGTGGGTCCAACCTCAGCCTATTCAAAGGGAAGCTCGCACCAGCCGGTGCTTCGAAACCAATAACGTTGGATGTCGAAGAATGGCGGAACATTTTGTTGTATATCTTCAACAACCTAACAGAAGTGCGGCCGTACATCGAGTGAGTTCTCGGCACATTTTCCCGTAACTTCTAATTCATTTGAACTGCTCTTATTCCCAGATATTTCAAACAGCCGTTATGTCGCCAAATTCTCGGATGGAGCGGTGATCGAAAATGATTCCGTCGAAGAGTATGAGCTTCTGTCAAAGACAGGAGGCGGCTATCCCGGTTTTATCTCTTGGTTCAAACAAACGGTAATTATCAATAATGGACCATTTCATTTCTTGGTCTAACTTGCGGCTAATGTAACAATCGTCTCGTATTAAACTTGTAGGCTAATTCAGAGTCTATGGACGTCGAATTGACATAAGTCGCTAATGGTTTTGACTATAAGGTTTGTTCATTTGAGAAATACAACATCAACAGGTATCTCTTTCGTACCTTTGGCAAAGATCTATCTATGCCCGACCGGAAATCTACAAATTGTGGTGTCTCTGCTATCGGCTAAGGTGTTATTGAGTATTATGGAAGAGTTGAAGCAATTTATGAACTTCGATTCTATGGTGAAAACCCACCGAACGTCGTAGTCTTCAAATGTTATTGGTTCCAGCCGAAGAAGACTAGAAGGACTCAAGAACATATAGGACTAGTCGAAATCAATCCAAACACCCATTTAGATGTTCCCGATGTCTATGTTACGGCTCAGGAGGCGACCCAAGTTTTCTATCTACCGTGGGCATGCCAAACGGATAAGAATCTCGAAGGTTGGTATGTTGTTTTTTAAGTGCCGCCACATGTCAAACCACCTCTCCCAAATGAACAGGATTATGAACCTCACATTAACCCAGACACGTATCATGGAGAATTCTTCCAAGAAACACGTCTTTCCAAGAAACGTTTCAAGAACCGCCGTGCTTCACCCAAGAACATGGAAGTAGACAACGACAATGAATTTGACTCCAGCCCTGAGCCGGAACCAGAAGACCTGGAACTCGTAGAGGTTACTGATGCGGATGACCTGTCAATGCTTCAACGATTAAAGGAATGCCTTTCACAACTTCACGCCGTTGAAACCGATGAGCACGTCATTCATGAAGACATGCGTGATAGTGATGATGATGATGATGCATTTATTGATGATGATTATCAGTTTGTACGATTCACCACTTAAATTATATATCTTTTAATCTTTATTATTCATGTACATATTATTATTCATGTCAGTTATTCAATTTTTTTATGTTGTACTAATTTCTTTTAATCTTTATCATGGCAGGTCACCAGGTGTGGAAAGATGGTGGGCGCTGGTCCAGATTGCTCGATGGGTTCTTCCCAGGCGCTCGGCACGAGGGGTGGTACTTCCCTTCCACCCTTATCTCTCCGTAGAGCCTTGGTAGACAGTCTGTCGACACCACCCGTGGGTTCTTCTTCGTCGGCGGCATTGCCCACTAGGAGAGGTGCTGGTCGGGTAGGAAAGAAGGGGAAGGGTATAGGGAGAGGTGGTGGCCGTGGAAGATCCAGGAGGACTATTGACCCGTCCTCGCCACCACCGGCAGCTCATTCACCCGAGCATAGGACTACTATGGTCGACCCGTTTGTGGAGGAGGCTACGGGGACTTTGTTCCAGGAGCCTGGTGTTGACGGGCATTTGTCCCATGAGACTCCGGCCCAGGAGCAGCCTCGGGTCGAGGTGCATTCAGCCCACGAGACTACGGTTCCGGAGGCTTCACCCGACGTGGAGAGGCCCGGATGGGAGACCTGGCCGGATCGTACCGAGTTGCCGGATTGGACCGAGGGTCCGGATGGCTCAGGGGGAGGGGATGGCGGGGATGACCTTACGAATAGTGAGGGCGATGTGCAGGTGGACGGGGCCACCGTGTACAAGCGTGGTAGTACACGTCTCCCGATCGCGCCGGCTACCCGCGAGCAGAGGTCGGTCATTAGCTCTGAAGGAGATAGGTAAGTACATTCACTCTTTTTTTTAGCTTTTGCCTTCAAGTTTGTTCAAATATCTAGTGCGTTGACCTTATCATACTGCAGGGGATGGGTACACCCTCTTGGAGTCCGCAGGCCGAACTCCGTCCTTGGTGTGCTTTGTCGGACAAATTTCCTGGGGTTTGTCACGTTGCCTGGTGAGGGTCAGGTTCCTACACTAGGATTTTCCTGGGAGCACTACCAGGCTGCACAGGCCCCGCCGGAGGAGATTATAGATGGTGTCTTGTGCCACACGAGGGCCGAGATGGTGATCAAGAGCTTTTGGGTAAATTATCCTTTTACAGAATCTAAAATTAACAATATAGCTTATTATTGTACTAATCGGTATTTTCACGTTTGATTGCAGACCTTCTATAGGTGTGAGGATGGATATGAGGAGGAGGCGGCCAGGGTTCTCGAGGCCGAGTGTAGGCGGTTACTACAGAACTTGCGCCACGAGGCTCGGCCACAGGCTATTCGAGATTACTACGCCCCGCGTGGTATTAAGAAGCAGAAGAAGGATTGCCGCGCAAAGTTTCTGAAGAAGGAGCAATACATGAAGGTAATTACCTATTCTGAAGTCCTTCTATGTACTTTTCTTGATTTCATTCATAGGCATAGAGCTGAAAATTCTTTCTAATAACTTACATGTGCCCCCGAGATGGTGTGCGGATAAGATGGATTGTTGGGAGGCGTTGGTTGATGAGTGGTGCACAGGCAGCTGGCGAGCCGTCCACGAGAATGCGAAGGATCGGCGTAGCCAAATGGTTGGTGTGCCACACCATCAAGGCAGCGCCAACTTACTTCAGTTCAGACGAAATTGGGTATGTGATTTGCTTCGTGATTCATGCAATTCATTCTTCATGCCAATATTTTGTTCCTCTCTTTTAGGCGCATCACAATAAGATGGAGATGCCACACTTGTATGACCTTTATGGCATGACCCATACTGCCTCGTACAAGAAGGCGAAGGCATTATTTGAGTCTGACCTGGATGATCCCAATAACTTCACCAACATATCATTCCACCAGAAGCTCGTGGCATACAGGGACGCGGGGAAGGCTACGAAAGGAGATGACTTTAACCCTAGCCAGGAACCTTTGGATCCAGAGCTGGTGATGATATCTGGTGGCGGGAGGCCCCATGGCTCGATAGCCATTGGAGATGGGATAATACGTTGTCCACTCACTCTCCCGGAGATCAAGGCGCACCAGTCGAGCAGCTGTCCTGAGATAATGCGTCGTCCACGGCCAGTCGAACTTGCCATCAAGGTTAGTTGTACGGACTAAGAACACTTTCATCCATTTCATTATGTGTTTCACCATAAATCATTACTGGGGTAACGAGGAATGGTGTTTCAGGCTGCTCTTCAGAAAGAGAGATTGGCAAACCAGGCTGCTCTTGAGAAAGAGAGATTGGCAAGTCAGGCTGCTCTTGATGAGAGGGACCAGACCACGGCACGGTTGATTGAGGAGGAGAGGTCCCGCAATGAGGCGGGTGAACGGGCCGTGTACGAGCTCTCTGTGGTAAGTTTTTTTTCACATTAGCCAAATCATGTGTGTAATGTGTGTTTCATTACTAACTAATACGACCCACTCTTCAGGGTTTGTGCGAGAAGAGCGGTCAAGTCCCTCCGCCGATGCCTGTCTTCTCTTCGATTGGCACAGTGAGTTTCATTATAAACTAGTATTAATAATTGACTATCCTCATGCTAACTGAGACATTGCAAAATATTTATTCTACAGAATAACTCCCGAGCGGCATCGCACGACCCTTCTCCACGTGTTTCTCCTCCTTGATGACCACTATGGTAAGTTTCTCTTCTCCTCTTTCATATTCTCCTTGCCTTAATTTCCCCAACAATGACATAGTTAGCCCATTTAGCTCCAAAAAGACATAATTAGCCCATTTAGCTCCAAAATGCCATAATAAGCTAAAAATGGCATAAGAACCTTGGTTAGCTCATTAATATTATATACTTAGCTTGTTTTCCTCTAAAATGAGATAATTAGCCCATTTAGCTCCAAAAAGACATAGTTAGCTAATTTAGCTCCAAGAAGATGAGAAGAGGAGAAGAAATAGGAAAAATGAAAAGAAAGAAGAAGAAGAAGAAGAGAAGAAGAAGAAGGACGATGACCTTCTAGTCCTTCTCCTCCTTCTCCTCCTTCTTCTTGATTTCTTCTTCTTCTCCTCCTCCTCCTCTTTCTTCTCCTCTTTCATATTATCCTTGCTTTAATTCCCCAACAATGACATAATTAGCCCATTTAGCTCCAAAATACCATAATAACCTCAAAATAGCAAAAGAACCTTGGTTTGCTCATGAATATTATATACTTAGCTTGTTTTCCTCTAAAATGGGATAATTAGCCCATTTAGCTCCAAAAAGACATAATTTGGTAATTGAGCTCCAACAAGAGGAGAAGAGGAGAAGAAATAGGAAAAATAAAAAGAAAGAAGAAGAAGAAGAAGAAGAAGAAGAAGAAGAGAAGAAGGAGAAGGAGGAGGAGGAGGAGGAGGAGGAGGAGATGGCCAAGGACCTTCTACTCCTTCTCCTCCTCCTCCTTCTCCTCCTTCTTGATTTGTTCTTCTTCTCCTCCTCCTCCTCTTTCTTCTCCTCTTTCATATTATCCTTGCTTTAATTTCCCCAACAATGACATAATTAGCCCATATAGCTCAAAAATGCCATAATAACCTCAAAATGGCATAAGAACCTTGGTTAGCTCATGAATATTATATACTTAGCTTGTTTTCCTCTAAAATGGGATAATTAGCCCATTTAGCTCAAAAGAGACATAATTAGGTAATTTAGCTCCAACAAGAGGAGAAGAGGTGAAGAAATAGGAAAAATGAAAAGAAAGAAGAAGAAGAAAAAGAAGAGAAGGAGGAGGAGGAGGAGGAGGAGAAGGCCAAGGACCTTCTAGTCCTTCTCCTCCTCCTCCTTCTCCTCCTTCTCCTCCTTCTTCTTGAGTTCTTCTTCTTCTCCTCCTCCTCCTCTTTATTCTCCTATGTCATATTATCCTTGCTTTAATTTCCCCAACAATGACATAATTAGCCCATTTAGCTCCAAAATGCCATAATAACCTCAAAATGGCATAAGAACCTTGGTTAGCTCACGAATATTATATACTTATCTTGTTTTCCTCTAAAATGGGATAATTAGCCCATTTAGCTCCGAAAAGACATAATTAGGTAATTTAGCTCCAACAAGAGGAGAAGAGGAGAAGAAATAGGAAAAAGGAAAAGAAAGAAGAAGAAGAAAAAGAAGAAGAAGAAGAAGAAGAGAAGAAGGAGAAGGAGGAGGAGGAGGAGGAGAATGCCAAGTACCTTCCAGTCCTTCTCCTCCTCCTCCTTCTCCTCCTTCTTCTTGACTTCTTCTTCGTCTCCTCCTCCTCCTCTTTCATATTATCCTTGCTTTAATTTCCCCAACAATGACATAATTAGCCCATTTAGCTCCAAAATGCCATAATAACCTCAAAATGGCATAAGAACCTTGGTTACCTCATGAATATTATATTCTTAGCTCATTTTCCGCTAAAATGACATAATTAGCCCATATAGCTCCAAAAAGACATAATTAGGTAATTTAGCTCCAACAAGAGGACAAGAGGAGAAGAAATAGGGAAGATGAAAAGAAAGAAGAAGAAGAAGAAGAAGAAGAGAAGAAGGAGAAGGAGGAGGAGGAGGAGGAGAATGCCAAGGACCTTCTAGTCCTTCTCCTCCTCCTCCTTCTCCTCCTTCTTATTGATTTATTCTTCTTCTCCTCCTCCTCCTCTTTCTTCTCCTCTTTCATATTATCCTTGCTTTAATTTCTCCAACAATTACATAATTAACCCATTTAGCTCCAAAATGCCATAATAAGCTAAAAATGGCATAAGAACCTTGGTTAGCTCATGAATATTATATTCTTAGCTTGTTTTTCGCTAAAATGTCATAATTAGCTCAAAAACATCATATTTTGTTCTTCTTATGACTTTCTTATTCACATTTTTGCAGATTGGATATACTACATGCATGGAAGCTGGCATTCATGGAGTTGAACAATGTCGATGGATGAACTTTATATGTATATCATCTAGTTTTCATTTGAGTTGATGAACAATGTCGAACCATATGTATATGTATATATGGATAAACAGTGCAATACTTTGTATGTTGGTTCTTTCGATATATGGGGATGTACATTGATTTATATGTATAGCATATATGTGTGGTGAATTATATATATATGTGTTGGCAAGTATATGTGTGGTGAACTATATATCATATATGTGTGGTGAATTATATAAATGTGTTGTCAAATATATATATATATATGTGTGTGTCTGTGTGTGTGTGTGTGTGTGTGCTGTGAAATAATATAAAACAAAAAACAGGTACTATATGGGCTCTTTGCCGTCTGCCAGCTGATGGCAAAGACCTGTGCCATCAGCTGGCAGACGGCAAAGGTGCAACATGGCACCTAGTTGTGCATCCTGGGGTGTCTATATAGGCTCTTTGCCGTCTGCCTCCAGGGTGGGCAGCCGGCAAAGAAGAGGGCACAGAGGAGGGGGGGAGGAGGAGGCAGACGGCAAAGAGTGGAGGGGGGAGGAGGAGGAGGTAGACGGCAAAGAAGAGGGGGAGGCAGACGACAAAGAAGAGGGGGGAGGCAGACGGCAAAGAAGAGGGGGAAGCAGACAGCAAAGCCTCCATTAACCCCTAACGGAGGCAACGCCTGTCGGCTGCCATCTCAAGCACTTTGCCGACTGCTCCTATGAAAGCTGACAGCAAAGCTCTTTGTCGTCCGCTTTGCGGAGAGAGACGGCAAAGAAGGTACGATGCCGTCGTAGGCTGACGCAGAAATTTTGTCGGCCATGAGATTCTCTGCCGTCTGTGGTAATCTCTTAGCCATCCAGGATTTACTCTTTGCCATCTGTGATGGCAGACGGCAAAGAAGCTGATTCCTGTAGTGGAGGTACTGCTCGAGCATCCCAATAGCCTCGTCTTCCTCTTCTCTGGGGTAGGCAAAAGCATAGTGGCTGGTGTACGGAACGTGGCATGGTAGGTAGTGATAAGGACGAGTCTTCATCACTGGGAGGGTGTCGCGAATACGGGCAATTGCCTCCCTGGATGTCATATGAATAGCATGCCTCTCCGTAGGCATGGCTCTCCCGAGAAAGCTAAGACAAGGGCCTCCGGTCGCATACAATAAAGTGCAGCGACGCCAGATGCATAATAAGGGAGTCGCTGATCTTGTTATGGTACAACATGTATTCAGTGCGAGTCGTCGGTCCAATCACGATCTCGGCAATGACTAAAAGTAGTCGTGAAAATCCCGCCGGCTCGTTGACGTACACGTGAGACGGGCAACCTCTGCTAGCCATCTACACAAGTAGACAATATTTTCATATAGTCATAACATAAATATATGTTGACTAACAGAAAAATATCTACATTATGCATAATAATAGAAACAGCTAATCCGGTTATCAATCGTGCCTAGTGGTTACCTACAATCAGCCTGGCTCTAATACCAAGGTTGTCACGACCGGTTTTTGAATTAAATTATTTATTAGAAATCAGCCATGAATGTCACCAGTGTAGAAAAATATTTCCCACTGATAAACTCATCTTGATACACAAAACCAGTAGTACTTAATATTAAACAGAGTAGAGTGGAGGTCGCTCTACAAATTATTACAACATGTCCAAGTCTCAAGCGGACGGATATGTTAAAGTGGCAATGGGATAGCTCTACTGCTTGCAATAAAAGGGGCACGTCACATAAGAGTAATGTGACATGACAAGTACTACTATGCATGAAGCGTCAGAGTGAGGCCTGACGATTTATTCGTGTTGATGCATAGTCAGGGAGTCGTTGATCTTGTGATGGTATGGCGTGTACTCGGTGTGAGTTGTCGATACAATCACGATCTTGGCAATGACTGAAACAAGTCGCGAAAATCCCGCCGGCTCGTTGGCGTACGCGTGAGACGGGCAACCGCTACCAGCCATCTACACAGTAGACCAAATTGAGAGCAGCTTAGGAGAAGGAGCTCAGTAGGGAGCTACTAAGAGGCTTGGGGGCTGACCTCTCTGCTTACCTTGCTCGAATGCGGTCGAGACCAGGGGCGGATCGAAGTGGACAGAGTCAGAGAAGAAGGCCTCTCTGAGGCCCTTCTCTGGCTTGGGCAAGGCTTAGGAGTGAGGAGGGAAGGAGGTGGAGTTGATGAGGGGTTCGGCCACAACGGCGGGGCTCTATTTATAGAAGCCCGAGAGGTGTGCCGCAGAGCTTAACTCCGGCGATCAATTCCGGTGATCCACGGGCTTAATAAAATGGTTAGCTGGTCGGGTTAGTACCTACTCAGCACAGGGATTCCATTTTTGGTCAAAGGTTGATCAACCATCGGTGCAAGACGCGTCTCGACGGTCCGGCTCTCTCTATGCATGGCGGCAGCAAAGGTCATGATCTACGTTGCCCAGGGCGTGGCGACACCAAACGCGACGTGCACTGAAGGCCACGGACACGCGGAAACTATGGAAATTATTCCAAGTGTTGGTTAAAGAATAAATGAAGCTTTCCAACCAAATCATTTTGAGAAGAGGCAACCCAAAATCCTTTTCAGACTAGATGCTTGGAAAATAAGAACTCAAAGGATTTTCTTAAACAGGTTTCCAAAGAAACTCCAGGGTTTTATCAAAGCCAAGTTTTTAAATTCCTTTCAAAACAACTCAAAAGTCAAATAAATCAAATAAAAAAATAGTGGGTGTTACGAAGGAGTAGATGGTATTATTAGACGTTGTACACCTAAGCATTAATAGGTACATATCCTGCGGAAATGCCACCCCGAAGCCTGTGGAGGACACCATGCGGGAGATGGAACTGCACACAAGTTATTACAATCTAGTTTTTGTTGGCCAACTATTTTCAAGGATGCTCGTAAGTTTGTTTTATCTTGTGATGAATGTCAAAGAACTGGTAATATCGATAGACGCCAGGAAATGCCCATGAATTATTCACTTGTTATTGAACCAGTTGATCTTTGGGGTTTTGATTATATGGGGCCTTTCCCTTCCTCCAATGCGTATACACATATTTTGGTTGTTGTTGATTATGTTACCAAGTGGGTAGGAGCTATTTCAACTATTAGTGGTAATCATAAAACCTCCACTAAAATGCTTAAATAAGTTATTTTCCCGAGGTTTGGAGTCCCTAGATATTTAATGACCGATGGTGGTTCACATTTTATTCATGGCACCTTTCGTAAATTGCTTGCTAAATATGATGTCAACCATAGAATTGCATCCCCTTATCATCCTCAATCTAGTGGTAAGGTTGAGTTGAGAAATAGAGAAATAAAGTGAATATTGCAAAATATTATCAATAGGTCTATAAAGAATTGGTATAAGAAATTAGATGATGCACTTTGGGTTATAGAACAACTTATAAAAATCCTATGGGTATGTAACCATATAAGATGGTTTATGGAAAAGCTTGTCATTTGCGTCTTGAGTTAGAACATAAAGCATATTGGGCAATTAGAGAAGTCAATTATGACTTCAAACTTGTCGGTGAAAACAGGTTATTTCATATTAGATCTTTAGATGAATGGAGAACCCAAGCTTATGAAAATGCCAAATTGTTCAAAGAAAAAGTTAAAAGATGGCATGACAAAAGAATCCAAAAGCGGCAATTCAAAGTAGGTGAGTATGTTTTATTGTACAATTCTTGTTTTAGATTTTTTTCCTGGAAAATACTCTCCAAATGGAGGGACAATATATCATTGAAGAAGTTTATCGCCCTGGAGCTATTAAGATCAATATTGGTGAAGGCACTAATCCGAAGGTGTTTAATGGACAAAGAAGTAAGCACTATATCTCAGGTACACATATCAATGTTGAAACTAACATTATTCAAACAATGACACCGGCAGAATACATAAAAGAGACCTCCGGAACACTCTAGAACCCTGAAAAGGAAGAGGTACGTGATACGGTAAGTAAACCGACTCGAAAAATTCCACAAAAATATTTTCTGTTACTTTAGTAATATTAGGAAAAATAAAAAATAAGAAACATCTGAGAAGGCCACCCAGGTGACCACTAGGCACGAGGGCGCGCTAGCCCAACCTGGTGCGCTCTCCTGGATAGTGGGACCCTCGGGAACCTTCCCGACTCCGTTTTTCTCCATATTACTTGTTTTGCGAGATAAAAGTTTTGTATGTATACTCCCGGACGCTTTGACCACTGCATCGTGGAGAAATCCTCTCTTCTTGTTTTGTGCTATTTTTCTCGCAGATATGAACGTATGTCGTCACAGGATTCAGATGGAGAGAGCCATGGTTCCCACTAGGTTACATATACAAAGATCATTTTGGATATTTGACCCTACCTATGGGCCACATATGAGGAGGAAAATATTAACTTGGAGGAGATGAAGGGTGTCGATTCACGTGAAGATGAAGTTCCACTACCTCATCCTGGAGATATGCACATGGAATTCAAGAAGTCGGGTCTCCCAAATGGAGTAAACAAATCTAAGATCTAACTTATCTCGTCCCGTTTTATGTAGGAAAGCAAGGAGGCGTTATGCAAAATGATATTGAAGCTTGATGAAGAAAACGATGAATTAAGGGAGGAAAATTTTATCCTCAAATGTAGGCTGGAGAATAAGAATGCCACCTCATCGCCACCACCATCACCAAAGAAGGAGACTTAAGTACGTGGGTATGTGCACTCCCCTTGGCTTGTGCCAAGCTTGGGTGAGGTGCCCCGATATCGTATCACCATCACTCTTCTTATCTTTACCTATTTTTGGTTTGATCATTAGTTATTTTGTGATTTAGTTGAATAAAAGTTTAGTATGATTCTTTTTTGAGTGATAGTTTTGTGATCTATCTATCTATGTAATCGAGTGAGAGTTAGATAATAAAGTTTAGTTTGAGTTTTTGCTTCTTGAAATAATTACATAAGCTAATCTCATGGAAGGTAATGACATTACATAAGAAAGGGTGTAAGCAGTTATATTTATTGAAAGTTGACTCGTCAATGGTGCAATTCATGAAATAATTAATAAGGGGAGAGAAGATTCACGTGCAAATTGTCGACATCTTTTATGATTGTGAGCCCCATTAAGTATTTTATGCCAAATTGTCGACATTGGAAAAGGAAGACAACATAATGATTTATAATTGTTCATATTCACACAAAAGTTATATTGTCATATATCCTCCAACATGTGGTGCTTGCCCAATATCTTTGCTAGCCAAAAATTCGCACCAAGTAGAGATACTACTTGTGCATCCAAAACCTTAATCCCAATTTCAAGTTATGAGAGTCCACTTTACCTACCTATGGATTGAATAATATCCTTCAAGTAAGTTGTCATCGGTGCATAAGGCAATAAAAAATGCTTCTAAATATGTATGGTCTTTTAGTGTAAGGGAAAATAAGCGTTGTACGAACTTGTGATGTCAAAGTAAAAAAAGTGATGGACTACATAATAAAGGTTGCTATCACAAGGGGAAATATAACGTGACCTTCTTTTACACTAAGATCTTGTGCATCCAAAAACAAAAGCGCATGACAACCTCTACTTCCCTCTGCGAAGGGCCTATCCTTTACTTTTATGTATTTACTTTTTATGCAAGAGTCAATAGTGTTCTCCTCTTTTCCTTTTTATTTTTCTCTTTTGCAAGCATCATGTGGTGGGGAAAGATCTAGGCACATATATCAAGTTAGATGTGAGTGATCATGAGTTATTATTGTTGACATGACCCTTGAGGTGAATATGTTGGGAGGCGAAACTATAAGCCCCTATCTTTCTATGTGTCTGGCTGAAACCTTTTTGCTCCATATATATGGTGTGAGTGTTACCAATCATAGAAGACTAAATGAAAGTTGAGTATGTGGACTTGCCAAAAAGGCTTTGACACGAGACCCTTCCTCAAAATATGATAAATTGTAATCGCATTGCTGACTCAGAACATAGTTTGTTAGTTTTCAAGAAAGTTTATTCCTTATATTTTGATATTGTGATGAATTGTTACTTGCTCATGAGAAGTTTTATTATAGAATTTATTGTTCTTATAATAATGATCATGATGCTACTATGTTCGTATTTTGTTTCTATCGACACCTCTCTCCCCAAACATGTGGACATGATTATTGATATCGGCTTTCGCTTGAGGGCAAGCGAGGCCTAAGCTTGGGGGAGTTGATACGTCCATTTTGCATCATGTTTTTCTACTGTTATTTATAGTCTTTTCATTCCATATAACACTTCGTGGAGTAATTATATTGTCTTTTATCTCATAATATGCAAGGTTCACACAAAGAGGGAGATTACCGATGGCTGGAATTCTGGACATGAAAAGCTATCTTAGAGATACCTATTCTGCACATCTCCAAATAAGCTGAAATTTTACGATCATTTATTTTGGAATATATAAAAGAGTATAATACACTATAGGTCCTAAAAGTATTTGAAGTGTGTCAAGTAGGTCCTAAAAGTATGAAATCGTTCAACATGGGTCCTGAATGTGTGTAAGTCGCTCACCACGGGTCCTAAAAGTATTCCAAGTGTGTCAAGTATTTGGGAGTGACATGTAGTACTAAAAGCTGCTTAGTCCCGTGTTGCATCAATAGAAGGGGGTGAATAGACTACTTGCATAAATTAAAATCCTAGCTTCTTCCAATTTTATTGGTTGGCACATTTTAGCGATTCTAACAAGTCTAGTGGACCCTACACATGCTAGTCAACAAATATGGCAGCGAAAAGTAAAGACTTTGCAAATGTAAGTAAGGAGTAGAGTTTAGGAAGATCAAACTCAAAGAAGACGCGGCGATTTTTTTCATGGTTCCGATAGGTGGTGCTATCGTACGTCCACGTTAGTGGAGATTTCAACCCACGGGGGGTAACGGCTGCGAGAGTCCATGAAGGGCTCCACCCACAAGGGGTCCATGAAGAAGCGGCCTTGTCTATTCCACCATGGCTTATGTCCACATAGGACTAGCCTAATTCATGATAGATCTTCACCTACCGGACATGTCCGCGGCCAACTCGGACATGTCTGGGAGACCACAGTCTCCTGCAACCCCCATCCGATCTAGAGAGCGAGCTCCCGCAGCTCCCCTCGGCCCCGAGCTGTAGCCGTCGGAGCACCTATAGTAGCAGCAGCCGAAGTCTCGCTGGAATCGCAGGAGACCTCACCGGCCAGCACCCGGACCAGCATGTGCCGTCCACATCCCGCCGCCGCCCGCAACTCGCCGCTGCCATGGCGCCTCCCCGCGCCCGAGGTGTCTCGTCACTGCCCCGACCGTGCCACCCTTGGGTCTGGCCCGTCCCCCACCGGTGCCTCGCCCCTACCTCTTTTGTCGCTCGTCAGAGTCACTCGCCGCCGCCGCCCATATTTCCTCGCTCTCGATCGGCTTCCGGAGATAGAAGCCTCGCGTGCCGCTCGCTCAGGCCAGGTGGGCCACAAATCCGTCCCAGCCAGGCCGCGGCCCAGGAACACCCTGCGGTCAAGCCCCGGCCTCGAGTGCCAGCGCCAGCCCAAGCCAGCAGGCCCAAGCCCCCGCACTGACTCGGCCAGGCCCATGGTGAGCATAAAATCTAGCCCCCCTCTCTTATGTCTATCTGACGCTCAGTGTGCAACTTAGTATAAGACACCTAGTGCCTAATTTCCGTTCGTCAGCACATTCGGCCCATAGTCGTTTTTCTTTAGTCGGGCGAATTTGTCTATTATCCCAGAATTTCAGAAAATTGCATTATTTTCAAACGCCCATAACTTTTAAACCGTGCATCGCATGCAAAAATCGTAGATATGTTGAATGTGTAGAATTTCGTGTAGTTTCGCAAAATGCCACTTTCACGCATGTCAAAAATAACTAGACGTGTTGTTTGCATTGATTTGTGTGGTACCGTGTTAAAAATGATTTAATTCGTAGCTAGTTAACCGTAGCTCCGTTTTAGGTGAGATATATATGTAAACCAACTAGAATGACGTGTATAATCAAATAAACCACTTTATTTTGCCATTTAACAAACATAAAATCTATTTAGGACAAATGAGGACAGATTTCTATATTAAAGTGTGCAGTCGTTTCGGAAATCCTATAAGTTGTTTCCGGCCTCATTTAAAATGCCTAGATAGGTAGTTTATTTATGCTTCACCTCTTACCATGTTAACAACATTTTAAAATTGTCGTGTACCTAAATAGGAGTGAACTAAAAAATTTGAATGTGGAGTTTCGTCAATATGCAACTTGTTGAGCTTTACTTAATGTCAAGTGTTTGATTGTTGTGAATTCCCATGACATGCCTTGCATAATCGAAATCGATCATGCATCATATCGTCCATGTGTTGTCGTGAATAACATGTGTTGATTATTTTTTCTGGTTTGCTTCTTCTCGTTAGAGTTCCGCAAGCGTGTCAGAATGTGAGGATCCGTTCGACTACGTTGGTTCGTCTGCTTCACGGATTAGTTCTTCTTCCAAGCGGGATTTCAGCATTTCCCTCGATACCACTACTATCAATGCCATGCTAGTTGTCTCATTTCTTTCACTATGTATCGCTCCCTACCACTTAAATGTCAGCCTCCCAACACTGGCAGGAAAAAACTCTTACGTTTCCACAACCCACCAAACCACTGTTTGGCTATGTTACACTTGCTCAGTCATTTTGATAGCGTTGCTAGTTGCAGGTGCAGTTGCTTCCATGTGAAAACATGGGTTCCTTGTTATAACACCATATTATTGTTATTTAATTCAATGCACCTATATACCTAGTAAAAGGCGGGAGGCTTGGTCTTTGGCTAGGTGTTTTGTTCCGCTTTTGCCCCCTTAGTTTCGGATACCAGTGTTATATTCCATAACTGAGCGCTACTAACACTCTCAGGGTTGTTATGGGGACCCCCTTGATAATTCATCTTAGTTTAAAACTGGTCTGGCAAAGCCCAACTTTGGTACTATTTGACTAATAGTTAATGAACCGCATAGGGGGTAATTAACCCGAGGATACTTAATCAACCCCCGGGCCAGTGCTCCTCATGAGTGTTGGTCCCGGTGAGAACGGCATAGGGAGTAATTAATGTGAGGAGACTTCTTGTACCTTTTACGAAATATCTTGTGCATTGGGATCCCAGTGATGCTTTGGGTTATCTTAGAGTTAAGGTTTTCCACGAAGGAATCTGAGGAGATCGTGAGTTTCGTGATCGAGGCTTTCTATGCAGCTTGTGGTAATTTGTGATGGACTAGTTGGAGCACCCCTGCAGGGTTAAATCTTTCGGAAAGCCATGCGTGCGGTTATGTGGCAAACTTGGAAACATTGTTTAACATCCGATTCTAGATACCTTGAAGTTACTTAATTAAAAACTTCCCAACTGTGTGCGTAACAGTGATCGTCTCTTTCATGAGCTCCTTCTCTGACCAAGGACATGGTGGGTTTATGTCTGACGTAAGTAGGTGTTTAGGATCATCCATTTGATCATGATTAGTTCATGTCCGTTATGCGCAGCTCATCCCTCCTTTATCATTGTACTTGTAAGTTAGCCACCTCAAATAAATGCTTAGTCGCTTGCTGCAGCCTCACCACTTAACCATACCTCACCCATTAAGCTTTGCTAGTCTTGATACCATTGGAAATGAGATTGTTGAGTCCCTATGGCTGACATATTACTACAACAATAGTTTCAAATACAGGTAAAAGTGATATGTTGACGTGAGCGCAATGATTGATCTATTTGGAGTTTCTTCTTCTTCATCATCGATCTAGGATGTGTTCCACACCGGCAGCCTGGGCTAGCAAGGATGGATGTCATTTTATTGTTTGGTTTCGTCTGTAGTCGGACCCTGCTCTTATTTATGATGCTTGAATATGTTGTTATATTGTTGTGATCTTGTTGTAGCTTATGGTGAGTGTAAGACAGTTCCATATACTCACCTTTTCTGTACATGTACTTGTAATGATATCCATTCTTGCAAAACGACGAGATGCGCTTCTATCCCTGTCGAGGCCCTCGAGCCAAAATAAAGATGGAATCGCATCTTGGGCGTTACAAGTTGGTATCATAGCAGTACCGACCTAGGAGCCCCCTTGATTTATCGAACTTGCCAACTCGAGTTTAGTGAAAAACTGCTTTGAATCTAATTATATATCAGAGAGTATGATTCTTTTTACTCCTCTTCTATGCTCTAGCGAGGAATCTTGACGTAAGAATTTTCATTCTACTCCTCTTCTCACTCAATTTTTTTATGATCACGCGGGTATTTTGGAATCTATATGATGTCGACGTGATGGATTTCTGACTTGGTGCCTCTTGTTTGACTTGATTTGTTCCGGGTAGTTTAGCTCCAGGGGTGTAATGCCCCAAGAGTGTAACTTGCCATATTTGGAACCTTCTCTATGTGGGTCCACCTTGTCATTGCAATGAGAGCCTATGCATGTGTTATTTCATGTCACCTTGTCTTGCCTTTCCTTGCATGCATGCAACCATTCCATTCATCCTTGCCTATTGTGTTTGTGATCATATGTGATGTTGTGGTCACATGAATTATGATGTTATGTTGATATGTGTGATAAATGGAGTGATGTGGATGTGGTTGGATGGTAGTTGGCACTATGTTGTTTGCATAGGCTTCAAAACCCTCTTCCTCTTTATTTATCTCAAGGTCAAGTTTCACTTGTCCCATCCTTGTTTTAAAAATGTCCATGATTTAGTATATTTTGTGGTGGATGTGAAGATGTGAATTGGCTGTTTTGAATCTATATTTTAAAGGAGAAAATATTCCCAAAACAGATCATATAAATGCTGCTTTGTAAATATTTGATTGCTCCAAATATTTCTTTTCCAATTTATTTAAATAGGTCATAAATCCTTATGACCAGGGGCATTTTTGTTTTGTTTTTAACCCCAACAGATTTGCTTTTGCTTTATTTTCTTCCTCTGGTTATTTTGGTAATGAGAAAACCCCACGGGTTTTAATTCCTTTTATCTCGCGCCACTGGTGGGCTTCCTCCCCCTGCGTGACCCAAACCCCTCCCTCGCGTGTAGCATATGCCTGTAGACGTCGTTTCCCGTGTCTCCTTCCTTCGTCAGATTTCTTCAGTGAGCAGAGGCAGAGCGGCAGCAACAGACGGCGTCATGGACGTCGAGCCGCATCCCTCGCCTCCTCCTCCTCCATATAATCCCCCCTTGGCGTCTGTGCAACCTAGGGTTTCTCTCTCGCACCACCACCTCCATCCCATCTCCTTCTCCCTCTCTCTCGACGACACCAGGTAAGGGGATCGACCTCCTCCGCCATGGCCGCAAGCTGAGAAGCTCCTCGTCGTCGCACACGTACACCTGCGGCCTCTCCAACACCTCGGCGAGCACGCGAGATCCTCCAGGAGCCCATTCCCGCGGCTAGGACGACAAGATCGGCACTGCTACATCTCCTCGACGACGACGGACTTCTCCCCCGACGATCTTCCCCGAGCGGCTCCATCCTCTTCTTCCTCTACTTCCTCTCCAGCCGATGCAACCACCTCATCCAGTAGGTGAGGTAGATCCATCTCCCCTTCTTCCCTGTCCCAGATCGAGAGCAGTAGGACGTAGCGTTGACGTCGTTCCTTCTCTGTCGCCGGAGCCGTCGTGCCTCGTCGAGCCGTCGTTGTAGGCCCTCTCGAGTGGTGCTAGTAGGTGAAATGGAACCATGGGAGCAAGGGCTTCCTTCCATCGAGTAGTCGTAGCTTTATTTAAAGTGTATCGCCGGCGAGCACCGTCCCCTATTTCGGCCATCGTCGGGCAGAGGAGATGCTGAGGGGGTTACTCAAAAGGGTTTATTCCCCTCCCCTGTTAAGATCCCAACGAGTAGCAGAGTGGTAGTGGTAGTCTTGGTGCAGTGGCAGGTCGGGGGTTCGAATCCCTGGGCGCACCCTTTTGCATTTTGTTATTCGGCACAGTAACTGCAACAGAGGGAATAACCTGCTCTCTTCGATGTATCTGTCAAGTGCATGCGCAGTAGCAGAATGGTGCTGGTTCAGAGTTGGTAACCAGGGGGTCTGGGTTCGAATCCCTCCCCATCCCTTTTAATTTTTGTTGCATTTTCTTTTCTGTTTTTCCTTTGTTTGATGAATAGATGTATGTGGTGTGCTAGATCTCCATGAGGGGTATTTTTATTTTCTCTCACAGCAGCATGTTGATCCTAGTGTTTGATGCTAGCAAGTGTAGAGTGCATGTGTAGATGTATATTGGTAGAAATGCATGTGTAGGTTGTATGCATATCTGTTTTATGAGCTAGTTGCCATGGATGTGAGAGTGTGTGTATGTGTGTTTTGCACTAGCCTAGTGTGGTGCATGAGTGTGTGCTGTTTATCCTCATGGTGATGATTTTGGGCACTAGTGAGTGCAAGTGTGATGTGAGTATGTGTGTGGGTTCCCCCCCCCCCCCCACACACACCTTGTGATGATGTATGTGAGTGTGTTTGTGCTTATGTGTAGGTCTCACACATGCCATGGCATGATGTGCCTTGATGTGCACATGAGAAAGTTAGTGTGTGTAGGTGTAGATATACTTATCTTAGTGTAAGTTAGTTGTGAATTCTATTTAGCATGTGTAGGTGATTTTGATGCTTGTGCTTGTTGTATGTGTGTGGGAATGGTGATGTGCTATGGAACACATACATGAGGTCTAAACCCTCATGTCACCATTGGACTTGTGAGAGTGTGCAAGTGCTTGTGTAGGTGGTGTTCTAGTGAATAGCACATGTGATGATGCACTATTCACACCTTGTGATTCCATGTAGGATTTTCCTCTCAAGTTTGTGCCCAATTGTTCTATGCATGTACATAGGTATTCTATATGATTTTGGGGTAGAATCATCCCAGGAATCCATTGGTGAAGTCACCTTTGCCTTTGGAACACTTCCTGGGAATGTCATATTTCAGATTTGTTCAATGTTTGGAGCTTGGTTCCATGAGATGTCGTGAGCCCAAGAGGTTGATTCCTTGTTGTGGCATTAGAGGGTGACCCCCTCTACCACATGTTGGTTTTGTTTCATGCTTAGTAGTTCTTATGTGCAAGTTGTGCCTAGTCAAAATAGGCATATGCTGAAATTCTAGTTTAGTGAAAATCTGTGATTTTCACTAAGGTTGAGAATCTACTTATATTTTCTTCTCATGTTGTTGTGCTTGTAGAGGTCCATGTGTTGGGAATCAGCCCTTGCTATAAACTGGAAAGTTGTAGCTTTTGTGTTTGTCTAGCTCTCTGTCAATTTTCATTCCATTTGGAGTCCTGTAGATATTGTTTTGGGTGCTGTCAAAATGCTTCGGACCATAAACAGCTAGTGAGAATCTAGAATTTTCACTAAGTCCCTGAAAACTGATATTTTTGTCCAAGTTAGCAGTTGTGTAACTTTCTGTGTGAAACTACTTTGCATTATCTTTTTGCTTGTGCTTGTAGTACTCTTGGATAGCTTCTACCACATACCCTATTTGGCATATTTGGGTGGCTGTAGGTGCTTTGCATGTAGCTCTCAAACTATTATGATGTTGTTTATGGCAGATTATATAGTTTTGATGTATTGATGCTTGTGAGTGCATAGTTGATGTTGTGGTGATATTTCTTTGCACCACCCCATCCATTCTTGTTTGTTTTCTGATATGGCAACCTGGGAACACCAGGAGTAAGCCATTGGAGTGTGTTGTGATGATTTTGATACGTAGAACTTCATTTCTTGTTTCGTTGTTTCCCGTTGATCCGTAGCTCCGATCGTTATGTTCTTTATATGTTTTTGGCATCATTGTCGCGTGACGCATATGTTCATGTCATCCTCATGCATGTCAAGATAGCTTAGACTGCGGTTCTGTCCAGGAGCTTATATTATGTTCTCATACTTGTGCTAGTAGCTAGAGTAGAGAGGCATGTTCATTTTCATCTCATGCATCATGTGCTTGTTGCATCTTGAGGTGTTGTTGTTCATTGGATAGCACCGGGATGCTAGATGTTTTGTAGTCCGTAGCGGAACTACCTTGTTTGGATGCGTGATGTAACTCTGATATTATTATTATTCAGATGGCAGTTGAATTCCTAATTGTCATTTATTATTATGTATGTGCTATGTTACCGTGCTTGCGAAACGCTTAGATGCGCTTCTTTCCTCTTTGGGGCCTCGTTCCCCTAAACCGGAAAGGACCGCATCTTAGTCGTTACAAGGGGATTCTTGAGCACATCGTTATCATTCAAATTTCTTAGTATCTCAGGATGGAGGATGTTCGAAATTGCTTCAATACTAGCAGTGGGGAGAGGAGTCTGGCATCCCCAGTACTGGTGGGGAGAGTTCGGATGTGCTGCCATACTTGGTATCGTTGTGATTATGAGGGTCTGAGGTAGATGAGTTTCCGAGATCTCTGGTTGTGTGTTGACGGATGTGATACACTGGACGGCTGGTGTTATTGCTAGGAGTTCAGTGATGGATTTACTCCTTGTATCCGTGGACCCGATTGCATGACTAGAAAATTTTGGGAGTTCTTAGGTGGGAATTCAAGTAGTTACCTATATGACAATCTTCCAACAGATGCATGTTGTGAGGTTGGGGTTCGACATCTAGTGGATTCGTTTGCTCACGGTCGTTTTTACACAAGACGGACTCGATATATGTCACCAGATATGCTTCATCAAGCCGTGTAGTTCGCTACGCCTAGGGAGCATATTCGAGCGTCATTTCAATATTACAATCCAATGTACGATCGAGCCCGTGCGAACCTTACCACGAAAATATCGAACGGAATCTCTGTCATGAATTTGTTTCTCGCTTGTTTAGTAAGCCATATCCTTTGTTTTGTGGGAATATGGTAATTCGAGTTGTTTCGATGTCAAGTGGTGATTTCATATCTTTTCTAAGTGGTGTTCTCCAATTTCCATGAGAGTGCTAATCATTTTGCTCAATCAATTATCATTCCAATTCTTTTCAACCGGTGTGCTTCTCTTCAAGTAATTCAATCTTCTCCAATAATTTGCAAGATCAATCTCTCATTTACTTCTGGAGTTCGTCTCATTTGTCCCAAGTTGTCTTTGTGTTTCCCCACCCTCCCGCCCTTTTTCTTCAATGATTCAATTGTCATCCAAGTGCCTTTGTTTTCATTCTGCTTCCGCCATCTTCTCTTCTGCATGGTATCTCGCGATTCTTTGTGAATATGCTTCAGTGTTAACATCAAAATTCTTCATTCTTGTTCTTCTCCGGTGGAATCAATTCAAGATTTCAGTGTTCATCATGTCATGTTCGCCCGTTAAATGTTCTCATGTGGTAATTCTTGTTATAGCCTCTCTTGGTTGTTCATCCCTAGTTATTCTATTGGAGAGTTGAAGAAATCTCACTAGTTTCTTGATTTCGATTCTTTCATTTCTTTCGAGGTTCTCACCTCATTAAATTTTCATTTGTATTGGTGGAATCTCTATTTCTAAGCAATTGTTTCAACTGTGTTTTCTTTGAGTGGGCCCATAACCCACAGGTTTTTCCTAGGATCTTTCCTCGCTCTTCTAATCTTTTCTGGATATCTCTAGTTCTTTTCATATATGACGTAAGAGTGTATTGCATGAGTCATATTACTTCTCCAAGATCATTTCAAATTTATTTTTCATCATTGGCTCAACCTTCCATTCTGCATTTTCCGGAGTGTCCCAGTAATTCTTGGTGGTGTTCTCCTCATCATAGTCTGCATTAAAGACCGAAGAAGTGTTCCTCTTAAATCATGGTCCAATTTCCTTGAAGATTCATGGTTTCAACTTCGTGATATCCTCTCAATTGTTTCCAATCATGTGAATTCCTTCAATATCTATCTGGTATATGTCAGTGTTGTGTTCATTTTTCGATCCTCCTAAGGCCATCATTTCACAAGATTTCTTCGTTCTCAGCTTTAAGCTTTCATTCTTCTCAGTTGTATCTCTTCATTGGTCTGTCAATTATTTTGGTACCTCATTCAAGTTTTCTATTAGGCGCATCAAGATCTCTTCATTCTCATGTATTCCATTTATTTATAGTAGCCCATTTATTCAAAATTCTTCAGGTTGATCGTGATCCCTTCGTTCTCATGTATCTTCATTCATTCACGGTATGCCCATTCGTTTGCAATTCTTACCGGTGGCTTGCTCAAGCATTCTCTAATCGAATCATGCTCTCTTTGTCCTCTTGTAGCCCAGTTCAATTGCATTATCCTCTTTCATTCCAATTCTTACCGTTCCTTCTTCCAAGAATTCTTCAAGTGTATGCCTTATCTATCGCTCTTTTGTCTTTGTAAGAAGAATAAGTGTTATGCTAAATCCGTTGCTTGTCATCAATTTAACTTGATGAATGATATGCACTACATGATTCGTATTCTTCTCTCTTTAAGGTGATTTTAATTCTTTTTCTGGAGTGGCTCATGATATCAAATTATTTATCTCAAGTGCTTCATCTTTCTTTCCGGAGGTCAAGTTTTTCTCAAGTTTCTCTTTGCGAAATTCCATCTAATTCTTTGCAAGGCTATAATCTTATTCTTTTCAACCTTCATTTTTTTCTATCGCCATTTCATTCCGGTGTTCTTCCAATGGTTATCCATGATGATTCTTCAAGGATGCAATTCTTTCTCAAGTGCTCTTCAATATTTTGTTGGAGGACCTCAAGTATTCCTTGTCTTGCATTTTAAGTGCAATTCTTCCTCCTTTATCCTTTGAGGTGGTGTTATAGCATTTTGATTCATGGGGACTCTCGAGGACAAGTTGTTTCAAAAATGAGATAATTAAACCCACCAATTCTTTCATCATGGGGTATTTTTAACCCATCTTTTCTTCCATTGAGCTATATTCGTTTAGATTTCACCTAAAGCTTTTTCTAAGGATTGTTTCTATTATGGTGATTATCGTTGATCCAAGTTCTCAATATATCCTCTTGGTGTAACAAGTCTTGCATATCTTGTTGTTCCCAAGCAATTTTTGTTTCCGTTAGTGGCTGGTTGTCACCTCATTATTTTGAAATGGTTTCCATAAGCCCACTACAAGCTTGTTCTTTTCATTGTTTTGTTTCCAACAACTCTGTTCAATTCTTCTGGTAGGTATGCTTCTCAATTCAATTGTGGTAGAAGTTGTCATTTTATTATCCGTTCTCTTCTCTCCAATGATCTAGTTTCTATTCTTTTGTTCTATAGCTGTGGTGGTGTTGCCTATTTTATTAGTTGTCTACTCTTATCAAGATCTTGTTCTTTCCTTGATTATAAATTTAGTTGGTTTGTTGTGAATCTTTTAAATTTCCTTCCATCATATCATATTTTCCCCTCTTTCGTACCGAAGTGTTGCCGAATTTTTTTTTGAATTCTTGCTTGTTCTTCATGTCATTCTTCAACCCCTTTGCAACCTTCAAGGATCGTTGGTTTCACTCGTTTGTCAAGAAGCAACTAAGCTTACCTTTTGCTCTTCTCTTCCTCTTCCCCTTTTCATTCTTTGATCTCGAGGCGAGATTTATTGTTAGTGTAGGAGACTTGTAACAGCTGGGAACCGACGCTCGAGAAGATTCCCCTTTTATTCCGTTGCCGTCATGTGATTATTTTGTTTGTCGCATCATTCACATCATCCGCATTGCATCGGCAATGCGTTGCCGCCAATTTTCAAAACTTGCATCCGTTATTAGTTGCCGGTTCTCTCCGTTTTTTCATTAACTGTTTTGAGACCAACCGTACACTCACGCGCTCGCGCATCATTTAAAATATTCCTTTGAAAAGTGTGTATAAAACTTTCTTGGATTGGGTTGAAACTTGGCGTGCGGTATTATTTTAATGTAGGTAGACCGCCTGAAAAATTTCGTCGCAATCGAAGTTTGTTTGATACCCGTACCATTAAATATATGGTGGCATTATAGTCGGTTTAATTGTCGTATGTTTTGGTGTTTTAAAACCCTATCATGGGCCGCACCATTTCCCTCTCATCCCTACGTAGCCCAATTACACAACCCACTACACCCACCTAGTCACTCCCTCCGTTTGTGGTCGTCGGATCGCGATCGGACGGACCAGGTCCATCCCACCATAGACCACCCCATGGAAAGAGCTCTCTCACTCCACTAGGGTTTCCCCTAGCCAAATTTGCAGCCATCACGCTAGAAACCCCCAATTGCTAGCTCCACCTCCTCTCTCCCCCGAAATCCTATCTCAGGGCCAAATCTGGACCACTGGATCCCCATCCAATGGCCCACAATCGCAAATTCCCCACCTACCGGACATGTCCACGGCCAACTCGGACATGTCCAGGCCACCACACTCTCCCTCAGACCGCATCCGATCTGGAGAGTGAGCTCCCGCGGCTCCCCACGACCCCGAGATGTAGCCACCAGAGCACCTACCGCCGCAGTAGCACGAGCCTCACTGGAATCGACGAAGACCTCGCCAGCCAGTAGTCAAACCACCCCGCGCCATCCACAGCTCGTCGCCACCCACAACTCGCCTGTGCCATGGCGCCTCCCCGCGCCGGAGGTGCCGCGCTGCCGCCTAAGCTCTGCGTCGCCGCCCCGACCACGCCACCCTCGGATCCGGCCCGTCCCGTGTTGGTGCCTCGCCCCTGCCTCGTCTGCTGCTCGCCGGAGTCAGACGTCGCCGCCGCCCAGATCGCCTCGCTCGTGATACGTCTCAAACGTATCGACTTTTCCAAATACTTTTGCTATTGTTTTGGCCTCATTCTTGCATGATTTGAACATAACTAACCCGGACTGACGATGTTTTCAGCACAGTTGCGTGTATGGTTTTCTTGTGTGCAGGAAAATGGATTTTTAGGTGTCCTACAAAATTCCAATAAAAAAAGAAAATACACGCGCCAGGAGGAACCCTTGACCAGAAGATGGGCTGGAGGGGGGCCACCAGGCCTCCAGGAGACCTGGTGGTGCAGCATGCCCCCTGGCCGTGCAGGGAGGTCGCCTGGGTGGGGCCCACCTCCTCTGGTGCCCTACCTTCGGTCCTATTTTAACCCGAGAGGAGAAATTCCAGAACAGAAGTCGTTTTGCCAGTTCTCGACACGGAGCCGCCACCACCCTCGGTTCTTCTGCGGGAGAGCTAATCTAGAGGCTGCCTTGGCCTCCGGAGAGGGGAAATCATCGCCATCGTCATCACCATCACCACTCATCACCCTTCCATGGCTTCCCCTTTCATGTGTGAGTAATTCCCTACTGTAGGTGGAGAGGATGGTAGGGATTGGATGAGTTAGATCATGTAATAGTTCGTCAGATTGTTTGGGCATGTTGCCTATCATCTACTATGGTGTTTATCATCTTTGCTACTACTTGTTACTCTTAATGCTTGTCACTTTGGGCCCGAGTGCCATGATTTCAGAGCTGAACCCATTATGTTTTCATGAATATATTTGCGTTCTTGATCATATCTATGAGTAGTATGCACCTATTATAGTCCGGAACCGGCGATCCCAATGGTGACAGCTTGGGACACCAAAGGGGGTAGACTATAATTTGAGGATTCCATGTATCCATTGATTGTTAATGCTTTGTTCTGGTGCTCTTTTACAGGAGCACCTTAATCTCCATAAGTTCCTTTTGGCCCCGTTGGTAGCGGGATGGTAGGAGAAAAGATGTTGTGCAAGTTCTTATTGCAAGCACACACGACTACCTTGGGATACATGCCTAATGTTTGATATTTGCCTAGATGATCATTACTTTTCTGTGTGCCTTGCCCCAAGTTACATACATGATATCTCTCATCCATGAAATTTGTTTTAATCTTGCTGGTTACAAGTTGCTTTGCTTTTGCTGTTTTACTTTTGTTGCTTTGCCACCATTATTTCCGTTACCACCATCACTTCCATATCATCGTCTCTACTAATATTTCGTTGCCAAGCAAGTATCTTTGAGGTGCGGTTGAATTGACAACTCAACTGTTAAAACTTACAAATATTCTTTAGCACCCCTTGTGTCGACTCAATAAATTGGGTTATCTTACCTGCAAAAACTGTTGCGATCCCCTACACTTGTGGGTTATCAAGACTATTTTCTAGCGCCGTTGTCGGGGAGCATAGCTTTATTTAGAAGTCTACTTGGAGTTATTTTGCTTGCTGTGATTTATCCGCTATGGGTAAGAAAGGAGACCCCAAGGTTCCGATTTTACCACCCACTACAAGAAAAGGTATTGTTCTTAGTACTAGTGCTACGCTTGATTCACCTTCCGTTTGTGCTCTTGATGAGACTGGTTTACTCTTGATGAGACTGGTTTACCACCACATGCCTAGTACCTTAATCTCCATAAGTTTGCTTCACCACATGCTGGTTTACCACCACATGCTGGTTTACCACCACATGCTGCCTCTACCGAGTCTGTCACTATGTCTGATACTTTTGATGATGCTTCTACTACTCTTGATGAGACTGGTTTACTTGGTTATTTTATTGAGTAAAGTGCAATACCTCCCCCAGGATTTAGGGAGGTGCATCCAAAGAGGATGGAGCAAGATGGAGCAAGAATGAATTGCTTGATCCGGAGGATAAGCTCTATCCGGAGGGGCATCCAAAGAGGATGGAGCAAGATTCTCAATTGAAGGAAGAAGACATTGCCAGCTCCCTGAAGAAGAATAAGAAGAAGAAGAAACACAAGGAAGCTGATAACTCCAATGATCCCATAATTGATGAAGAACCTATTGTTGATCCTAATAATATATCTACTTCGGATGCTGAGACTGAAGATGGTGCTGAACCTGATAAAAGTAATGAGAAGTATGATCCTCCTGAAGTATAAGAAGAAGAAGCACCCGACAAGCACAAGAGATATACTAGAGAAGATTTTGTTGCAAGAAGACATGGGAAGGAAAGAGAACCATGGGTATAGAAATCAATGCCCTTCCTAGGTAAGTCTTTCAAAACCCAAGAAGAAGAGCATTACAATAAATTTTGTGAATGGATGAAAGCTATTTTTCTTCAAATTCCTTTGACTCGTGCTATTAAGTTGCCTCCGTACTCGAGGTATATGAAAGATATTGTTACTAATAAAAGAAAAGTTCCTAATGAGGCAATATTTACTATGCTAGCTAATCTCTTTAAGTGGTAAGATTCCCGAGAAGCTTGGTGATCCAGGTATACCCACCATTCCTTGCTCCATAAAAAATAATTATGTCAAAACTGCTTTATGTGATCTTGGTGCAGGAGTGAGTGTTATTCCTTTTTATCTTTACAAAAGGCTTTGTCTAGATAAACTAGTCCCTACAGATATCTCTCTTCAAATAGTTGATAAGTCCACAGCCGTTCCTGTTGGTATTTGTGAGAATGTTCCTGTTGAAGTTGCTAATTGCTTGATCCTTACTGACTTTGTTGTGCTTGACATGCCCGAGGACGGGAGCATTTCTATTATTCTTGGTAGACCTTTTCTTAACACCGTAGGTGCTATTATTGATTGCAATAAGGAAAAGTGACATTCAATGTTAGTGAGAAGGAGCACACGGTATATTTTCCGAAGAAGATTGATAAAAGGCATGGCCTTAATTCTATTGAGAATATTGAGACCGTGAAGGTGGGTGAGTGGGATTGTCCTCTACATGTGCACCACAAATACAAAAGCAATATGGTGGGGACAATATCCACTAAAATAATGGTACCGTGATTGCTTTATAAGAAGTGAAACTTTTTGCTCGATATATCACCTGTTTGGTAGTAAGACTTGATCAACCTTGCTAACAAACATGTTTTATATCAGTAAAAAGAAAAGCTTGTCATGTTTTCATTTCCTTTATCTTTCATCCTCCTTGTTGTACCAAAGTTTTGTGTTTTTCAAGCTTCATATGTTTAACCATTGCTTCGAGTTTTCCGGAAGTTTTGCAGCTTTTGGTAATTCGAAATAATTTCAAAAGAGAAGTTGTCAAAAAATGTCGGAAAAATTATAATAAAATTTCCATCAAAAAAGAGACACATGGGCACTTGGGGCCAACCAGGGGGCCACCCCCGGTCCAGGCAGCCAGGTGGCGCGGCCTGGTCCCTGGACGCGCCCACAGGGCACCTGGGCCCACCTGGTCCCATTTATAGGTATTTCTTCTTCCCTTCTATCTCTCACTCCAAAAATCTCAAATTTTCTCCTTGAGCTCGAGTTCTTGCTGTTCTCGGTGGCAAATTTTGATCTCTCTCTACAGCCCATCATTTGCATTGAAAATTTGAGCATTTGCTCCTTGGTATGTGTATCCTCCACCCCTCCAATTAGAATTTTGATTGGTAGTCTTATTTGTAAGTATTTAGGAGTTCTTGGTACTGTTCATATGAGCTTGCATGCATGTTTAGAAATTTATTTGTGATGTTTTGATGCAAGTTTTTGCATCGGTAAAGTGAGTAGAATAGTTTGCTCCAACTCATTTTGCCTAAACCTTCATTTTTGTGATGTACCAAAAATTTCAGAAATGAGTTTGTTTGGAAAAGCAAAAGGGTGGCTTGGGAAGAAGAGACCCAAGCATACTGATGGACTAACTAGAGCTGCAGCTTCACCCTCTACTATGAGGACAAGTTTCAATGATGATATCGTGCCACCGGAGTTGCTCCACGACACGGACACGGTACATGCCATGACATACCCGTGTTCAGAATTCCTTGCGGCGGCAGGTATTAAGGATGAGTTTGATAACCTCTGTGCAGCTGCACGTATGACACGTCTCGTAACACGACGTGTGCCAAAATACCCAAAACTCACCTATTATTTTATCAACTGGTTTAGATATAATGATAAAACTTCCATGATTGAATTCAGATTATATGAGGATGTCTTTACCATGTCTTTGGCAGAATTTTGTGACGTTATATGTGTGCGGAATATCGGGAAGACGACCAGAATGAAAGTTTAGCCCTACGAGCTGAAATCCCTATTCGCCTCCCTTTGCAGCAAGGATCCGCAAGAGATTCACCGGGGGAAGATTTCCAACATCTTGTTTCCCCACATCAGGTATTTCGCATACTATATTGCTCGAGGGGTGTTAGCTCGTGACAACAAGAGCAACATTTTGGCTTCAGGTCTTGCTATCTTGGCACCGCCTTCTTAGGAGATAACATGTATAACATTGGTGCTTTGATTGCTCATCGCCTCATCGCTACCAGCGGCAAAGGGCCTCACTTTGGTGGCATTTATGCCACGCTTATCGTCGAGCATCTCGAACGCACTGTACGAGCGTATGATGTGCCTTTTCCATTCATAAGCTTTGATCTTACCGCTATGAAGAGGCATGAGTTTGTTACTAGGACTTCTGAGTTTGGTAACCTTGTTTATATTATGAGGTTTGGCGAGTTGACTACTCGCGAGATCCGTCTACCTGCACCACTTTTGTTTGATTATGCTAGCAGGAACGGATGGTCCTTCACCGCGATTGAGTTGGACGAGTTCGTGATCGAGCAGCAGTTCCACAACCCCATGGAGGGGTTGTTCCTGAGGAAGAGGAGCCTTCTTCTTGGGAGGACAGTCGGGCATCAGTCTACGGGCTCGAGGCCCCGTACGATTCTTGGAGCTACCAGTACCACCCAGGAGCTAGTGGGAGCTCCTGGAGCCCACAGTAGCCAAGCCCAACTTAGGCCAAAAGCCTAAGCTTGGGGAGTATGTACCCTTCTCCCTTTCATTGTATCATCCGTGGTTTCCTTTTTAATCTTTTCGGAGTTTCTGCCTATTCTTTCTTTGCAAAAACAACAAAAACATTTCTCTTTTCTTTTGCTTTCATTTAACCTTTGGAAAACCCAAAAAGATTTCCTTTCTCTCTTTAGTTTGCTTTGTTTGCAGAGTTCAGCTCATGTCCATGGTTGCAATTGCACTTGATTATATCTTTCTATGTTCGATCGTGCAAGTGACGATGCAATAATGACAAAGATCGACGAAAGGGATGCAACAAGGAAAGCCGGTATGAACTCTAATTATTTCTACTTTTGTACATATGCATGTACTTATGATCTAGAGACCAGCTTGTAGCGACATAGTGCTATGTTTACAATGCTTTCCCAGTAGTTCATGCTTTCTTTGTGACTAGTCTCAAATAGTTGGAGTGCATAATGTGTTATTGAAATGATTTGCATGCATTGCATTGTTCGTGGTTTCGCATATTGAAGTGGTATTTCCCTTCAAAGAGTTTTTGGATTGACTTAGCACATGCTTACACATGTTTATGACTGAAAGTCTATCAAGACTTGATGATCTTTTTATTTCAGAATAGTTATATCACTTTCATGCCCGATTCAATGTTGCTTTGTCGTTCTATATAATTATGACCGTTATTACTCTCTAGTTGGTCACTTCCCCGTCTTTTGCTAGCATTCGCCTCTACTAAGCGGACTCAATGCTTGTGCATCCAAAATCCTTGAAACCAGTTGCGCCATATCAGTCCACCATACCTACCTATATGCGGTATTTATGTGCCGTCCTAAGTAAATTTGCATGTGCCATACTCTAAATCTTCAAATAAATATTTTCTTTTGTATGCTCGAATCGCTCATGTAATGACTAGGGGATATCAGTATATTCCATGCTAGGTGGGTTATTCTCAAGATATGTGTTGATTCACTATCGTTCACGAGAAAGTGGCTGGTAATCGGGATGCCCAGTTCCATGCTCAAAAGTCAAATCAAATTTAATGAAACAAACTCCCCCAGGATTGTTGTTTGTATGGACGGTACCCGTGGATTCGGCCCGCCGTGGAGTGTGATCGATTGGTGGAGGTGGAGTAAAAACTTTAATTTTCTGTTTGGGAACCTCCTATAATGTATTTAGCATGAAAGATATTTAGATCTCTTATTTGTTACATTGACAATGAAAGCATACCACCCAAAATTTTGATTCATCCTTGTTTTAAAAGCTCAAGCTCTGCACCTCTGCAAATCAATGCTTCCCTCTGCGAAGGGCCTATCTATTTTACTTTACAGTTGAGTCATCCTCTTCTTATAAAAAAGCACCAACTATTGAGAGCATAACTGTCATTTTGAGTGTAATGTGCATTGTCCCAAAGTACCACGTTGTCTTGTGCATGATTGTGATATTAATCATTCTAAAATATTTATTTCTAGTCTCCTTTAAGACTCCGAAGGAGCGTTTGCATTTATGTTTTGCTTCACTCCTGGGGGCTAGCGAGATACCACTCTAGTATGTCCAAGTCATGTGCATTGTGATCTCATCATGATTTTTAGTTGCATATTATTCATTCTTAGTTGTTTGAAACTCTTCACATGATCGAAGGATTGCTTCGTGCATTGTCTTTGTAGCATTGCCTCAATACTTGTTGGACTTGTTTGTAGTACATGCTTATATACATCTAATGAAGCAAAAGACGTTGTCAAGTTTTCTTTGTCGCGTCCAGTTTGTTGAACTGAATTGCTTGAGGACAAGCAATATGTTAAGCTTGGGGGAGTTGATACGTCTCAAACGTATCGACTTTTCCAAGCACTTTTGCTATTGTTTTGGCCTCATTCTTGCATGATTTGAACGAAACTAACCCGGACTGACGCTGTTTTCAGCAGAGATACCTGTATGGTTTTCTTGTGTGCGGGAAAATGGATTTTTAGGCGTACCATAAAATTCCAATAAAAAACAGAGAAAATACACGCACCAGGAGGAACCCTTGACCAGAAGATGGGCCACAGGGGGGGCACCAGGCCTCCAGGCGACCTCGTGGCACAGCCTGCCCCCTGGCTGCACAGGGAGGCCGCCTGGGTTGGGCCCACCTCCTCTGGTGCCCTACCTTCGCTCCTATTTTTACCCGAGACGGAGAAATTCCAGAACAGAAGTCGTTTTGCCAGTTCTCGACTCGGAGCCGCCGCCGCCCTCGATTCTTTTCCGGGAGAGCTAATCTGGAGGCTGCCTTGGCCTCCGGAGAGGGGAAATCGTCGCCATCCTCATCACCATCACCACTCCATCACCCTTCCATGGCTTCCCCTTTCATGTGTGAGTAATTCCCTGCTATAGGTGAAGGGGATGGTAGGGATTGGATGAGTTAGATCATGTAATAGTTCGACAGATTGTTGGGGGCATGTTGCCTATCATCTACTATGGTGTTTATCATCTTTGCTACTACTTGTTAATCTTAATGCTTGTCACTTTGGGCCCGAGTGCCATGATTTCAGATCTGAACCCATTATGTTTTCATGAATATATTTGTGTTCTTGATCATATCTATGAGTAGTATGCACCTATTATAGTCCGGAACCGGCGATCCGAATGGTGACAGCTTGGGACACCAAAGGGGATAGACTATAATTTCAGGATTCCATGTATCCATTAATTGTTAATGCTTTGTTCCGGTGCTCTTTTATAGGAGCACCATAATCTCCATAAGTTCCTTTTGGCTCCGTTGGTAGCGGGCTGGTAGGACAAAAGATGTTGTGCAAGTTCTTATTGCAAGCATGCACGACTACCTTGGGATACATGCCTAATGTTTGATATTTGCCTAGATGATCATTATTTTTTTGTGTTCCTTGACCCAAGTTAAATACATCATATCTCTCATCCATGACCGACCATCCATCTCCCTAGCCTACATTGTTTTAATCCTGCTGGTTACAAGTTGCTTTGCTTTTGCTATTTTACTTTTGTTGCTTTGCCACCATTATTTCCATTACCACCATCACTTTCATATCACCATTGCTACTAATATTTTGTTGCCAAGCAAGTATCTTTGAGGTTCGGTTGAATTAACAACTCAACTGTTAAAGCTTATAAATATTCTTTGGTTCCCCTTGTGTCGAATGAATAAATTGGGTTATCTTACCCGAGAAGACTGTTGCGATCCCCTACACTTGTGGGTTATCAGCTCCTGATCGGCTTCGGGAGGCCGAAGCCTCGCGTGCCGCTCGCTCTGGCTAGGTGGGTCACAACCCTGGCCAAGCCATGCTGTGGCCTAGGAGCGCCCCACGGACCAACCCGGCCTCCAGCCCGAGCGCGAGCCCAAGCTCCTGCACTGACTCGGCCAGGCCCATGGTGAGTATCTGATCTACCCCCCCCCCTCTCTTCTCTCTATTTGACGCTCACTGTGCAACTTGGTATAAGACGCCCAATGCCTGATTTCCGTCCATCGGCTGATTCGGCTCATAGTCGTTTTTCTTTAGTCGGGGGAATTTATCTATTATCCCAGAATTTCAGAAAATTCCATTATTTTAAAACGCCCATAACTTTTAAACCGTGCATCGCATGCAAAAATCATAGATATGTAGAATGTGTAGAATTTCATTTAGTTTCGCAAAATGCCACTTGCATGCCTGTTAAAATTAATTAAACGTGTCGTTTGCATTGATTTGCGTGATATCGTGTTAAAAATGATTTAATTTGTAGCTAGTTAACCGTACCTCCGTTTTAGGTGAGATATATATATGTAAACCGACTAGAATGACGTGTAGAATCATATGAACCACTTTATTTTGCCGTTTAACAAATATAAAATGTGTTTAGGGCATATCTGGACAGATTTCGAGTTTAACGTGTGGGGTCATTTTGGAAATCCTATAAGTTGTTTCCGGCCTCATTTAAAATGCCTAGATAGGTAATTTATTTATGCTTCAACTCTTGCCATGTTAACAACATTTTAAAATTGTCGTGTACCTAAACGGGAGTGAACTAAATAATTCGAATGTGGAGTCAACAATATGCAACTCGTTGCATATTGAGCTTCACTTAATGTGTAGTGTTTGACTATTGTGAATTGCCATGCCATGCCTTGTATAATTGAAACCGATCATGCATCATATTTGGTTGTGCATCATATCGTGCATGTGCCGTGGTGACTATCGTGTGTTGATTCTTGTTTCCAGTTTGCTTCTTCTCGTTAGAGTTCCGCAAGCGTGTCGGAATGTGAGGATCCGTTCGACTACGTTGGTTCGTCTGCTTCACGGATTCGTTCTTCTTCCAAGCGGTGTTGTGGAACGTTGCAAGGGAAACAAAAAAAATCCTACGCACACGAAAGACCTATCATGGTGATGACCATCTATGAGAGGGGAGATCGGATCCACATACCCTTGTAGATCACTAAGCGGGGAGCGTTAAGAAACACAGTTGATGTAGTCCAACGTCTTCGCGATCCGATCACGATCCGTCCCACAAACTCCGTCTCGATCTAGTACCGAACGGACTGCACCTCCGCTGCGGCACACGTATAGCTTGGTGAAGATCTCCGCCTTCTTGATCCACCAAGAGGGGTGAAGAGGTAGCTGAATTCTCCGACAGCGCAACGATGTGACGGTGATGGTGGTGGAGCTTACTCCGGCAGGGCTTCGTCGTGTCGGACAAATCTAGCTATGGTGTGTCGAAGTTGTGGAGGGGAGGAGGTATGCACTTCGGCTTGAGTGCCAAAATCCTCTCTCCCCTCCACTATATATAGGAGGGAGGGAGGGGGCAGCACCCTATGGAAACGTTAGGGTTTCGGTCGGTGCAAAAGGGAGGAGGGAGGAGTCCTCCTCCAATTGCACTTGGAAGGAGGAGTCATTCCTTCCCCAATTTGGATTGGCCCCTCTCCTAGCCTTTTCTTCCACTTTGGCCGACCTAGGCCCTCTTGGGCTGGCCACCAGCCCACTAGAGGATGGTGCACCACCCTTGGGCCCCTTTTGGTCTTCTCCCGAGTGAGTGGCCCCTCCCGATAGAACTCCGGCACCCATTCGTCAATCCCGATACTTTACCGGTAATCCCCGAATACCTTCCAGAAGCCAAAATGATACTTCCTACATATCAATATTCATCTCCGGACCATTTCGAAAACCCTCGTGACGTCCGGGATCTCATCCGGGACTCCGAATAACATTCGGTTACCAACATCAATAATTCAACTATTCCAAAAACGTCACTGAACCTTAAGTGTGCACACCTTGCGGGTTCGAGAACTATGTAGACATGACCGAGACACTCTCTGGTCAATATCAAATAGCGGTACCTAGATGCCCATATTGGACCCTACATAATCTATGAAGATCTTATCGGTTGAACCTCTATGTCAAGGATTCACACAATCCCGTATATCATTCCCTTTGTCCTTCGGTATGTTACTTGCCCGAGATTCGATCGTCGGTATCCCCATACCTATTTCAATCTCGTTACAGACAATTGTCTTTACTCGTTCCGTAATACAAGATCCCGTGGCTAACTCTTTAGTCACATTGCTTGCAAGGCTCGTTTGTGATGTTGTATTACCGAGTGGGTCCCGAGATACCTCTCCATCACACGGAGTGACAAATCCCAGCCTTGATCCATGCCAACTCAATGGAGACCTTCGGAGATACGTGTAGAGCACCTTTATAGTCATCCAATAACATTGCAACATTTGATACACGCAAGGCATTCCTCTAGTGTCAGTGAGTTACATGATCTCATGGTCATAGGAATGTAGACTTGACATCGACAAAACAATAGCAACAAAATAACACAATCACATGCTACGTTTATAGTTTGGGTCTTGTCCATGACATCATTCTCCTAATGGTGTGATCTTGTTATCAAGCGACAACACTTGTCTATCGCTAGGAAACCTTAATCATCTTTGATCAACGAGCTAGTCAACTTGGCTCTTACTAGGGACAGTATTTTATCTATGTATCCACACATGTATTTATGTTTCCATTCAATACAATTATAGCACTGATAATAAACAACTATCCTGAAACAGGAAATATAATAATAACTATTTTATTATTGCCTCTAGGGCATATTTCCAACAGTCTCCCACTTGCACTAGAGTCAACAATCTAGTATCACATCTCTATGTGATTTACAATGTAACAAATTTAACACCCATACAATTCTGGTGTTGGTCATGTTAAGCTCGTGGAAGATGCTTAGTCAACGGGTCTGCTACATTCAGAGCCATGTGCACTTTGCAAATATTTATGTCTTCCTCCTTGATGTAATCACGGATGGCATGGAAGCATCGTTTTATATGTCTGGTCCTCTTGTGAAACATTGGTTCCTTGGCTAGAGCAATGGCACCAATGTTGTCATAGAATAGATTTATTGGATCCAGTGCGCTCGGCACAACTCCAAGATTTATCATGAACTGCTTCATCGAGACACCCTCCTTAGCCGCCTCTGAGGCAGCTATGTGTTGGGGAATGTTGCATGGGACAAAAAATCCTACGCACACGAAGATCTATCATGGTGATGATCATCTATGAGAGGGATATCGAATCTACATACCCTTGTAGATTGCTCAGTGTGGAGCGTTAAGAAACGCGGATGATGTAGTGGAATGTCTTCACGGTCCAAATCGCTGCCGTCCCATGATCTGTCCCGGTCTAGCATCGAACGGATGGCACCTCCGCGTTCAGCACACGTACAGCTCGATGACGATCTTCATCTTCTTGATCCAGCAAGAGAGACGGGGAAGTAGATGAGTTCTTCGGCAGCGTGACAGTGCGCCGGTAATGGTGTGACCTATTCCTGCAGGGCTTTGCCTAAGCACCGCAGAAATCCGATCTAGAGGAAGAACTACAAACTAGAGGATAGGGTTGCACGTGGCTGAAATTGTGTCTCAAAAACCCTAAAACCTCTAGTATATATAGGATGAAGGAGGGGCTAGCCTTGAGCACCAAGAGAACCTCCCTTGGGCTCGGCCGAATAGGAGAGGAGGATTCCTCCTCCAATCCTACTTGGAGTAGGACTCCTCCCCAAGTTGTCCACCTCTTTTGTTTTTTCCACTTTTTACCTCATGGGCTTTCTTTGGTTGACTAGTTGATACGTCCCAGACGTATCTATAACTTTTGCTTGTTATATGATCTTTTGGGTAACATTGTTATATGTTTTGCTACACTTTCATACCTTTTTACACATATTTGGACTAACCTACTAACTCAGTGCACCCAGTGCGAGTTTCTGTGTGCTGATGTCTTTTTTACACGGGATTTTACCCAAATTTCCAGAGCCCCAAAAATCCCGAGAAAAATATATAAAAATCAGCGTGACAGAAGCTTCCAGATCACCGAAGATGGGCCAGAGGGGAGCCAGGGACTGCCCACGCGACCTCCCGGCGTGGCCTGGCCCCGGGCCGCAACCACAGGCCGCCTGGGTGGGCCCCACCTCCTTTGATGCCCTCCTTTGACCTATATTTACCCGCCATGGTGGAGACCCTGATTCCGAAATCCTTTTCTCCAGAAGCCATTCCGATCTTCGCCGCCATCGCCGACAAGGTTCGGGGCACCAGAATTCCTGTGCCGACACCCTACCGGGACGGGGAAGTGCCGTCGGACTCATCTCCATCGACGTTTCTTCCTCCGTCCATGAAGCGGAAGTAGTTCCTCCTCGGGGCTGAGGTCTTCTACAATAGCTATGTGGTTAATTCTCTCTCTCATGATGTGATCTTGATTGTGATCATGGGCTATGTTAATCTAGGATGATCCCATGATGTTTACCCTTCTTCTATGTACTGGATTAATGTACTCACTTGATCTTATTTAGTATAATCCCCTAGACCATGGTGACAGTGGTCTATTGGACATGGATTAGAAGAATATTTTCATGAGTGATTCCCTCTTTTGTGAATTGATTGAAGATTGAGAATCTCTTGGTGCTTGTCTTTGACTATCCTTGAGATACGGTGTGGTGATTGTGGTACTCTCTTTGGATGGTCGCGGTGTCATTGGGAAATCCATAGAGAGAACTACAAACTCTGAGGTGTGCTTTTGTATCCCTACATAATTCTCGTCCTCTCTTGATCACAAAGGAATGACCTCCGAGTACGTCACCATTGCATGTTTTAGTGGAAATATCATGTGATTAGACTATGTTAATGTTCTTCGGAGTTGCCCCTAGTGAAAGTATGAAGCCTCGGCCTTGTTTCTCACCATTGTTACACCGTTTATGCTCACTTTTGTCACTTGCTACCTTGCTGCCATTTTTATTACAGATTTATATTACCTTGTTTTGCCACACCTATCACCATATTTTACCATCTCTTCGCCGAACTAGTGCACCTATACAATTTACCATTGCATTAGGTGTGTTGGGGACACAAGAGACTTCTTGTTTCTTAATTGCAGGGTTGCTTGAGAGAGACCATCTTCAACCTCTACTTCCCTGAGTTCGATAAACCTTAGGTCATCCACTTGAGGGAAATTGTTGTTGTCCTACAAACCTTTGCGCTTGGAGACCCAACATAGTCTACAGGAATAGAAGTGTGTGTAGACATCAAGCTATTTCTGACGCCGTTACCGGGGAAGTGAGTGCTTGAAGGTATATCTTTAGATCTTGCAATTAAATATTTTTGTTTCTTGTTTTTATTTTCACTAGTTAGGCTTACGAAAAACTCTGCTCTTGGTTTGTTGCTTGCGAGGAACCGCACCACCGCTATTGTGGTGGAGAAGCCTCCCCCACCTACGGAAATTGTGCCCTTTAAAATACCAACCGGTATTATTGATTGTGTCTTGGCTAATAGATATGCAGGAGATAAACATCCAGGCGAACACTTGCTATATCTTTCACAACTATGCTCCTTATTTAAGCTTGCAGGTATGTAGATGGATTTTGTTACGAGAAAGCTATTCTCTCTATCATTAAAATATAAGGCTTTGGATTGGTATAGGCTTCTTGATAACTCTCATTTGCTAAATTGGCAAGATCTTATACCTCTCTTTTACTCCAAGTTTTATCCTCTTCATGAAGTCCATGAGAATAGGAATTATGTTTCTAATTTCTATCCTCATGACGGAGAGAGCATAGCTCAAGCTTGGGGGATACTAAAAACTTTAATGCTAAAATGTCCTAACCATGGGCTCCCCAAAGATTATGCTTATGTGGAGAGTAAGAGTACCTTTTTGCATGTGGATCATGGTAACAATGCTTTATGTGATACTTATATTGTTGATTTTATTCATGATCCCACTGAAAATTATTATGAGACGGGAACATATGCTTATAGATATTTTAGTAATATCAAGTTCCCTCTCTTTATGTTGAAGGTTTTGAAGTTGCACTTGTTTTGCCTTCCTATGCTTATTGCTTTGTGCTCCAAAGAATTATTCTATTGCAATATTCATATGCATAGGAAGCATGTTAGACTTAAATGTGTTTGGTATTTTCTTCTTGATGCTCTCTTTTGTTCTACAACTCTTATTCCCACGAGAGCATCATTAAAATCTTAAGCCTATCTTTATGGCTATAAAGAAAGAGCTCTAGGGTGACAACCCTTGTTATCTTTACTTTGAGTTTTTGCTTTCAGTTTTAGTGGTCTTGATGCTTGTTACTACTGTAGCAACATCATTGTATCTTTATTTTCAAGCTTTGTGCCAAGTTTTATCCTCCGGTTGCAAGAAAGTTCAAAAGTTGTGACATGTTGTCCAGAAACAGATTCTGTCTGCTTGATGGAACAATTCACCAAAAATCACCAGATAATCTTTTTGATCTGAATTGTTTTGACAGCATTCTATATATAGTTTTCTTTAAGGCATCTGTTTTGAGTTTTTTTATTTGAGTTGTAGAAGTGCCCCGAGAAAATTATTTAGTACTTGTTCTGTTTTTCACAGATTCTGCCACGTTTTGCGTTTTCATCATTTTGCAAATCTTAAACTTGCTTTTCCTTTGCAAAAACATTTTGGAAATCATGAGAAATAGTAGCTTTTCATGAAAATATTTATTTCCAGTAGGTAATGAATTATTTTATCATGGGTACTAACCACTCTAATCAGCTTATGATGAGCTCCGTATGAAGAGAGTTTCAAGTATGCGATGGAAGATGATGAAAGAAGATCCAGGAGTGTTCAGCCCTCAAGCTTGGGGATGCTCCCATGCACCCCCAAGAAATATTCAAGGAGACTCAAGCATCTAAGCCTGGGGATGCCCCTGTGCATTCCCTTCTCTATCAACAATCATCAGTTCGTCCATCTACATGCTATATTTTTATCACTGCATATGTTATGTGCTATGCTTGGAGCGTCCCGCACTTTTCTTTTTAGTTTGTTTTAGTTTTCCTTGCTGTTCATAACAAGTTGGACCCTAGACTTCTTTGTTTGGGAGTGAAACATGCTCCATTCCACTCTAGAACACAACATAGGTATTCATGTTCATCTTTTTGTGTGTTCTTTATCTTTTCATAGCTGCTGTCATGCTTAGCTCTTAGTTTTCATGTTGTATCTTTTTAATAGCTTCTATTTAGGTTGCTTTTGTAACTCTCTTGAGTTATCAAGCTTATCTTGTCTAGAGAGTTGGCTTGTTGCACTGAGTTGTGTTTCTTACATGAGTAGGTAATTGAGGTTGCTATTTAAGTATAGTAGTAACTTGCAATAGTTTTGAGGTATTGATTTGAGTAATGTTTGGACTGTTGGTGCCAAGAGCTTGAGCCTATTAGTGATAGGTGTCGTATTTTTGGAAATCCGTGTGTTTTTTAAAAACTAAAAATTAGTTGAGAACTCTAGCTACTAGATTGATCGCTAACCTCTGGAGGGGTTGGAGTATATAGAGTACCCTCACCTTACCATTGGTCGAAGATGCGCAAGGATAACCAAACCCCCAAACACTCCTCCTCGGGGTACTTGTCTCTTTGTGAATATCCTAAATAGATAGAGAGTTACTGATAATAAGTGCATGAGTTCTATGAACTAATGCGAGTATTCGGTTGTTGGCACTTCCACCATCCATATTGCTAGCCTCTTCGGTACCGTGCATTGCCCTTTCTCATCTTGAGAGTTGGTGCAAACTTTGCCGGTGCATCCAAACCCTTGGCATGATACGCTCTGTCATCATAAGCCTCATTATATCTTTCCTCAAAACAGCCACCATTCCTACCTATTAAGGCATTTCCATAGCCTTTCCGAGATACATTTCCATGCAACATCCACCATCTCATGACTTGATCTTCATGCCATACATGTTTTTGCTTGATCGAGGAGTCGCATGCTAGTTGGACCTTGCCCTTATTATTTCTACATGACGCGCTAGTTTCATTCCATATCCTGCTACACTGGCAGAAGCATACATTTGCATACATCATGATAGTTTTCATTTGTCTTTATATTCAGTACTTCTTATAAAGTGTGAAGATCTTCTTTTTATTCTTGTAAAACATAGAGTGTTGCCCTTAAGTGAGGAAAAGATCCCAAAGAGCACAAATTAAAAGATCCCAAAGAGGAAAAATTAAAAGATCCCAAAGAGAACAACTGAGATATAAATAGAAAGAGCCAAAGAGGCCACAAAAAGATAAAAAAGAAGAAAGAAGAAAGAAAAAGAAATAAAAAGAGAGAAGGGGCAACACTACTATTCCTTCTGAAAGATCCACACTCGTACTCCATTGCTATATTTGTACTCCATAGAGATTATCATTCATTTATAACTATGTGGGGACCATTACACTATAGAACTTGGCTTGTATATTACAATGATGAGCCTCCTCAAATGACCTCTAGGTCTTCATGAGCAAGCAAGTTGGATACACCCCCACTAGTTCCATTGGAGAGCTTACCTTAGCTCATATGTGCATCCTCGCATGGCAATCCCTACTCCTCACATTATATCTATCATTTGGCTTTCTCTCGCCTATGGTTGTCCTCATTGATGTGAGCCTTTCACACCTTTTTGTCTTCCTTCCCCGTCATTATTCTCTTTGCCATCCTATGTGCCAACATATCTTGCTTGCTCTCATTCATTGCATGAGTGCTCAAAGTCGAAAGGGACAGCATCATTTCGACTTGTGCTTGACTAGTGGTCTGGGGATGAGTCAAGATAAGATTCTGAAGGAGACCAAGTGTGAAGTTTAGTAGATTGAGTTCTCAACTATAAATATTTTTATGCTCTCAACACATCTCCCACTTCTTGCACGCAAACACCATTTGGAGACATTCGAGTCACGGACAGCGAGAGCTCTTGCACCTTTATATTCTTACTTTGCTAATTTCAATACTGAATATACACTCTTGCTTGTTATTGTCTTGACTTTAATTGCATATCTTACTTTCTTTACTTTGGGGTTCTTATATGTGTGTCAGCATGTCACCACAGAAATTATTTGTGTTATCATTTACCTACTCGAGAACAAGCAGGAATTAAGCTTGGGGATGTTGATACGTCCCAAACTTATCTATAATTTCTCCTTGTTCCATGATCTTTTGGGTGACATTTTTATATGTTTTGCAACACTTTCATACCATTTTACACATATTTGGACTAACCTACTAACTCAATGCACCTAGTGCCAGTTTCTGCCTGTTGATGTCTTTTTTGTAGGGGCTTTTACCCAAATTTCCAGAGCCCCAAAAATCCCGAGAAAAATGTATAAAAATCAGCGTGACGGAAGCTTTCAGATCACCGAAGATGGGGCAAAGGGGGGCCTGGGGCTGCCCAGGAGACCTCCCAGCGCGGCCTGATCTTGGTTCCATGGCTAGAGCAATGGCACCACTGTTGTCACAGAACAGATTGATTGGATCCAGTGCAGTTGGCACTACTCCAAGATCTGACATGACCTGCTTCATCCAAACACCCTCCTTGGTCGCCTCTGAGGCAGCTATGTCCTCCGCTTCGCATGTAGAATCAGCTATGACGCTCTGCTTGGAACTGCACCAGCTTACCGCAACCCCGTTAAGAACAAATATGTATCCGGTTTATGACTTAGAGTCATCCGGATCAGGTTCAAAGCTTGCATCGACGTAACCCTTTACGACGAGCTCTTCGTCACCCCCATAAACGAGAAACATTTCCTTAGTCGTTCTCAGGTACTTCGGAATATTCTTGATCGCCACCCAGCGTTCCACTCCTATCTCACTTTGAAACCTGCCTCCCATGCTTATGTCCAGGCTGACATCCGATCTTGTGCACAGCATTGCATACATGATAGACCCTATGGCAGAAGCATAGGGGACGACACTCATCTTTTCTCTATCTTCTGCAGTTACTGGACATTGAGTCTTACTCAACTTTATACCTTGTAAAACATGCAGGAACCCTTCTTGGATTGTTCCATTTTGAACTTCTACAAAACTTTCTCAAGGTATGTGCTTTGTAAAAGAGCTATCAGGCGCCTCGACCTATCTCTATAGATCTTTATGCCCAATATGTAAGCAGCTTCTCCTAGGTCTTCCATTGAAAACTTTTATTCAAGTAATCCTTTACGCTTTCCAAAAACACCACATTGTTTCCAATCAGCAATATGTCATCCACATATAATATTAGAAACGCTATAGAGCTCCACTCACTTTCTTGTAAATACAAGCTTCTCCAAAAACTTGTATAAACCCAAACGCCTTGATCCCTCATCAAAGCGTTGATTCCAACTCCGAGATGCTTGCACCAGTCCATTAATAGATCGCTAGAGCTTGCAAACCTTGTCAGCATTCTCTGGATCGACAAAACCTTCGGGTTGTATCATATACAACTCTTCCTTAAGAAACCTGTTAAGTAACGCCGTTTTGACATCCATCTGCCAGATTTCATAATCGAAAAATGCAGCTATTGGTAACATGATTCAGACGGACTTAAGCGTCGCTACGGGTGAGAATGTCTCATCGTGGTCAACTCCTTGAACTTGTGAAAAACCCTTTGCCACAAGTCGATATTTATAGCGGTCACATTACCGTCTGCGTTCGTCTTCTTCTTAAAGATCCATTTGTTCTGAATAGCCTTGCGACCTTCAGGTAATACTTCCAAAGTCCACACTTTGTTTTCATACATAGATCCTATCTCGGATTTCATGGATTTTAACCATCTATTTGAATCTGGGCCCACCATTGCTTCTCCATAACTCGCAGGCTCATTGTTGTCTAACAACATGATAGACAAGACACGATTCCCATACCTCTCAGGAATAGTATGTGCTCTTGTCGACCTGCGAGGTCCGATAGTAACTTGATCTGAAGCTTCATGATCATCATCATCAGCTTCCCCTTCAACTGGTATTGCCTCGACAGAAATTTGTTTTTGCCCTCCGCCACCATCTTGTTGAAGCAGAGGTTCTGTAACCTCATCAAGTTCTAACTTCCTCCCACTCAATTATTTCGAGAGAAACTCTTTCTCAAGAAAAGCTCCATTTTTAGCGACAAACACTTTGCCCTCGGATCTGAGATAGAAGGTATACCCAACTGTCTCTTTTGGGTAACCTATGAAGACGCACTTTTCCCTCTTTGGGTTCCAGCTTTTCAGGCTGAAGCTTTTTGACATAAGCATCGCATCCCCAAACTTTAAGAAACGACAACTTTGGCTTCTTGCCATACCATAGCTCATATGGTGTCGTCTCAACGGATTTTGATGGTGCCCTATTTAAAGTGAATGCAGATGTCTCTAACGCATAGCCCCAACACAATAGTGGAAAATCTGTAAGATACATCATAGATCGCACCATATCTTATAAAGTACGATTACGACATTCGGACACACCATTACGCTGTGGTGTTCCAGGCGGTGTCAACTGTGAAACAATTCCAAATTATCTTAAGTGAGCACCAAACTCGTAACTCAGATACTTTCCCCCTCGATCAGATCGTAGGTATTTGATCTTCTTACTATGATGATTTTCAACTTCACTCTAAAATTCCTTAAACTTTTCAAAAGTTTCAGACTTGTGCTACAATAAGTAGATATAACCATACCTACTCAAATCGTCAGTGAAGGTAAGAAAATAACAATATCCGCCGCGCGCCTCTATGCTCATTGGTTCGCACACATCAGTATGTATGATCTCCAATAAGTCACTCGCACGCGCCATTGTTCGAGAGAACGGAGTCTTAGTCATCTTGCCCATGAGGCATGGTTTGCATGTGTCAAGTGATTCAAATTCAATTAACTCCAAAAGTCCATCAGCATGGAGTTTCTTCATGCGCTTAACACAAATATGACCTAAGGGGCAATGCCACAAGAAAGAGGTGTTATCATTGTTAACTCTGCATCTTTTTGTCTCAATGTTGTGGATATGAGTGTCATCACAATCGTGATTCAATATGAACAAACCCGTCACATTGGGTGCATTACCATAAAATATATTACTCATATAAATAGAACAACCATTATTCTCCGACTTAAATGAGTAACCGTCTTGCAATAAACAAGATCCAGATATAATGTTCATGCTTAACGCAGGTGGTAAGTAACAATTATTTAAGTTCATAACTAATCCCGATGGTAACTAAAGTGAGACTGTGTCGACGGCGATCGCATCAACCTTGGAACCATTTCCCACTCGCATCGTCACTTCATCCTTCGCCAGCCTTCACTTATTCCGCAGTTCCTGTTTCGAGTTGCAAATGTGAGCAACAGAACCGGTATCAAATACCCAGGCACTACTACGAGAGTTGGTAAGGGACACATCAATAACATGTATATCATATAAACCTTGTTTGGCGTTGGCCGCCTTCTTATCGGCCAGATAATTGGGGCAGTTGCGCTTCAAATGACCAGTCCCCTTGCAATAATAGCACTCAGTTTCCGGCTTAGGCCGAGCCTTGGGTTTCTTTGTCAGAGGGGCAACAGTTTTGCGACTCTTCTTGGAATTACCCTTCTTGTCTTTGTCCTTCTTCTTGAAACTAGTGGTCTTATTTACCGTCAACGCTTGATGTTGATTCTGGATTTGTGACTCGACGACTTTCAGCATCGCAAATAACTCGCCGGGTGGAATTATTCATCCCTTGCATGTTATAGTTCAACACGAAGCTCTTGTAGCTAGGCGGGAGTGATTGAAGAATTCTATCAGTGATAGCTTATTGCGGGAGAGCCATTCCCAGCTCAGCTAGACAGTTTGAGTACCCCAGACATTTTGAGCACATGTTCTCTACCAACGAATTCTCCTGCATTTTGCAAGCATAGAATTTATTGGAGGTCTCATACCTCTCGATCCGGGCATTCTTCTCAAAGATAAACTTCAACTACTAGAACATCTCATATGCTCCATGACGTTCAAAACTTCGTTGAAGTCCCGGTTCTAAGCCATACAAAACCGCACATTGAACTAGTGAGTAGTCATCCTTACGAGCTTGCCAAGCATTCAAAACATCTTGGTCAGCCGTAGCGGGTGGTTCATCTCCTAGCGCTGCATCAAGGACATAATTCTTTTGCCCGGCTTGGAGGATAAGCCTTAGATTTCAATCCCAATCTACAAAGTTGCTACCATCATCTTTCAGCTTAGCTTTCTCTAGGAACGTATTGAAATTCAGGGTTCCTACTACGCGAGCCATTGATCTACAACATAAAATTTTGCAAAGATTACTTAGACTATGTTCAAGACAATTGAGTTTAGCTAATCATATTACTTATAAACTCCCACTCAAATAGACATCCTCTAGTTATTCGAGTGTCGCATGATCCAAATTCACTAACCCAAGCCCTATCATCACGTGAGTTGAGTATAGTTTCAGTGGTGAACATCTCCATATTGATCATATCTACTATATTATTCATGCTCGACCTTTCAGTCTCTTGTGTTCCGAGACCATGTCTGTACATGCTAGGCTCGTTAAGTTTAACCCGAGTGTTCCACGTGTGCAACTGTTTTGCACCCATTGTATGTGAACGTTGAGTCTATCAAACCCGATCATCACGTGGTGTCTCGAAACATCTAACTCTCGCAATGGTGCACAGTCGGGGAAAACACAATTTTATCTGGAAATTTTAGTGAGGGATCATTATAATGCTACTGGTCGTTCTATGCAAAATAAGGTGCATAAAAGGATTAACATCACATGCAATTCATAAGTGACATGTTATGGCCATGATCTTGTGCTTCTTGATCTCCATCATCAAAGCCCCCGCATGATCTTCATCGTCGCCGGCGCCACACCATAATCTCCATCATTGTGCCGCCATCGAGGTTGTCATGCTATATATGATATTACTACTAAAGATACTACCTAGCAATATAGTAAATGCACCTGCAAGCACAAACGTTAGTTTAAAGACAACCCTATGGCTCCTGTCGGTTGCTGTAGCATCGACATGCAAGTTGATATTTAACTATTACAACATGATCATCTCATACATTCAATATATCATATCATGTCTTTGGCCATATCACATCACATGCATACCCTGCAAAAACAAGTTAGACGTCCTCTAATTTGTTGTTGCATGTTATACGTGGCTGCTATGGGTATCTAGTATGATCGCATCTTACATACGGAAAGCCACAACGGTGATATGTAAATTGCTATTTAACCTTATCCAAGGACCGCCTCAGTCAAATCCGATTCAACTAAAGTTGAAGAAACAGACACCCGCCAGTCATCTTTATGCAACAAGTTGCATGTTAGTTGATGAAACCGGTCTCTCGTAAGCGTACGAGTAAGGTTGGTTCGGGCCGCTTCAAACCAACAATACCACCGAATCGAGAAAAGACTAAGGAGGGAAGCAAATTGAACATCAACTCCCACAAACTCTTTTGTGTTATACTCGAGATTTCATCAACGCATGAACCTAGCTCATGATGCCACTGTTGGGGAACGTTACATGGGAAACAAAAAAATTTCTACGCACACGAAGACCTATCATGGTAATGATCATCTACGAGAGGGAGATTGGATCTACATACTCTTGTAGATCTCTAAGAGGGAAGCGTTAAGAAACATGGTTGATGTAGTGCAACATCTTTGCGATCCAAATCGCCGCCATCCCACGATCTGTCCCGATCTAGTACCGAATGGACGGCACCTCTGCGTTCAGCACACGTACAGCTCGATTACGATCTCCGCCTACTTGAACCAGCAAGAGAGACGGGGAAGTAGATGAGTTCTCTGGCAGCGTGATGGCGCGTCGGTGATGCTGGTGATCTATTCCTGCAGGGCTTCGCCTAAGCACCGCAGAAATCCGATCTAGAGGAAGAACTACAAACTAGAGGAAAGGGTTGCACTTGGCTGAAATTGTGTCTCAAAAACCCTAAAACCTGTAGTATATATAGGAGGAAGGAGGGGCTAGCCTTGAGCACCAAGGAACCTCCCTTGGGATCAGACAAATAGGAGAGGAGGAGTCCTCCTCCAATCCTACTTGGAGTAGGACTCCTCCCCAAGTTGTCCACCTCTTTTGGTTTTTCCACTTTTTACTTCATGGGATTTCTTTGGTTGACTAGTCAGCCCACTAAGAGTATTGCGCCACCATCAAGTCCACGTGGCCCTCTTGGGGAATGGAGGGGCCGCCTGGTAGGCCCCCGGTACCCATTCATCACTCCCGGTACATTGTCAGCAATGCCTGAAATCCTTCCGGAATCCAAATACCAATTTCCTATATATCACTCTTTGTTTCCGGACCATTCCGGAACTCCTCGTGACGTCCGGGATCTCATCGAGCACTCCGAACAAAACTTCAGTCACCAGCACCTATAACTCAACTATACCGAAACGTCAACGAACCTTAAGTGTGCAGACCCTGCGGGTTCGAGAACTATGCACACATGACTTGAGACACTCTCCGGTCAATATCCAATAGCGGGACCTGGATGTTCATATTGCATCCTACATATTCTATGAAGATCTTATCGGTTAAACCTCTATGCCAAGGATTCATATAATCCCGTATACCATTCCCTTTGTCCTTCGGTATGTTACTTGCCCGAGATTCGATCATTGGTTTCTCCATACCTATTTCAATCACGTTACCGGTAAGTCTCTTTACTCGATCCTTAATACAAGATCTCGTGTCCTTAATACAAGCCTCCATAAATGAGAAACATTTCCTTAGTCCTTTTCACATACTTTAGAATATTCTTGATCGTTGTCCAGTGCTCACTCCTGGGTCACTTTGAAACCTGCCTGCCATACTTATGGCAAGGCTCACATCTAGTCTTGTGCACAGCATTGCATACATGATAGACCCTATGGCTGAAGCATAGGGGACGACACTCATCGTTTATATATCTTCTGCAGTTACTGGACATTGAGTCTTACTCAACTTTATACCTTGTAACATAGGCAAGAACCCCTTCTTGGATTGTTCCATTTTGAACTTCTTCGAAACTTTGTCAAGGTATGTCTTTGTGAAAGTCCTATTGAGTGCCTTGATCTATCTATATAGATCTTTATGCCTAATATGTAAGCAGCTTCTCCGAGGTCCTTCACTGAAAAACTTTTATTCAAGTATAATCCTTCGTGCTCCCCAAAAATTCTACATTGTTTCCAATGAGCAATATGGCATCCACATATAATATTAGAAACGTTATAGAGCTCCCACTCACTTTCTTGTAAATACAAGCATCTGCAAAAACTTGTATAAACCGAAACGCTTTGATCACCTCATCAAAACGTTGATTCCAACTCCGAGATGCTTCCACCAGTCCATAAATGGATCAATGGAGCTTGCATACTTTGTAAGCATTCTCTGGATCGCCAAAACCTTCTGGTTGCATCATATACAACTCTTCCTTAAGAAATCTGTTAAGGAACGTTGTTTTGACATCCATGTGCCAGATTTCATAATCGAAAAATGCAGCTATTGCTAACATGATTTGGACGGACTTAAGCATCGCTACGAATGATAATGTCTCATCGTAGTCAACTCCTTGAACTTGTGAAAAAACCCTTTGCCACAAGTCGAGCTTTATAAACGGTCACATTACCATCCGCGTTCGTCTTCTTCTTAAAGATGCATTTGTTCTGAATAGCCTTTCGGCCTTCCGGTAATACTTCCAAAGTCCATACTTTGTTTTCATACATAGATCCTATCTCGGATTTCATGGCTTCTAACCATTTGTTGGGATCTGGGCCCACCATTGCTTCTCCATAATTTGCAGGCTCATTGTTTTCTAACAACATGATTGACAAGACACGATTCTCGTACCACTCAAGAGCAATACGTGCCCTTGTCGACCTGCGAGGTTCGATAGCAACATGATCTGAAGCTTCATGATCACCATCATTAGCTTCCTCTTCAACTGGTGTTGCCTCGACAGAAATTTCTTTCTGCCCTGCGCCACCATCTTTGTCAAACAAAGGTTCTACAACCTCATCAAGTTCTATCTTCCTCCCACTCAATTCTTTCGAGAGAAACACTTTCTAAAGAAAAGCTCTGTTCTTAGCGACAAACACTTTGCCCTCGGATTTGAGATAGAAGGTATACCCAACTTTCTCTTTTGGGTAACCTATGAAGACGCACTTTTCCGCTTTGGGTTCCAGCTTTTCAAGTTGGACCTTTTTGACATAAGCATCACATCCCCAAACTCTAAGGAACGGCAACTTTGGCTTCTTGCCATACCACAGCGCATATGGTGTCGTCTCAACGGATTTTGATGGCGCCCTTTTAAAGTGAATGCAGTTGTCTCCAATGCATAGCCCCAAAATGATAATGGCAAATCGGTAAGAGACATCATAGAATGCACCATATCTAATAAAGTACAATTATGATGTTCGGACACACCATTGCGTTGTGGTGTTCCAGGCGGTCTCAACTGTGAAACAATTCCACATTGTCTTAAGTGAGCACCAAACTCGTAACTCAAATACTCACCTCCTTGATCAAATCGTAGGAACTTGATCTTCTTGTTACGATGATTTTCAACTTCACTCTAAAATTGCTTGAACTTTTCAAATGTTTCAAACTTGTGCTTCATCAAGTAGATATAACCATACCTACTCAAATCGTTAGTGAAGGTGAGAAAATAATGATATCCACCGCGCGCCTCTATGGTCATTGATCCGCACACATCAGTATGTATGATCTCCAACAAGTCACTTGCACGCTCCATTGTTCCGGAGAACGGAGTCTTAGTTATCTTGCCCATGAGACATGGTTCGCAGGTGTCAAGTGATTCAAAATAAGTGGCTCCAAAAGTCCATCAGCATGGAGTTTCTTCATGCGTTTTACACCAATATGACCTAAGCAGCGGTTCCTCAAGAAAGTGGTTGTATCTTTATTAACTCTACATCTTTTGGTCTCAATGTTACGGACATGAGTGTCATCACTATCGAGATTCAATATGAACAAACCCCTCACATTGGGTGCATGACCATAAAAGATATTACTCATATAAATAGAACAACCATTATTCTGTGACTTAAATGAGTAGCCATCTTGCAATAAACAAGATCCACATATAATGTTCATGCTCAACACAGGCACTAAATAACAATTACTTAAGTTCATCAGTAATCCCGATGGTAACTGAAGTGAGATTTTTCCGAGAGCGATCGCATCAACCTTGGAACCATTTCCCACGCTCATCGTCACTTAATCCTTCGCTAGCCTTCGCTTATTCCACAGTTCCTGTTTCGAGTTGCAAATGTGAGCAACAGAACCGGTATCAAATACCCAGGCACTACTACGAGAGATGTTGAGGTACACATCAATAACATGTATATTAAATATACCGTGTTCGGCGTTGGTCGCCTTCTTATCGACCAAATACTTGGGGCAGTTCTGCTTCGAGTGACCAGTCCCCTTGCAATGGTAGCACTCAGTTTTCGGCTTGGGTCGATACTTGTGTTTCTTCATAGGAGGGGCAATAGCTTTGCCACTCTTATTGGAGTTACCCTTCTTCCCCTTGCTGTTTTTCTTGAAACTAGTGGTCTTATTGATCATCAACACTTGATGCTCCTTCTGGATTTCTGACTCTACGACTTTCAGCATCGCAAACAGCTCGGCCAGTGATTTATTCATCCCTTGCATGTTATAGTTCAACACAAAGCCTTTGTAGCTTGTGGCACTGACTGAAGAACTCTATAAGTGATAACCTCCAGCGGGAGAGCAATGCCTAGCTCTGCCAGACGGTTAGAGTGCCCAGACATTCTGAACACATGTTCACTTACACACCCCTTCTCCTCCATTTTGCAAGCATAGAACTTATCGGAGGTCCCATACCTCTAGATCTGGGCATTCTTCTCAAAGATAAACTTCAACTCCTGGAACATCTCATTTGCTCGATGACGTTCAAAACGACTTTGAACTCCCGGTTCTAAGCCATAAAAAACTACACATGGAACTAACCAGTGATCATCCTTGCACGTCTGCCAAACGTTCATAACTTCTGGCAACGCAGGTTGGGGTGGTCCGGCACCTAGCGGTTCATCAAGGACATATCATTTTTGGGCAGCCTGAAGGATGAGCCGTAGATTACCGGCCCAGTCAACAAAGTTGTTCCATCATATTTCGACTTGCTTTCTCTAGGAACGCATTAAAATTCAGGGTTGCTACTGCGCGAGCCATTGATCTACAACATAAAATTTAGCAAAGGTTACTTAGACTATTTTCAAGACAATTGACTTTATCTAATCATATTACTAATAAACTCCCGCTCAAAGAGACATCCCTCTAGTCATTCGAGTGGTGCATGATCCAAATCCACTAACTCAAATCCGATCATCACGTGAGTTGAAATTAGTTTCAATGGTGAACATCTCCATGTTGATCATATCAACTATATGTTTCATGCTCGACCTTTCGGTCTCTTGTGTTCCGAGGCCATATCTCTACATGCTAGGCTCGTCAAGGTTAACCTAAGTGTTCCACGTGTGCAACTGTTTTGCACCCGTTGTATGTGAACGTTGAGTCTATTACACCCAATCATCACATGGTGTCTCGAAACGACGAACTGTCGCAACGGTGCACAGTCGGGGAGAACACAATTTGATCTTGAAATTTTAGTGAGGGGTCACCTTATAATGCTACCGTCATCCTAAGCAAAACAAGGTGCATAAAAGGATTAACATCACATGCAAATTAAAAGTGACATGATATGGCAATGAACTTGTGCTTCTTGATCTCCATCACCAAAGCACCATCATGATCTCCATCGTCACCAGCGCCACACAATGATCTCCATTATTGTGCTGCCATTGAGGTTGTTGCGCCAACTATGTTGTTCCTACTAAAGCTACTACTAGAAATAAAGTAAAGCATGACCAAGCGCAAAAAATATTAAAGACAACCCTATGGCTCCTGCCGGTTGCCGTAGCATCGACGTGCAAGTCGATATTTAACTATTACAACATGATCATCTCATACATCCAATAGATCATATCATGTATTAGGCCATATCACATCACATCCATACCCTGCAAAAACAAGTTGGACGTCCTCCAATTTGTTGTTGCATGTTTTACGTGGCTGCTATGGGTATCTAGTATGATCGCATCTTACTTACGCAAAGCCACAACAGTGATATGCAAATTGCTATTTAACCTTCTCCAAGGACCGCCTCGGTCAAATCTGATTCAACTAAAGTTGAAGAAACAGACACCCACCAGTCACATTTATGCAACAAGTTGCATGTTAGTCGATGAACCCGGTCTCCCGTAAGCGTACGAGTAATATTGGTCTGAGCCGCTTCAATCCAACAATACCGCTGAATCAAGAAAAGACCAAGGAGGACAGCAAATTGAACATCAACGCCCACAAACTCTTTTGTGTTTTACTCGAGATATCATCTATGCATGAACCTAGCTCTGATACCACTATTGGGGAACGTTGCATGGGAAACAAAAAAATTCCTACGCACATGAAAGACTTATCATGGTGGTGATCATCTACGAGAGGGGAGATCGGATCCACATACCCTTGTAGATCGCTAAGCGAGAAGCGTTGAGAAACGCGGTTGATGTAGTTGAACGTCTTCGTGATCCGATCACGATCCGTCCCACGAACTCCGTCCTGATCTAGTACCGAACGGACGGCACCTCCGCGTTCAGCACACGTACAACTTGGTGAAGATCTCCGCCTTCTTGATCTAGTAAGAGGGGCGAAGAGGTAGCTGAATTCTCCAACAGTATGACGGCGTGACGGTGATGGTGGTGGAGCTTACTCTAGCAGGGCTTCGTCATGCCGTACAAATCTAGCTACGGGGTGTCGAAGTTGTGGAGGGGAGGAGGGCTGCACTTTGGCTTCAGTGCCAAAAGCCTCTCTCCCCTCCACTATATATAGGAGGGAGGGAGGGGGCGGCGCTAGTGAAACCCTAGGGTTTCGACCGGCGCAAGAGGGAGGAGGGAGGAGTCCTCCTCCAATTCCACTTGGAAGGAGGAGTCCTTCCTTCCCCAATTCGGATTGGCCCCTTTCCTTGCCTTTTCTTCCACTTCGGTCAACCTAGGCCCTCTTGGGCTGGCCACCAGCCCGCTAGGGGCTTGTGCGCCACCCTTGGGGCCCTTATGGTCTTCTCCCGGGTGAGTGGCCCCTCCCGGTAGAACTTCAGAACCCATTCGTCATTCCCGTTACTTTATAGGTAATGCTGAAAAACCTTCCGGAAGCCAAATGGATACTTACTATATATCAATCTCCATCTCTGGACCATTTCGGAAACCCTCATGACGTCTGGGATATCATCCGGGACTTCGAACAACATTCGTTTACCAACATCAATAATTCAACTATATCAAAAACGTCACCGAACCTTAAGTGTGCAGACCCTGCGGGTTTTAGAACTATGTAGACATGACCGAGACATTCGCCGGTCAATATCCAATAGCGGTACCTGGATGCCCATATTGGATCCTACATATTCTACGAAGATCTTATCGGTTGAACCTCTATGTCAAGGATTCACACAATCCCGTATATCATTCCCTTTGTCCTTCGGTATTTTACTTGCCCGAGAGTCGATCGTCGGTATCCCCATACCTATTTCAATCTCGTTACCGGAAAGTCTCTTTACTCGTTCCGTAATACGAGATCCCGTGGCTAACTCTTTAGTCACATTGCTTGCAAGGCTCGTTTGTGATGTTGTATTACCGAGTGGGCCCCGAGATACCTCTTCGTCACATGGAGTGACAAATCCCAGTCTTGATCCATGCCAACTCAACGCACACCTTCGGACATACCTGTAGAGAACCTTTATAGTCACCGAGTAAAGTTGTGACGTTTGATACACGCAAGGCATTCCTCCGGTGTCAGTGAGTTACATGATCTCATGATCATAGGAATGTATACTTCACATGCAGAAAACAATAGCAACAAATAACACGATCACATGCTACGTTTATAGTTTGGGTCTTGTCCATCACATCATTCTCCTAATGATGTGATCCCGTTATCAAGCGACAACACTTGTCTATGCCTAGGAAACCTTAACCATGTTTGATCAACGAGCTAGTCAACTAGAGGCTTACTAGGGACAGTATTTTGGCTATGTATCCACATGTGCATTTATGTTTCCGTTCGATACATTATAGCACGAATGATAAATGATTATATTGAAACAAGAAATATGATAATAACTATTTCATTATTTCCTCTAGGGCATATTTCCAACAAGAGGGAACTCATGCAAGATGACCATTTCCCTGGATACCATTACTATCATTGCCATGCTAGTTGTCTCCTTTCTTTTGCTACGTTTCGCTGACTACCACTTAAATGTGAGCCTCCCAACATTGCCATGAAATACCTCTAACCTTTGCACAACCCAGCAAACCACTGTTTGGCAATGTTACCGCTTGCTCAACCATTTTGATAGCGTTGCCAGTTGCAGGTGCAGTTGTTTCCATGTGAAAACATGGGTTCCTTGTTATAACACCATATTATTGCTATTTAACATAATGCACCTATATACATGGTAAAAGGCGGAAGGCTTGGTCTTTGGCTAGGTGTTCTGTTCCACTTTTTTCCCCTTAGTTTCGGCAACCGGTGTTATATTCCATAATTGAGCGCTCCTAACACGCTCAGGGTTGTTATGGGGACCCCCTTGATAATTCGTCTTAGTTTCAAACTGTTCTGGCAAGGTCCAACTTTGGTACTATTTGCCAAATAACTAATGAAGCGCATAGGGAGTAATTAACTCGAGGATACTCAATCAACCCCCGGCCAGTACTCCTCATGAGTGTTGGTCCAAAAATGGCAGACTGCGGGGAAACACGAGGTATGGTTTAACTCGTACTGTGACCCATCTGGTCGTGTCCTGAGAACGAGATGCGCGGATCCTATCAGGTTCGTTGACACATCGGGCAGCCTTGCTAGACTTGTTTTACCTTTAAAAAAAATTCTTGTGCATTGGGATTCCAGTAATGCTTTGGGTTATCTCAGAGTTGAGGTTTTCCACTAAGGAATCCAAGGAGATCACGAGTTTCATGATCGAGGCTTTCTATGCAGCTTGTGGTAATTTGTGATGGACTAGTTGGAGCACCCTTGCAGGGTTAAATCTTTCGGAAAGCAGTCCCTGCAGTTATGTGGCAAACTTGTAAACTTTCTTTAACATCCGGTTCTAGATACCTTGAAGTAACTTAAGTAAAAACTTGCCAACCATGTGTGTAATCGTTATCGTCTCTTTCGTGAGCTCCTTCTCCGACCAAGGACACGGTGGGGTTATGTATGATGTAAGTAGGTGTTCAGGATCATCCTTTTGATCATGATTAGTTCACGTCTGTTATGCGTAGCTCATCCCCCTTTTTCCTTGTACTCGTAAGTTAGCCACCCAAAATAAATGCTTAGTCGCTTACTGCAGCCTCACCACTTAACCATACCTCACCCATTAAGCTTTGCTAGTCTTGATACCTTTGGAAATGAGATTGTTGAGTCTGTGTGGCTCACATATTACTACAACAGCAGTTTCAGGTATATTTAAAGTAATATGTTGACGTGAGCGCGATGATAGTTCTATTTGGAGTTTCTTCTTCTTCATCATCGATCTAGGATGGATTCCAGACCGGCAGCCGAGATAGCAAGGATGGATATCATTTCATCATTTGGTTTTGTCCGTACTCGGACCCTGCTCTTATGTATGATGCTTGAATATGTTGTTATATTGTTGTGATATTATTGTAGCTTGTGGAGAGTGTAAGCCAATTCCATATACTCATCTTTTATGTACATGTACTTGTAATGCTATCCATTCTTGCAAAACGACGAGATGCGCTTCTATCCCTGTCGAGGCCCTCGAAGCATAATAAGGATAGGATCGCATCTTGGGCATTACAGAAGGGAGAGATTGATTTTGTGGAAAGATACTTGGGGAGGCTAGAGATCAAGTTTCAAATGGTCGGATTGGAATCTCTTGATCTCAAAACATGAGTAGGTGGCTCTCTCTCAGAAAAATGGATCTCTCAAGTGTAAGTGTGTTCTGGGTGCTTCTTCTACAAATGAGAGGAGGTGGAGGGGTATAAATAGGCATCCCCCAAAATCCAACCCTTGCAACATTATTGCCCAACTCGGTGACATCGAAATGAATCTCGGTGGTACCGAGTTCCACTAAATGTGGCAACTTTTGAATTCTGAGTGAGACCGATATAGAAATCTCGGTGGTACCGATACTATGACCTAGAGGAGTTTCCAAATCTCGGTGAGACCAATTCCAATCTCGGAAATTCTAATTCTTAGAATTTTCTCAATAGAAAGTTGGTCACTCATCTCGGTGGCACTGATATGAAAGTTGGTGGTACCGAGAGATTAGGCTTTGGCAAAGGATCTGTCAGTGGGTAAATCGGTAGGGCCGAATGGAAAATATTGGTGGCACCGAATTTGCTGGTTTTGCTCGGGATAGAGATATTTTTGGAGAAATGAGTGAATATTTTTGGTGGCTATCTCTAAGCACTTGAACAACCAATTCATCATAAAACATCACCCCCTTTTAATAGTATTGGCTTTCCTTTGGACTCAAAGTGATTTCTCATAGATGTAAAATGTAGAGTCTTTTTGCTTGAATCTTGAGCCAATCCTATCACTTTCCTTCATCAAGGGGCTTCTCCTCAGAATCTATTGTCCAATGCTCTGTGTGGACTATACCTAAAATATACTAGGTAAAAGTGTTAGTCCAAGAGACAATCTATGTTGTCATGAATTATCAAAACCACCAAGGGAGCATATGTGCTTTGAATCTCCCCTTTTTTGGTAATTGATGACAACATACAATCAAATCTTCAATTAAATATGGGCATTAGAATATGACAACTTTGAAATATACATGACAACTACAAGCTCCCCCTAAATGCGTGCAATCCCTTTTTAAAGGATAGTTGCTTTGCACTGCATGGGCACACACATGGTAGAAGGACAAGATAAGACATATAAAGCTTGGCTATATGCATCAAACCTATGTGAATGAAGACCTTCCGTGTTCAAGACTCACTCTTGCAAGCAATATGTGCAAGAGACAAGAGATCATCGTGAACAAGGATATGATGCATATACTTACCTTGAGGTTCTGGAGCGTCTTAGCAGTAGGAGCACACTTGGGAAAACAAATGTTAGATAACACAAGAGTACTCTATTGTACAGATGCAAAGAGCTTCAAAATCACCAAGAAATTGAAGACATGTTGAAATTAGGATTTGATGATAGATATGTCTCCAAGAGAATTTAGAACTTTCTCACTTAAGGATGAATATGTAAGATTACCTCTCCCCCTGAATCATAGCATGTAGATATTGAGAGTAGGTACGGTGAGACAAGTTCAGTCCAAAGATAGTAGTAAAACAATTATATCTAAGTTCAATATCTCTCCCCCTTAATGGTATCTCTCCCTATGAATATGTAAGGTTTGATATATCTCCCCCTTTGGCAGATCTCACCTTAGGTAGACCTCCCATTAGGTATATAGATCTCCCTTTTTGACTGAAGCTTATTGGAAGCTCTGATATTATATTTCCCCTCTTTCGCATTAATTTCCAAAAAGGGCAGAGGTTAAGGAATCCTTGATTCTTCTCTCTTTGATAAGGGTTCCTTGAATTTGTCTTTTCTTCCCCTTAAGAATTTGTTATGAGTTCCTTGAACCATCTCCCCCTATGTTATGGATCCTGGATGTTTCTCCCGCTTATATTGTGGGATCACTGAGGATTTCTCCCCTAGAGAAGTTTTCTCTCCCTCGAAAATTTTGGGAAGCAAGATAATATCCTCCTTTGGCAAAAATGGAAATGTTCAATGAGAGTTTAGGAGGTAATAAAACTTTGGATCATTAATAATTTTTCCCTTAGGCAAAAGTTCAGAAATATATGGAAATCATAGGCAGTGATAAATTTTGGAGTCACCGAGGCACTATGGTTTAGTAGAACCGAGAATGATAGCAGGCCTCTTGGAGAAATCGGTTATACCGAGTTTCCAAATCAGTGAGACCGAGGTGCAATGAAAATCAACTAGTTAACTTAAAATGGACAAACAATATCCACGGACTTTGAAAACGTAAATATCCAAAGATTTAAAAGGTAATAAGAGAAAAAAATTGTTGAAAATACATACATACATATAGATGAGAGATCAATGGTTTCAAGAAAGTATGCAATGACAAATGTGAACCATACATGAATCTCCATCTAGATGTAGGGCGGTGACTGCGTCACCTATGTAAGAGTGTATTGACTTGAGGAGTCAAGCAAGAATGCTTGATCATAGGTCATGCTCATCGTTAAGCACAAAATGGGGTTACCATTTTTTATTAAGCTTTTTAATGTCTTCATATCACTTGAGTTGCTTTACCTCATGTCTTGGTGCAAAGCTTTATCAAGGATATGAGTACATACCTTTGAATGATGTTGATGATGTGGCGTGTAGGTGAACTTCTCGTGGATGCTCAAAGTTGATGACAATCATCCTGAGTTGGGAGCTATCCTTGTCGTTTTGGTTCACTTTTCACCCACATTTGTTAGTCATGCAAGGAAGAACATAATACATTGAAATGATGTGAGTGAATTTCATCATCTTATAATGGTCAAGGATATGATTTTGCTGTCGTGTTCCTTCATCTCTGAAGAAGGGGTTCTTGATACTTGGCTATGTCAAGATTGATTTTGATGTGAGTTGATGGAAATCTTGTGGAGTGTAGTCCTTCCGAGTACCTACAAAACGTTAGACGCAATACAAGGGAGCATAGTTTTCCAAGATATAAGATAGTTACATATCACAAGCATCAAGGAATAATCAAGTAATCTCATGCCCTTGCATGCATCCGAGTGAGTCTAGATCAAGTTTGAAGCATCAATGATGTTCAACTCACACCTCAAATGACAAAATATTTTCTCATCAAATGGATGGTAAAGATATGAGCAAATTATTTGTCGGTACGAACATTCTTGAGATCTATATCTCCTTTACCAACATGATCACGAATGAAATGATGACGCACTTGGATATGTTTAGTTCGAGAATGTTGCAGAGGATTATAGGCAATTTTAATAGCACTTTCATTGTCACGCAATAATGGAACATGTATTACATGAATGCCATCTATACCTATACTAATTAGAGACTCCCAACAAATCCCACCTTAATTAGAAAATTAGAGTCGTTAATCTGACGGGACCGATTTATTATGGTGTATATTAACCCATGTAAATTCTCAAGTTAATAAAAAATAGAGCCTTACAAATCTCGAAAGGCGGTTCAATAAAAAGAATTTATCTGGTGGATACCACAAGAGATAAAAAAGGAGCCCTCCTCCCGTAGATGCCAAAGAGATTGGATCCTAATTTTAGTACATCTACCTCAGTATTTTATCTATCTCTATCTCTCTTTTGAGATAGAAAATATTCAAACGTCTCTTCCCCTCTCCAATCTCTATTCATGTGAAAAACGAATCCATCCTTCTAGCGTCCCTTTCTTCACGATGGAAGATATACATATACCACCGTACCTCTCTCTCCCCCGTACTAAGCAAATCCACAATTCTATCGTCCATTCCTTTCTTCTCTTTCTCTCTCACCCCATGGAAATTATTTCACCATCCAAAAATCTTGGTCAATCTTTAACTTTTGAGCGAGATGCTGCCCAGGCGAGGCCGTTCGTGACCAGAAGATCAATCCATCTTGCTGCCCACCAGGTCAGGCTGTTTGCGACCAGATTAATCCATCTCGCCAAAGTTCGAGGCAGCGTCTATGTAGATACCGTAGATGGTTGCATACCCCAGTCTAGGGTCCAGCCATTGGAGTAGCTCGCAAAATTTGTTGCCCATGAAATCTGATGGAAGATCAATCTGTAAATCCGATGTTCATGGGCGCTGCCCACCAGGACAGGCCGTTCGTGACGACTAGATCAATCCAGCTCACCAAAGTTTGAGGCATGGTCCATGTGGATACCGCAAATGGTGGCAAACTCTAGTCCAGGGGCCAGCCATCGGAGTAGCTCGCCAATTTTTTAGCCCACAAAAACTGACGAGAAGATCGATTTGTAAAACCGATGTTCATGGGTGCAGTCATATGAATGGCTAACTGGTTTGATTTTTCTTTGTCAACATAATATGTTTGAATGATCAATTCGAATTGGTTTATTGATTGATGATTCCCAAATGGTAGATATGGATGTGCCTAGACACCTAAATTGCTAAGGCATGTGAAGTCACCCATGGTTACACTTCGAGGGACGAAGATTTAATCAGGTATATGCAAGCGCAAGCATTCTGTAAGGGGAGAGAAACCAAACTACACAAAGTGCATGCAACCAACGCCATTAGGTGTGGCCTTTACAAAATAATTCTGGGCAGCCAAATCTGATGCTGCAATTTGCACCAACGTGGATGAAGATAATTATACTTTAATTAGATGGATGCAGGCCCATGACGTATGGTGAAGCTGCAGTGAGCTTGGGTGGAAATCAGATGGTTCAGTCTCACGTGCATATATACGAGTTCACCTGTATGATATCACTTCAAGGAACTAATGATTCTAATAATAGTTTTCTTTATGAAGATTTTTATTCTCTCTCAGATGAAATAATCATTTTTTAAACCCTGTTAAGTTAGTGTCCGGATGTGAGGTGCATGCATGCACGTATACTAATTATTATTTGTTTCCTTTTTATATTATTTGCACGAGTGCCAACGACAACCACTAGCATGATCTATGGTTCTTGAAACTAATGGATACAAATAAAGTCATATTGTCTCGAGGTGTGTTTCGGTAGACCCCCACACACACAACGTAAAAGGGAAAAAAGTATAGCCACCATGTATTTTACACTACAAACAATCGTACATATACAATATGAGATGTGTATATATTATATATGTACGGCAGCCTGTAGTATACAATATTAGGTGGGTATACAGTCTACCGAAGCAAAAGTGTATTGTCTCATGGTAACCTCCGAGACCTATAAATAGCAGCAGTCAAACACTTCTCCCTTGAATTACTTCATCCTTTTGATCCATGGGCAGCTCCGGGTAGCCACAGCGGCAACGACGTCTCCACGATATGCAGTCACATGTTATATGTGTTACATGGATGGTGCACATACGTGAGCTTTCAAGGGAAAGAAGCCAATGTACAAAATGTTTTGCTTAGAAAAACATTAACACATAAAAAGAGGATGTGATACCTGCAATGTTACAATAAGCATACAAACATGATTGCAAATACAATGTTTATTATAACAACATTGTTTGGGTCATATATCTACTATATATATAATTTTCAACAAATATTCCAAAAGCTTGTACATATTCAAGAAACTATAGTTTTGAACACTAGGTGTGTTTGTAAGTAGAAATAATACTGAAATATAAAATAAGATTCCATACAATTTAAAATTGCACGCATTCGGGAAACATACATACATACACCAACATATTGGCATGAGCTATTAGCAAGGAACGAGCCATGACCAATTAGTATTTTCATGTTGATGACAATTTTTGAGGGTCCTCTACAACCTAATGATGGCAACTATATATGTTAAAAAGTATGATTTATCTAAATATATGGTATATAGTCGCCAAAAGGCTCAACTTCATCATGTTGATGGTAACAAAAACTAAAAGCGTAGTATTGTAGTTGGTACATCTTAATATCTAGCCCCGTAGAAGTTAGTAATGGTATAAAATATAGGACCTCGGGATAAAGTTAATGGTTATTTCCTATGAGTGCAAATAGCAACTAAACATGATGCTATAGGATATGCCTTATAAGGAGCAATTGTGACCGGTGAGAAAGTTTAGATGATATTCTATGAACAAAACTTGCGTTTAGCTGGTGTGTTTCCAAGCTACCAAAATATAAAGTCACTACGGAAATAGGGACACAATTACCAACCCTACAACAACCAATAACAACAATCATACAAGAATCATAGAAAATACTTTATAAACTAGCCCGTGCACGGGTTGACGACTAGTAATCCTAAAGAGTTTGAGTCATCCATAGTAATTGCGCAGAGCATGATCCGGCGGCAATGTATTCCGCTTCGGCAGTAGATAAAGATACCGAGTTTTGTTTCTTGGATGACCAAGACACAAGAGATCTCCCAATAATTTTACATGTACGCGAGGTGGATTTTCTAACAACCTTGTCTCCGACATAGTCCGAGTCGGAATAGCCAACAAGATTAAAAGAAAATCCCTTGGGATACCATATGCCAAAGTTTGGTGTATGTATCAGGTATCTCACTATTCTTTTCACAGCCAATAGATGACACTCCTTGGGTGCCGCTTTATATTGGGCACATATGCAAATACTCAGCGTGATATCAGGATGGGAGGCACATAGATATAGCAATGAACCGACCAATGATCAACCGGTTTGTCATCCTTAGTGAGGTCAACATGTCCACTAGTAGGCATGGCGGTTCTCGTACCTTTGCACTCTTGTATGTTGAACTTCTTGATTAAGTCCTTGGTATACTTGGTTCAAGAGATAGAAGTACCTTCTCTCGATTGTTTGATTTGCAATTCAAGGAAGAATTTCAGCTCACACATCATAGACATCTCATACTTCTCTCACATCAACCTTCCAAATTTCTCACTAAAATGTGGGTTAGTAGAACTAAAGATAATATCATCCACATATATTTGGCACACAAATAGTTCAACATTAAATCTTTTAGTGAATAAGCTTGCATCAATTTTACCAATATCAAAACTGTTTTCAGTGAGGAACTTCGTTAGGCATTTGTACCAAGCTCTAGGGGCTTGTTTAAGACCATATAAAGCTTTACGAAGTTTGTAAACATGATTAGGTTTCTTAGGGTTCACAAATCTGGGAGGTTGTTTGACATAAACCTCCTCCTCAATTTCACCATTTAGAAAAGCACTTTTGATATCCATTTGGTAAAGAGTAATATCATGGTGATTGGCATAAGCGTGTGAATGGCTTCAAGTCTAGCAACGGGGGTATAGGTCTCACCATAGTCCATACCTGTGACTTGCGTGTATCTTTGGGCTACGAGACGTGCCTTGTTGCGTACAACTTGACCATCTTCATCTTGCTTGTTCTGAAACACCCATTTTGTATCAATGATGTTGTGCTCGTCCTTGGGCTTTTCAACAAGTGTCCACACTTGATTCCTCTCGAAGTTGTGTAGCTCTTCATGCATGGCATTCACTCAATCCGGGTCTTGAAGGGCTTCTTCTACATTCATAAGCTCAATACTGGATATAAATGAATAATGCTCACAAAAGTTAGCTAAGCAAGATTTAGAGCAAGTGATTCTCCCGGTTTGTATATCATCGAAGATTTGATTAAGAGGATTATCCTTATCCACTCTTGCTCGAACTCGTGACAACTTATTGTTGTTGGATGGTGGAGCTTCCTCATCATCATCTTCTAGCTCGTTGTCGTTGACGGTGTCATATCCTTAAGGTCGTGGTGAAGAAGGTTGAGGTGGATCATCATGATGTACTTCTTCCTCTTCTTCATCATGTCGTGTACCGCTTGTGGATGCCTCCACGCTATTTTGTAGTTCTCCTTGACGCAAAGTAGGAGCTTCCACTTGAGTTGATGAAGTACTTTCCTTCACCTCCATGGGACAAATCTTGCCGATAGGCAGATCTTGGATGGCTTCCGAAGGTTCCTTATCTCCTACATAATTTAGCAATTGTTCGATTGGCGAACCATTAGATTCATCAATCTTCACATCTACCATCCCTTCAACTTTTCGAGTGAAGCTATTATAGACAAGGTAAGTGTGAGAGTTTTATCCGTAACCAAGTAGTAAACCTTCATGAGATTTAGGAGAAAATTTAGAGCGACGATGCTTATCAAGAATGTAGCACTTAGAGCTAAATACTCGAAAGTATCCAACTTGGGGTTTGTTACCGGTGAGTAGCTCATATGCCATTTTACTGAGAAGCTTGTGTAAGTATAGTCGGTTTATGGCGTGACAAGCTGTTTCCACGGCTTCTGCCCAAAAGTGTCTTGACGTCTTGTATTCGTCAAGCATTGTTTTGTATATCTCTATGAGAGTTTGGTTCTTTATCTAAACAATTTCATTTTGTTGAGGTGTGTATGTCGCCAAGAACTCATGTGAGATACCTTCTTCGTCGAGAAAGGTATCCATATTTGTGTTCTTGAACTCCATTCCATTGTCGTTTTGAACTTTCTTGATCTTCACTTCAAATTGATTTTGGGCTTTCCGAGTGAAGTTCTTGAAGATCTTTTGTACGTGCGACTTATCATCAAGAAAGAATACCCACGTAAATCTGGAAAAATCATGAACAATGACTAAACCATAAGAATTTCCATCGAGGCTCTTGTAAGCATTGGGACCATCAAGCAACTCGAGTGGCCTTCTTGTAGTCATGATGTTCTTCACAGGATGACTTCCACCAACTTGCTTTCCTGCTTGACAAGCACTACAAAATCTATCTTTGTGGAATATTGTTGGAAATATGCCCTAGAGGCAATGATAAAATAGTTATTATTATATTTCTTGTTTCAAGATAATCATTTATTATCCATGCTATAATTGTATTGAGTGAAAACATAAGTGCGTGTGTGGATATATAGACAAAACTATGTCCCTAGTAAGCCTCTAGTTGACTAGACAATTGATCAAGGATGGTTAAGGTTTTCTGACCATATGCAAGTGTTGTCACTTGATGACCGGGTCACATCATTGGGAGAATGATGTGATGGACAAGACCCAAACTATAAACGTAGGATGTGAGACTACTGAAATTCAGAAATTTTCCGTCTGCCACGGCGACCGACAAAGGGGGAATCACGGACGGCAAAGGCTTTGTCGTCGGTCAGCAGACGGCAAACTAGACGGTAAAAAAATCCAGTGAAGAAGTTCTTTGCCGTGAGGGGGCAGGCGGCAAATTAACTGGGACGGCATATACTGCAACGGCCCCGTTAAGTGTTAACGGCAGGCCTCCTCTCTTTGTCGTCTGCCATCCCCCCGTTTGCCATGTGGGGGAGACGGCAAAGAGGGGGAGAGAGGGGGTTGATTCACCCCTTTGCCGTCTGCCCACCCCCCTTTGCCATGTGGGGGCAGACGGCAAAGAGGGGAGAGAGAGGGGGCAGATTACCCCCTTTGCCGTCTGCCTACACCCCTTTGCCATGTGGGGGCAGACGGAAAAGAGGGGAGAGAGAGGGGCAGATTCCCCCCTTTGTCGTCTGCCTACACCCCTTTGCCATGTGGATGCAGACGGCAAAGGGGGGAACCAGCCCCTTTTTAATTTATTTTTTATTATATCCAGCATTTTTAACAATAATCAGGATATCTATATATATATTTGACATAAATAAATTTCTTTCCGTACTCATAACCATATTAAAATAACTCTCATCCATAGTGCATACATAATATGCAAGTTGCATCCGTACCAAACCATATATTACACCACTTTCATCCACATGCATACAAAGTTTCATATATATCCATATGCTACAATAGTTTCAATACAAGCCATGGTACAAGAAATCATCTTCAAGCATTCCATCAATATAATCCAAGTTTCCCGTGAAGTGAAGGTAATCTGCAAAATGACAAATAAGAAAGTTAGAAGAATAATACTAGATGAAGAAGTGTATATATAGGTTATTTCGGAGAGAAATTAGCTAAGTATAGACCATTTAGGAGCTAACTAAGCTAATTATGTCATTTAGGTGGAACCCTAGCTAACTATAGGTCGTTTCGGAGCTAACTTGGGTAAAATAGGTCATTCCGGAGCAAACTATGCTTATTAAGGCATTTTGGATCTAGCTAGGCTAATTATAGGCCATTTAATACCTAAGTTAGGGGGAATAGGTCATCTTGCGGCTACGTAAGCCTTATTATGTCATTTAGGAGAGAACTTAGCTAGCTGTAGGTCATTTTTTATTAAATAGGTCATTTTGGAGCTAACTAAGCTAATTATGTCATTTCGTAGGATAATTAGCCAATTTAGCCTTTCTTGGATGAGTCTAAGCTACGCAGAAGAAGAGAACGAAAAGAAGAAGTAAAAGAAGGAGGAGGAGGAGGAGGAGAAGGAGAAGGGAGAGGAGAAGAAGAAGAAAAGAAGAAGGAGAAGGAGAAGGAAAAAGAAGGAGGAAGAAGAAGGAGAAGGAGGAGCTCCTTCTCCTTATTCTCCTCCTTCTTCTCCTTCTTCTTATCCTCCTCCTTCTCCTTCTTATTCTTCTCTTCTTCTTCTTCTTCCTTCCTTTCATTTTTCCTCTTTCTTCTCCTCTTGTCCCCTTCATCGGGCTAAATTGGCTAAGAATGCCTTTTTCGAGCTAATTATGTCATTTCGAGGATAATTAGCTAAGTATAGGTCATGTTTTATTAAATAGACCATTTAGGAGCTAACTAAGCTAATTAAGTCATTTAGGTGGAACCCTAGCTAACTATAGGTCGTTTTGGAGCTAACTTGGGTAAAATAGGTCATTCCGGAGCAAACTATGTTTATTAAGCCATTTTGGATCTAGCTAGGCTTATTATAGGCCATTTAATACCTAAGTTAGGGGGAATAGGTCATCTTGCAGCTACGTAAGCCTTATTATGTCATTTAGGAGAGAACTTAGCTAACTGTAGGTCATTTTTTATTAAATAGGTCATTTTGGAGCTAACTAAGCTAATTATGTCATTTCGTAGGATAATTAGCCAATTTAGCCTTTCTTGGATGAGTCTAAGCTACGTAGAAGAAGAGAAAGAGAGGAAGAAGTAAAAGAAGGAGGAGCAGGAGGAGGAGGAGAAGGAGAAGGAAGAGGAGAAGAAGAAAAGAAGGAGAAGGAGAAGGAGGAAGAAGGAGGAAGAAGAAGGATAAGGAGGAGCTCCTTCTCCTTCTTCTCCATCTTCTTATCCTCCTCCCTCTCCTTCTTCTTCTTCTCCCCTTCTTCTTCTTCCTTCCTTTCATTTTTCCTCTTTCTTCTCCTCTTGTACCCTTCTTCGGGCTAAATTGGCTTAGAATGCCTTTCTGGAGCTAATTATGTCATTTCAAGGATAATTAGCTAAGTATAGGTCATGTTTTATTAAATAGACCATTTAGGAGCTAACTAAGCTAATTATGTCATCTAGGTGGAACCCTAGCTAACTATATGTCGTTTCGGAGCTAACTTGGGTAAAATAGGTCATTCCGGAGCAAACTATGCTTATTAAGCCATTTTGGATCTAGCTAGGCTAATTATAGGCCATTTAGTACCTAAGTTAGGGGGAATAGGTCATCTTGCAGCTATGTAAGCCTTATTATGTCATTTAGGAGAGAACTTAGCTAACTATAGGTCATTTTTTATTAAATAGGTCATTTTGGAGCTAACTAAGATAATTATGTCATTTCGTAGGATAATTAGCCAATTTAGCCTTTCTTGGAGCTAACTAAGCTAATTATGTCATTTAGATGGAAGTCTAGCTATTTTTTATTAAAACACTAGAAATAACATACCATTATCGTCATCACAGCGGTGAAGCACGGTGGGTGTGGCTTGTTTCACCTGGAGAAGGCTCGACTGTAGAATGGTCGTGTGATGCGTTTCGGGAGATATTCTGCACCAAACATCGTTTGCAATGTGTAGTTAGCATGAGGACACTCTTAAGATCACTGCACTGAAATAAAACTCACCGTCCCTACCACGTTAATGACTGGCATCGGCGGAGGGACTTGGCCGTTCTTCTCGCACATATACTGTACATTTGGTTTCGGCAACTCAAACTTTTTATTTATTAATGAAACGTATATTCAAATGCAAGATTTGAAATAACATAAAGAAGATACTTACCACGAAGAGCTCGCATATGGCCCTGTTAGACGCATCATTTTGTGCCCTCTCCGCCTCCACCAATGAAGTCGTCCTCTCCTCAAGCTCCCTAATTTCCTTATCCTTCTCCGCCATTGCCGCCTGCATTGCCTCTCTCTCTTTCTGAATAGCAGCCTGCAACACAACTCATTGTTAGCAATGTAATCATATTGGTTCCAACGCACAACATAATGCGGAAAGATAGTTGAGTCCATTAAACTAACCTCGATGGCGAGCTTGACTGGCCGTGGACGACGTGTTATCTCCGTACAAGAGCTCGTTTGGCGTGCCTTTATCTGCCAGAGAGTGCTAGGACAACGTATAAGGTCGTCTCCAATGGCGATCGAGCCATGGGGCCTCCCGTTGGCAGCTATCATCACCAGCTCTGGATCAATAGGCCCCTCGCTCGGGTTAAAGTCCTCCCCTTTCCTCGCCTTCCCGTGATCTCTGTACTTCACGAGCTTGTGGTGGGAGGAGATGTTGGTGAAGTTTTCTGGATGCTCGAGGTCAGACTCAAAGAATGCCTTGACCTTCTTGTAGGAGGCAGTATGGGCCATCGCATACAGGTCGTACATCTGTGGCGTCTCCGTCTTATTGTGACGCGCCTAAAAGAGAGAGAGAGGGAAATTGTATTAGTAAAGGGCTCAACATAGCATTAAGAATTAATTGCATGAGGCATGAAGCAAACCACATACCCAGTTCTCGCCAAATTGGATTAAGTTGACGCTCCCTTGATGGTGTGGCACGCCAACCATTTTGCCACGCCTCTCCTTGGCATTGTTGTGGCTGGCCTCCCACGTTTCGGAGCACCACTAATCCACCAAGGCCTCCCAACAATCCATCTTATCCACACACCATCTCGGGGGCACCTAAGTTAATAAAGAGAAATTTGAGCGCGTAAGAACCAAATCAAGGAAACTAACTACAAAGCCTTAATAATATGTAATTACCTTCATGTAATGCTCCTTCTCCATCTTAGCATCACGGCACTTCGCCTTGTCAAACCTAATACGCCGCGTGGCATAGTAGTCTCGAACAGCCTGCACCCGAGCCTCGTGCCGAAAGTTTTGAAGTAGGCGGCGATATTCGGTTTCGATAACCTTTGTCGCGTCCTCCTCGTATCCCTCCTCACACCTGTAGTAGGTCCGCAAACGAGACAACACCGATTAGTACAATAAATAGCTATGGTTGATTTATAATTCTGTGAAGGAGAAATTACCCAGAACTTTCGGATCACCATGTCCGCCCTCGTGTCGCACAAAACACTGTCGATCTCCACCTCCGGCGGGGCCGGGGCACCCAAGTAGTGCTCCCAAGTCATTCCTACCTCTCGCTCCCGACCGGGCAACGTAACAAACCCTCGGAAGTTTTTATGGCAAAGAACACCAAGGACGCTGTTGGGCTTGCGGACACCCTTGGCAACAATCCAACCCCTACAGTATGACAAATTAAAGCCAAAACATTAGATATTTGAGAAAACGCGAAGGCAAAAGGTTAAATAAGAGTAAATTAACTTACTTGTCCCCATTTGTCCTAATCGACCACCTTTGCTCGGGGGTCGCTCGCACGAGCGGGAGCCCCGAACTACCACGCTGGTAGACGATAGCCCCCTCACCCAGCTCCTCGTCGCTACCAGCATCCCACTGGGTCTCTTGGGACGTACCCTCATCCCTGCTTTGCTCCGGAGTCGCCTGGAAGGAAGCCTCTGGGACACGAGTCTCGTGGGTCGAAGGCTCGTCGACCTAAGGCTCGTCGACCCGAGGCTCGTGAACCGGAGACCGTGTAGCCTCACCTTAGACGAATCCACCCTAGAAGTCTTGTGCTCAGGTGAATCAGCTTGGGGTGGTGGCGGAGACCGTGTAGCCGCCACCTCAGAAGGCGTGGCAGCCACCGCCCTACCTCTCCCGCAGCCACGTGTACCTTTAGTACAACATAAATACCAACATGAGTAATAAAATGTATATAAATACTAATATGCATACAACATGAGTACAACATAAATACCAACATGAATACAACGTGTACCTTTAGCGCCTCTCGGCTTCACGGGGGGTCGACCTCCTCTCACGGGGGGCGCTCCTTGCATAGTAGAGAGCAACACTCTTTGAAGAGGCGAGGCAGGAATGGAAGTACCCATCCCATCACCCGCCGACGAAGAAGGAGCCGCCGAGTGCTTTCGACCCTTTCCCACCATCTTTCAACACCTGTCATGACAAAGAGTAAATGAAATTAGTACAACATAAATACCAACAGGAGTAATAAAATGTATATAATTTAAGTGTATCATCGTCATATATACCAACATGACTAATAAAAATTGAATACCTAACATGAACTCAAAATTTATATATAGTATAATAGTTGAATACCTGACATGAACTAATAACAATCGTGCTCGTCTATATATGCTTCGGGGTCAATAAATGCATCATGATCATCACTATCATCAATAAATGCATCGTCATCATCACTATCACGAAGAACATGTGGAAGGCCACCATTATGTCATCGGTCAAGAAGTGGCAAGTCATCCGCAGCAGTGACCTCTTCTTCTTCCAGCTCTTCCTGTTCGGGCTCAGGGGTTAAGACGGATTCACTGTCGCTGTCTACTTCAATTTTCTGGGGTGAAGTAGAGCGGTTCTTGAAACGTTTCTTGGACATACGTGTTTCTTGGAAGAATTCTCCTTCATATGTGTCTGGGTTAATGTGAGGTTCGTAATCCTCTTCATTGAGAGTAGGTGGTCTAAAATGTGGTGGCACTTCATAAACGACATCCCAACCTTTGAGATTTGGATTAGTTTGGCAGGCCCACGGTAGATAGAAAACTTGTGTCGCCTGTTGAGCCGTAATATAGACATTGGGAACATCTAAGTGGGTGTTTTGGTTGATTTCGAATAGTCCTATATGTTCATGAGTCCTTCTAGTCTCCCTCGGCTCAAACCAATAACATTTGAAGACTACAACGGTCGGTGGGTTTTCACCATAGAATAGAAGTTCATAAATTGCTTCAACTCTTCCATAATACTCGGTGTATCCTTCGCCGATAGCAGAGACAGAACAATTTGTAGACTTTAGGTCGGGCATAGATAGCTCTTTGCCAATGGTACGAAAGTGATACCCGTTGATGTTGTATTTGTCAAATGAACGGACCTTATAGTCAAAACCATTAGCGACTTGTCTCAACTCGGTGTCCATAGATCTGCATCAGCCTACAAGTTTAATACGAAAGAATGGATGCATTAGCCGCAAATTAGACCAAGAAATCAAATCGGCCCTTAATGGTAATTAATTACCCTTTGTTTGAACCAAGAGATGAAACCGGGATAGTCGCCTCCATGCTTTGCGAGAAGCTCATACTCTTCGACGGAATCCTTTTCGATGACCGCTCCATCCAAGAATTCGGTGACGTATCGACTATATCAAATATCCGGGAATAAGAGTAGTTCAAAGCAATTAGAAGTTGCGAAACAATAAATTATCGAGAACTTACTCGATGTACGGCCGCACTTCTGTTAGGTTGGTGAAGATATACAATGAAATGGTCCGCCATTCTTCGACATCCAACGATTTACCTTTCGAAGCACCGGATGGTGCGAGCTTACCTTTGAATAGGCTGAGGTTGGATCGAACTTTTTTTCGATCGCCATCATTGTACTGAGGCTTCGGGTTATGCAAATGATGATTTTTGGCTTCGTAGTGTGTTGTCACAAAGTTTGCCGCCTCCTTAGTAATGAATGCATCGGCCATCGATGCTTCAATTCTACGTTTATTTTTACACTTAGCTCAAAGCATCTTCTGCATCCTCTCAGTTGAGTAGCACCATCGATTTTGAACGGGCCCCCCCATTCTTCCCTCGATCGGGAGATGCAAAATCAAATGTTGCATTGGATTAAAGAAGCCCGGTGGAAAGATCTTTTCTAATTTGCGGATCAACTCCGGCGCCAACTCTTCCATTTCATCTAGCATGCCAGGCGATAGTTCTTTTGCAAAAAGAGAACGGAAGAAATAGCTCAGCTCTGCCAGTACTAGCCATTCATCCTCAGGGATAAAGCCACGCAACATCACCGGCATTACCCGCTCAATCCATGTGTGCCAATCATGACTCTTGAGCCCAAATATTTTCAATTTCTCAAGACTCTCTCCCCTCTTTAGATTCGTAGCATACCCATCGGGGAACGTCAACCGCATTTTCACCCACCATAGCATTTCCTTGATAGCTGGCCTTTCAAGATTGAACCATGCCTTTGGCTTCGCTATGCTTTGATTTCCTTTCCGTTGTCGCAAGTTTTGCAACGGTCTATCACATAGAGCCTCTAGGTCGATTCTAGCCTTAGGATTATATTTTGACTTCCCCTCTATGCCGAACAATGTACCAAAAATGGCCTCCGCAATATTCTTTTAAGTGTGCATCACATCAATGTTGTGTGGGCAAAGGAGGTCTTTGAAGTAAGGCAGATCCCATAAGCATGACTTGTGAGTCCAGGCGTGTTCCGTATTATACCCTTTGAAGTATCCTGGACGCAAAGGATCAGGCACGAGAGCATTTAACTGGTCAAGAGTCTGTTGGCCTGTCAACGCAGCTGGTGCAGTGTTTTTGACAACTCTACTTTTGATGAAATTCTTCTTGTCTTTTCTGAACTTATGGTCAGGATCCAGGAATTGTCTATGCATGTCGAAGCAAGAATACTTGCGACTAGCCTACAGCCAACGGAACTGAAGAGCTGCCTTGCATGTGGTGCACGAGAACCTTCCATGCACACACCAGCCAGCGAATAGCGCAAACGCCAGATAATCATGCGTCGAGTACATGTACCACACACGCATTTTGAAATTTGTTTTGGTAGTCGCGTCGTAGGTCTTGATCCCATTATCCCAGGCTTCTTGCAACTCATCCTTAAGTGGCTGCATGTACACATTCATATTCTTCCCCGAATAGTTGGGCCCTGGAATTATCAACGTCAAGAAAATGTTCTTTCTTTTCATAATCTCTCCGGGTGGCAAATTAAGTGGAATGACAAATACAGGCCAACAACTGTATTGTGCTGCCGTCATACCATACACATTGAACCCATCCGTGCTGATGGCAACTCTAGGTTGCCTTGGATCTTCCGATTTATCCTTATGTAATGCATCGAAGTGCCTCCACGCAAAACCATCTGAAGTGTGTACCAGCATCTTGTTCCCATCTGCATCTAGTTCGGCTCTTTTGCCCAATTTGTGCCATGTCATCTGTCTGGCCATCTCTTCGACCATGAAAAGACGTTGAAGTCTTGGTACGATTGGCAGATACCGAAGAACACTAATGGGGATTTTGGTCTGATTCTTCTCACCCATGCCGTTGTCTACCACAATATACCTGGAAGAATTGCAAATGGGGCAATAGTTCAAGGCCGCATACTCAAGCCTAAATAAGGCACATCCATTCTCACCGGCATGTATCTTCTCATAGGGCATCTTAAGTACACGGAGGATTTTCTCTGACTGGTATAGGTTTGCAGGCAGTACATGGCCTTTGGGTAGAAAGCGTCCAAATATCGTCATCATCGCGTCGTAGCATTCTCTGCCTAGGTTGAATTGAGCCTTCAGAGCCATTACTTGCGCGATGGCATCCCGCTGACAAAGCTCAGTCTACTCGTGGAGAGCACGTTTTGAAGACTCCAACATTTCATAGAAGGCCTTTGCAGATTCCTCCATCTCATCGTCCGAATCCCGAGCATCATCAAAGTCTTGCACCATGTCTTCAATCCCGGTACCATGCTCGTCGGTGCGACGACGAATCACCTCAGCTCTGGCACGTTGGTCAGACTCACCATGAAAAGTCCACACCGTATAATTAGGCGTAAAAACCCACTTCTGCAGGTGTTTACCCATTTCAAACTCTGTTTGCTTTTTCCAGTTGTCGCAGTTGGGACACGGGCACCATGTTTTTCGCTGGCCATTTGCAAATGCGGCTCTCACGAACCCCCTGGTTTTTGTTTACCATTCATGGGTCATGTCTTTCTGACTAGGGTGACCAGTGTACATCCAAGCACAATCACTCATGTTGCCTAGCTACCTATGGGGGCACAAGAAATAAATATATAATTCATCATCTATATTCATACGCTAATCAAGTTTGTCAGTTTTATTACGTCCATGCAACCTACATGCTAATAGGTAAAGATAGGTCCTAATCCCAGCCAAGTATGTGTAGACTGGGTTCGTTTTCCCATGCTCTGCTCGAGATGCGACGCAGAATTTCGGCAGCACCTCCCCACTGTTCTCCTGATACACGTCTCGGCAATAAGCAGAGAGGATGTGTACCCAGAGAACAACAGGGGAGGCACTGACGAAATTCTGCATCAGATCCGGAGCACAGCATACGGGAAAACAAACCCAATCTACACATACTCGGGCTGTCCATGGATAATGTTGGACAATTCGAAAGGATGGCGGTTATAAATATGCAAAAAAATGCATATTTATATATGTCGCCCTTTCGAACGTGAGACGCATACTGGTCACGCATACTCATGATTGAAGAAACCTATAGCTAGCAAGTTTCATCGGCACGAAGACCGGGATAGAGCAAATTAAGGGGGTAGGAGGAGAAGTCATTTGTGCTCACCAACAAACGCACGTGGAGCTCGTCCAACGCACGTGGAGCTCGTCGAACAACTACACATTAAAATGCATGACGTTTTTATAATTAACATAATCGGAAAATATATGACCTAACTCATAATTTACAAAATTATGACCCCGTGGGCCTCTAGAAGGCCGAAAAGCACCTTCTCGTTCAATAGAAGGCAAAAGAGGTGTCAGGGTCGGGGCTTAGTGGCGTCGGGAGTCAGTGCCGTCGAGGGTCGGTGGTGTCGGGTGTCAGTGGTCGAGAGTCGGGTTAAATGCGTCGATGGTCGGGGGTCAGTGTCGTCGGGGGTCGAGGGCCACTAGCGTCGGGGGTTGGGGTCTTTTCGATCAACAAGAGGCCAAAGAGGTGTCGGGGGCCCGGGGTTGGGGGTTAGTGGCGTCGGGTCGGGGGTAGGGGTCGGGGGTCGGGGGTCGAGGGTCAGTGGCGTCGGGGGTCGGGGGGTCAGTGGTGTCGGGCGTCAGGGGTCGGGAGTCGGGGGTCGGGGGTCGGGGGTCAGTGGTGTCGGGCGTCGGGAGTTGGGGGTCGGGGGTCAGTGGTGTCGGGCGTCGGGGGTCGGGAGTCGGTTGTCAGTGGTGTCGGGGGTCGGGGGTCGAGGGTCAGGAGTTGGTGGCATCGGGCGTCGAGGGTTGGTGGCGTCGGGCGTCGGGGGTCGAGAGTCGGGTGTCGGGGGTCAGTGGTGTCGGGTGTCGGGGGTCGGGAGTCGGGTGTCAGTGGCGTCGGGCGTCGGGGGTCGAGGGTCGGGGGTTGGTGGCGTCGGGCCTTGAGGGTTGGTGGCGTCGGGCGTCGGGGGTCGTGGGCGGGGGGTCGGGGTCCTTTTCTTTCTTCTTCTCCTCTCTCCTCTTTTTCTTCTTCTTCTTGTATATCCCTTGTGACCTCACTCGGCCTCCAAAACTCTAACTTTCTATTAACCCCCGTTACTAGAAATGGAAACTATCTAGAATCTAGTGTTTTTTCAGATTTTTGCTTTCCTCCTTGAAAGAAGAGACCACCATTGCAAAAGCAAAAGAAGCAACCGATGCATATATCTCGGGATAACTTCCATTTCTTATATGTGCCACCGGAATTTTCTATTTTCCAAATGTTACGTCCATGACAAGGCGGGGTCGGGCCCACCTGTCATCGACACAGCGAGTGGCATGTATGTATCTTGTTGCAGCGGATTACTAAATTAATGGACATCACATCATCTTGAATTAATCACTTTTGCTTTGATATGATTTAATTAAGGTTGCTGGGAAGAAAGAAAAAGGCCTAGCTAGGAGACTGAATCATCTCTTGTTCTGATCAGAAAATGTACATCAACTTGTGGAAGAACCATAAACTGCAAAACAAAACAAAGAGGCTCTAGGGCCTGTGACGGCGCAAAATTGGCACTAGGTATCGTTTCGATTTATGTGTTGGCTACACCTCAGATCCAAATGGACTCCCATGGTTCATGGATTCATCGTCTAAAGCTATCTAGAGTCAGGTACAAGGAAACTTCATCATCAGATACACTGAAATGAAAAAAAGAAAGAAAAAAAATTGAACTCACGAGGGAAGTTACCGCGGGAGGGGTGTGGCTGCGGGGAGGGGGTGGCCGAAGGGAGGGGTGTGGCCGCCGGGAGGGTTATGGCCGCGGGGAGGGGGTGACCGCTGGGAGGGGTCGCCGGGAGGGGTGTGGCCGCGGGGAGGGGGTGGCCGCAGGGAGGGGTCGCCGCGGGGAGGGGTGTGGCTGTGGGGAAGGGCCGGGGTGGCCGCGGGGAGGGGAGCGCCGCGGGAAGGGGGTCGCCGGTGGGAGCAAGGCGGTGCGGCGGCGGGGGCGAGTGACAGTGAGCGCGAGGGGGAGAGAGAGACAGTACTGTGGGGGGACAGAGAGAGACAGTGAGCGCGAGGGGGAGAAGACGGCCGTTACACGGTCGGCCCCTTTGCCGTCCGCCCCCTGACGGCAAAGGCCCCAACGGCAGATGGCAAAGGCCGACACACGGCAAAGCTAGCCTTCCGTTGGGCACGGCAGGCATGGGACCCATCCGTGCTCTTTGTCGTCTGCCCTTGGTCCCTTTGTCGTCCGCTAGCAGACGGCAAAGGGCCGACACATGGCAAATAGTATTTTTGCCATCTGTCAGCCCTTTGTCGTCCGCCTTGTGTCAACTGACGGCAAAGAGGTTCTTTGCCATCAGCCAGCAGACGACAAAGAACTGGATTCCAGTAGTGTGATCGTGTCATTTTGTTGCTATTGTTTTATGCATGTCAAGTATTCATTCCTATGACCATGAGATCACGTAACTCACTGACACCGGAGGAATACCTTGTGTGTATCGAACATCGCAACGTTACTGGGTGACTATAAAGGTGCTCTACACGTATCTGCGAAGGTGTCCATTGAGTTAGCATGGATCAAGACTGGGATTTGTCACTCCGTGTGACGGAGAGATATCTCAGGCCCACTCGGTAATACAACATCACATATAAGCCTTGCAAGCAATGTGGCTAAAGTGTTAGTCACGGGATCTTGTATTACGGAACGAGTAAAGAGACTTGCCGGTAACGAGATTGAAATGGGTATAGGGATACCGACGATCAAATCTCGGGCAAGTAACATACCCAAGGACAAAGGGAATGGTATACGGGATTATATGAATCCTTGGCCCAGAGGTTCAACCGATAAGATCTTCGTAGAATATGTAGGATCCAATATGGACATCCACGTCCCGCTGTTGGATATTGGACGGGGAGTGTCTCAGGTCATGTGTGCATAGTTCTCGAACCAGCGAGGTCTGCACACTTAAGGTTCAATGACATTTCGGTATAGTTGAGTTATAGGTATTGGTGACCGAAGGTTTGTTCGGAGTCCCGGATGAGATCACGGACGTCACGAGGGTTTTCGGAATGGTGTGGAAATGAAGATTGATATATAGTATTGTTTCATTTGGCCTCCGGAAAGATTTCGGGCATTACCGGCACTGTACCGGGAGTGATGAATGGGTTCCGGGTTTTTACCGGGAGGAGGGCACCCACCCGGGAGTGAACCTAATAGCCCACGGGTAGCGCACCAGCCCTTGGTGGGCTGGTGAGGCCAGACCAATAGGGCTATTTCGGCCAAGAGGAAAAATCAAAGCAGAAAAAAGAAGAAGAGGGAGATGGAAAGGAAGGAAGGGACTCCTCCTTCCCAAACCGAATTGGAGTGGGAGTCCCTCCTCCTCCATTCGACCGACGCCCTAGGGGCTCTCTTGAGCCCCAAGGCTAGCCCCTACCCTCCTCATATATATACTAAAGGTTTTAGGGTTTTTGAGACACAACTTTGCCACATGCGACCCTAAACCTCTACTTCGTAGTTCTTCCTCTAGATCGGTTTTTTGTGGAGCTCGGGCGGAGCCCTACAGGAATAGATCATCACCATCATCGATGCGTTGTCATGCTGCCGGAGAACTCATCTACTTCCCCGTCTCTCTTGCTGGATCAACAAGGCGGAGATCGTCATCGAGCTGTATGTTTGGTGAACGCGAAGGAGCCGTCCGTTCGGTGCTAGATCGGGATGGATCATGGGACGACGGTGATTTGAATGACGAAGCTGTTCCACTACATCAACCGCTTTTCTTAATGTTTCCTGCTTAGCGATATACAAGGGTATGTGGATCCGATCTCCCTCTCGTAGATGTACATCACCATGATATGGCTTCATGTGCGTAGGAAAATTGTGTTTCGCATGCAACGTTCCCCAACGGTGGTATCAGAGCCAGGTTCATGCGTAGATGTAATCTTGAGTAGAACACAAAAGTTTTTGTGGGCGTTGATGTTCGATTTGCTACTCTCCTTAGTCTATTCTCGATTCAGCGGTATTGTTGGATTGAAGCGGCCTCGACGAACCTTACTCGTACGCTTACGAGAGACCGGTTTCATCAACTAACATGCAACTTGTTGCATAAAGATGACTGGCGGGTGTTTATTTCTTCAACTTCAGTTGAATTGGATTTGACCGAGGCATACCTTGGAGAGAGGTTAAATAGCAATTTGCACATCTCCGTTGTGATTTTGCGTAAGTAAGATGCGATCATACTAGATACCCATAGCAGCCATGTAAAACATGCAACAACAAATTAGAGGACATCTAACTTGTTTTTGCAGGGTATGCATGTGATGTGATATGGCCAAAGACATGATGTGATATATTGTATGTATGAGATGATCATGTTGTAATAGTTAAATGTCGACTTGCACGTGAATGCTACGGCAACCGACAGGAGCCATAGGGTTGTCTTTAAACTAACGTTTGTGTTTGCGATGCGTTTACTATATTGCTAGGTTGTAGCTTTAGTAGTGATAGCATAGGTAGCATGACAACCTCGATGGCGGCACGATGATGGAGGTCCTGGTGTGGCGCCGGTGACGATGAAGATCAAGCCGGTGTTTTGGTGATGAAGATCAAGAAGCACAAGATCATGGCCATATCATGTCACTGATGAATTGCATGTGATGTTAATCCTTTTATGCACCTTATCTTGCTTAGAACGACGGTAGCATTATAAGGTGATCCCTCACTAAATTTCAAGATAAAATTGTGTTCTCCCCGACTGTGCACCATTGCGGCAGTTCATCGTTTCGAGACACCACGTGATGATCGGGTGTGATAGACTCAATGTTCACATAAACCAGGTGCAAAACAGTTGCACACGCGGAACACTCGGGTTAAACTTGATGAGCCTGGCATGTACAGACATGGCCTCGAAACACAAGAGACCGAAAGGTTGAGCATGAATCGTATGGTTGATATGATTAACATAGAGCTGTTTACCACTGAAACTACACTCAACTCACGTGATGATCGGACTTGAGTTAGTGAATTTGGATCATGCCACACTCAAATAACTAGAGGGGTGTCTATTTGAGTGGGAGTTTATTAGTAATATGATTAGCTAAACTTTAATTGTCTTGAACATAGTCTAAGTAAATTTTGCAATATTTTATGTTGTAGATCAATGGCTCACGCACTAGCAACCCTGAATTTCAATACGTTCCTAGAGAAAGCTAAGCTGAAAGATGATGGTAACAACTTTGTAGACTGGGCTCGTAATCTGAGGCTTATCCTATAATCTGGGAAAAAGAATTATGTCCTTGATGCAGCGCTAGGAGACGAACCACCCGCTACGTCTGAACAAGATGTTTTGAACACTTGGCAAGCACGTAAGGAGGACTACTCAGTAGTTCAATGTGTAGTCTTGTATGGCTTAGAACCGGGACTTCAACGACGCTTTAAACGTCATGGAGCATATGAGATGTTCCAGGAGTTGAAGTTTATCTTTCATAAGAATGCCCGGGTCGACGGGTATTAGACCTCCGATAAATTCTATGCTTGCAAAATGGAGGAGAAATCATCTGTCAGTGAACATGTGCTCAAAATGTATGGGTACTCAAACCATCTAGCTGAGCTGGGAGTTTAACTCCCACAAGAGGCTATCACTGACAGAATTCTTCAATCACTGCCACCTAGCTACAAGAGCTTTGTGTTTAACTATAACATGCAAGGGATGAATAAGTCACCCGACAAGTTATTTGTGATGCTGAAAGTCACAGAGTTAGAACTCCGGAAAGAACATCAAGTGTTGATGATCAATAAGACCACTAGTTTCAAGAGCAACGGCAAAAGCAAGAAGGGTAACTCCAAGAAGAGCGGCAAAATTGTTGCCCCTCCGTTGAAGAAACCCAAGGTTGGACCTAAGCTGGAAACAGAGTGCTATTATTGCAAGGGGATGCGTCACCGGAAGCGCAACTGCCCCAAGTATTTGGTTGATAAGAAGGCGGCCAACGCCAAACCAGGTATATGTGATATACATGTTATTGATGTGTACCTAACCAACTCTCGTAGTAGTGCTTGGGTATTTGATACCGGTTCTGTTGCTCACATTTGCAACTCGAAGCAGGAACTGCAGAATAAACGAAGGTTGGCGAAGGATGAAGTGACAATGCGTGTGGGAAATGGTTCCAAAGTTGATGCAATCACCGTCGGCACGGTCTCACTTCAGTTACCATCAGGATTAGTTATGAACTTAAATAATTGTTATTTAGTGCCTACGTTAAGCATGAACATTATATCTGGATCTTGTTTATTGCGAGACGGTTACTCATTTACTCATTTAAGTCACAGAATAATGGTTGTTCTATTTTTATGAGTAATATATTTTATGGCCATGCACCCAATGTGAGGGGTTTGTTCATATTGAATCTTGATTGTGATGACACACATATCCATAACATTGAGACCAAAAGATGTAGAGTTAACAATGATAGCGCCACCTTTTTGTGGCACTGGTGCTTAGGTCATATTGGTGTAAAATGCATGAAGAAACTCCATACTTATGGGCTTTTGGAGTCACTTGATTTTGAATCGCTTGACACGTGCAAACCATGCCTCATGGGCAAGATGACTAAGACTCCGTTCTCTCGAACAATGGAGCGTGCAAGTGACTTGTTGGAAATCATACACAGTGATGTGTGCGGGCCAATGTGTGGAGGCGAGGGGCGGATATCGTTATTTTCTCACCTTCACTGATGATTTGAGTAGGTATGGCTATATCTACTTAATGAATCACAAGTCTGAAACATTTGAAAAGTTCAAACAATTTCAGAGTGAAGTTGAAAATCATCGTAACAAGAAGATCAAGCTCCTACGATCTGATCGAGGGTTGAATATCTGAGTTTCGAGTTAGGTGCTCACTGAAGACAATGTGGAATCGTTTCATAGTTGACACCGCCTGGAACACCACAACGTAATGGTGTGTTCGAACGTCATAATCGAACTTTGTTATATATGGTGCGATCTATGATGTCCCTTACTGATTTGCCATTATTGTTTTGGGGTTATGCATTAGAGACAGTTGCATTCACTTTAAATAGGGCACCATCAAAATCCGTTGAGACGACACCATATGAGCTATGGCATGGCAAGAGGCCAAAGTTGTCGTTTCTTAAAGTTTGGGGATGTGATGCTTATGTCAAAAAGCTTCAGCCTGAAAAGCTGGAACCCAAAGCGGAAAAGTGTGTCTTCATAAGTTACCCAAAAGAGACAGTTGGGTATACCTTCTATCTCAGATCCGAGGGCAAAGTGTTTGTTGCTAAGAACGGGGCTTTTCTTTAGAAATAGTTTCTCTCGAAAGAATTGAGTGGGAGGAAGACAGAACTTGATGGGGTTGTGGAACCTCTGCTCCAACAAGATGGTGGCGCAAGGCAGAGAGAAATCTGTGCCGAGGCAACACCGGTTGAAGAGGAAGCTAATGATGATGATCATGAAGCCTCGGATCAAGTTACTATCAGACCTCGCAGGTTGACAAGATCATGTACTGCTCCTGAGTGGTACGGGAATCATGTCTTATCTATCATGTTGTTAGACAACAATGAGCCTGCGAATTATGAAGAAGCAATGGTGGGCCCGGATTCCAACAAATGGTTAGAGGCCATGAAATCCGAGATAGGATCTATGTATGAAAACAAAGTGTGGACTTTGGAAGTATTACCTGAAGGTCGCAAGGCTATTCAGAACAAATGGATCTTTAAGAAGAAGACGGACGCGGACGGTAATGTGACTGTTTATAAAGCTTGACTTGTGGCAAAGGGTTTTTCACAAGTTCAAGGAGTTGACTACGATGAGACATTCTCACCGGTAGCGATGCTTAAGTCCGTTTGAATCATGTTAGCAATAGCTGCATTTTTCGATTATGAAATCTGGCAGATGGATGTCAAAACGGCATCCCTTAATGGTTTTCTTAAGGAAGAGTTGTATATGATGCAATCCGAAGGTTTTATCGATCCAAAGAATGCTAACAAAGTATGCAAGCTTTAGCAATCCATTTATGGACTGGCGCAAGCATCTCGGAATTGGAATAAGCACTTTGATGAGGTGATCAAGGTGTTTGGGTTTATACAAGTTGTTGGAGAATCCTGTATATACAAGAAAGTGAGTGGGAGCTCTGTAGCGTTTCTAATATCATACGTGGATGACATATTGCTGATTGGAAACAATGTGGAGTTTTTAGAGAGCGTAAAGGATTACTTGAATAAATTTGTTTCAGTGAAAGACCTAGGAGAAGTTGCTTACATATTAGGCATTAAGATCTATAGAGATAGATCGAGGTGTCTGATAGGACTTTCACAAAGCACATACCTTGATAAAGTTTTGAAGAAGTTCAAAATGGAGCAATCCAAGAAGGGGTTCTTGCTAGTGCTGCAAGGTATAAAGTTGAGTAAGACTCAGTGTCCAGTAACTGCAGAAGATAGAGAAAAGATGAGTACCGTCCCCTATGCTTCAGCCATAGGGTCTATCATGTATGCAATGTTGTGCACAAGACCGGACATCAGCCTGGCCATAAGTATGGCAGGCAGGTTTCAAAGTGATCCAGGAGTGGAACACTGGGCGGCGGTCAAGAATATTCTAAAGTACCTGAAAAGGACTAAGGAAATGTTTCTCGTTTATGGAGGTGATGAAGAGCTCGTCATAAAGGGTTACGTCGATGCAAGCTTTGACACTAATCCGGATGACTCTAAGTCTCAAACCGGATAGCTATTTATTCTCAATGGGGTGCGGTAAGCTGGTGCAGATCCAAGCAAAGCGTCGTAGTAGATTCTACATGTGAGGTGGAGTACATGGCTTCCTCGGAGGCGGCCAAGGAGGGTGTCTGGATGAAGCAGTTCATGACGGATCTTGGAGTTCTGCCGAGCGCACTAAATCCAATAACTCTATTCTGTGACAACACTGGTGCCATTCCTCTAGCCAAGGAACCAAGGTTTCATAAGAAGACTAGACACATCAAACGACGCTTCAACCTCATCCGCGACTATGTCGAAGGAGAGTACGTAAATATTTGCAAGGTGCACACGGATCTGAATCTTGTAGATCCGCTGACTAAACCTCTTCCACGAGCGAAGCATGATCAACACCTATTGTTTTCTGTGTGTCAAGTATTCATTCCTATGACCATGAGATCATGTAACTCACTGACACCGGAGGAATAGCTTGTGTGTATCAAACATCGCAACATTACTGGGTGACTATAAAGGTGCTCTACAGGTATCTCCGAAGGTGTTCGTTGAGTTAGCATGGATCAAGACTGAAATTTGTCACTCCGTGTGATGGAGAGATATCTCAGGGCACACTCAAAACAAATTGAGCAACTAAACCTTCATACCTCTCGACATAGTCAGAATCCATGTTTTATGTTTCTTATTAAGTATCATCGACACCCTGTTCTTCACTTGAAAGAAGAGCCAAAGTCTCCTCGTCATAATCACTGGCAGAGTCATATCCACCATCCTTAGTAACAACCATCACATGCTTGGATGGGCTGCCTCTCGCATAGTGACCTCCACCCTGGCAACAACAACATATAACCTCATGTACTCGCCCTGTGGATGCAATGGATGAAGAAGGGCTTTGTGTAGGCTAAGAAGGTATGCTCTTGGTGGAGGGTGGGTCAGGGGCGTGTTTCCTGGTATCTCAGTTGGAATTGGTGGGTGAAGTAGGCGGTGTTGCAGCAGGAAGTGTGGAAGTAGATGAGGTATGTGGCGTCAATGATGAAATGCGACTTGCAGAAAAATTAGCTCTGGCCAATGCTTATCGATCCTGCACTTCACATGAGCTTTGCAAGCAAGATGGAATAAACGAGTGATATTGTGATACTCCTTATACTCTAAAATAGTCTAAATATCTCTATTTAATTCACTCATAAAACGTGCAAGCATAGCTTCATTGTCCTCAACAATACCACATCTAATGATGCCAGTTTGTAATTCCTGATAATATTCTTCTACGGAATTTTTTCCTTGTCTTAAACGCTGCAATTTTTGAATTTTTCATGTTGATACTAGATAATATGGTGGAACCCAATGAGTATGCATAGCAGTTTTCAAAGCAGCCCGCGTAGTTGTAATATTAGCATGATGTATTCTACAATGTTCAGACCACCAAACACAAGCAAAACTAGTGAATGAACAAACAGGAGCAGCAACACGTCCATCCTTAGGAAATTGTAAGCATGTAAAATGTTGTAATGTTTCTAACTCCCAAGTAAGATATATATCACGAACATATCTACCGTCAAATGTAGGAACATTCAATTTAAGTTTAGGGAGCTGGTCATAATCCCGTACCTGATAGGGTGGTGGAGCCCTACCATTGTGATTGTATCCACATGGACGACCCGGTGCTTGTGTGTGGTGGTTGTCCCTGGTGTTGATTTGGAGCAACCTCTCCCTCGTTATCGTAATTACCATCATAATCCGCATTTTGCTCAACAACAGTAGCAACAACAGCTACAGAAGCTGCAGCAGTAGCAATGGCACCAGAATTCTGGCTTTGGACGAGAGACACACGTTGCGCTCGCCCCACAAAATTTGGACGTTCTTTTTGATGTTGTTGTTGTCATTGGAGAGGGACGTTAACTGCATCTGCTCATGGTAGACGTGCAAGCACCTCATTGAATTTAGCATCAAGCTTGCGTCGGACGTCTTCTCCAAACCATGTAGCTTCTCCAAGGCCTCTCTGTAGTGCCCCAAGTGTAAAGCTTTCCCTTTTTGGAACCTTCTCTATGTGGGCCCACCTTCACATTGATATGAGAGCTCAATGCATATGATTTCATGTGTGTCACCTTGTTTGGATTTCCCTTTGCATGCATGCATCCCATCCATCCTATGTCTTGTGTTTGTGCCTTTGTGAATCCATGTGTGTTTGTGGTGTGATGAATATGTCATGTGTTGTTAGTGCATGTGAGTGATGGAGTAGTGCAATTGCTAGTAGGAACTATGTGGTTTGCATAGGCTTCAAACCCTCTCCCTCTTTTCATCTCAAGCCCAATATTTACTTGATCCTTCCCTGTTTTAAAAATGTCCATGATTTAGTATATTTTGTGGTGATTGTGGAGATAGGTATTTGTTGTTTTAAACTTTGTTTGAGAGGTGCTATATATTCACAAAAGAGTGGTATAAATATTGTTTTTGTAAATATTTGCTTGCCACTAAAATCCCTTTTCTATTTTATTAAAATAGGTCTTATTTTTCTATCTCCAGGAATGTGCTTGTGATATTTTTATCACTTGTATATTTGCATGTGCATTTCTTCTTCTCTATTTGTTTTTCTATAAATAGGATATCTAAGGGATTTTTTCCCTTATCTGCCGCCACATGTGGGCTCCCTCCCACATGGCTGGCCCATCTAACCCCCCCTCCCTCGCGCATAGGAGCCCACTCTCCGCGGCCTCCTTCCTTCTTTCTGACGCCGTTCTCCCAGCGCGCACGCTTTCCGTCACCATCAGAGAGAGAGAGAGAGCACGCCGTGAGGTCTCACGGACGTCGAGGTCCCCCCTTATAATGCGTTGGCGTCCATGCCCTCTTCCTCTCCTAGGGTTCCTCCTTCTCTCCCATCTCGTGCCGCCACCATCTCCTTCCCCATCTCTCTTCTCTGTCAGGTAGTAGATGCAGTGGTGCAGTAGTGTTGTGGCGTGCAGGTGCGGTGCAGTAGCAGTAGCTTGTTGTAGATTCATGTAGGGAAAGCATAGCAGGCGCAGCAGCAGCTCGGACTAGGTCTCCTTGGCACAGCAGCGACAGCAACGGCGGGGCAAAACCCGACGATCTCACTTTCACCGGCATGCAGAGTAGATAATAGGTGCTCGTGCTAGTATACCCCGCGGTACCCCTCTCTTCTATTAGTTGCCGTATCGTAGCGTAGTGGAGCGCGTCTGTGTGTTGATGCATCAGGTCGTGGGTTCGAATCCTAGGGGAGCTCCCCCCTTTTTTGGTTTATTATGATGCAGTAGTATGCTAGCGCAGCAGATCAGCTTATCCTGGCAGCGGCTCTGTTTCTGTCGAGCACAAGGCTCTAGCAGGGTGGTATACACCACAGGACAGTACCAGGGGCACTAGGGTTCGAATCCCCGGCCTGCCCTTTTATTATTTTTTTCCTTTATTTATTTTAATTTTCCTTTGCTATTTTTTGTTACACCTTGTGCCTAAATAATAGGCATGAAGGAGTGCATCTTATTTTTCTTTTCCTGTCCAGTAGTTGTGGTGGTGTAGGTAAGATATGTGAGTGTGGTGTATGTGTTCATATGTGTGTATGCATGGTTTTATGTATGTACGTGTGTGGTGAAGCTAGCATAGGTGAGTGTGTAGACGCACTAGTGTTATGCTTATATGGTGTAGTGTGATAGGTTTTGAGTGCATGTTTATCTTGTGGTGCATGTGGTGTGAGGAACACCCCCCACATGAACATAGTTCATGTACACCAAAGTTTGTGAGCATGTGTTCGTGGTGGATGAGCTCCCTACTTGAGTGATCTAAATAGATGCAACATTTAGTGTTGTCCAAGAACATGTTTTGATGTGTGTAGTGGAGTAGATGTGTGTGTGTGGGACACCCCACCTTTGCAAGCAAAACTATGCACCTTCACATGACCATATGTGAGAGGGCATGGTGTTTTGTGTGTGTGGATAGCTTGGTAGATGTTCTTGGATGTTGGTGTGCTATGTCACATACATGGGGTCAAAACCCTCATGTCACAATTGTCATTTTGCACATGAACAAGTATCCATGTAGGAGTTGATCTAGTGAAATGCACATGAAATGTTGCACTATTCACTATGTATGATTTCTTGTAGTTTCTTCCTTCCTAGTTTGTGGTCACTTGTTACAAGCAAGTGCATATGTTTTATATATGGTTTTGGGGTAGATAGATCCCAGTAATCTTTTGGTGAAATCATTTTTGCCATTGGAACATTTTCTGGAAAAGTCATATTTACATTTTCTTCTAAGTTTAGAGCTTGGTTCCATGAATTGTGATGTGCTCTTGTATTTGTTTCTTGGTTGTGGTAGTATAGGGTGACCCCCTCTACCACATGTTGGTTTCAATTCAAGATTTGGAATCCATATGTGCAAGTTGAGCCCATCCAAAGTAGGCTTGGGACTGAAATTCCAGCTTAGTGAAAATTTGAGATTTTCACTAAGTTTGAGAATCTGTTTATATTTTCTTCCCCTATAGATGAGGTTGTGCTGGACATCGTGTAGTGATCTAGCCCTAGCTTTCTACTACAAAGTTGGACCTGATATGTTTGTCTAGATCCCTGTACAATTTCATGTCATTTGGAGCCCTGTAGGTATTGTTTGGAGTGATGTCAAAAAGCTTCAGAGCAAAGACAGAAAGTCAGGTGCAGGAATTTTCACTAAGTCCGTGAGATCTGATGGTTTTGGGAAAGTTTGCAGCCTTGTATTTTCCTGTGTATAATTCCTTTTTGTGTGATTCTTGCTTGTTCTGGTAGTATTCTTGGCTAGCTACAGCCACATATATTATTTGTCATAGTTGGGTGGCTGTAGGTGCCTTTCATGTAGCTCACAAAGTGCTATGATGCAGTTTATGGCAGATTGTGTAGTTTTGTCATTTTTGTTGTTTGTGAGTGATTAGTTGGTGATGTGGTGTTCTTCATTGCTCCAATCCATTAATGTTGGGTTGTTATATGTCTTGGCAACCTGGGAATACCAGATTTGTGCCATTTGAGGGTGTGGTGTTGATTTTGACACGTAGGGCTTCATATCTTGTTTCGTTGATTCCCGTTGATCTGTAGCTCCGATTGTAATGTTCTTTATATGGTTTTGCATCGTTTTCACGAGACGCATCTGATCATGTCATTCTCATGCATGTCAAAATAGCTTAGGGTACAGTTCTGTCCAGAAACTTGTATTAGCTTCTTTTGCTTGTGCTAGCGATAGAAATAGTGATGCATGTTCATTTTTCATCTCATGCATCATGTGTGTGTTGCATCTTGAGGTGCTGTTTTTCATTGGATGTTATTCTTATGTTTGGTAGCACCGGGATCGGAGAACGAGTACGTGGATTTGGGAGAGTACGTGCAGGACGAACAAGAACCATTCCAAGCTGAGGATATCACAGGCAAGATGATATGACCTTGATTCCATTTCTAGACTTGTTATGCTAGTTTGCGTTTCCATGTTATATTGCTCGCTGCCTACCACTGAAATATTTGCCTCTTGATATGCCATGAACCCAAACACTGATCCCTTCCTAGCAAACTTGAATGGCTAAGTAGGCTTTGCTCAGCTACTAATGTTAGCGTTGCTAGATGCAGGTGCTTTGACTCATGTGATAACATGAGCTTGATATCATTATCTTAAATTCTGTTATTTAATTAATGCACCTATATACTTGGTAAATAACGGAAGGCCTAGCCTTTTGCCGGGTGCTTTGTTCCGTTATTGCCGCCATAGTTACCGCTACCGGTGTTTGATTCCATATTGATCGCTCCTAACACGTTCGGGGTTGTTATGGGGACCCCCTCGATAAATCGCGTAGTGTTAAGACTTGTCCGGTAGGACCCAGCATTGGTTTTAATCTGCTAATCACATAGTAATATGCATAGGGAATAGCTACCGGAGGAATTTAATCAACAACCCGGGCCAGTACTCCTCATGAGTGTTGGTCCCACCTGAGCGATGTCCGGGGCCCCACTGGTCACCCAGAGGTTTAGCCATCCCGACGTCTAGCTCATCCGTCGTGTCCTGAGACTAAGATACGCGGCTCTTATCAGGGTCGTCGACATGACGGGAGGTCCTGCTAGTCTTGCCTTAACTTAGCGATATATCTTGCATATAGGAATCCCAGTGAAGCTTTGGTTTTCCCCAGAGTTGAGGTTTTCCTCTAAGGAATCCGACGAGATTATAAGATTCGTGATAGAGGATTACTTTGCGGCCTGTGTACGTTTGTGATGGACTAGTTGGAGCACCCCTGCAGGGTTTAATCTTTCGAAAAGCCGTGCCCACGGTTATGTGGCAACTTGGAATATTTTGTTAACATTTGGTATTAGATAACTTAAACAAAAGCTAATAAAATTTCCAACTGTGTGCGTAACCCTGACTGTCCCCTCAAAGATCTCTCTTCGATCGGGAACACGGTGGGGTTATGAATGACGTAGGTAGTTGTTCAGGATCACTTAGTGATCAAGTATTCGCGACCGCTATTGTAGACCACCTTCATAAATGCTACGTAAGATAGCCACCAAATCAAGCTTAGGATGCTGCAACCTTAAACACTTCAACTTATCCTACCTAATAACTTGACTAGTTCTCGCACCAAGGTCCTAGATTGTTGAGTCCCCGTGGCTCACGGATTCCTCCACAATACCTACAGGTACAGGTACCCCAGAGACAGATGATCCCGACGGCACGCAGCTGGCGTGGCAGTATGACGAGGAGACAGACCACCTGTACGTGAACTATCCAAAAGATTGAGGCGTGGTCGTGATCGTGGGCCTGTAGGGTAGCACAGCCTTTCTATGTTTTGTAGTCCGTAGCGGAACTACCTTGGTTGTATGTGTGTTGAACTCTGAGATATTTATGAGAAGGCAATTGAACCCCTGATTGTCTGTCTTTATTATTATGTATGTGATGTGTTACCTGTTTGCGAGACGCTTAGATGCGCTCCTTTCCAATTCGGGGCCTCGATCCCCAGATCGGAAAGGACCGCATCTTGGTCGTTACAAGTTCGTAATCAGATCCTTACGACCATAGGAGCCTTTGTGTGATCGTACTTGGCCGAGTCGAGTCTAGAAAATGTTTTGAGTCTTAGTTATATCGGGGAGTAGGATTCTTTTTTCTCCTCTTCTATGCTCTGGTGAGGTTCCCGTCTTAGGAAATCTTTAACTCTACTCCTTTTCTCGCTCAAAACAAATTTAGGATCACACGGGTATTTGTGAAATCTATATGATTTCGAGGTGACGGAATCTTGTCCTGGTGCCTCCTATCTGCTCTAAGTCTCAGGGGAGTTGAGCTCCGGGGGATTCTTGCGCACATCGCCATCATTCAGATTTCTGAGTATCTAAGAACGAAGGATGTTCGTTACACTACAAGAAAATCTACCTATAGAGACGTCATATTCCATAGCTAGAGACGTGATATTTCATCTCTAGGCAATTATAGAGTCGACTTAGCAAAGCATCTTTGGAGCGTCTCCACACGGGCCGTCTCAAAACATGTAGACACGCTCGCTAAGCGTCTATACATGGCATGAGACGCTATATTGGGGCGTCCAAAGGCGTCTGTAGATATGACGCTATGTTTGGACGTTCAAAAGCGTCCCTAAATATGTAGAGTCGTTCTGTTAGGTGCGTTCGTATCACGTCTCTACTAACAGGGCCATTTCATTCGTCATAGCCTTTAGGCCCATTCCTATACATGCTATGTATAGACGTTATTTTCGTGTCTAAATACATAAAAGCTTGTATGTAATCAATCATATTTTTCTTTATATAATATTTGATTTATTCTAAATTGTACTTCGCCAATTCAAATCCAGTAACTTTATCGTACCATATGTTTGGGCAGAATGATAAACAAATATTTTATATAAAAGCTTCATTCATATCACCAATCACATTCATAAGCAACAAATATTATTATATGACACTCATATCACCAATTGTATCCACAATCATCACATTCGCACAATTTCATTTAGTAGATCAAAGCAGATCTTCATATGAAATATACAAATAACTAAGAAGAGATCGTACAAACTAGAACTAAGTTTCCCTATGAAACTAAAATCTGTATATATACATAAATAATATTTGTCCATGTAAAGATTAATTCTTCTATAGTTGCTCTTGCTCCTCCAATGCACTCCTTTTTCTAAATCTTGAGCTACCCTGAGAAAGAAAGAAAACAGAGAAATTTTAGAACATAGCTTTAAGGCTAGTGTGAGAAGAAATGTACTTTGATGATGTACCATACCAGTCTTTGGTGGCTTGTTTCGAGGTTGTGCAGAAGTGGTTAATTTTGGGTTTTTTACCTAAAAACCACAAAGATCCTTCATAAATAAAAAGCCTTAAGTACGCACATTTGAGCATACGATAATTGCATGGAAGTGTACTTACATGAGATAGAGGCCATGCAATAACATGCCCAATAGCATCCCTTATTGTTTGCAATTTTCCATGTGGTCTAACCAGTGTCTCATCTCCAAGTCTTGATACAGCGGAAATAGAAACTGCTACATATTGTTCTCCAAGCATGTTTCCTCCAACCATGTATGTTTTATCTCTGCTCACTAAAGTTCCTTCGGCAACAAATCTATTTTTGCTTCTCGGGTTCAACGAAACCAACAAGACTTTCATTTTTTCCTATTTTTCAAGAAATGAAACATTCGTTATCACAAACCATGGAAGATTTCACTTTACACAAAACAGGATCAATTGCATATGGAATTAGACAAACTAACTATTATAACCATGGTTATTCAGATATAAATACAATATACCTGCTTAGTGAAGCGAAGAACCTGTTCGCTTGGTTTAGGACCACCTTGCTTGGTCGCATTGCTATTTTCAGCATGACCATTCTTTGATAGAGGACCATCATGTGCTTTCTATAGTTGAGGTTCGGTATAGTTGTAAGTAAATTTATAGAAAACATAGACATTGTTTGATAACTCAACAAATATTTATAGAAAACATACACCCACCTTAGCAACCACGTGTTCATCTGGTGAAGATAAACTGGTGCAGCCCTCTTTGGTTATTGCACAATTTCTAGGATGCAATTCCTGGTCAGTCTTGTCCGGTAAAATTGATTTTGCACAGACTTGATTGGACATATCAATTTTTTTAATGTGCGCTTTCTACAATTGAGGTTTCAGTTATAAGTAAATATACACAAAACATAGACATTGTTTGACAATGAAGCAAAAATGTATGCACACGCACACCTTAGCAACCATGTGTGGTAAAGATGAAGGAGTGTAATCCTCTTTGTTTCTCGAAGAGAAGCTAGTATGCAATTCTTGGACAGTGATATGTTTATCGGGCATAGTTGATTCTGCACTTCCTTGATTGGTATAACCATCTTTGGTTGATTCTACACGGCCTTGATTAGCCTTATCAAAGTTTTCAGTGCATGCCTTCTACATTTCAGGTTCAGTACAGTGCGATATAAGCATACCCAATAATAGGCATTGTTTGATAATGAAGCAAAAAAAATTATGCGCACACACCTTAGCAACCATGTGTGGTAAAGATAAACAAGTGAAGTCTTCTTTGGTTCTCACAGAAAAACTAGGATGCAATTCCTGGTTAGTGATCCGCTCGTCGGGTAAAATAGATTCTGCACTTCCTTGATTGGCCATATCAAACTTTTCAATTTCTTCTCTCTACAATTGAGGTCCAGTTCACTTGTAAGTAGACTTATACAAAACATAAGCATTTGTAATAATGAAACAGAAATTTATGCACACACACACCTTAGCAACCATTTTTTCTTGTGGTACTGATAAACTGATGTAACACTCTTTGGCTCTCGCACAATTGCTAGGATGCAGTTCCTGCAACTTATGATGAACAATTGATTAAGCATAAGAATGAACTAGAATACTTATTAGGAAAGAAACTATTACATCACCTGCATAGCACTCAATGGAGCATGTTCTTCAGCTTTTTTATATAATTCATTTGGGAGATCACTGCCAGCAACTCTTTCGTTGAGATCAACCTAAAACAAAAACAAGATAATAGTATATAAATGCTTCCATATTTATCTTGCTAGAAAGAGATGTGTTTTAGATACTAACTTCATCACTTCCCGTGGTCACATGTTCATTTCTGAAATCCTCTGTGGGGAATTTTCGCTTCAGGAAAGAACGGATCATAGCCAAGTCATCTGTCACGTTTTCTACATTATCTCCCAGTGTCCGCAGTACAAATTGAACATTTCCTTCTTCCTCAGGATGTTGAACAAAAGTCAGTCCCTGAGAAACTTTTATTTCGCTCCAATACTTATCACCATAATACCCTCGAAGGTTTTGCACCTCTTCCCCATGAACACTTTTAAATACTTCTGTATAATCACTAAATGAAAGGCACCCATTTTTATCTTTCTTTCTTTCTTCCAGTTTCTCCTAATGAAATAAATACAAATATCTCATTATACTAACTAGTATTGAATTAAATCCTTTACTTTAATCACAAATAGAAGTATATATACCATCACTATCTTTGTTTTGACATTTTTGTATTCACCGTCCTTCTGCTTATGAGCTTCATCCCATAGTTCAATCTTGCTAACCTTTCGGCCGCTTTTGATTTCCTGTTCAACAAAGTAAATTAGAATGTTTGTTAGTCTTTCTGTTAGAACATATTCAAGTTTATTCACTAAAAAACAATTATGAGCCATCTTTAGAAATAAAAGGTTTCACCATCTCTTTTCTGAGCCTAGCATGGCTTTTTCTCCCAGTTGTATGTGGATTCTTCTGCTTCTTTGCACACTCGGTGTTCTTTTCACATAATTTCTGGTGAAAGAACAAATCTAGTCAATATTAATGTCAGAAAGCTAGTTACGTACAGCAGATTAAGTATGAGAAAAGAACACATAACCATGTGTGAATCCTGGCACCAAAACCCAACAAGAGTATCCCATTGATGTTCATTAACACCTTTGGGAACACCTGCTATAATTTCAGCTAAAGACTTCTTGTCACGCCTGAAATATTTACTCTTCAAACGAGACTTATATGCTCTCCATTTTTTTAATAGTCAATAGGATCCAGTCTCTTGTAAGTTGTCTAGTCTCATTGGGGTAGATAAATTTCTCCTTCAAAAATTAAAATTGGCAATCAACAATGTGAAATTAACAGTCTTGAACAGTGTTATCAAAAGAACAGTACTATGAAAATCTTACCTCCACATCTGTGATCATCTCCCATGTTTTTGTAGAAACAATTCATTATCCCATCTCGGAATATGCAATGGTGCAAATGTTGAGTTTTCTGCAAGCCAGGTAAGATGTTGACTGAGAATGGCAGCCGACCTTTCATTTGGAATTCCATTTCCATCAGTCTCCACAATTATCTTCCCCCCATGTAATTCCGACAAATTTTTACCATGGAATTCACCTATAATCTGTCGCACATCTCCATTTGGCCCTGCATGCAAGATTATCACAGTTTTATATAACTAGACCCTATACAGCACACTAGATCTGTGTTTGGAAAAGAAACTTGAGCTTACAAATTATTTTAATTTGCCTAGTAAAATCAGGAGGCTTTTTTGCTATTAGATCATCAATCTCTGGAGGGCTTTCTAAATTTTCTTCATCTTGCAGTACACTTTCAGAATCTTCCTCTGGGATATTTAGGCTTCGAAGCCGTCGAGGTATCCTCGACATGATATCTGTACCGAACAATGTTAAATCACATGTTAAGGTCAAGCATAGAAGCATATGTCAAGGTCATGCATATGATTTCACATATTTCTTGGAACCAAACAGCCTTCCACACAAACCAAAGACTCAAAATTACTGCATTATGTGTATTGTTCATTGGTTACTGTAATTTGGTTTCAAACAAAACAAAAGCAGAGGACCACACAGGGGCGAAGGGAACTACAGATGTTGCATCCTTTTTCTTCTAGACTGGATTCAACACCAGATTATGATATGTGCTGTGAGAGTTTGAGAACAAAATAATATGAACAACATAACCAAGACTAAGATTCAGGAACCTGTGTCTGCAATATTACCAGAGTCTGGACTAGTACATATCATGAAAACAATTATGTTGTTCTACACCCCTTAAGAGAACAAAGTTATCTTCCCCTAAAAGTTATCTTCCCCTTCCACACAAAGTCTGCTTGTTGTTTTTAGGCAAGCAAGCAATTCAACGAACACTTACAGTGCATTGCCTACATGAAGGAAGGAAGAACACAAAGGAGAAAAGGATCAGGATTTCAGATGCATATAAATGAAGGATCCCACTTCGGCTGATCTAATGGTAACCTGTAGGGCCTATGGGATTCAAGGAATTACCTGCTTGGTAGAGGCTGAAGATTGGATGGAGGCGATAGCTGCTTGCGGGCTGTGTACAGACCTACGTGGATCCGACTTTGTGATGGTGAGGACGACGTCGGGAGGAGGAGCACGGCTTCGAGACGACGGAGCGATGTACACTGCGTAGCTCCAATTACCGATCTCGTCGATGGTGGAAAAAGGAAATCGGTCGGCGCACGAGGTGGCGATCTCGCGCCAGATGCAGGAACGGGCGGCGCTTGAGGGTGAGGCTCCGCGCCAGATGTAGGAACGGGCCGCGCTTGAGGGTGATGTTCCGCGCCAGATCGATGCAGGAACGGGCAGCACAAGGGATGGCGATCACGGCGCGGTTGGATAAATGAGGAGGTGCGGCGAGGGAAAAATGAGGAAGGCGGGAAGTATATGCGCGCTAAAGAACTGTAGCGCCAAAAAAATTGGGAGCCCTAAATAATTAATTTTTGAGGTGTATTTTTTATTAGATAAATAAATCCTTATTATTATTTTTAAGATCAAACTTTATTGAGTAATATATTTTATTAGATAAATAAATCCTTTTTTTTTATTAGATAAATAAATCCTTATTATTTTTTATTAGATAAATAAATCCTTATTATTTTTTTTAAGATCTAGTGGTTGGGGCGCTTCGGCTGTTGGGCGCGCTAGGTGCCTGGGGTCCCCTACCTTCGCGGGGGGAGTTGCGTCATGGAGTGTCGGTTCTGGTCATGTGGGCGGTAGAGTCGTCGGCTCGGATGGAGTGTGGACTCGGGGCCAGTGGGTAAGTCGGAGCGAGGGACTCCGAGGAACACCCGGTGTTGTGGAGTGTCGGATCTGGCCGCGTGGCAGAGTCGTCGGCTCGTGTGGAGTGCGGCCTCGGGGCCGACGTGTGTGTGTTGTTGAGGTTTGTATGTCGGAGTCGCGGCTCCAGGTCTTGTGGTACGGTGGCCACTCTAGCCGTTTGGGCGGCAGGGTAGTCGGCTCGTTAGGTGCGCAACCTCGGGCCAATTCTCTTCTTCTTAAAGCAATGGTAGAGCTCTTGCCGGTTTCTCAAAAAAAAGATCAAAATTGGCCTTCCCCCTCTACCACGCTCTGCCCGTGTCGATCGTGAACGCCCCCCGACATGCCCTACGTGCCTGGGGTCCCCTACCTCGGCGGGGGGAGCTGCGTCATGGAGTGTCGTTTCTCGTTGCGTGGGCGGCAGAGTCGTCGGCTCGGATGGAGTGTGGACTCGGGGCCAGTGGGTAAGTCGGAGCGAGGGACTCCGAGGAACACCCGGTGTTGTGGAGTGTTGGATCTGGCCGCGTGGCGTAGTCATCGGCTCGTGTGTAGTGCGGCCTCGGGGCCGACGTGTGTGTGTTGTTGAGGTTTGTATGTCGGAGTCGCGGCTCTAGGTCTTGTGGTACGGTGGCCACTATAGTCGTTTGGGCGGCAGGGTAGTCGGCTCGTTAGGTGCGCACCCTCGGGTCAATTCTCTTCTTCTTAAAGCAATGGCAGAGCTCTTGCCGGTTTCTCAAAAAAAAGATCAAAATTGGCCTTCCCCCTCTACCATGCTCTGCCCGCGTCGACCGTGAACGCCGCCCGACATGCCATCTCTTCACATAGCCCATGTCGGCGATGGGGCGGCGGTGCGCAGCGACTCCTTCAAACCGATCTTAACCATCTGGTCACTGATGCGGTGTCAACATCTCCACATGGTCGATGTCCGATGTCGCGAACGTGGCACGACATTGCGTCGCTCCTAATTTGTGAACTATTTAAATTCCCTATCTCTTTAAATCCGTGAATATTTTCTTCAAACCGTGAACTTTTAAAAATTCACAATAAATTCAAGCTCGCAATCATTTGTTGAATTTGCAAATTGTTTCCTAATTCATGAACTTTTATAATTTGTTGCAAAAAGTTTTGAGCATTTTTAAATTCATTTTGCTGAGTTTGTGAATATATTTCTTTGAATTGGTGAGATTTTTTGAAAATTCATTAAGAATTTTAGAAGCCATGAACTTTTTTCAAATTCATGTTTTTTTTCAAGATCTCAAACATTTTTTGTTTCCCCCCCAAAATTGTGAACATTTTGTAAAAGTCAACGGCCATATGTGCTTCATACTAAAAATTAATCTGTGTACATAGTGGGAAATAGGGAATATCAACTGTGTATTTATCTTCTAGTATGTGAAAACATATGCTCTATGAAAATTTGATTTGTTTATTTGCAAAAATTCTAGGTGTCGTATTTGGATCACCTACTCCTTGCAGGCAAACTATGAGGAAATCTCTGAAAGTTCTTAACTCTGCTGCACAACTACTGGAACGAGCGTCGCCTCTTACAGTAACACATTACAGAGTAATCTCCGGGAGTATATCTTAAAACTGACTGAAAAATAATCTGCATAGGATCATTCAGTACATAGTAACACATTACAGAGTAACACAGGGAACAATAATCTTGGAACAAAAGGCAACATATGCATCAAAAAAACCATAGGATCATTCATTATAGAGTAACACAGGGAACAATACATTCTGAAGATAACAACCTATATCTTAGTTGCCGATAACAAGCTGAAAGCCCAAAGACTAATCTGTTTCTTCTGAAGATGGTTCTTCACCCATGTCAAATATATTACAAGTTTTGAATTTTACCATGGTATTCCAATTCTCACTTCTCGGATGCTGGATATAAAAGACCTGATCAACTTGGGAAGAAAATACAAAAGGATCATCCTCTAAATTCTCCCCTGTATGTTTTTTTCGGGAGAAGTTCACACGAGTGAATCCAAACTCATCTTTTATAACACCAGATTTGTGATGAACATCATACCAATCGCATTTGAAGAACACCACCTTGTAATCTCTGTACGACAATTCGAAGATGTCAGATAACCGGCCATAATACAACACACCATTTTCAGCAAGGTTCACAACACCACTATTTTGTGTCACGCGTCCTGTCTCGCGACTCATAGTATGAAACCTGAAACCATTAATTATATAGCCACTGTAGCGCACCCCGCATTTGCTTGGTTTTGCGGCTAATGCTCTTATCTTTTCTGTGATATCCCGTCCATCGTTTAGTATAACCTGTATGTAAGAGTTGTTACATTGAGTTCATATGGAACTACAATGAAGGAATATGCTAAAGGTGAACTATACCTTTTGTTCCAACCAGTCAGCAAAGTGTCCACTAATCAATCCCTCATTGTCATCATCCGTCAAATTTAAGTTACCCGGTTTCCTCTTCTCTTGATCCAGAAATTCTCTATAATAGTAAGACAAATAACATCATTATTCTTTCCAACTTATGAAAAACAAAAGAAATACAAGATAGCACTGAACCACACCTACGGAGACCATCAAGCTCATCAGAGTGTTGCAAGACATATCGATGTGCTTGAACAAGAAGTTGATCGTCCAACTGACCACTGACAGCCTTTCCAATTGGCTCACCAACACTATCGAACATGTATACACCCTTTGTATTATCTGAAGGATCGGGGTTCCTAGAAGTTCTTGTGAAACGTGTGGTTCCTTCTAGAAATCTTGAACAAAAGGTCAAGAATTCTTCAACAATATATCCTTCAGCAATAGAACCTTCAGGATAAGCTCTATTGCGCACAAGTGACTTTAGCCAAACAAATGATCTGAACATCATAAAACAATGATGTTATATGCGTCACAGGAAATGATAAATCAAATCATATACTTAGATGCATCGTGGAAAATAACAAATCAAATCAAAGCAGCATACCTCTCTAGAGGGTACATCCACCTGTAATGCACCGGGCCACCAAGTTTAGCTTCTTCAACTAAGTGCACCATTAAATGTACCATGACAGTAAAAAACGATGGAAGAAAAACTTTTTCCATATTACAAAGTGTCTTCACAATACTCTCTTGCAGTTTCTCAAGCTCAGAGACATCTAACACTTTGGAGCATAGCTTCTTGAAGAAATTAGCCAGCTCAACCACTATTATCATGACATCTTTACTGGGATAACAGCGTAAAAGTGCCACAGGAAGGATGTCTTCTGGAATAACATGACAGTCATGGCTTTTGAGGCCATTCAATGTTAATTCTTTCATGTTCACACACCTCGAAAAGATTGATGCACAACCATCAGGAGTCCTACAATTCTTAATCATTGTACAAAGCATCTCCTTCTTTTCTTTATCCATATTAAAAGGTGCATGCGGCAATTTAGTTTTACCTGTATCACCTTCATCGGGTTGAAGGTTAGGTCAAATTCCAATTTCTCCCAAGTCAAGCCGTGCATTAAGGCCATCCTTTGTTTTAGAATCAATATCCAGTAAGGTACCAATTAAATTTTCAAAGACGTTTTTCTCAATATGCATTACATCTAGATTGTGCCTTAACTTCCAAATCAAAGAATATTGACTTCTTTTTGAAACAATCCTCGGGCTTCTTTTCAGGTTTACGTGAGATGTTATCCAATTTCTTTTTAGGCGCTCTTTTACGCTTCTGTTTTTCACGCCCTTCAGTTGCTTTTTCACTGGCTTTGCCCTTCATTTTCCCTTCCCTTTGTTTGCTGCAACAACTTTTTTTCCTAAGACAAACACTCTGCCGTGCAACATTCTCAAAGCTGAGCTACCACTCATAGTTGTAGGTGCAAGTTCCATCTCTTCGGTGTTATCAAACTCCTTCTTTCGTCTCCGAAATACATGATCCCGTGGTAGCCATCGACGATGACCCATATAACAAAATTTCTTACTCTTTTTTAGCCAATATGATCTTGTGAAAGGACCACAGGACGGACAAGCATATCTACCACTCGTGCTCCATCCATACAGGTAAGCTAGTGCTGGAAAATCATTCAAAGTCCATAATAGTGCAGCTCGAAGAGGAAATTTCTCCTGAGTACATGAGTCAAAAGTGTCCACACCCTTCCAAAGTTGTAACAGCTCATCCATCAACGGTTGCAGGTATACATCAATGTCATTGCCATGGGAACTTGGTCCAGGAATAATCATCGATAAAATTAGAGATGTTTGCTTCATGCATATCCAAGGTGGTAGGTTGTATGGAATAAGCATGACTGGCCAAGTACTATGTTTTGCACTCATGAGTCGGAAAGGGTTAAACCCATCAGACCCAAGGCCTAGTCGTATATTACGGGGATCCTCGGCGAATTTAGGATATCTGGCATCAAGATATTTCCATGCCTCTGCATCAGCTGGACATCGCAGCAATCCATCTTTTGTACGACCTTCATCATGCCAACGCATGTCAGTTGATGTCTTCTTAGTTGCAAATAACCTTTGGAGCCTTGGAATCAATGGGAAATATCGCAACACCTTGGCTGGTTTCTTCTTCTTTTTAGATTCAGCTCTTGAACCTTTCTTCTCATTTTCATTGGTAACCCAACGAGAGGCACCACACACATGGCAATACTCCTGGTTAGCTCTTTCACCTCTAAAGAGCATGCAATCTCTTGGGCATGCATGAATTTTCTCATAATCCAACCCTAATCCACGTATGATTTTTTCGCCTCATAATATTTCTTCGGCAGGATTATCTGAGGAAATGCAACCGATAATACACCAAGTAGCTGTGTGAACGACTCCTGTGACCACCCATGCAAGACTTTCATGTGATATAAAGTGACAAGAAATGACAACCTCGAATATGTTGTACATCCAGGGTATAAATCTGTGTCTGCTTCCTTCAAGAAACTAGTGTATATGTCTTGTTCTCTCATTTTATCATCATCGGCAAATGGTGTACTCACATTCTCAGCCACACCAGGCTCCAAGTCAACAAATTCAGACTGAACACCATCTAGTTCCCCATCCAATGAGCTTGATAGTGACTGGAAGCTGTCAGTCATGGGGAAAATAGCACTTAAGAGTCCAGGAATGTCATGCAATCTTCTATTACTGCCTTCTACATCAGAATTGATTAGAAAAGCAGGAATATGAAAATTGTTGTTGTTATTTGACATGGGAGCAAATGCAAATGACGGTGAATCATACTCTTCTCCATGGCAAACCCATTTTGTATAACCCTGAACAATACCATCACATCTTAGGTGGGTTTTCACTTCGTCATAATTCTGTGTTGCTTTATTTGCACAGTTTACACAGGGACAAAGGATTTTATCACCGAGTGGAACATCACGGAAGGCAAAAGATAGAAATTGCTCAACGCCGTCTTTATATGCAGTAGTCGATCTTGGTTTACTCATCCAACCACGATCCATCCTCTTCCAGTTGTAGTAATAAAAGCAAAATAGATCAGTTTATAATTTTCCATATGCTGTTATACATTAAGCACAGGTTTACATGAATATTTTTGAACTGTGCACTCGATACTTAGGTTCAAATTGTATAATATATATGGTTTACCACAACCATTCACCTTACACTACAAAACAAAAATAGAGATGTGCCTTTACTAGAAAAATTTATGTGAAGTAGATAAAGAAGTTTTCATGTGGAATAAGAGTTATGATGTGAAGAACTCCCAAAGCATACTGAGCCAACTCAAGAAGGTACTGATCAGTACGTAGACTCTGAAACAGATTGTTGTAAATCAAATCAGCTTACCCGCAAACATCGTATTTCCCAGGCGAAGTACAAAAAAAACTTACAAGAGCAGGCCCTAACTTTCTGTCTCACTGGACCTGACGAAAAATAGCATCCATAGCCTCATTGCCCATTGCAAAAGGCTTGTAACCAGCTCTTGCACTGCAGTATTCTGAGCAATACTACAAATACACTTGCTTGGCCGGATGGAATTAACAAGCTGAAGGAGATAAGCTCTAAAATATTGCCGTAGTGCGATCCTAATACTCCAGAGTTACCACCCGGCCTTACAGATGCCGAACTTGTAATGTATTCAGAAGTTTCTGCATCCAACTAAAAATGGATGTATATTCTCCAATGCTTGATTTTTTTCCATTAGAGTGACAAACAAAAGAAGGCTAGCTGGTGTAACTAGTAACTAAAAATCTAAGTAATACCCGCTGGTTTCACTTTTATAAAACAAAAAAATAGAGATGACAAGCAACTTAGGTAATTAAAATTTAGCATCACAGTATGGAAAATTCTTGTGTGCCATGACGACATAGGCAATTCCCCTAACTAGATCGACTTATAGGAATATCATGTCATTAACGATTGTCATCCAATCAACAGTACCCATGTTTTTAACAACAATTGACATCCAACCACCAAAGAGGATTCGTCTATTTTTATCAAAAAAATCGAATTGCAACAATACAGTGCATCACAACAAGATAGAAAGAGTATACCGCGGGAGGCGGAGCCTGACGTTGATGGGAAGCAATTTTCTTCTCTGGCCAACCGGTGGCACGCAATTATGGAGCTTGGGCTGGGGGGAAACCGGCATCTTGGTGGAAGGGGAGTTGGGCTGGGGGGGAGACCGGCGTCAACTGGCGAACTTGGGCTGTTCGAGACTGGCGTCCGACGACTATGGAACTTGCGTGCAAGGAGCGGCACGGGCGGCGGGGTAGCTCTTGCCAGAGGGCACCGCCATCGACCGGCGGGGGAGCAGAGTGGGGATAAGCGGGAGTTCAAGTTGGGTTGAGGGCTCTGGCCAGGGGCGAACGACGGCGGCTAGGTCCGAGGGGCCGAGCGGCGGCGGCGGCGCTAAGGATGAGCGGCGACGGCGCTAAGGATGAGCGGCGGCGGTTTGTTTAGTTTGCAGAGAGAGAGAGAGAGATAAATACTGATCTCCAGTTCATCTTAGAATAGTTTGCACAAAGCGGCGACCATGGGCAAACTGGTTGTTAAGTTGTACACCAGTTTTTCTATAACACTCGTACAGATCAGATTACATATCAGATTGCAAAAATATCAACCTCAAAAAAAAGACTGCAAAAATATCAAAGGGTATAAGGTCATTCCACCTAGATTTATCAAGTCAAAATAAACTAAAATAATAGGAAAACACGAATCAAAGCAATTTATCAAGAAATTAATATAAACAATATATATGTTTAGATAAAATGTGGCAAATCATTTGTTGTCAAACTAAAACAAGACAAAAAATCATCAAGTCCCTTGTATCTTTTGGGTGATTAAGGATATTTTTTCCAGGGAGGGATGATTAAGATTTTTGTTTTAACACGAGAATATTAGAGAGGTAATATAATTTTACCTAGAATAATACTACGGATGTGATGATTAAGATGGCAATTTAATAAGACAATGCCTCTTAATCATTTTCTCATGCAATTACTCAGGTCATCTATTGGGATTTTAACACACCTACAATTTTAATAGCCTTTTGAGTAAAAGATATGATTTATTAATAGAGTCGCATACTAAAACGTCTCCTAAATCGTCTCTAAGTTAATTAAAATTGTATTGTATTTTCTAAATGGTCAATTATAAGCAAAAAAATGTGACGCTCTATAAACGTCTTAAGAAGCGTCTTTAGCTTGATATTGTTCATGTATGTAGAGACGAATACAAATAGTGTCTCAGAAAAAGTGACCATACAAGTCAGTTTTGTTGTAGTGTTATTGCTTCAATATTGGTAGTGGTGAGATAACCCCGATGTCCCCAGTACAGGTGTAGATTGTTCGGGGGTACTACCACACTTGGTATCGTTGTGATCACGAGGATCTGTTGTAGATGAAGGTCCGAGATGCTGGTTGTGTGTTGAAGGATGTGATACAGGTGACGGGTTAGTTTAGGAGTTGTGTGAAATACTCCTTGTATCCGTGTACCAGATTGCATGACCAGTTATTTCGGGAATTCATAGGTGGGATATCAAGTAGTACCTTATAGGACTATCTCCCTACAGACACTTGATTGAGGTTTGCGGAATCTCGATCATATGTTTGTTCCGAGCAATTCTAGCTCACACTTGCTTGAAGTAGTCCTTATCGGAATTTTGTCGTCCGTCACTTTGAGGATGCATTCTTGTTATGTTGTTCAAGTGCAATTGCTAAATTCTGTTCAGATATTCTGTCTTTTGATTCAGCAATATCTTCAATTATTCTGTGGACTAATATGTTGTCCGTCTTTAGGATGGCTCCACCGACTCGTCAGAACCCAGGGCGTGAGGATATGCCGCCTCCACCACCTCCTCCTCTGCCGCCGCCGCCTCCTCCTGCAGAGGCCTCGCAAGCGATGATGGCAGTTACTAATGCAAACACCCAGATGCTGATTCAGTTGCTGCAAGAGAGAGCCAACCAACAGCCAGGCAATTTTCAATAGGGTGGAAATCAATTTGCGAGTCTGAGTCAGTTCCTATCAAACCAGCCTAAGACGTTCACTTCTTGTGACCAGCCATTTGATGCAGAAGATTGGATCCGTGATATGAACAAACATTTCGAGTGTAGCAATGTGCGTCCGGAGGACTATGTCAAGTTTGCAACATTTCAGTTGAGGGGCAGGCTTCTATATGGTGGCAGCAGCTCAAGGACTCCAGAGGCGCCAGGGTGATGTCTTGGGACGAGTTCTGTCGTGACTTCAGGTCCCACTACATCCCTTCCAGTTTTGTAGAGGATATGCGTGAGAAGTTCAGGCGTCTGAAGCAGGGCAGCAATTCCGTGTACAAGTACAATGTCGAGTTCCACGAGCTGGCCCGTTACGCGCTGTAGGATATCCCGGATCAGAAGAGCAAGATCTATCAGTTCAGGGGTGCCTTGAAGGAAGACTTGCAGTTAGCTCTTGCCTTGCACGATCCTGAGGAGTTTGACAAGTTCTATAACCTAGCTCTCACAGCAGAGGCAGCCTTGCTCAGGGTGGAAAATTCCAAGAAGCGCTTCAGAGATTCCAGTTCTTCCTCGACTCAGGTGGTTCAGAAGCAACAGAAGTTTTGGGTTTCTCCTCCTCCTTCTCGGCACTCACAGCAGCTAAAGCACTCAGGTGGTCGTGGTTCTTCCCACCCACCCAACCCTGGCTTCCAGCAGAGATATCAGCATCAGAAGCAAGGGCCTCCTCAGACTCAGTACCGGCAACCAGCAGATGTCACTTGTAACAAATGTGGGCAGAAGGGTCACTATGCCAACAGATGTACTTCTCAGCTCCGTCTGCCGCCTCCTCCTCCAGGCAAACCTCCAAGCAATGCTCTTGTCAAGTTCAACCCCAGATCAGCTCGAGACAACATGGTGAACGCAGCTGAAGCAGAGAACTCGTCAGATGTGATCATGGGTAACCTCCTCGTCAATGATATTCCTGCTAAAGTGTTATTTGATTCTGGTGCTTCTCATTCATTCATGTCTAGACCATTTGCATGGAATCATGATTTCATTTCTAAGACCTTGGACAAACCTTTTCGTGTGGTTTCCTCGGGAGCGTTGTTGAGCTCTAATGTGGTCATTCCGGATGTTTCTGTCAAGATGGGCGCTTATGCTTTTCTGGCATCTCCTATTGTCTTGGGCAATTCCTACATCGACTTGATTCTTGGTATGGACTGGTTGGCCATGAACAAGGCGTCAATTGATTGTGAAGCCAAAGAAGTGAAGCTTACCCACTCTTCGGAGGATGTGATTATATTCGCGGCGCGCGATGATACAATCCGTCTGTTCTCCTTGAATGAAAAGGGTGAGATCAATCCTATTGAGCAAGTCCCAGTGGTCTGCGAATATCAAGATATGTTTCCTGAAGAGCTACCACGCATGCCTCGGCACCGTGAAGTTGAGTTTGTCATTGAGCTTGAGCTAGGCATAGAGCCAGTGTGCAAATGGCCGTACAAGCTGTGTCCAGAAGAATTGAAGGAACTTAAGAGGCAACTCGATGAGCAGGAGCGTTTGGGTTTGATCAGACCGAGCTCGTCTCCGTGGGGCTATGGTGTTCTATTTGTCAAGAAGAAGGATGGCACGGACCGGCTGTGTGTCGATTACCGTCCATTGAACAAGAAGACAATCAGGAACAAATATCCACTTCCGAACATAACTGAGTTGTTCGAATAGTTGAAAGGTGTTAAAGTATTCTCCAAGCTTGATCTCACAATGGGCTATCATCAAATTCGCATTCGCGAGGAAGACATTCCGAAGACGGCCTTCAGGACTAGTTTTGGCTCGTATGAGTATACGGTCATGTCTTTTGGTCTAGCAAATGCTCCTCCGACATTTTGTCGATTGATGAACTATATTTTCTCCCCATACAAGAATGAATTTGTCTTGCTCTATCTCAACTACATTCTGGTCTTTTCTGAGACTAAGGAAGAACATGAAGTACATCTCAGGTTGGTGCTTGATAAACTGAGAGAGTACAAGGTGTATGCAAAGTTTTCCAAGTGCGAGTTCTGGCTGAAAGAAGTGGTTTATCTTGGGCATATTATCTCTGCCGAGGGCATTAAGGTTGATCCGTCCAAGGTTCAAGCCATTGTTGAATGGGAGCCTCCGCAGAATGTGAAGCAGCTTCGAAGCTTTCTCGGGCTTGCTGGCTATTGCAGAAGGTTCGTTGAGAACTTCTCCAAGATCGCCAAGCCGCTCTCTAGTCTTCTTCAAAAGGGTGTTAAGTATGCTTGGTCTCCAGAGTATCAGCTGGCCTTCGACACACTCAAAGAGAAGCTTATCTCCACTCTGGTCTTAGCCCCTCGAGATGATTCCAAGCCGTACCAGGTCTTTTGCGATGCTTCTCTCCAGGGTCTTGGTGCAGTCCTGATGCAAGATAAGAAGGTGGTTGCTTATACCTCCAGGCAGTTGAAGCCTGCGGAGAAGAACTATCCTGTGCATGATCTTGAGCTAGCAGCTGTGGTACACGCCTTGATGACTTGGAGACATCTCTTGTTGGAACGTAAGGTTGAAATCTTCACCGATCACAAGAGTCTCAAGTACATCTTCACTCAGCCTAACTTGAATCTTCTGCAAACACGTTGGGTGGAAATGCTCCAGGATTTTACTCCGAGTGTTGAGTACACGCTAGGCAAGGCAAATGTTGTGGCGGATGCATTGAGCAGGAAGGCATATTGCAACAGTCTGATTCTGCAACCTCTCCAGCCGGGTCTTTGTGAGTCTTTCAGGAAGCTCAACCTTCAGCTAGTACCTCAGGGATTTCTTGCGAACCTTCAGATCTCTCCTACCTTGGAAGATCAGGTCAGAGCAGCTCAGCTTCTTGACGCTATGGTGAAGAAGGTCAAGATTGGCGTGGGAAAGAGTCTCCCCAAGTATAAGTGCTTCACTGTTGATGCCAGGGACACGTTGTTTTTCAAGGATCGCCTTGTCGTCCTGAAAGGTGATCTCACGAAGGTGATCACGGAAGAAGCTCATAACTCTCTTCTCTCTATTCATCCTGGAAGCTCCAAAATGTACCATGACTTGAAGCAGACTTTCTGGTGGACTCGTATGAAACGTGAGATTGCTCAGTTCGTAAACGAGTGTGATGTAATTCGAAGGGTGAAAGCAGAACATCAACGCCCAGCAGGCCTCTTGCAGCCTTTGCCGATTCCCGAGTGGAAGTTTGATGACATTGAGATGGATTTCGTCATCGGGTTTCCAAAGTCAAAGAAGGGTAATGATGCCATCTTCGTCATCATCGACAAGTTGAGTAAAGTGGCTCATTTTCTTTGAGTCAAGGAGTCCATTTCAGCAGCTCAGCTGGCAGAGTTGTTCACCTCCAAGATTGTCTCTTTGCACGGCGTGCCTATGATGATCTCTTCAGATCGCGGAAGTATACTCATTTCCAAGTTCTGGGACTCCTTTCAGTCTGCTATGGGCACGAAGATCCGCTTCAGCACAGCGTTCCATCCTCAGACTAGTGGTCAAGTGGAGAGAGTGAATCAAGTTCTTGAGGATATGATGAGAGCCTGTGTTATCTCTTTTGGCATGAAGTGGGAAGATTGTCTGCCTTTCGCGGAGTTCTCGTATAACAACAGTTACCAAGCTAGTTCTGGCAAGGCTCCGTTTGAAATTCTCTATGGTAGGAAGTGTCGTACTCCGCTCAACTGGTTCGAGACCGGTGAGCGTCAGATCCTTGGCAATGATATGATAGAAGAAGCTGAGGAGATGTGTCGGATCATTCGCGACAACCTCAGAGCAGCTCAGTCCCGTCAGAAGAGCTATTATGATAGCAAGCACCGTGACATGTCTTATGAGCTTGATGACTTTGTCTACCTCAAGGTGTCACCTATGAAGGGTATGCAGCGCTTTGGCATCAAAGGCAAGCTTGTGCCTCGTTTTGTTGGTCCGTTCAGAGTGGTTGGTAAGAGAGGCGACCTTGCGTACGAGCTCGAGCTTCCGTCAACCTTTTCAAATTTCCATGATGTGCTCCATGTTTCTCAGCTTCGGAGGTGTTTCAAGACCCCCGAGCGCACTGTGCATCTTCAAGACATCGACCTTCAGCCTGACCTTTCTTATCGTGAGCATCCAGTTGCGGTTCTCGAGGCGACTGAGCGAAAGACCCGTAACAAGACTGTCAAATTTCTCAAAGTGTAGTGGTCTCACCATTCCGATAAAGAGGCTACGTGGGAACGCGAGGATCACCTCCGTTCTGAATTTCCCAATTTCTTTCACTCTTAGATCTCGAGAGCGAGATCTTCTTTGTAGTGTGGGAGAATTTGTAGTGCCCAATTGTAAAGCTTTCCCTTTTTGGAACCTTCTCTATGTGGGTCCACCTTGACATTGATATGAGAACTCAATGCATATGATTTCATGTGTGTCACCTTGTTTTGATTTCCCTTTGCATGCATGCATCCCATCCATCCTATGTCTTGTGTTTGTGCCTTTGTGAATCCATGTGTATTTGTGGTGTGAAGAATATGTCATGTGTTGTTAGTGCATGTGAGTGATGGAGTGGTGCAATTGCTAGTAGGAACTATGTGGTTTGCATAGGCTTCAAACCCTCTCCCTCTTTTCATCTCAAGCCCAATATTTACTTGATCCTTCCCTGTTTTAAAAATGTCCATGACTTAGTATATTTTGTGGTGATTGTGGAGATAGGTATTTGTTGTTTTAAACTTTGTTTGAGAGGTGCTATATATTCACAAAACAGTGGTATAAATACTGTTTTTGTAAATATTTGCTTGCCACTAAAATCCCTTTTCTATTTTATTAAAATAGGTCTTATTTTTCTATCTCCACGAATGTGCTTGTGATATTTTTATCACTTGTATATTTCCATGTGCATTTCTTCTTCTCTATTTGTTTTTCTGTAAATAGGATATCTAAGGGATTTTTTTCCCTTATCTGCCGCCACATGTGGGCTCCCTCCCACATGGCTGGCCCATCTAACCCCCCCCCCCCTCCCTCGCGCATAGGAGCCCACTGGCCGCGGCCTCCTTCCTTCTTTCTGACGCTGTTCTCCCAGCGCGCACGCTTTCCAAAGGCATCAAAGAGAGAGCGAGCACGCCGTGAGGTCTCACAGACGTCAAGGTCCCCCCTTATAACGTGTTGGCGTTTGTGCCCTCTTCCTCTCCTAGGGTTCCTCCTTCTCTCCCATCTCGCGCTGCCATCATCTCCTTCCCCATCTCTCTTCTCTGTCAGGTAGTAGATGCAGTGGTACAGTAGTGTTGCGGCGTGCAGGTGCGGTGCAGTAGCAGTAGCTTGTTGTAGATTCGTGGAGGGAAAGCATAGCAGGCACATCAGCAACTCGGACTAGGTCTCCTTGGCACAGCAGCGACAGCAACGGCGGGGCAAAACCCGGCGATCTCACTGTCGCCGGCGTGCAGAGTAGATAATAGGTGCTCGTGCTAGTATACCCCGCGGTACCCCTCTCTTCTATCAGTTGTCGTATCGTAGCGTAGTGGACCGCTTCTGTGTGTTGATGCATCAGGTCGTGGGTTCGAATCCTAGGGGCGCTCCCCCCCCCCTTTTTTGGTTTATTACGATGCAGTAGTATGCTAGCGCAGCAGATCAGCTTATCCTGGCAGCGGCTCTGTTTCTGTCGAGCACAAGGCTCTAGCAGGGTGGTATGCACCACACGACAGTACCAGGGGCACTGGGGTTCGAATCCCCGGCCTGCCCTTTTAATTTTTTTCCCTTTCTTTCTTTTAATTTTCCTTTGTTATTTGTTGTTACACCTTGTGCCTAAATAATAGGCATGAAGGAGTGCATCTTATTTTTCTTTTCCTGTCCAGTAGTTGTGGTGGTGTAGGTAAGATATGTGAGGGTGGTGTATGTGTTCATATGTGTGTATGCATGGTTGTATGTATGTGAGTGTGTGGTGAAGCTAGCATAGGTGAGTGTGTAGATGCACTAGTGTCATGCTTATATGGTGTAGTGTGATAGGTTTTGAGTGCATGTTTATCTTGTGGTGCATATGATGTGAAGAACACCCCCCACATGAACATAGTTCATGTACACCAAAGTTTGTGAGCATGTGTTTAAGGTGGATGAGCTCCCTACTTGAGTGATCTAAATAGATGCAATATTTAGTGTTATACAAGAACATGTTTTGATGTGTGTAGTGGAGTGGATGTGTGTGTGTGGGACACCCCACCTTTGCAAGCAAAACTATGCACCTTCACATGACCATATGTGAGAGGGCATGGTGTTTTGTGTGTGTGGATAGCTTGGTAGATGTTCTTGGATGTTGGTGTGCTATGTCACATACATGGGGTCAAAACCCTCATGTCACAATTGTCATTTTGCACATGAACAAGTATCCATGTAGGAGTTGATCTAGTGAAATGCACATGAAATGTTGCACTATTCACTATGTATGATATCTTGTAGTTTCTTCCTTTCTAGTTTGCGGTCACTTGTTCCAAGTAAGTGCATATGTTTTATATATGGTTTTGGGGTAGAAAGATCCCAGGAATCCTTTGGTGAAATCATTTTTGCCATTGGAACATTTTCTGGAAAAGTCATATTTACATTTTCTTCTAAGTTTAGAGCTTGGTTCCAGGAATTATGATGTGCTCTTGTATTAGTTTCTTGGTTGTGGTGGTAGAGGGTGACCCCCTCTACCACATGTTGGTTTCAATTCACGATTTGGATTCCATGTCTGCAAGTTGAGCCCATCCAAAGTAGGCTTGGGACTGAAATTCCAGCTTAGTGAAAATCTGAGATTTTCACCAAGTTTGAGAACCTGTTTATATTTTCTTCCCCTATAGATGAGGTTGTGCTGGTCATTGTGTAGTGATCTAGCCCTAGCTTTCTACTACAAAGTTGGACCTAATATGTTTTCCTAGCTCCCTGTACAATTTCATGTCATTTGGAGCCCTGTAGGTATTGTTTGGACTGCTGTCAAAAAGCTTCAGAGCAAAGACAAAAAGTCAGGTGCAGGAATTTTCACCAAGTCCGTGAGATCTGATGGTTTTGGGAAAGTTTGCAGCCTTGTATTTTCCTGTGTATAATTCCTTTTTGTGTGATTCTTGCTTGTGCTGGTAGTATTCTTAGCTAGCTACAGCCACATATATTATTTGTCATAGTTGCTTGGTTGTAGGTGCCTTGCATGTAGCTCACAAAGTGCTATGATGCAGTTTATGGCAGATTGTGTAGTTTTGTCATTTTTATTGTTTGTGAGTGATTAGTTGGTGATGTGGTGTTCTTCCTTGCTCCTATCCATTCATGTTGGGTTGTTATATGTCTTGGCAACCTGGGAATACCAGATTTGTGCCATTTGAGTTTGTGGTGTTAACTTTGACACGTAGGGCTTCATATCTTGTTTCGTTGATTCCCGTTGATCCGTTGCTCCGGTTGTAATGTTCTTTATATGGTTTTGCATCGTTTTCACGAGACGCATCGGATCATGTCATTCTCATGCATGTCAAAATATCTTAGGGTACAGTTCTGTCCAGAAACTTGTATTAGCTTCTTTTGCTTGTGCTAGCGATAGAAATAGTGATGCATGCTCATTTTTCATCTCATGCATCATGTGCTTGTTGCATCTTGAGGTGTTGTTGTTCATTGGATGTTATTCTTATGTTGGGTAGCACCGGGATCGGAGAACGAGTACGTGGATTCGGGAGAGTACGTGCAGGACGAACAAGAACCATTGCAAGGTGAGGATATCACACGCAAGATGATATGACATTGATTCCATGTCTAGACTTGTTATACTAGTTTGCGTTTACATGTCATATTGCTTGCTGTCTACCACTGAAAAATTTGCCTCTTGATATGCCATGAACCCAAACACTGATCCCTTCCTAGCAAACTTGAATGGCTAAGTAGGCTTAGCTCAGCTAATAATGTTAGCGTTGCTAGATGCAGGTGCTTTGACTCATGTGATAACATGAGCTTGATATCATTATCTTAAATTATGTTATTTAATTAAGCACCTATATACTTGGTAAATAACGGAAGGCCTAGCCTTTTGTCGGGTGCTTTGTTCCGTTATTTCCGCCATAGTTACCGGCTACCGGTGTTTGATTCCATATTGATCGCTCCTAACACGTTCGGGGTTATTATGGGGACCCCCTCGATAAATCGCGTAGTGTTAAGACTTGTCCGGCAGGACCCAACATTGGTTTTAATCTGCTAATCACATAATAATCTGCATAGGGAATAGCTACCCCGAGGAATTTAATCAACAACCCGGACTAGTGCTCCTCATGAGTGTTGGTCCCACCTGAGCGATGTCCGGGGCCCCACTGGTCACCCAGAGGTTTAGCCATCCCGGTGTCTAGCTCATCCGTCGTGTCCTGAGACTGAGATACGCGGCTCTTATCAGGGTCATCGACACGACGGGAGGTCCTGCTAGTCTTGCCTTACCTTAGCGATATATCTTGCGTATAGGAATCCCAGTGAAGCTTTGGTTTTCCCCAGAGTTGAGGTTTTCCTCTAAGGAATCCGATGGGATCACGAGATTCGTGATAGAGGATGACTTTGTGGCCTATGTACGTGTGTGATGGACTAGTTGGAGCACCCCTGCAGGGTTTAATCTTTCGGAAACCCGTGCCCGCGGTTATGTGGCAACTTGGAATATTTTGTTAACATCCGGTATTAGATAACTTAAACAAAAGCTAATAAAATTGCCAATTGTGTGTGTAACCTTGATTGTCCCCTCAAAGATCTCTCTTCGATCGGGAACACGGCGAGGTTATGAATGACGTAGGTAGGTGTTCAGGATCACTTAGTGATCAAGTATTCGCGACCGCTATTGTAGACCACCTTCATAAATGCTACGTAAGATAGCCACCAAATCAAGCTTCGGATGCTGCAACCTTAAACACTTCACCTTATCCTACCTAATAACTTGACTAGTTCTGGCACCAAGGTCTTAGATTGCTGAGTCCCCGTGGCTCACGGATTCCTCCACAATACCTACAGGTACAGGTACCCCAGAGACAGATGATCCCGACGGCACGCAGCTGGCGTGGCAGTATGACGAGGAGACAGACCGCCTATACGTGAACTATCCAGAAGATTGAGGCGTGGTCGTGATCGTGGGCCTGCAAGCATGGTAGCATAGCCTTTCTATGTTTTGTAGTCCGTAGCGGAACTACCTTGGTTGTATGTGTGTTGAACTCTGAGATATTTATGAGAAGGCAATTGAACCCCTGATTGTCTGTCTCTATTATTATGTATGTGATGTGTTACCTGTTTGCGAGACGCTTAGATACGCTCCTTTCCAATTCGGGGCCTCGATCCCCAGATCGGAAAGAACCGCATCTTGGTCGTTACACTCTCCAAGGCTGGTCAAGAAGTATTGTACCTAGTCTCCATCATTTGTTGAAATTTATCACGGAGCTCCTTGTTGGTCATACCCTCCCGGTCGATCTTGTCAGCTTGTGATCGTGACATGGTTAGAACCAATAGGAACCACAAGAATATGAACCTACAGACTACTAGGAAGTGGTGGTGGTGGTGGTGGTGGTGAGGATGTGTCACAAATCCGTCAAGCATACCTCAAATTCTTACCAGTTCTTACCCAGCAGTAGGTGGTGATCGGCAACTACTGTAGTCAAAACTCTCAAAGATTGGATAGAGCGATTGTCAGGTGGTGTCAAACACACGGCGTAGATGTATGTGGAGCTGGGAAGGCTTAGAATATGGTAGCAAAAAGGCTCAACAATAATTAGTTCAGAGATGCAAAGTTGAAAAGATGATCAACAATGGTACCGTGTTGGTCTTAGGCTAGAACGTACTAGAGACGTGAACCTAGAACAACAGCAAACTCATGACGCTACACCTAGTCAATGCAAGAGCACTCTTCGAAAAAAATATTCTCATTTTTGGCTCCTTTTTTGAGCTCTTTTTTAGAAACTCACTATAATGGTGAGTGTCTCAAAACTCTTCTCAAGGCGTATAAACAAGATAGGCAAAAAAAATAACTATTCTTTCCTCGAACGATCCGGGACCGCGACAACCAAAAAGTGCGAAAAAAAATCACTATGGTGGCAAGTGTCTCAAAACCTCTACAAAGCCTAAAAACGGGATAAGGAAAAATATTTTCATGCATCGAAATTTCGGCTTAAAACTGTCCGAGGGTCTCCAAACTTTTATTTTCCGAATCCTACTCACGCAAGGAAACACGAATCTGGAAACATGTGTATCTCGAAAACAAGCCTAATATGGGATGTATTAGAATTGGTGGTGAATATGAGGTGGTGATATATGGGAGGGGTGATTAAAATGGTGGGTATGGCAACGGTGATGATTATGATGGGTATGGCAACAATGCTGATGATGGTGGGTATGGCAAGCTGATGATGGTGGGTATGGTAGCGGTGATGATGATGATGGTGGGTATGGTAGCGTTGCTGATGATGGTGGGTATGACAACGGTGCTGATGATGATGGTGGGTATGGAAGGGGTGATGATAATGGTGGGTATGGCGGCGTGGCAACTTATGAACATAACTCGAAACTATAAAGGAGCACATGCTAAGACCAGCAACTGACACGATGATGTAACCGCAAGTTTAACAAAGCAAACACCGAACAAAATATTGCAAATCTCAAATTGGTTTGGATACGAGGATCCCTATTTTTTGTGTCTTTCTCGTGGACTGTAGGTATGAAGAACATATGCGACCTAAACTACGAAAAACTAGTAAAATCTCACCGAGCAACCTGGAAATATGATACCACTTGATAGAGGCGAAGTTGTTTGAGTCTTTCGATGAGATGGTGACTATCATTTTGGATGGAGTAGACTTTGATAATCCGACCATGAATGTGTGAGGACTTCGTGCCTTAGAAATTGTTAAACCAACTCCGAGAGGTTATTGAACACGCCGGACCACGATCAACCTGACCACAAAGGTCTATTTCCTGCATGTAAACCAAGAACAAGCAAGAAATTGATATTGCAATCTGGATATTGTGAATATAAGAGGAAATATTTATTGATGAAGTGGGGTTATGTGACGTCTTGGTCTGGTCGTAGAACACAAATGAAGAACGCAACGTTACAGCTATGGCGAACTCGTAATGTAAACAAAACTCAAGTCTAAAGAACTAACTCAATTAATATTTATCTAAGCAATCCCTAACTTCTATTTACTTGTTCTTTATTATCTTGCAAACTTATCTATTACATCATCTAAGTACTTTTAGTTTCCTTCCACAAAATAGTTGCATACTTGTTCTAGGTAAAGTAAGTGTTACCGTGCATAGAGTTGTATCGTTAGTCGATGGAACTTGAGAGAATATTAATTCTACCTTTACCTCCTCATTGGGTTTGACATTCTTACTTACTGAAAAAGGCTACACAACCCCCCTACACTTGTGGGTTATCAGCACGGGCTGGAACGGAGGTGCCGCAACGCAAGGTGGAGCAGGACGAGGACCGTAGGGCGGGCACGAAGAACAGACGACAGCAACTAGCTAGCTAGCTAGCAGAGAGGCTCGTGGCACTTGCACGACCATAGCTCGTGGCTCGAGCATCGGCGACAGCTTCCGGGGCGATAGCTAGGGTCCGATGATCGTTGGCATTGAGGCGTTACACTCAGGTCATGCATGAAAAGACATCGACGGGAGCTAAAAGTTTTCTTCCGCCAATATTTTTTTCTTTTCAGGTTTGTATATTTTTTCCCCAATCTTTCACATATCTATACCTACTAATAAAAGGAATAGGTATTCTTGGTCTGTCGTAACTTTTTACAGAAAACCCCACATGCAACTCTCCAACTTTTTATAAGACCGACCCACGGTCCCATAATAAGTGAATCTGAGAAAAAATAAATCATTGGGCTTACATGAAATTGCTTCGGCTATTCCCATTGGCCTCCATCACATATACAACTTGGAAACCAAGACGACGCGATAAGGTAACAATCCTCGGGATTTCCTTCTCATAAATCACCTCAAATTTCTCTACACATCGCACCACGTGAACAAAATCTTGTCGAATCAAAATAAATCAAAGAACACAGATGTTTGTCATTGCTCCATGGTGCCGGCAGGGGACACGTTGTTGGGGGCGCCGATCTGAGACTCGACATCGGAATGTTCGAGGAGGTGTCGGTGCACCAAAGATTGGGCCTTTGATGCATCGTACTGGTGCACGGGCGGTTGAGAGCCCCCTCTGCGGTAGGGCCACGATGGTACCCGCAAGAAGATGCCTTGAAGGCCCCCGAAGCCGCAAGCCCAAAGATCAGCAACAAGGCCCCGACAAGCCCCTTTTGCCAGGAGGAAAGCACCAGGACCCAAGCAAGCTCCTTGCCGGGGGAGTTCCCAGCGCACCAGCACACAAGCAAGTCCGATAGGGTCCCGAAGCGCAGCGTGCCAGCGCAACAGCCAGCTGCCCCCTAGCAACTTGATACGTGTCGTTCCAGTCGACGCGCGTCAAGCACAATCTGGGAGCACAGTGCCGATGGGACGCACGCTTGTTCCATCTGTGAGGCACCTGTCGAAGCTTTTAATGCGTCTGCTAAGACGCCAGAACCGCTCTAGCTTACTGTATAACTTGTGGGTGCATTGTGCACCCCGTGAAAACCCGATGTTGCCCCTGTGGGAGTCCCCTTCCACCTATAAAAGTAGGCCCTGGGCATGCATTTGGGGAGGTTAGACAATCGAAGGATTGACGTTGAGCATCCGATAATCTTCATACCATCAACATGACGTAGGAGTAGGGTTTTACGCCGCCGAGCGGCTCTAACCTAGGTAAAAAAACGACCGTTGCCCCGACCCTTAGGACTACCCTTGGTGCACCCTTCTCCCCCGTCAAACCATAAGGAGCCCGCAGGCTCCATAGGTGCTCGTGTTGTTCCACGACATCTTTGGCACGCCAGGTAGGGGGAAGAAGGTGCGCTAATCTGACCTAGCGGTCGGAGCTCCAACTTTCGACATCATCAGCGCCATGCCTCCCAAGAGAAGGGGTGCAACGGCGACCGACCCACCCGCATCCGAGGCGCCTGCAACCGTGCATGCAAACGATGGAGCAGGGATGGCCGGAGGGAGTGGTGGTCCTGAACCTCCCCTACACTCTGACGACCAGACTCGGGCCAGCGGTGCTGTCCACGGGTCCGACGGCGGACCCCTCCCCAATGCCCCTAGAGATGGAGCTGGGCGGCCCATGGGCGGTGCCATAAACTCCAGGGACGGGAGGACCGCCTCTCAGATGCCTTCCCAAGCGCCTTCTCACGAGCCCTCGCCCGCACACATGCCGCGACCATCACGGTCTACGCGTAGAGAGTGACGGCATCGAGGGAAATCTCTGGTGTGTCCCTCTCAGGATGCTCGAGGCCACGCCACACGTCCAGAAGCGGGGGGAAGTGCCACGCATGCATGGGATTATGATGGAGCTCCTTCTAACTCTGTTAGGAGTAAGAGCACCTCGCGCCCCTCGCACATCTCGCCAACGCTCACGCCGGCGGAAGCGCTGGAAAGGGCGCAAATGCTTCTCGACTATCCCCCGGAAGCAAACAAGCGCGAGTAATGGAGGGCCATGATCCAAAGCCTCATTGCTCATGCAAACGGTGATGGACTGCAACAGGGTGGGCCCTCGGGCCAACCGTCCGTCGGGCCAACCCGCACCCACGGCGAGAAAGCCGCGGATGGGACGGACACAATACACTCCCCTCATCAGCAGCAGCGACACCCGCCACCTTTGCGGTTCCATGTCTCGGACGACTCAACAGCATCGTCTGATCCGCGAACCCGTCGCGACCGACAACGAGTCCTCGAGGAAAGGCGGAAGGAAGATGCCCGTACGTGGATCGAGCGCAGTAGGAAAACACGCTACTAGTCACACAAGCACACTGGGACCGCTGGCGACGCGCCCGCGCTCGGGTACCCTGGCGACCTGCCTTACGAGGTGGGCTACCCGGCGTTTACTCGAGAGCTGCGGCGTGTCTAGTGGCCCAGCTCCCGCACATTCAAATCAGAGATCCCAGAGAAGTAGGATGGCAAAACCCATCCGTCCGAATTCCTGAGCATATACACCATCACGGTGCAGGCTGCCGGGGGTCGAGATGAGAAGATACTTGCCAACTACTTTCCGTTGGTGCTCAAGCACAACGTCAGATCGTGGTTGATGCACGTGCCCAAGAACTCCATTTCCTCTTGGGCAGAATGGTGCAAGGATTTCATCGACACCTTCACGGGTGGCCATCAAGCTCCAGGCTAGGAAAGCGACCTCCACCTCATCCCCTAGAAAGGAGGCGAAACCCTACGCAAGTATATTCAGAGGTTCAGCCGAATCCAACACAACATCCCGGACGTCCACCCTATCGCTGTCATCAGCGCGTTCCACCAGAATTTGCAGAACCGCAAGATGCGTGAGGAGACGGCGATGAACAAAATCCGGGATGTCGCCGAGCTCTAGGCTCTGGCCAAAAAATGCGCAAGGGCCGAGGAAGGGCGGAGGCTCCCCGGCGAGGAGGCATGCGCAGAAACTAACTCCGAGGAGGAAGGCGCCGCCACGCTGTCCAAATGGAGCCAACGCAGGAAGCGCAAGGGCAAAGCCGTATTTGCTATAGAGGGGTCCGACACCCCTGACACCGCCTAGAAGGACAAAGCTGACACACCCGGCAAGGATGCAGCTGGATGCGCACCTTGCCAGGCCTTGGCGGTGGCCGACAAGCCAGAAGGCTCCGGGAAGCAATACTCCAAGATCCACCGCACCAAGGGCCACGACCTCCAGGACTGCCGGCAAGTAGAGCAACTTGTCGAGAGGCAAAAGGCTGAGTATGAGAAGCGTGACAAGGAGAAGGTCCAGGGGAGCGCTGAGGGGTCCGGCAAGCATAGGGGCGTCTGTGGCGGCAGAGCCAAACCAAGAAAGGAGAAACCTGCACGTGGTCAAAACAAAGGAGAAGGCAACACTTATACAAGATCTAGAGGAGACATTCAACAACTTGCGCAAAGTCAATCTGAAGCTCAACCCCAAGAAATGCGTATTCGGTGTCCCTTCCGGCAAGCTCCTCGGGTTCTTTGTGTCCCAGCGGGGGATAGAAGCGAAGCTAGACAAGATCAAGGCTATAGAACAGATTGAGGCGCCCAAGCGCGTCAAGGACGTAAGTCGTCTTGTCGGCTGCATAGCTTCCCTGGGGAGGTTCATCTCCAGGTCTACTAAGTGCGCCCTGCCCTTCTTCAAAATTTTGAAGAAGGCGGGTCCTATGAAGTGGACTCTGGAGGCCGAGGCAGTGCTGCAAGACCTGAAGAAGTACCTATCCTCTGCGCCAACACTTGTCGCACCTAAACCCCAGGAACCGTTTCTGCTATATCTGGCGGCAACCAACGAGGTGCTTAGTGCTGCGCTGGCGGTGCAAAGAGAAGACAGTAAAGATGCAACGACTGAGGCAGCGCGACCTAGAGCAGGGCCATCAAATAGAAAAAAAGCCCAGACGAGGCAGAAGTCGGCAAAGACGGGTCTGCCCCGGCAAGCGATGAAGTGCAAAAGAAGAAAATGGTGCAGCGCCCCGTGTATTTTGTCAGCTCCCTCTTGCAGGGAGCCAATTCGAGATATTCTGTGGTACAAAAACTGCTATTCGGCCTCCTATTGGCCTCCAGAAAGCTGCACCACTACTTCCAAGCGCACGAGATCACTCTGGTCACCCGCTTCCCGTTGCAACAGATCCTACGGAACCCCAAGGCCACCGGCAGAGCTGTGGAATGGGCCATGGAGTTGTCCAGCTTCGACCTCAAGTTTGAAAGCACCACAACAATCCAGAGCAGATCCCTAGCAGAATTCATCGCGGAATGGACTCCGATGCCGGACGAAGAAACTCAAGAGACGACTCTCCCCGGCAAGGAAACAAGTCAAGAATGGGTCATGTACTTTGATGGAGCTTTCTCACTACAAGGTGTCGGGGCCAGCGAGCTGCTTGTCGCACCCACCGGAGAACACCTCAAATATGTGATCCACATGCACTTTCCCTGGGACAAGTCGACAAACAACACTGTCAAGTACGAAGGCCTGCTTGTCGGTCTTACGATCGCGACGGACCTCGGAATAAGGAAGCTCGTCGTCACAAGCGACTCGAAGCTCATTGTCCAACACATGAACAAAGATTATCAGAGTCCGTTGATGGAGGCCTATGTAGTTGAAGTGAGGAAGATGGAAGAGCGCTTTGACGGTCTGCAAACAGAGCACGTCCCACGTGCTGAGAATACCATTGCCGATGACCTATCGAAACGTGCGACACTGAAGTTACTTGTGGAACCGGGAACTTTTGTGCTCTATTTGACTCGACCATTTGTGGCCCCATCGACGAAGCCAGATAAAAGAAGAAAGCTGAGCTCCGGCCAGTACTTTCCTGCCGAGCTGCTGGAAGCAGCCAACAAGGATCTCGCTGACACGGAGGTTGCTGGGGGCAGCACTAATCTTGCCGAGGGACAAGGCACTCCGGCAGGACCTCAGGTCCTCGCCGTTGAGGCCGATGCTCCCGCAGCAGAAGACATGCCTTTAATCTTCTCCGTTGAGCCACAGGCCTCGGCAGGGGCACAACACATCGTCTAGTTCCTTCAGACAGGAGATCTTCCCGAAGAACAGGAGGAGGCCGAAAAAGTAGCCCGCCAGTCTAACCTGTACCAGTTTGTGGACAACATCCTATACAGAAGGTGATCCAACAGAGTGAAATTGAAGTGCATCCCCCGGGAAGATGGACTAAAGCTGTTGGCAGAAATACATGGAGAGATATGCGGCACTCACATAGGATCAAGGGCTCTTGTCGGCAAAGCATTCTGTCAAGGTTTCTTTTGGTCCACGGCCCTCCAGGACGCAAAGACGCTGGTAACCAAATGTAAAGCATGCCAGTTCCATTCAAAGAAAGCGCGTAAACCAGCTCAAGCTCTCCAAACAATCCCTCTCTCCTGGCCCTTTTCGGTCTGGGGGCTCGACATCCTCGGCCCCTTTCCTCGTGCTGCCGGGGGCTTTGAGTACTTGTATGTTGCAATCGAGAAGTTCACAAAGTGGGCAGAAGTAGAGCCGGTGAGAAAGGTGACGACAAAGTTAGCAGCCAAATTCTTCAAAGGGTTGGTTTGCTGCTTCGATGTTCCGAACAGGATCATCACCGACAAAGGCACCGAGTTCACGAGTCGCACATTCATGCAATATGTCCAAGACCTTGGCAGCAGAATCTATTTTGCATCCATCGCCCACCCAAGGAGCAGCGACTAACAGGAAAGAGCAAACGCTGAAATACTGCGAGGCCTCAAGATGAGGACTTTTGACAAACCGCGCAAGTGCGGAAAGCGCTCGATCGATGAGTTGAGACAGTTCTTTGGTCGATCAGAACGACACAAAATAGAGCCACCAGCCAAACACCTTTCTCCCTGGTTTACGGGGCAGAAGCAGTTATCCCCATGGAACTCATTTACGGATCACCTCGAGTGCTCACCTACGACAAGCTTGAGCAAGAGCAGTTGCGCCAAGACGACGCAAGCGCTCCTCGAGGAGGATCGTCTTCAGGCTGCTGTGAGAGCTGCTCGCTACCAGCAGGCCTTGCACCACTACCATAGCCGCAAGGTCTAGGCCCGAAGCCTTGAGGAAGGTGACCTTGTTCTTCGGCACGTTCAATCGGCCAAGAATTCAAACAAGTTGACACCAAAGTGGGGAGGCCCTTATTGGGTGGTACGAGTCACCAGGCCAGGCGCAGTCCGACTGGAGACCGAGGATGGCACTCCAGTGAGCAACTCCTGGAACATACAACATCTTCGCAAATTCTACCCATGAGAAGCGGTTGTCGGGCACCCCCAGCAACCACCTTTTGTACTAGTTTTGCCGGCAAGGCATGTCAACCTTTGTATAAAGCCAGGCGCAGAACCTGTGCGTAGTTTGAATAAACTTTAGCACAGTTCTTGTTAATTTCCATGCCTGTTATTATGCATGTTTGTCGAAGTATTGTGTTGCGCCTGTTCTAAAATTGAGATTAACGAATCGACAAGATTCATATCCTCTGTATCTCTTCTTTCTTAATAAAAAGACAGGAGGTTCCCTCGCATGCAAGTTTGCTGGGGGGTGAGGGTATGGACACCAGCAAGTCGCCGCAAGCAATGATACAAATCTGGCTGTAACAGTTCGGAGGAGAAAGGGTTACCGCGGCAAAAAGCTAAGTTGCAAATACTTTGAGTAAATTTCAAACTGTTACAAGTCGCTTTCTTTAGATGTTCTTAACTTTTATATGGAAAACCTGCACGCGAGAAACCTTGCTAAGTTGCAAATACTTTGAGTAAATTTCAAACTGTTACAAGTCGCTTTCTTTAGATGTTCTTAACTTTTATATGGAAAACCTGCACGCGAGAAACCTTGCCGCCATCGGTTGCGCCCTCGCTCTTATTTCGAGTCTTCTCAACAACGCTAGTGGCTGCGCTAGCCGCGCCAAGGCACCCTACTGGAAACCACCCCCCACGCGAGCTGATGAGGCCCCGATCCTTGGAGCGCTTGCGACAGGGCTATATGAGCCAGTCGGGCCCCAGCGTAGCATAGTGTGTGCCATATAGAAGTGAATTAGATAAAGGAAGTGACGAACATTCGTCTAAAACATAGCGAGCATATTACATAATTACTTTCCAAGATCCTAACTAGAAATAACATCGTTTCTTGCATAAAAGGTACGACAACATAAGAAGGAGGGAGAGGCTAGTCCCTCCGCTGGCCCTCGGCCCTCTTGACCCGGCTCACCCTATCAATAATGCACATGACCAACGCCTCCAGTGCTGCAAGATCGACATCCTCTGGCAAGCGTTCGAACAAGTTGGAGAAGTTGGCACCAGGGTTCTTGTAAGCTACCTTGGTGAGCACCTTGAGAAGAACGGCCCGGCATAGTTTATGGGACTCATGGGCCAAGCGGGCGGCTTCACAAGCTTGGAGCTGCTCCAGGGCCTCGACCAAACTATCAAAGAATAGCGTGATCCTCGCGCTCTAAGACGTCCTGGCATTGGAAGAAAACTAGAAGCCGGACAGTCCAATGGTAGACAGCTGCACCATGAGGCTCCCAGCGAGATCGGCAAGATGCTCGATCCAGATCCACGCGTCCACAGAGTAATCACCATGAGCAGTGGCGGCATCCTCGAGCTTGGTCCTCTCGTTGGCGAGCTCCTTACTCAAGGCCCTCTCGCGGTCCTTGCCATCCTCGGGATCCTTCTCCAGGGTGGCCAGTCTTAGCCTCAGGTCGGCAAGATAAGTGTTGGCGTCGGCAAACTGGGTAGCCTTGTCGGAGACGGCATTCTGCATCTCCGCTAGGTCGAGGAGGGCCTTCTCCTTCTCCAATCCGAGCGAAGACATCTCCTTCCCGGAGCCCGCAAGGGCCGACTCCAGTTGGGCCACCTTGTCGGCGATCTCTCTCTTGGCGAACTCGAGTTGTGCCGCCTTGGCGGCAAGCTCACTTTTGTCGGCCTCCGCGGCAGCGGCGGCGTCGACAGCAGCTTGCAGCTTGCCGGTATGATCTGCAACCTGAGCCACGAGGACCTCTTGATGCTTGCGCTCCAGCTCTTGAGTACGACGAGTGACGAGCCCCTCGACTTCTTCGTCCTTGCGGCGAAGCTTGTCGGAGAGTGCTTTCTCGCGCGCAACTAGGTCGTCCTCCTGAGCATCGAGCGCGACGCGAAGTTGTCGTAGACGACCTTCCTCTTCGGTGGCCTGCTTCGAGGCTTCCTCCTGTGCCTACTCCACATCAAATCGCTTCAGGAAGAGATCGTTCTGCTCTTCACGCAGGCGTGACCGGTCATCCTCTAGCTCCCTGTAATGCCCAAGATGCAATCCTATCCTTATTTTGGCGCGAGGGCCTTGACACTGATAGAAGCGCATCTCGTCATTTCGCAAGAATGGATATTGTTACAAGTACATGTACTGAAAAGATGAGATATATAGAATTGGCTTACACTCGCCACAAGCCACATCAGAGTCACATCAGTACAATACATAAATATCACGAAGAAGAGCAGGGTCCAACTACGCACGAAAACAAACGAGAAAAGAAAACGACGTCCATCCTTGCTATCCCAGGCTGCCGGCCTGGAACCCATCCTAGATCGATGAAGAAGAAGAAGAAGCAACTCCAAATGAACAATCAACGCGCTCGCGTCAAGTAACCCTTTACCTGTACCTGCAACTGGTATTGTAGTAATCTGTGAGCCACAGGGGACTCAGCAATCTCATTTCCAAAGGTATCAAGACTAGCAAAGCTTAATGGGTGAGGTAAGGTTAAGTGGTGAGGCTGCAGCAAGCGACTAAGCAATATATTAGGTGGCTAACTTACGAGTACAAGAATAAGAGGGGGATGATCTACGCATAGCAGACGTGAAGTATTGATGATCAAATGAATGATCCTAAACACGTACTTACGTCAAACATAACCCCATCGTGTCCTCCATCGGACAAGGAACTCGCGAAAGAGACAGTCACGATTATGCACTCAGTTGGCATATTTTAATTAAATTAACTTCAAGTTATCTAGAACCAGTGTTAAACAAAGTTTCCACGTTGCCACATAACCGCGGGCACGACTTTCCGAAAGATTTAGCCCTGCAGGGGTGCTCCAACTAGTCCATCACAAATTACCACAAGCCGCATAGAAATCCTCGATCACGAAACTCGCGATCTCGTCGGATTCCTTAGTGGAAAACCTCAACTCTGAGATTACCCAAAGCATCACCAGAATCCCGATGCAGAAGACATTCGTCAAAGGTAAAACTAATCCAGCAAGGCTGCCCGATGTGTTGACAATCCCGATAGGAGCCGTGTATCTCGTTCTCAGGACACAATCGGATGAGCGCGACGTACAGTGGCCTGATAGAAATCACCCGAGTTGCCCCGAGTTGGCCCCGCACACGACTCGGTTTTGGACCAGCACCATCAGCATTGGCCCTCCCTGTATTATGTAGAATTACTCCTCGGGTCCATGACGCCCTATGCTTTCAGTATTAACAGTATTATTATGTTGGGCAAATGTAGTACCAATGTTGGGCCTTGCCAGACCAGTTTTAATCTAAAACGAATTATCAAGGGGGTCCCCATAACAACCCCGATCGTGTTAGGAGCGCTCAATTATGGAACATAACACCGGTAGCCGAAACTAAGGGGGGCAAAGGTGGAACAAAACACCAGGCTTGAAAAGCCAAGACTTCCACATTTTACCAAGTATATAGGTGCATTAAATTAATTAGCAATAATATGGTGATATAACAAGGTACCCATGTTGTCACATGGAAGCAACTGCACCTGCTACTAGCAACGCTAACACATGGTTAAGCAAGCGATAACATAGCCAATCAGTGGTTTGCTAGGTTGTGAACAGGTTGAAGGTTTTCATGGCAATGTTGAGAGGCTGATATTTAACAGGTGGTAGGCAGCGAGACATAACGATAGAAACAGTAAAACTAGCATGACAATGATAGTAATGGTATCTCGGGAAATGGTCATCTTGCCTGAGAGCCCGCTTGGAAGAAGAATGACTCTGTGAAGCAGACGAACCGACGTAGTCGAACGGGTCCTCACATTCCGACACGCTTGTGGAGCTGTATCGAGACGAAGGAAACCAGAAACAAGAATCAACACACGATATTCACCACGGCACATGCACGACAGGATGCAATCCACATATGATGCATGAACAGTTGAATATATGCAAGACATGGCATGGCAATTCACAACAATCAAACACTACACATTAAGTGGAGTTCAATATGCAACGAGTTGCATATTGACGAAACTCCACATACGAATTATTTAGTTCTATACCGATTAGGTACACGGCAATATTAAATGTGGTTAAACATGGCAAGAGGTTAAGCGTAATAAAACTACCTATCTAGGCATTTTTAATGAGGTCGGAAATGACATATAGCATCTCCGAGATGACCTCATATGTTAATTTATAAATCTGTCCAGATCTGAACTAACATGTTTTAATATTTTTTAAGCAGCAAAATAAATAGGTTCACGTGATTCTACGTGTTGTTCTAATCAATTTACACAAAAAGAACATCTCCAACGGAGCTACGGTTCAAAAGATACGAACACCGCAAGATATGATGGCATGAATGCAATATGTGTGCAACGACAGTCACACGCCTTTCAAAACATACAACTAGCAAGATAATATGAAACTACACGAGATTCTAAGCAAGTTTCATATATGACACGATCAAAACGGAGCAACGGTTCAACAACTACGAGCTAAACAAGAAGTAGACATCATCAGCCAAAATCAGCCACATAACATTTTCTACACCCCAAAACAACAAGCTACACAAATCTAAAATGCTCAAACAAGGCATGACACAGTAGAGGTCTAGATGCACTACAACATACAGCTAATAACACCTAGCATGGAAGCATGGAACACTAGGAAAAGAACTCACAAGATGGCATCTCACAAACAATTTCAGACTTAGTGAAAATATCAGTTTATGACAGTGCAGTTTTCAATCTGAAGGCATATTGACAACAACAAAACTATATGCTACAGGGCACCAAATGGCATGAAAATTCACAGCATGCTAGAGAATCTTAAGTACTACAACTAACTCCATTGCACCAACCCCAAAATATCTATAGATCACTAGATAAACTCATGGCAAGACAACAACAAAATATAACAGATTTCAGACTTCGAAATATTTCAGCATCTCCAATTCAGCACTACTTTCTAGCATGTTGGCAACAAGCAAACAACACCTAAACATGGATTTCTATTGCAACCAAAATTACCAGAGGCTAGCATACACATCCAAGGGCATATCTCTAGTTGACAACTCCTTCCTATCATGCACAGATTAAATCCCACAAAATAAACAAAAGGGCAACATGGCAAAATATCACGCGCACTAACTTGCTCAAAATCTAAAACTAAATGCACAATTAAATTCTATGGATTTTTCTACCCCGAAAACATATATAATATGTGGGGTTACGAAATAAAAATATCCCGACACATATATGCGAGAATATGTCCTAAACATGATATAACAAACTAGCGATGGAACCTACATGCAAAAATGAAAACAACTACTCTAAAATCATGGCAAAAGGTCCCTAAAACATGAGCATTTCATCTACGGGGTTTGAGCAATATGGACACGCACGAAAATAAATACGGGACAATCCCCTATTAGGACAACACGCAAAACTAGCCATTCGGCGGGTCAAACCACTTCAAACATGCATGAAAGTTGCAAAATAATAATCTACGTGGAAAACTACACAAGTTACCTATTTAAATCGTCGCGATCCGACGCACGGTTTGGAATCTACGCTCGTTTGAAAATCCAGCATTTCTGAAATTAATATATCGACGGATAAAAGAAAATAAAAATACTGAGGCCGAATCTGGCTACTGGGCCGAAACGGGGTGAGCGCATCTTAGCTATTTCTCGCCCGGGGCGAGCAATAGCGGGCTTGGGTGGGAGCTGCTCACCATGGGCCAGCCCGGTTCGGCGGGGGGAGGCAGGTCGGCTGCCTTGGCACTAGAAGGCCGGGCGAAGGGGCGAAGCTGGGCCTGCAGAAGGCCGGGGGGTGCTGGCGCCCAGCCCGGTCGATGGCGCCGGCCCACGAGGGTGCGAGCGGGCGAGGCAGGTCATCTCCGACCTCTCCTCGAGGCTGATGCGGCTAGGAAGTTGTGCGGTGAAGCGGTCGAGGCGACGGGCAGATCTGGACAGCGTGGACCTACTCCGGCCGGATCCGGGGCGGCGGTGAGCAGCGCCATGTGACGGTCGTGGATCCTCCTGCAGGAGAGAGATGGAGAGGAGGGATTAGAGAGGGAGAGGAGAAGAGAAGGAAGGAGAGGGTCCAGCGCGGGGTCTGGCCTGGAGGTCACCGACGGTGGGGCACCGGCAGTGGGGCGGCGACCGACGAGGAGCGATGGGAACAGGGAGCACGGGGAGGCGGTCGGGAGCAGGGAGGTGCGGGGCACTCGGGCTGCTGCCTGCCTCGGGAGAGCACGCGGGCGCTACTCCCTTCGGGACCGGGCGGGCCTGGCTCAGGCCGACGGGCCCTGGCGGCGGCGCTGGTGGGAGGAGAGAGAGCGCTAGTGCGGCTAGGGTTTGGCGGCGCGGATTCCGAGGCAGAGGTGGGAGGAGGGTTTAGATTAGGCACGGAGGCATATATTTATAGGCAAGCGGGGCTAGGGTTAGCATAATTTCACCCCGGTTTCAACCGTACGATCGGAATCGAACGGTTTCGCACGCGGGGACGGGCTAAGTGGTCGTGTAGAGTAGGCTAGCCGGAGAAGAGAGGGAAAACGGCACCCGGCAACGTGATTTTAAAACACCAAAAAACGTCCGACGATAGACCGAAGATGGTGCCACTACGGACGACCAATCGGGTACCAGACGGACTCCGATTGCGATGAAATTTGGCATGCGGCCTATCTATAACTAAATAAGACCGCACGCCAAGTTCCAACCCAATCAGAGAAATTTTTATACACACTTTTAAAAATAAGGTTTTGACGAAGCCGCGGGCGCGTGCGTGTGTGGTCGGGCTCAGAACGGGCACTGACGAACACGGAGAGAACCGGCAACTAATAACGGACGCAATTTTTGAAAACTGGCGGCACCGGGATGACGATGTAATGCGGATGATGCACATGATGCGATGATGATGCGACAAATAAATAAGTCACACGACGAAAATGGAATAAAGGGGGAATCTTCTGGAACGTCGGTCTCGGGCTGTCACACTCCCGCTCGGCCTTGGAGAACCAGGCCTGCGTTTGCTCGAAACGATCCTGGAAATTCACTTTTGTCGCATCAACGACCGCGCCCCGGGCATCTAGCTTGTGCCTTCAAGCCAGGTAAAGCTCCTAGAGCTGGCAAAAGTTGTCGCCCATGGACTGGAGGAGCTGCTCTTCCTTGGACGCACTGGTCCTGGCCCCCGGGTCGCCGACGATCTTCAGCCCAGCGGCAGCAGAAACCTCACCGTCGAGGGCCTCCCCGTCGACAAACTCCATGGAGTAGACCATCCTAGGCATGCTTACAAACTGATCCGGGCCAGCGTTGAGGTACCTGGGTGGAGAAGGAGGTTCGGACGTCGAAGGGTGGTCCCCCGCGCTTCCTTCCATGCAGCTAGAAATTCCATGGCCGATGTAGCGTCTCGCGCTCCCGCGACAGGAATGTCGTTGGTACGGCCACTCGTTCCCTCGTCAGCCTTCTCCCCAACATCCTCAGCGGTCTCTTCTTGGGTAACCGTGGTGGCTTCACTGGCGGCAGCCTCACCCGCTTCAGTAGCTGTATCCCTGGCGATCTCCTCGATAACGAAGTCAACGTCCATAACCTTCGTCAAAGGCAGATCTGAAAAAAAACGGAAAAATAATGACGGGGCGAGGATAAAGCGAAAGTTCAAGAAGACAAGAGAGAGAGAGAGAGAGAGAGAACAACCACATGCGTTCTCAAGCAAGCAACTTAACTGGGCGAGGTCGCCGGGAGCTGGTCGCTCCCTCCCCAGCAATGTCAATTGCAGGAGCACGGCCGCCAGCCTTTGCGCCTGCCGGGTCTTCCTCCGCGGAGACAACCTCGTCAGTAGTAACGCTTGTCGGGGACCCATCCCTCGAAAATGAGGGAGATGGTGGTGGCGCGTCTGGAGCAACCTCCGGAGTTTGGCCTCGCTGCCGCTCCTCTCCAGCAAGACCGGCGATGTTAGTGGAGAATACTGCTACCCCAACGCTCACCAGTGGAAAATGGGTAGAGAACCCACGCTCGAGGCTGCACAGAGGGCTTCGCTGGCGTCTAGGCTCCGGGCTGGCCGAGAGCTCCCCCGGCACTCCTGAAGTGTCGGTCGGGGGCTCGACACCCATCGAAGCCCTTGCCTTCTTCGAAGACCTCGCACCAGAGGTTCCGGATCCCTGCAACAGCAAAAGCGGGACCAAATAAGCAAACCAAAGCAATAAGGAGAGAACTAAATGATATGGGGGTACGCCTTCCTCTTCCTCTTCCTCCGAGTCGAAGACGGAGAGATCAAATTGGACCCTTTTCTTCTTAGGAGTTGGGGGCTTCCTCGGAGCCTCCTCATCAACCGATTCCTCGCCAGGGGGGTCCCGCGTGGCAGTGTAGCTGTGCTCCCCGGCAGCTTCGTCTAGCCCGGCGAGTGTTTCCTCCAACAACATCGTATCTTTGCTGGACTCACCCACGAAGCCCATGTTGTCGGCCGCCTTGGCAAGGGCCGCCTCTTGGATCCTGGAAGAAATATACACCACCTCCTCGCCAACAGTGGCATGAAATATGTTGTCTTCCTCGCGGATGGCCACCTCCATCAGGTTATCGAAGAATTGCAGCACCTGCTCCGCACTTGGTTCATCCAACGATGGGTTGAGGCCGCATGCGTTGCACTCAGGCATCATGGCATTGATCGAGCTGACGGAGGAGTTGTTGCACAAGGGGACAACATTCCCCATCATCTTGAACTTCCCCTCGGGCTTGAACAGCTTCTAGCAGATGGTCGCGTGCTACATCACTGTCAGGTTGCCGTTTATTTCGGGGCGCAATCTTATGATACCCGCCGCGTTTTTATACTCCTAGGTTGGCGTCCCTCTCTTCTGCAAGGGAGCAATGCACCGATGCAGGAAGTCCGCGGCTACCATCTCAACTATGAGCCCGACAGCCCGGAGGCGCAAGATCCTGGTGGCAGCAACGGAAAGCTTCTCGTCCGCCGGGTCGAAGTCACTCCACCCCTTGCCACGCGATGTCGTGGGGTCCTCGGCTTGCAGAAAGCGTGGGGCTTATCTTTCATAACCCAGCACCACTTCCCGCGCCACTCTTCCCACTTCTCGTAGTATACCCCATCTATGTACGCCTCCCTGGTCCTGGGGATCCGGGCGAGGAAACCGGAGAGGGCATCCCCTTTTTGGATGCGAGGGTTGAAGTAATGGCAGAAGAGGGCGACGGGGACGACCCCGATGATTTTTTTCGCACACATGCGCAAACACGGCCATGTAGGTAACCGCATTTGGCGTAAAATCCAAGAGCCGGAGGCCGTAAGAGCGCATGATCTCCATGAAGAAATCAGAGTAAGGGGGACAAAGGTTGCAATAAAAATAATCCGCGAAGAAGGGATATCCGTTCGGCTCGCCGCTGACGAAACCCGGTCTCACGCGGGTCTTGGGTGCGCCTTAGTCTCCCTTGCCCACATAAGCAAGTATCGGGCCTTCAATGCCTCCGCTTACAGCCCTGGGGGGAATACGACCATCTTATGTCGCATCTTCACCATCTCCCCCTCCGTGTCGGCCTCCTTCCCCTTGCTTGCCTTGGGTGCCATGACAGAAGGGGCAGAAGGGGGTGCTAGAACTGGGGGGTGGAATAGGAGGTAGCGGGAGGCTGAGAGGAGCTCTACTTCACACTTGAAAGGAGGAAGGCAATGGCAGCGCTGGGATTTGAGCGAAAACGGGGGATAATGGGAGGCGACCTGGGCGGTTTCCTCTTTATGAGGGCAGGACGCCAGGCCGCCCCTTCGCCACCCCGAGGTAGCCCATGCACGCGCCCGAGCAATTCAACCACTCCGCCCACGACCCCCTCATTGTGCAGTTGATGTGTGTCGTGGGGAGACAAGGGCACTCTTAAACTCAACTACCCGAGCACCATTTTTGGGCCTAGCCCAACGACGTCTCGCATCCGGTATGGTCCAGGCCCGGGGGCTCCTGTCGGCGCACCAAAGATTGGGCCTTTGATGCCCCGTAATGGTGCACAGCGATTGAGAGCCCCGTCCGTGGTAGGGCCGTGATGGTACCCGCAAGAAGATGCCTTGAAGGCCCTTGAAGCCTCAAGAACGAAGATCAGCAACAAGGCCCCGGCAAGCCCCTTTTGCCGGGAGAAAAGCAGAAGGACCCCGGCAAGCTCCTTGTCGAGGGAGCTCCCAGTGCACCAGCACACAAGCAAGCCCGACACGGTCCCGAAGTGTAGCATGCCAGCGCAACAGCCAGTTGCCCGACACGGCCACGAAGCATAGCATGCTAGCGCAACAGCCAGCTACCCCCTAGCAACTTGATACGTGTCGTTCCAGTCAACGCGTGTCAAGCACAATCTGGGAGCACAGTGTCGATGGGACACGCGTTTGTCCCATCTCTGAGGCACATGTCGAAGCTTTTAATGCGTCTGCTAAGACGCCAGAACCTCTACTGTATAACTTGGGTGCACTATGCACCCCGTGAACACCCAATGTTTCCCCTGTGGGAGTCCCCTTCCACCTGTAAAAGGAGGCCATGGGCATGCATTTGGGGAGGTTAGACAATCGGAGGATTGACGCGGAGCAGCCGATAATCGACATACCATCAACACGATGGAGTAGGGTTTTATGCCCCCGAGCGGCCCGAACCTGGGTAAAAAACGACCGTTGCCCCGATCCATAGGACTGCCCTTGGTGGCCCTTATCCCCCATCGAACCATAAGGAGCCCGCAGGCTCCATAGGTGCTCGTGTTGTTCCACTACAGAAGGACACAGAGGGGCTCTTGCTTCTGGGCCTTGCGTGGCACGAGGGTGGCGTTGGACACCTGAAGCCTCCACGAGGCCATCAACTCAAAGCTTGACGTCGATGAGTTCAAGGAGGAGGACGCTCTTGTTGCCAGGCCAACGCTAGACCTGTGGTGTTTTTTCCGCACGAGGACACGCACGACATGTAGCCATCAGAAGAAGAGCTAGCATCAGGAGCACGCACGGTCGGTAGCCATCAGTCCACGGCCGAAAGAAGAAGCAGAACCCAAAGTTTTTGCGCGTGCTATCGCCTACCAGGCACCAGCATGGTGTCCTCGAGCTTGGGCATGAACTGCTCCTCGTAGGCTGCTTGATGTCGTTCATGTTCACGTACGACCCCTGCCCCATGGCCTCCTAACGGTGGTGGTGTTAACCCTCCCTCGGGACCGCTTTCATAACCCATCCTCCATGTCGATGTCCAACACTAGCGAGAAAGGCAACTTGGTGTCGGGGCGGTCAATCAAACTTCTTAGAGTAAAAGGCGCTGGCGGTCTGAGAACTTGTCGTGCGGGTGCACTTAAGTCGCACTACTTGCAAACCGGAAAAAACCCGTCACAGAACTTGCGTTGCGGTGCATTTAAGTCACAAAGACGAGTTGAATCGGTCGGATGCCCGGTTTTCTCTGTTTTGTGGTCATGCGCGCCTCAGGACTGCATCATTTTCTTGCACAAAGCTCCCTGGATCCTCAGTTAATGTTGCATAGCCCCCTCTCCTCTGTTCTTTGTCTGTCCATTTTCTTTGCCGATGGAAAAGGAGCATGCTTGCACAGATCTGGAGCTGGGACGAAGCCCGCTTTCAGGTGAAAAAGGGGGAGGATGCTTGCACAGATCTGGAGCCAAAAAGACTCATCACATCAAGAACAACAAGGCAACACATCAGCTGGGATTTCACGTGAAAAAAGACGCACAGATCTAGAGCCATAAAGATGGTTTCGTCATTTCATAAAGCTCCCCCCCCCTCGATTCTTACACTGCAATGTTACACACTCTACTACTAATACTGCTGCTAATACTAGATCTAGGATACTGATACTACTGGAGTAACACGACAGCCGGTACTACTACTAAGCGAGAAGGAACGAAGCCAAGGCTGGCACGAAGAAGAGCAGTTGCAGCTGCATCATCATATCGTTCATTCATTATTTGGACGAACTAATCAGCCAGAAAAACTAGCAGGAAAAAACAAGGGGGGGGCATGCCGCATGCATGCGTGCTTGCTAGCCAAGCAGCAAGCAAGCAAGCAAATCACACTCTGGATCTCTAGTCATCTCTCTCTCTCTTCCTCTTCCTCTTCGCTTGTTGCTGCTGCTGCTGGCTAGCGTTGGATCGGCCTGAATCAGCCGTAGATGACGCTGGAGGAGAGCGCCATGAGGAGGATGGCCGCCTTCTCCTCCTCACCGAGGCGCCGCCTGCGCCGCATCCACTGCCGCTACTTCAGCACCACCTCCTTGCCGAACCCGACCACGCGGAGCTCCACCTCGCGACCCCTCTTGGTCGTTGCCGTCTTCTTCTTGGGCTGTTGCTGCTGCTGATCCGGCTCCGCGCTCTCGCCGCCGGCCTCCGAGCACGCCGCCGCTGCTGCAGCGGATGCTGCCGCAGCAGGCTACCTCTTCTTGGGTGGCTCGTCGAGGCCCAGCACCTCCCTCCGCTTCTTCCTGTACCAGATCCCGCACGCGTTGCACAGCGACTGGATCGAGGGGAACGAGAAAAAATAGATCAGCCGCCGACGAGCTCGACGCGTCAGTAGCGCCGCCTGTCTCCTCTCCCATCGGCAAACAAAATGGACAGACAGAGAACAGAGGAGAGGGGGCTATGCAACATTAGCTGAGGATCCAGGGGGCTTTGTGCAAGAAAATGATGCAGTCCACAGGCGCGCATGACCACAAAACAGAGAAAACCGGGCATCCGACCGGTTCAACTCGTCTTTGTGACTTAAATGCACCGCCAACGCAAGTTCTGTGACGAGTTTTTCCGGTTTGCAAGTAGTGCGACTTAAGTGCACCCGCAGGACAAGTTCTTAGATCGCCAGCGCCTTTTACTCAACTTCTTACATGGTTGATGGTGAGCGACAAGGTGGAGAGGAATACTAACTTGTCCTTCATCATCGTCGACTGCACTGACCGCATCAATTTCATCAAATGAGGAGATCATCTCGGTGAATCGCGTACTTTTTAATCAAGTTTCAGATATACCAAGGGGTACAATTTTATACCTCTATCCTCTGAATGCCACTTCTGGATGTAGGTTTGTTTGTGGGATTTCTCTAATGCCAATGTTCACTAGAGTGTAAGCACAAACAGAACACAGTAATAGAAAATATGAAAGTTCTTAACTAATCATTAACTGGATAAAGTAAACAAAATGTGACAGTTACCAATAGGCTTGTTTGAACAGCAAATATAGTTAACACATGAAAAAAATGGAAGGCCATAAATTTGGCTTCTTACACGATGGTTGGGTGGTGTACACGTTAGGTTCGTGAGGATGGTTTGCAGCAAGCTAGAGTGGAACATGGACATGTCCTTCACATTCCATAATGGCAACATCATGAATCGCATACCATTGAGTTCCAGATGTATATTAGAGGTACAATTTTCAAGTTTTGCATTGTGGCCTTGTGGGTACCGTTGCTGGATGTTGACTTGGCTGTGAGATTTATCAAATGATATAAGTTTAATATTTACTAGAAATAAATAATGTAGGTTGTTACCAAAGTGTAGGCGCCAAGCAAAATTCAGTAATTAGAATTCTGTAAGATCTTAACCATTGCTGATTTATTTAAATAACTATTTGAAAGATAATAGGGGGAAATAGAGTCATACTTTTTAGTCTATAACGCTTGCTAATCATTATACTTTAATATAGTTTTTTGTATCCTACCACAGTTGAAGCAATTAAATATGAGATCCGCAATTATATAACCATCTCCGTCTAACCAACCATATGCAAAACATAATACGTCTTTCGCAAAAGTAAACAACATTATACGTAGTCCGGGAGGTACATTTAGTTATCGCTAGACATAATAATATGATACTTCACTACTCGCATTTGGCTACTGTCAAATTTCGGGGTCCGCATAACCCTGAAGATTCGGACTCAGGGGTGTGCACGAAGATCTATCATGGCCTAACCTCGCCTAGCACGCTTCGCGATGAGAACGGCCAAGAACTCACTCGATGGTGAGGGAAACACAGAACACAACAGTTTACCCAGGTTCGGGCCACTTTGAAGTGAAGAACCCTACTCCTTCTTTGGTGGATTGCCTCTCGTCGGGGTTGGTGGATGAACTAGTACAGTGTTCGCCAGCCTCCTGAGGCTAGTAGGCCTTAGTGGTGTGAAGGTGGGTGAATGAGGATGAATTTGGATTTGGCCCTACGAAGCAACCTACCCTCCCTTTATAATGGCGGCCCCAGTCCTCTTCCCTTGTTGTTTCGGCCGGAAGGGATCCCACAACGACCAATTTCGAAGGGGGATAGGGGAACATGCTTCACCTATCCAAAAGTGGTCTTCGCCTGCAAAGTAGCTGTCAACGCTGTAGGGGGTGGTTCACGGATGACGTCCGTCCTGCCGACGGGCGGCCATGGTCTTGTAGCACCAAAATGGAAACCTTTAGAAGATACCTTGGGAACCTGCGTTCGTCCTTGCCCCCTTTGCACCAAAAGGGAAATTGCCCCATCCTGTTGTCCGCTGCTCACCTGTCCTTCTTCTACGTCATCCTTGACTCCCGAGGTTGGGCCTCGCCTTGGAATATCCGCTGCTCCGGAGGGGTTCTGAGGAGGCCCCCCGTGGGTCTTGATGTTGTTCCTCCTCGTGAGGCTTGGCCCCTCACGAGGGCCTTGCCCTGAATGATGTCGAGGCCATTGGTTTGCTTGATGAAGTGGGCCAGTCCTGGGCCGTAGGCACGCAGGTCTCGGTACCCCATTCCCAGAATGCCGACAGTATCCCTGGGCCCAAGGCGCGTTTGGGTTGGCTTCTTGGCGAAGCCTTGAGGGTGGCCTGAAGTGTCGCCGGGCCTATTTGCATGCGGGCTAGGCAGCACACGTGTTCAGCAGCCATGTGGTGACGCTCTCGCTCCTCAAGGCGTCTGTGGTATGCCAGGACACGATGGCACAATCTCCAAGAACCACGCAGGCCATCATTGTTCTCACTAAATGGCAGTGGTGCAACCTGACCACACCTAACGGCCCTCACGGACGTGACCGCTGAGTGGACAGGTGAAGCGACGTGAGCGGCAACGCTCCCCTTGGCCCACCTCGCGATCCTCGTGGGCGCGCGACGCTCGCGCTCCCATGACGGTTGGTGGCAGTGGTTCGTCTATAAATCTGCCCCACCCCTGGCAAGGGGGAGGCACTGCAACCCTGAGCTCCCTCTCTGCTTCCTCTGCTTCACCACGAAAAAACCTCTTCTTCCTTTTGTTCCTCGTCCTTATGGCATCTCCCAGAGCTGATCTCAGCCGGGGGAAGCGCGGGGCACCTTCCACGCCTTCGTCCGTCCTCGAGGGCAGTGACGAAGGGCCTTCCGAGTCGCCACTGGTCCGCCACTGTTGGGCCCTGAGCGAGAGTAAGTCCCTCGTCTGCATCTCCTTTCCTTTTTTTCCTCATCTGCTGCTTGTTGGTTGATCTTTCCTTTACTCCAGAGCGCCCTCGGCTAAGAATCTCAAGCTAGGCGAGCTTCAGGAGGAGACAGAGGTGTTGTGGGCTCAGCTCGCGTGTGCTGAGGCCTCCCTCGAGGCCGTCCGCCAAGGCGAAGCAGAGGCCAAGGTCGAGCTGACATCGCTGCAGAAGCAGGTCTAGGAGGCGACCGACACCATCTTGGCCACCAAGGACGAGGCGTCGTTTGCCCGGATGATGGCGTCCCAGCGCGCCAAGCAGTTCGCGGGCATCGCCGGCCGGGCGGCTAACGCGACGCGCCAGTTTGCGAGGGAGGCCTCGGTGCTGCCCACTGTGAGGAGCGACGGGGGCTACCTCGCCTTCTTCGAGAAGGTGGTGGAGGCGCTCGAGGCCAGCTTCTCCCGGATGGAGGAGGACCACGCGTCCGACGTGCGCGAGCTTCTGGACTTGCCTTGACGCTTGTCTTCTCCAACCTACGTCGCCTCGTACCGGAGCTCAATCTCCAACGTGTCGTCGAGCCGGTGCCCGCTGAGCCCCGACGCCTTCTCCGGGACGAAGTGCGCCCGGACGTGGCCGCCCTGGTGGAGCGGTATGTCCGGGAGCCTGTCTCGAGCGAGGAGGAGGCCTCCGACGCCGAGCCCACGGGCGCAAAGGGCGGCGTCGGCGGCCCCCTAGGCATCCCCTAGCTTCTGTTTCCATCCCGTGTAACGTCAGGCCAAGAACTCTGCCATGTTGGGCGTTAAACTTTTGCTCATTACCTTCGTCGTTCTCCATTTACCTTTCGCTCGTGGGTCGATTGCTCGCTTGCTGGTAGTCGTTGCAGCTCGGCTTCTTTGTGTAAGGCTCGTTGCTACCCCAGCCATCGCTCGGGGGTAACGGCGGCCAGGGTCCTCAGGAGGTCCCATCCTCCTGAGGTACCGCCCGTGTCGCCGCACACTGGGTCGATGGCCTCCTTCCTCGCTGCAGCTGAATCCTTAGGGTTTGCATCCCTTCGTTAGTACGCATATTTTTAATTCATCGTTAGTGTGACGTGAAACTAGATGGTCCCGGTCTCGGCCTGCGGGGTACTTAGCTCGTGGGTTTGCGGCGGTCTCTTGCGTAGCCCCTCCTGAATAGCTCCTATTTTGTAGATGGCACATGGTGAAGACCCTTTCGGCACTCTATGTCTGCACGTCCTGGCCCCGCACATTTCCCTGCCTCCGTAAGGCGCAACCCGTTACCAAGGTTGTTCCTCACGGGGCAAAGCCCCGGCGCCCGAGGTGCCGACGTGGTCGACACCTGGGTGCCCGAGTGGCATTGCGACTAATAAGGCCCCTGAGGCATGCTGCTTAGGAGCCCCCCTTGATACTCAAGCTGCTCTACGTCGAAAGGCCCCGGTCCCGCACATTTCCCCACTGCCGTTAGGTTCACACTTCACACGGCGGGACCGTGCTACTCCTGATGCCGACCGGAGCTCCGGGATGGTACCAGCAGTGGCGAGTGGCGTTATGACTGGTAAGGCTCCTGAGGCAGTGCCCAGGAGCCCCCCTTTTGGTGCCCGAGCGATTCCGCACTCCGTTCCTTTGGTCATCGCCCCCACGGGGCCCTGAGGCCTCTCGAGACTCCTTGTGGTGGTATCAAGTTTCGGTCCGGACCCCCGAGCGGGGGTTGACCACTGAAAAATGTTTGCCCCTGGGGCGGCAAGTCCTTGATTTCATGCTCCTTGACTCCTAGGGGCGGTGCGGAGCATTCATCTCCAAAAATGTCATCCGAAAAAGGACGCTTTGAAGCCGGCAAAACGAAAAAGTGCAAGAGAAAGTCCCCCATTTTGGTTTTTCAAACGTCGGGTACTGAGAGTTAAAAACCAACTTTTGAAATCGGCAAGTTTAAGTTGAGCGGAAGATAGTTCAAGACCCAAAAAGAAGCAAGCAAAACGTCGCGTCCGACACCTAAGCTGGCACAGTCATTGGTGGACTGAGTTGGTTCCTGTGCCAGCTGGGGGCATAGTCATTGGTGGACTGGATTGGGTGCCCCCATCCCCGGCGCTGAGCATAGGGCTTCCACTAGGCGTGGGGTGGACCCCTTCCGCGTCCTGGGGGGCTGGGCGTATACAGCCTCGGCTCGTTATTACGTGAGAGTGCCACGGTGGGGGTGTATATGGGAGGTCGCAAGTGTTGGAAATATGCCCTAGAGGCAATAATAAAGTGGTTATTATTATATTTCCTAGTTCATGATATTTGTCTATTGTTCATGCTATAATTGTATTAACCGGAAACTGTAATACATCTGTGAATATATAGATCACAATGTGTCCCTAGTGAGCCTCTAGTTGGCTAGCTCGTTGATCAACAGATGATCATGGTTTCCTGATCATGGACATTGGATGTCATTGATAACGGGATCACATCATTGGGGAATGATGTGATGGACAAGACGCAGTCCTAAGCATAGCACTAGATCGTGTTGTTCGTGTGCTAAAGCTTTTCTAATGTCAAGTATCATTTCCTAGACCATGAGATTGTGCAACTCCCGGATACCATATGAGTGCTTTGGGTGTATCAAACGTCACAATGTAACTGGGTGATTATAAAGGTGCACTACGGGTATCTCCGAAAGTGTCTGTTGGGTTGTACGAATCGAGACTGGGATTTGTCACTCCGTGTGACGGAGAGGTATCTGTGGGCCCACTCGGTAATTCATCATCATATTGAGGTCAGTGTGACTAAGGAGTTTGCCACAGGATGATGTGCTATGGAACGAGTAAAGAGACTTGCTGGTAACGAGATTGAACAAGGTATGGGGATACCGACGATCGAATCTCGGGCAAGTATCATATCGGTAGACAAAGGGAATTGCATACAGGATTGATTGAATCCTTGACATCGTGGTTCATCCGATTAGATCATCATGGAACATTTGGGAACCAACATGCATATCCAAACCCCGTTGTTGGTTATTGACCGGAGAGGTGTATCGGTCATGTCTGCATGTCTCCCGAACCCGTAGGGTCTACACACTTAAGGTTCGATGACGCTAGGGTTATAGGGAAATAGTGTACATGGTTAGCGAAGGTAGTTCGGAGTCCCGGATGAGATCCCGGGCGTCACGAGGAGTTTCGGAATGGTCCGTAAGTAAAGATTGATATATAGGAAGTGAGGATTTGGTCACCGGAATTGTTTTGGGCGACACCCGTAATGTACCGGGACCACTGGAAGGGTTCCGGGGGTCCACCGGCAAGGGCCACCAGCCCCAAAGTGCTCCATGGGCTAAGAGTGGGAGGGAACCAGCCCATATGTGGGCTGGTGCGCCTCCACAAGAGGCCCAAGGTGCAGCAAGGGTGGAGAGGGGCAAACCCTAGGGGTGGGAGGCCAACTTGGGCCTCAAAGGCCCACCCTAGGGCACTCCACCCCTTGGCCACCGCCCTCCTTGGCCCCTAGGGCTCCGCACCCTATAGGGTGGGAAACCCTAAAGGGTGGGCACCTTCTCCCTCTCCTCCTATATGTAGTGGAGGGTTTTGTCCTTTTGAGACACACAATTGATCTCTCCACGGCGCAGCCATACTCCTCCTCCGTAGTGCTTAGCGAATCCCTGCCGGAGTAACACGTAGCTCCACCGTCACCACGCCGTCATGCTGCCGGAGCTCTCCCTCAACCTCTCATCCATCTTTGCTGGATCAAGGCGTTGGAGGCGTCACCGAGCTGCACGTGTGTTGAACGAGGAGGCGCCGACGTTCGGCGCATAGATAGGAATCCACCGCGATCTGAATCGCTGCGAGTACGACTCCATCAACCGCGTTCTAGCAACGCTTCCGCTTAGTGATCTTCAAAGGTATGAAGATGCTCTACAACCTATCTCGTTGCTGGTTTCTCCATAGATAGATCCTTCCCTGGCGTAAGAATTTTTTTGAAACTACTACGATCCCCAACAGCGTGGACGCTTTGACCTCGCGAGTGTCCCTACCCCCAAGGCATTAGGCGCCTGATTTCGTAAGTCATTGGTGGACTGTGTTGATTATCGTCGTCTTCTCCCCAGCGCGGAGCATAGGGCTACCACTAGGCGTGGGGTGGACCCCTTTCGCGTCCTCGGGGGCCCCTGGGCGTATACAGCCTCGGCTCGTTATTACGTGAGAGTGTCATGGGATGAAGTAGGTTCTGGAAGGATTGAAGGATGATGCAGAGTTGTCATGATTGGTGCAGGTCCTGAGCGCTCGTTCTCCTGAGACCGGTTGAGGGCTTTTCTATTGCTCTAGTCTGTAGGATCCAGTCCCGCACATTTCCCTGCCACCGTGAGACGCCTCACGGGGCAAGGCCCTGACCCGGGGGACAAGTGGCTTTGCGACCGGTAAGGCTCCTCAGGCGCGATGCTCAGAAGCCCCCTTAAACGTTCGAACGGCTCTGCGTCGCTAAGATCCAATCCCGCACATTTCCCAACCGTCGTTGCGTGGGACCGAGTGAACGGATATAGCTACGGGGTCAAGCCCTGCCACCCCTGATAACGACTGAATTTCCATGGACGATATCAAGGGGGGCAGGTGGCCTTATGACCGGCAAGGTCCTTGAGGCACGATGCTCAGGAGCCCCCTTTTGACGCTCAAGCGGCCCCCATCTCTTCCTGTTGGTTGTGGCCCTCGGGAGCCGCGAGGCCTCCTCAGGTCCCGTGACGGGATGTCGTGCACCGGCCGGAGCCCCCGAACGAGGGGGGGGGGTAGATCGCCCAAAGATGCAAGCAAGGCAAGATGTCAGGTCACCAAATGGAGGCATCAAAAGTTATGGAAGCTTGCGCAAATGATATGACGGGCAGAGACATGCCCTGAATATTTGAAGTTCCTGCGGTTAGAAGATGCTTCCTAATGTAGTAAACCCAAAAATTACCTCGAATGGCTTCTTCGTGCCTGAGGGCCGCCTCGCGAGGCGTGGGCCTCGGTGCCCACGCCTGCATCGTGGTTGCCGCGCGTGGACCATGCCACTTGTGTTTCGTTGCTGCATGTAACTCGTCCTCTTGAGGCCTGGGGTTCCCCCCTTCGTAGTTCCTCCGCGGGGGAGGCGGCTGGCTCCACGCCCCGCGGCTTGGGGGTGCCTTCCTGCCCGTGCCTCTTGGGCCCGGCTCAAGGAGGGGCCCCAAAGCGTTCCTCACTCCTGAGAAGATAGGCACCCGGGGGGGGGGGGCGCTTGAGGCTCTTCCTCGTCGGGAGGGTCAGGTGATGCCGCATACTCCGACACGTACGACTCCATGTAGGCATTCGATCGTCCTCCGAAGCCGTTCATCAGTGCGACGGTGGCGGTCCCTCTCGGCGGTGGAGGGGGATCCCCCCGGCCGTGCTGCTCAAAGATCTTCCTGCGATAAGCCTCCGCGCGAAGTCGCTTGTTGCTGTTGCTGCCGTTGGTTGGTCCCGGCACTGCCCGGTGCTGACTCCCCCCTTGGTGCCCCTGACACATCTCCGTTTTCGTAGTTCGCCCACGCCGACGCCTCTGCCTTCTTTTGGTTGCGCCGGAGGGAGCGCTCCTGTCTGTCCGCCCCGGAGTGTCGGGGGACGACCTGGACTTGGTGATGCGCACCGGTGTGTGCATCGATCGTTTTGCCGTTCTCTTCGGACCCATGGTGGTTGTCAGCGTGATGCACCTCAGGGCTGGCCGTTGGAACCTGGAGGAGGAGGAGGGTTGCACGAGGCGCGTCTCTCTCGGCCCCGCCCAGCATAGGAGTGGCCCTATTGCTTGCAGTCCCGGGGGCCGGCATGAGGTGCGAGCCCCCGGCGCCCGACGCTTGAGGCCTTGAAGAAGAGCGGGGTTGGATGGCCTTTTGGGCGATGTCGATCAGCTCCATGCTGTGGTCCGCCCAGGTGTCGAAGCCCCCTTGCGTCGGTCGTTGGCGGAGCATCTCGCTCGCCATCTCCAACGCATCATGCGCGCCGAGGTCCCCCAAGTTGATGTGGCGCGTCGTGGGTGCTGGGGGCGCCGCCCAGCCACCCGTGCCCCTGGGTGGCACGGGTGGTTGCGATGGTGGAGTCGACGTTGACGATCTGGTACGAGCCGCCTGGTACCACAACACCGGTATGCGTTCTTCCGGCCGCCGTGATGTGCCGGTTGGAGGCCAGCTCGATGAGGCTCGAAGAAGCTGGTTGGGCGCAGGCCATCGGAGCAGCGGGCCTAGGGAAGATGAAGCTCGGAGAAGACCTTAACACGCCCCCTGCCTGGTGCGCCAAATGCCAGATTTCGGGCTCCGCAAAACCCTAAAGATTCGAACTCAGGGGCGTGTACGAAGATATCTCACGGCCTAACGTCGCCTAGCACGCTACTTGATGGGAACGGCGAAGAACTCACTCGATGGTGAGGGGAACACAGAACACGACAGTTTACCCAGGTTCGGGCCGCTCCGAAGCATAAAACCCTACTCCTACTTTGGTGGATTGCCTCTCGTCGGGGCTGGTGGATGAACTACTAAAGTGTTCCTCGGCCTCCTGAGGCTAGGAGGCCTTAGTGGTGTGAAGGTGGGTGAATGAGGATGAATTCGGATCCGGCCCTACGAAGCAACCTACCCTCCCTTTATAGTGGCGGCCCCGGTCCTCTTCCCTTATCGTTTCGGCGGGAAGGGATTCCACAACGGCCGATTTTGAAGGGGGACAGGGGAACATGCTTCTCCTGTCCAAATGTGGTCTTCGCCTGCAAAGTAGCTGCCATCGCTGTAGGGGCTGGTTCAGGGACGACGTTCGTCCTGACGGCGGGCGGCATGTCTTGTAGCATCAGAATGGAAACCTTTAGAAGATGTCTTGGGAACCTGCGTTCGTCCTTGCCCCCTTTGCACCAAAGGGGAAACTGCCCCGTCCTCGTGTCCGCTCCTCGCGTGTCCTTCTTCTGCGTCATCCTTGACTCTTCAGGCTGGGCCTCGCCTTGGAATATCTGCTGCTCCGGAGGGGTCCTGAGGAGGACCCCTGCGGGTCTTGATGTCATTCCTCCTTGTGAGGCTTGGCCCCTCATGAGGGCCTTGCCCTGAATGATGTCGGGCCTGTTGGTTTGCTTGATGAAGTGGGGCAGTCCTGGGCCGTAGGCAAGCAGGTCTGGATACCCCCATTCCCAGAACGCCGACACCTACAACTGAGATGTTATCATAGTTTTTTGCCATCTTTTGAGAGTATAAAATTATGTAAAAGTGCATCAACTCTCATTGCTCTTGTTTGTCGTTATTGTAAAACTATCTAATTAAATTGATTTTCACTGGCAATAGTCTCCAATGTTGTCTAGGAATAATATAATATATTGATATAAGTTGGGACAATATCCATGTTTATTTATATTAAAATAAATTCAGGATTGTAATACCATTCTACTTTATACGCAAGAGCTTCGTAGCTCATCATACTTGATCCTGTTTTCTCTTACCTATAGGTCTCGCTTTCACATATTTCTCAATTCTGATATGTTTTACAGGGTGAAGGATACTGCATATTATGCTGAAGCCACCGTTATTCAGTAAGTATTAGTTCAAACATGCATTTATGCATACATTATGTTCATTGTTTCAAGGAAAGTTACCGCCTTCCTTTCTCAAGGATCAGTGCCGTTTTCTAATACTCTTTTTTGGTAATGCTTATCGAGTGTGCATGCGTAGAAGTCGGTTGGAGATCTATAAACACGAGCTATGATGTACATCCATATTCATCTTGCAGCTTTCGTAGTCCGTATAAAAGCTTGGGATTTTTTTTTTAATTTCGATGTTTCACGGAGGCAACATAAAATTTGTGTGACACATGCTTTTATAGTTTAATAAAGGAGGCAACATATTATTTTGCAACATACAAACATATTTCCTAATAAACAAAACGTCCTAAATATGCAGGATCTCGCAACAAAATTTAGCGAACGACTATTTTATAAGAGCATGGTTAATAGTATATAGCCAACTGCTAACTATAAGCCATCTTATAGCCCATCTTATAGCTAGCTTGTACAACTAGTAAGTTTGCACATGCAATGCACGTCTCGATCAATGTTCCTTCCAAACATATGCCTGCTACAAACCACATCCATATAAGTAAACCACGACAAATGTGAATTCGAAGATCCAACCAAAAACACTCACATGGCTTGAAGATAAAGCTAGGCACCATATTCGGATCGCTATCATCATGTAAGTTGACCAACAATAATACATTCGTAGTAAAATACAAAAAATAAAAGACACTTCACAAACATGTCTCATATTACAATATAATTATTGTACTTATTGTTAATGTAAGCAAATAACAACAAAAAAACAGCCAAGATTATGCTCAAATATGACACGGTACCATGTTTGCAACTTAGCTTTGCTAGCTAATAATCTGAAACAATGGATACCAATTGACATAAGATGTCTCTTGTACAAGCAATCCAAGTACGTATTCAGCCATCTTGCCACCAACCACCAAAAAGGGTACTAATCCCTGTAAAATAGGTAAACCGTTTTGTCAGTACATATATTCAACTCACATAGACAGTGCACGATAGATGATTAAATGAGCCAACCATTTCCACACAAAATAGTGTAAGCATGCAAGTAAAGATCTTACCACTTTAAATATGAGTGAAAACGATAACTCGGGTATTAAAGGGTTGTACCCAATATCCAGGTATTAGAGAATTAATGTGAGTTCTTATCTACAAAAGACATCACCGATAGTGAAACCAAAAAATACTTTGGCTTACGAGGTAGCATAGTAGTATGGAACATGTATGTATATCCGTTTTTTGATGCAAACTCAAAATATATACAAACCGTTTACGATTTTTAGAAAAGCAATTATATCATCAACAAGCTATATGAGGTAGTAGATCATCATAATGCCATACCACTCTTCTCTTGACAATCAAACTCCACTCTAAATTATAAACATATAAACCATCTAAAGTGGCCAAGAGTGCACTCATTTTCTTTCACCAAACAACCAAATTCTGGAAACCCAAAAGACATTACCATTGGTAAAGAAGCTAAAGCATAACATCACGGTTTATTCTGGAATAGCACGCCCATGATCAAAAGATTCACATGGTGATGAAACTTCTTATGTATGCCTATGTTTCTCTTAATATTAGGTGACCACCTATTTTTTTCATCCATACCAAGGCAGGAAACATGCATGCACACCTAAAAATGATTGTGTAAACCAATTTAATTTGTTTATACCGTTGAGTCAAATCAAAAGTAATTATGAGGCTGTTTGGATCGAAGCCATGGGACGCCCTACCAAACTTTTGACGTTGACCGAGCCTCCGCTACGCGTTTGGATGGGCGCGAAAGAATCGGTGCGCCCTGCCATCTTCAACTCTCCTAGTTCTATTCGACGCCAACATTTTGGCCAGCCATCTGCGGCGAAATCGACCACCAATAAATTGGCGTGCCAAATATTGGCAAGGCCAGCACATGCCAAATCCAAACAACACCTATATCTATGAATTTCGACAACTAATGTATTTTGTTTGCATGGCACTATGAAGGATAATATGAAATACATTTATTTAACATCAAAGTGGTAAATCAATTGTTATCACTATAAACATGAAAATGCTAGAGTCAACTTCAAGACCCATGCATATGGCTCCTATATCGTAGCACCATAAATCAAAACTAACACTTGCTAGTTACTCTCATAACACAAGAAGTCCTACGACTATAAAAAATCTTGTAGTTCATTCTTTCATAGTAAACGCTGACCGTTGTAGTTCATTCTTTCATAGTAAACGCTGACCGGATTATAGTTGCCAACACTAATGCATCATAGTGCCACACAGTCCTGTAAAATAGCAAGAATGTCACTATTTTTTAACATATGTAGCAGAAATACGTACAAGGAAAATAATCTAAATCCTAGGCATTTGATTTTCAGTGAAACTTGTAGCAATCACACATGGAATATTCCTACCAAAACATAATAAGTATTACAGATATAACAATTGGCCAACATGTAGAACAAAATAGTACATCATAAAACTGAAGTGAGCACACCTGAATACAGAAAGTGAGGTGTCACTCGACTTCCTTACTATCACCTTGCCATTGCAAGCATGCACAACCACCATGTTGTGGAGCAAACTGAACAAAATTCAAAACTCTCCCATATATGCATCATGACCCTGAGCGTTTGAATCTCTTATTGGTGTTGTAATGACCAATAAGAGATTGGGATTTGAGACACCTAGGCGGACAAACCAGAAGTTATACATGAGATAATATAAGGAATAAACCCTGAGAGGAGGCTAGGCCGTCCAGCGCGGTGGAGGTGAGGTCCGACGAGTCAGGCGCGGCGAGATGAGGCATTGTACGCGAGTCAGGCGCGGCGAGATGAGGCATTGTACGCACATGGCGAGGCGATGAGGAATCTAGGCCAAAACTAACGGCGTGTCGGGCGATGCAGTGGGCGACAATGTGTTAGTGCCCGGAAGAAGGCACATCTCCTCCTCAGCCCTCGCACGTCCCCGACGCCCGCTCGTATGCGTGGCAACGACGGCCGCCTCACGCGTCTCGATGGCAGCGTCTTCGATGGCAGTGGCGGGCGGCCTCCATGCTCTTGGGGACTTTCTCTCTTTTTGTGATGGATGTGATGGAGGCTTCGCACGGGATGGATTTGGTGAGATGGGCACTAATTAAGGGAGAGGTTAACCGATGACAGTTTGGATGACATCCCTTGCGTGATTGCAGGAGTTTCCAATGCAAGACGTGGGATGTTTTCCTGCACAGGTGGAGTACGGTCAGTCAACCAAAATTGCTAAATGCACATAGAAAACGGATTAGGGTAAGGCTAACCGTTGGATTGAGTTTAGTAAGCCTAATGGTGAGGTGGTAATTAGTATGTGTATATTCTATGGGGTGCGTTTAGAAAAGATTAAGTTTGCTCTTTTATAAATAGTATAGATAGTTAGCTATAAAAAAGTATTTTTTTTATCATATATGTCCCACATTTTATTCTCAAAAAGCACTTAGCAACACGTGCTAGGGCTAGCTCTTCACGAAGAACCCGTTTCCATTCTCTGTCATCCAAGTCAACAAAAATATAGTATATTAATTCTTAGGCTAGCCATAGTGGGGTATCATAGCTAGTAACATAGTCTTGGGACTAGCAAGCATGGTGATGTGACAAGTAATTAAAGAAGAGATAGAGGATTAGAGTAACATAGGTAGATACTGTAACATGTTAAATGCTATGCTACTACTCCCTCCGTTCCAAAATATAAGACCTTTTAGGAATTTCACTAGAAGACTACATACGGAGCAAAATGAGTGAATCTATACTCTAAAATATGTCTACATACATCCGTATGTAGTTAATACTCCGTAGTACAATCTCTAAAAGGTCTTATATTTAGGAACGGAGGGAGTATGTGTCATGCATGTCAATAAATGAGATCACCTATGATACTAGTTTATGATACTATGCACTATGAAGATAATATCATATAATAGTAACATATACTCCCTCCGTTCCTAAATATAAGACCTTTTAGACATTTCATTATGAACTACATACGGAGCAAAATGAGTGAATCTATACTCTAAAATGTGTCTATATACATCCGTATGTAGTTCATAGTGAAATATCTAAAATGTCTTATATTTAGGAACGGAGGGAGTACATGATACTACTATATGTTATGAGCAGCCTTACAGCATGTTAAGTGTACCTTATTGTAATTGATTTAAGATTGGAGACCGCTAGGCAGCAGACTACAGGTACTTGCATTTTCGCAGACTAGTAGAAAACCGTCCGATTAAGTGCATCAGGGTCGTCCGATTTGAATCAGGCCTCCATAAGACCGTCCGATTAAGTGCATCAGGGTCGTCCGATTTGAATCAGGCCTCCATAAGATCTGGTTTGCTAATTGATTGATTGATTGCTTCATTACTACCTCTTCCGGAACGTGCAGCTCACACATGCACCGTTTGTGGGTTTCCAAACGAGACTAGTTTGTTTTCCGTTGCTTCCTTTTAATTTTTTAATTTTTTTGCGGGTGTATTGCTTCCTTTTATGACATACCGCGTCAAACATTTGCTTCCTGTGATTTTATAATTCGGTTTTACAATAATAAATTTTATTTTCATCTAATAGATTTTTTTTCTATTTTCTATACTCTGATGTTTCTTACAAGAGGAAAACTTCTAGTACTACTATAGTTTGCTTCCACTACATATTAAACTTGATTCGATCTAACTAAAGTTTTATATCCAATTCAAAAAATTATTCTGCTTTTAGTGAAACACAAAAGGTTCCAAATTACCACTATTTTTGGTCGTGAACCATATTGTGCTTCCAGTTTTACTCGTCGTTTCTTCAACGATACCAAAGTTTGCTTCAATTTAATCGAAAAAATGCTTCCATTATAATCAGGATGTTTTTAACCAAAGTTGCTTCCAAATATATGATTCGAATATTGAGAAACTTTCTCTAATCATGTATGTTTCTATATACTTTTTCTCTTTTTTTGAGAAACGTCCCCGTCATATGATAAACATGTTTCCAACACAATAATCCATGCTTCAATTCATCGTCTCATTTTCTCCAACCACTGTCATGATCCATTTTCTGCTATGAAACACACATGGTTGTATTTCAAAGCATAATTTTATTACGATTGAAGCATGAAAATGCAGTACCAAAAATATTGATGCATTTTAGATGCTAGTGAGCCATCAAAAGCATAGGTTAATAACTATTGAAGCACGGATAAAAAAGTACCGAAGCACTACCATGGCTGCTTAAAAATGAAGCAAACATTTAGATACTTGGAAACATATTGTACCCAAGTTGAAAACATGCCACATAAGACAGAGAAGCATATATATCGTATTCAATCAAATGGAACACATGTATAGGCAGTATGAAACTTAATACAAAGGCCCGGAGAAGCATTACATCTGTAACAATGAAGCACGACCTTCGACGAACTAGTCACATCGACTAAGCGGGTGCCAACTTAAACAATGGAATCTCCGAGGAGGAGCGCAACGAGTCTAGCAGGAGTAGCATGGGCAGAGTATTGATTAGGAGCACCATGGATGCAGCGGCGCTGGAGGAGAAGCCAACATGCCAGTGAGATGAAGCACACAGGTATGAAGCTACAGAGTAAAATAGATGATGCATTATTAGTTTTAGGTGGAACCATGAAATTTTGGAAAAAGGAAACAATTGAAACAATTGTTTTTCCAGTGACTACGGATGCATATTTTTCGAAGCTCTTTATACAGGAAGCTATGAAGTGATGGTGAACCAACTCAGGGTACGAGGCGTCAGCGACCCGCATGGTGAAGGCGAGCCAGGGGCGGCCATGGCGCAGTGGCTGAGGCTGGTGGGGCGGCCAAGGCGCAGCTTCCGTCCACTGACAGGGCGGCTTGACGATGCAAATGGCCAGGCCGGGCCGGCTGCTTCCTCCCGCTTGTGGCGAGTCCCAGCTTGAGGTGAGGCCTATCATGGCGTGGGCGGCTAGACGCTCAGTGATGGAGCGAGGTGAGGCGACGTGAGCAGTACGGCAATGGAGCGGCCAAGCGAAGCGAGCGCGCGGGAGCGACCCGGCCGGCGCAGCGAAGGAACGGCTAGAGGAGCAGGGGTGCGGAGGCGTCCCGACCGGCGTGGTGAGGGGTCGGGACGGCTTGGACGCGATGTCGGCGAGTCGAGGCACGGTAGAGGCAGTGTGCGGCGGCGACGCAGCCGGCGTGGGAGGAGCGGCTGCTGCGGGAGGAGAAACTGGCTGGTGTCGAGTCCATGGTGAACAACACGACGACTTGGAGGGGAGGCCGGCTTGGGGCGAGACCGAGGAGGCGCGAGACGCGATCGCGGCGACAGGCACGGGTGGAAGGGGATTTGGGCGAGGCGAGCTTGGGCATGTCCGTGCTGTTGGCGACGAATGGATCAAGGCATTTGGGGCGAGAGATCAGAGAGAGGTTAATTTGCAGGACATTAATTCCAAGATGACGGGATTTTTTTTTCCCTTACATACCAAAAACACGTTATGAGCATCGGATTGAATCGATGGTTGTCGACTAATGTAGCGCTCTTCTCCTATCAGACTATAGGAAGGGTTTTCCTTTAAGATTTGCTTGGGGCGGAAAAAGACGAGCTCGTCCATTGCTATTTGGCCGGATGGCCTAGCTTACGGATCTGCTACCGGCCCGAAGCTGGCACCGGTCGGCCGGCGTTTAGCGTCCCCTAGTAAAAGTCGTAAAGAAAGTCGGGCAGTAGAGAGCGAGCACAAACAAACACACGAGCAGGCGCCGCGCGGCGCTCACTCACCCCCACACTACTAATAGTGCAGATCTCTTGCCCGGCCCTCTCGATCCACCTGAGTTTCCCGCCGGCCGCACCGGTACGGTATCGCGCTGCTTCGATTGGGTTCTGGTCGCTGCTTTTATTTTTTGATTTTTGTTTTCTTCACGGAATTACTATTTTTTGACCTGGATTCGTGGTGGCGGTCGGTGCAGATCTGACGGCGGCGGCGACGGCGACGGCGGCGGAGGAGGCTGCTAGGGTTAGGAGTTTTGGCGTGATGCAGCGGCCTGGGCGGGGCCTGCAGCGGTCGGGCTCGAAGCGTGTGCTCGACCCCACCAACGGCACTGGCGGCAGCGGCGGCGGCGGCGACGACGACGACGACCATGCAGCCAAACGGCCTCGCGTACCCGCCCTTGCAAGGTGCGTGTTTCTTTCTGCCTAGTACCAAATTTCCAGGGTTTGTCGGACAAGTTCAGGTTTGGGGTTTAGGCTGTCGGCTGCTTTAATTAGGAAGAAATTTAGGTCCTCCACTTACCTTCATTCTAATTCTATTACTAATGTTGCTGTTAAGCTTCCTACTGGCTGGAATAGGGGTGCTACAGCTTAACTAATTCCTGTTTTAGTTGAATCAGTTAGGTAAGAGTAGGATTGGAACCTGGACCCAAGATGATTCTGTGAGCATAACACATTTCTTAATTCTTAAAATTGTAAGCTAAAGGAAGTGAGTCCAGATGATAATTTTAGTCCAAAATGCACTGTGTCGCATACCTGTTTTTGTGCTTGGTACTCAGTTGGTACTTCAATGAGTGCTGCTCAGCTCTGTGTCAGAGCACCAGCTGACAGCACAAATCTGCGCATCCTGCTCAGTTCTGTCTGACTCCTTTTCTATGATATATGATGACACATTTTCATACCGCATTGATGCACCAGAAAGTTCCATATGTTTAATCACCAGCAACGGGTATACCTTATTGTAGAACTCTTGATAGGTTATAGAAATAAAAAATCTTTACAGTGCCAAGGTAGTTTAGTATGTTGCTTTGAATTATTTGGTTTAGATAGGGTCGATTACATGCAGTGTCGCCACTGCTTTTATAACATTAATAATGCATTGAATACAATGATGATCTGACTGTCAAATGATGCTAATAGTTTTTAAGAATACCTGTTTGAAAGAATTAGTCAATACGCTACAGTTGTGTCTGTACACTTCAAATTGAATGCAACGATGATTCTACTTGTCTGTAACATTCTGAAATTTTGATTACTAAACAAAGGACACATATTGTAGTGTCATTGTGGAAGCTCTAAAAGTTGACAGTCTGCAGAAGCTTTGTTCATCGCTGGAGCCTATTCTTCGAAGAGTTGTGAGTAGAAGCACTTATTGTATGGTTTATTGACTTATTTGATGGAGCATGTTGATCATTCTGTTTTTCCATGTTTTGCGAATAGGTAAGCGAAGAGGTAGAGCGTGCTTTGGCCAAGTTGGGTTCTGCTAGAATTGAAGGAAGGTACAAGATCATAAACTTGTTTAACGTGGTGACACTCATGGGATGGCTTTATCTGGGATTTTCAGATTTTCTGCAGATGTGGTTTGGCCACACTCGTGAGATACGATACTAATGCATAGTGAAAACAGGTCCTCTCCCAAAAGAATAGAAGGCCCTGATGGGACAAATCTTCAGCTTCAATTTAGAAGCAGGTTGTCTCTCCCACTCTTTACTGGTGGAAAAGTAGAAGGCGAGCAGGGAGCAGCTATACATGTTGTGCTGCTGGATACCAACACTGGTTGTGTTGTCACTTCGGGACCTGAATCATGTGCAAAGCTGGATGTTCTTGTGCTTGAGGGTGACTTCAATAATGAGGAAGATGAGGGTTGGACAGAAGAGGAGTTCGAAGGCCATATTGTCAAGGAGCGCGAAGGGAAAAGACCTCTCTTGACTGGTGACCTCCAAGTGACTCTTAAAGAAGGTGTTGGAACCATAGGGGAGCTTATCTTCACTGACAACTCAAGCTGGATAAGAAGCAGGAAATTCAGACTTGGGCTGAGGGTTGCCTCTGGTTTTTGTGAAGGTATTCGTGTTAGGGAGACGAAGACAGAAGCTTTTACTGTTAAGGATCATAGAGGGGAATGTATGTATCCATACATTGTTGATCTGCTCGTACTGTTAAAAGTTTCAAGCATTGAGTAGGCTGATATTGTATTTTGCAGTGTACAAAAAACACTACCCTCCTGCTTTGAAGGATGATGTTTGGAGATTAGAAAAGGTTGGCAAGGATGGTGCATTCCACAAGAAGTTAAATGGAAGCGGAATCTATACAGTTGAAGATTTTCTTCGTCTTCTTGTTAGGGATCAACAGAGGTTACGAAGTGTAAGTTCTATTATGCCTGTTATCAGACTGTAATTTATGGAGTTCTGTTTATGTTCTAACACTCTTGACTCTGTAGATTCTTGGCAGTGGCATGTCAAATAAGATGTGGGAAAGCCTTGTTGAGCATGCAAAGACTTGTGTCTTAGGTGGGAAGCATTATATATATTATGTGAATGATTCAAGAAATATCGGTGCAATATTCAATAACATATATGAGTTCACTGGCTTGATTGCTGATGATCAGTTCATTTCAGCTGAAAATCTCACGGACAACCAGAAGGTTTGCATATTTATTTATGTGTTTCCGAATAATAAGTCCAGTTACATGTCTGAGCCTGTTAAATATTTATAAATTCATTGGTGTTGTAAGGCTGAGATTTTGTATAGTGGAGTGAGTTGTTACATGAGACTGCAAACTTGTGTTCTGCCGTACGATACCAGTTTATCACTCAGATTGGCCTACGTTCAACATGTTCACCGCACATCCAGGCCCTTCCAGCAGTACACATAAACACACAGATTTCTCTAGCTAAATTTCAGTACCACACATTCAGTGGATACCGATAGACCAGTAGTATGCGTTGTATAATTTGGAGAGGTTATGTCAATTTAGAGTTCTTCAAACTCCCATCACTAGTAATTCATATTTGCATGATTATTTTGGTATCCTGGTGCAGCCAAATTATAACCATTCTCATCTCAACAGAAAAAATAAAATAAACTTCAACTTCAAAAGAGTTCTTAGCTCTAAACATTTTGCGTTGTCCATGTTAAGTTGTCAACTATAATTAAATCAAAGTAACTGCTGCTATTTGGGTGCTGTATGAGTTGAAGTTATTTGTGCTATGTGCATATGAGCTGTAGCAGTTTTGATTCTTTAATCTGCATTTTCTACCATCTTAGCTAAATTTCTTTTCCTCATGAAATATTTTTTCACTCAAGTCATTATATTTAAGCACAGATATTGTACTGAAACACAAATATGTTCAACTCAAATCCAGGTCTATGCTGACACGTTGGTAAAGAAAGCATATGAGGATTGGATGCATGCTGTAGAATATGATGGTAAGGCACTTCTTGGCTTCAAGCAGAAAAAGAGATCTGTCATGACCAGAAGTGATACCGTATCAGCTTCAACAAGTAACGCTTCGAATGGTTTCGCCAATACACAAAAACAGTTACTGTCAGGAAAAGCCGGCCAAACTTCAACAGGCACTCCGAGTGAAGGTAATAAGACATCGAACAAACAACCCTGATGTATCCTGTGAATATTAATTGCCCACCACTGTTATTTCTATAGGATTATTCATTGTTTTAAATGATTTCTGTCTTCAGTTGTTCATTGTCATCATAGTCTTCTCAGGTAGTAGTATAAGTCATAATGTGATGTAGCACATAGTAATTAGTAAAGCACAACAGGCGCCTTTTCAAGTAGGTACATTCAGATCACTAAAATTGTGACATTGGTAACTCTAGAGAAAATGGTGTTAATGCCACATTTGCATCGTGGCTGCAAACTGCTGTAACTACCTTGTCAACACTTCAATTTTGACTCATGCAGGGTGTTTCAAATGCTACTTGGTAAGGAGGCCATAAGATGGGTCCCACACCATGTGCTATAGCAAATTAAAGAGTCAAATACACTGATGGTACATGAAGTTGCATTAGATGGTCACTTTGATGCCACAGCTTAAAAAAATACACTGATTGAGTGCCAAAACATGAGTAAACGTGACAATAGGTACTTAATCCATCCGTAGTCGTCAACTCTGCCTATGTGGCTCGAGTGTATACCTGAGCATACTTCGGGCCGGGCCGAAAAAAGCCCGGTGATGATAACCCAAGCTCGATCGTCGGGCCTAAATATTGGGCCCAAGCCCGTCCTGAGCCTGAAAAAGCTTGATTGGGCCCGACCGGCCTGGCCTGACCGCTGCTTAAAATCTGCATTCCTCAAGCTTGAGCCCGGCCTGGCCCGACCGCCGGGCTCAAATTCCAGGCCTGAGCCTGGCCCGATGGCAAGTTTAGGCCCAACCCGGGATTTTTTGGGCCGGGTCGGGCCGTCCAGGCCGGGCTGCCCATGGCCAGCTATACTCGAGTGTTCCCATTTGTCAGCATACGAGAGAAATAAATCTCCATCTCTCTCACTATGACATATGGGAAAGAAATAGGAGCGTGAAATGGGAAGCGTCGGGGGATCAAACACGGGGACCTCAGGTGCCACGTGCACGAGCCAGCCAATACACGAGACGACGCTCCATGTTAGTAGGGAGATACATTGAATTTTATACTTGGTATTGGCCTTGGCGTACTATTGACCTTGAGAGATGACACTAGCACACCCACGAAGATGGAGACGTTAGATATCAGCTGGCCATGCATGTTGAGCACACCGCTCTGGCTCGAAAATGACCACGACACCTGGCTGCGCCATTTGCCAACGAGACAAGGAAGGCGGGGAGTGGTGGGCAAGCCACGAAGGTGGGGCCAACAACAGTGTGCATGGCCGGTGTGGGGCAACACGCGCCTTGTGCAGTATCAGGTGGGAAATCAATGCTAGTTTTGTGTGACTCATTGGGCGAGGCTCTGGCGTCAGCGCGTGGGCTGGAACAACAACGCCGACCCACCGGTGAGCATGTGTGTGGGCTAGAACGTCTTCGACAACACCCCCGGGCGAGGTCTTCTCAAGGCACCACCATCGACGTGCCGAACACAAACTCAAGGCACTCTAGGATCATCGGTGCCAGCGACAAACTACAGCTGTGCACAAAGCAAAGCAGCGGATAGTGCGGCTCCGAGCATGACCTGTGGCGGTCCAGGATGATTTGGTCGATGGTGGCCACGTTTGTGTACCTAGTGGCCCCTGCCTACCGCCTAGAAAGGTGGATGCTAAGAAGCGGATGGTAGCTGGGAGTGCCACGGACAAGCGGATGGTAGTTGGGAGTGCCACGGACGCGTCGGAGACCAGCATGGCCAGCAGGGGCCATGCACGTGGAACATTGGAAGCGTCAACCTGTTTCGTTGCTCTGGAAAAACCAGTACATGGCGCGGATATGTAGTCTTGGCGGAAAATGAACCTTATTGTCAAGTTTAGGCACTTGGTCGGTGTCGGTGCACTAAAGAAGGGGTCTTTAGCGCCCCTGACTTGTTCACGGGCAGTAGTACCCTCGGCAAGCCTTGCCAGGGACACCGAGGGGCAGGGGAAAACCCCACAAGAACCTCTCAAGCAGGCGGTATGACGCTAACCCCGGCAAGCCCCTTCTGTCGGGGGAGGCTGGCATAGAACCAGCAGAACCCAGGCCAGGGGCAAGCAGAGCCCCCGGCAAGACGATCTCGGCAAGGGCACTTTCCCAAAGTGCCCGCGAGAAGATACCTTGAAGGCCCCCGAAGCCTCAAGACCGAATACCAGAAGCAAGGCCCCGACAAGCCCCTTTGCCGGGAAGAAGGCAGCAAGATCCCGGTAAGCTCCTTGCCGGGGGAGCTACCAATACCTCAGTGCACGTCCAGCGCAACAGCCAGCTGCCCCTAGCCACTTGATACGTGTCGTTCCAGTCGACGCGTGTCAAGCATAATCTGGGAAGCACAGTGCCGATGGGACGCACGCTTGTCCCATCTCTGAGGCACCTGACGAAGCCATTAATGCGTCTGCTAAGACGCCAGAACCGCTGTAGCTTACTATGCAACTTGTGGGTGCACTGTGCACCTCGTGAAAACCCGATGCTGCCCCTGTGGGAGTCCCCTTCCACCTATAAAAGGAGGCCCTGGGCATGCATTTGGGAGGTTAGCCAGTTGGACGATTGACGCTAAGCAGTCGATAACCTTCATACCATTAACACGAAGCAAGAGTAGGGTTTTACGCCCCCGAGCGGCCCGAACCTGGGGAAAAAAAGATTGTTGCCCTGATCCTTAGGTCTGCCCTTCGTGCATCCTTCTCCCCCGCCGAACCGTAAGGAGCCCGTAGGCTCCATGCGCGCTCGTGTTGTTCCACGACATTTTTTGCGTGCCAGGTAGGGGGCAAGGAGGTGCGCTGATCTGGTTTTGAGGATCTAGGCATCGACTACGCCACCATATCCACCGCGGCGCCCTTTGAGGAGAGGGTGGCCGTGGTGACTCGACGATTCGCGGCTGCGTCCGCAGCAGCCTGAGCCATCGACGGCTCGGGCGAAGGCAAGAGAGGGGCAGGGCCACTTGACCTCCTCCAGGGTGTCGTGCTGCTGTCGAGCGCATGGGCCGGGAGCTCTGGTAGGATCCTCGGCACCTTCTCCGACAAGCGCATCCCTCCGGGGCGATGCGTCGTTGTCGAGGACGTGCCAGGGGCTCCGGCTAGACCCCAGGCGCTCGTTCCAGCGAGCACGCCCCTGGGAGTGTGGGCTACCGTCGGGGGCGTAACAGAGAGCACCCTCGACGAGGTGATAGCTCTTTGCCGGGGCCTATCGCTCGCAAGGAGGTCCAGCGCCACCTTGACCGCCTGCAGGCCGGCAACATCCTTGCCGGCGACCCATAAAGCTTGGATGCCGGGGGCTCCCGGCAATCTTCCCTTTGCGCAAGTCTTGTCAGCAGGGCATATGAACCTTCGCGCAGAGAGGAGCACAATATTGTGCACGACATAAATACAAAGTTAAGCGTTTCTCAGTTTGTACCGATCTTCTTATATGTTGGTATTCATAGATGTGCGTTATGCTTACCTCCGGCAAGGATTGACCAATTCCTGAGACTTGCCGCGAGGGGAACTTGGCGTAGTCGGGCGCTCCCTTGTTTTGCTTCGAGCCCCGCTCAGCAACCTAAGCGGCGACGTCCGTAATGCCGAGGAAACCTTGCCGGCGGCGGCACCTCCAGCAGGTCGCTAAGGATCCGCTCCTCTAAGCACCCTCGGCAGGGCTAGCCGCGCCGACAAAGGTCCCGACGAAGCATTTACTTTCCCTGGGAGTTTTCGACCTTTTTCGGTACCATGAACCTGCACGCGGAAAGGGGCCTTGTCGCGATACCTTGCCGGAAGCTACGCCCCCGACAAGCTGCCCAGGACCCGCTCCTTCGAGCGCTTGCGGCGGGGCTGTACGCACCGGCAAGGTCGGTAGCGCCAAGGTGGCTTGCCGGCCGCATCACCTTCTGACAGATTACAGAGGACCCGCCCTCTAAGCGTTCTCGGCAGGGATCGTTCACGCCGGCAAGTGCCTAGATTAGCGTATGGATTTGCTTTTATCGTACAGGGAGAAACGAACAGGGAAAATAGCTTATATTCTCATTCATGATAATGTGATATATTACATAAGTTGTGGTTGCCATACTAACTTAAGATGATTTCTGTCTTATGCCACGAGGAGGCACCTACAAGAAGGAAAAAGCGGCAAGGCCCGCGGCAAGAACCCAGGCTGGCTCCTCCTGGACCAGCATTGCGCAGAGGAGAACGAGACAAGGGATGACGAAGCGGAGGACCAGGCGCTGCCTGGAAAACAAGGCAGCGTTGGATCTTTCGGCGAGTCAGTCCCAACCGGATAGGAGGAGAGGCGCGGGCTGACGTTGATGGTGTAGTCGACGGCTAGTCCGAGGTCAGATCCTCGTACTCAGGCTTGACCTGCCGAGGCTCTGACCCGTCGTCGCTGTCGCAGCCATCGTTGTCCTCCTCGTTGTTCTCGCGCGAGGAAAGCTCTCTTCGCAGCAGCTGAGGCGGATACCTGAGCTCCCGTATACCTTGACGGAGAGCAGGTTAGCCGCCACCATCTTGAAGCGGAGAGTATGCCCGTCCCAGAGATTGTGGGCGTGGACGAAGCTCTTCCACCCACGACCGAGGAGCAGGAGGCGAGGCTCCGGATACTCCACGACCACCTGCACGGCGCCATTGCCGTAGCCGTGCGCTTGCAGCCACAACATCGGGAGCTTCTCTTCCTCCATCACCCTTGCAAATGCGCCAGGGAGTCGGAGGCGGGTCCTGATGCGACCTCGCAGCTTGACAAGGAACTCCAATGGCGTCCCCTCAGCATGAGTCCCCGCTGGAACAGAGTTCTGTGGGGGAGAAGGCGCGGGAGCAGCGCCCTGTCTCCCCCGTCCACGACCACCGCGGCGGCCGCGGCCCCTCGCCCCTCCGCCGCCTCGGGCGCTCAGGCCACCCTCCGCATCTGCGGCTGAAGCGGTGGCATGATCCGAGCGAGTCCCCCTGGTTGTTGAGGCAGAGAGCGGGGGCCGCCTCTTCCCCTTGCCATCATCGAGGGCCAGAACTACGCAAGCCAGAGATGGAGATGGAAGTTGGACGGAGATGCTCTCGGAAGAAGGATGAGGGTCACCTCCTGCAATCCCCCAGATTTATAGGGCGGGATGGGGGGGGGGGGGGGGCTGGCCCTTCCCCACTTCCAAGAGCCACCGCCCACTCCCACCAATCCGCTCGCCCACGATCACGGGCGAGCAGGCGGCCGCCCCACTCCTCCAATCAGGGGTGCGACGTTCGTCAGAGGCTTTAAAGCTTTAAGGCTTTAAGGCCAGGGCGCGGCGTGACTAGCCATAGCTGTGCATGCAGCATGCGTGGCGAAACGGCCAATCGTGGTAGGCCCACCCCCCGCGCGGGTTGTTCGGCCACCCCGCGCATGACTCCCACTATGCGCATTCAAGGATACGCAACGGTAAACTTGGCAAGTGAAGCTGAAGCCCTAACCAGGCCTCGAGTCTCGGCCACGCGTGCCCGTGCACTGTTTGGGCCTAGCCCAACAACGCCTCGCGCGCGTGTATGGCCCAGTCCCGGGGGCTCCTGTCGGTGCACTAAAGAAGGGGTCTTTAGCGCCCCTGACTTGTGCACGGGCAGTAGTAGCCCTCGGCAAGCCTTGCCAGGGACACCGAGGGGCAGGGGAAAACCCCACAAGAACCTCTCGGGCAGGCGGTACAGCGCTAACCCCGGCAAGCCCCTTCTGCCGGGGGAGGCTGGCAAAGAACCAGCGGAACCCAGGCCAGGGGCAAGCAGAGCCCCCGACAAGACAATCTCGGCAAGGGCACTTTCCCAAAGTTCCCGCGGGAAGATACCTTGAAGGCCCCCGAAGCCTCAAGACTGAAAACCAGAAGCAAGGCCCCGGCGAGCCCCTTTGCCGGGAAGAAGGCAGCAAGATCCCGGCAAGCTCCTTGCCGGGGGAGCTACCAATACCTCAGTGCACATCAAGCCCGACAGGGTCCCGAAGCACTGCGTGCCAGCGCAACAGCCAGCTGCCCCCTAGCCATTTGATACGTGTCGTTCCAGTCGACGCGTGTCAAGCATAATCTGGGGAGCACAGTGCCGATGGGACGCATGCTTGTCCCATCTCCGAGGCACCTGGCGAAGCCATTAATGCGTCTGCGAAGACGCCAGAACCGCTGTAGCTTACTATGCAACTTGTGGGTGCACTGTGCACCTCGTGAAAACCCGATGCTGCCCCTGTGGGAGTCCCCTTCCACCTATAAAAGGAGGCCCTGGGCATGCATTTGGGAGGTTAGCCATTTGGACGATTGACGCTAAGCAGCCGATAACCTTCATACCATCAACACGAAGCAGGAGTATGGTTTTACGCCCCCGAGCGGCCCGAACCTGGGTAAAAAAAGATCATTGCCCCGATCCTTAGGTCTGCCCTTTGTGCATCCTTCTCCCCCGCCGAACGGTAAGGAGCCCATAGGCTCCATAGGTGCTCGTGTTGTTCCACGACAGTCGGCGTATCCTTCAAGTTGTAGCACCAAAGTGACCATCCAGTGCAACTTCATGTACCACCAGTTTATTTGACTCCAAACTAAACCCTCACCATGCTTACGGATAACTAGCCCTTAAGATGGAGCCACTTGCGAGTTTTGCAAATTTCCTTCTTCAACTGTCAATTTTTTTTACCTTCGTCCGTTCCTTCATATGAGCCAGCAAATAAGTTCCCTAAATCCTCTCTATTCAGCGTCGCCCCCAACTCCAGCATCAAATTCACCATTAAGAGCGGCACTTCTTTTTGACGTGGAATCTTAGTGCATCATGTGCCATTCGCTATCCGTGATCTGCAAAGCCTTGAAACTGGCATCCACCAGATCTGTCCTTGCGGCCATGGATATTTCTTACTCTCGGCTCTTCTCTCCAGCTCTGCCCAGGACCGACTGGACGTACAGCTTGGCCTGGGCATCGTGCGCTAGGCTCCTTCACCTTGGTGTTGGTCGTGGTCGTCTGCCTGCACACAGGACTCGTTGGCTGTGGCTTGCGCTCAAGTGCTACTCATCATCTTCTTGCCATGCTTGCTTTGGTTCTGGCCTTCACTGTGTCCTATCTTCTCGCTTCAGCGGTCAGATGTTGATGGTGGCTGTCTTCCCAGCGGCAGCACATCCATGACCTTGCGGCAAGAGAAAAAAAACTACTGTGCCAATCTTCGCACTGCAGACGGTGAAGAGAGAAATAACTATTTTCTCTTGCTATGCTTGTGCACGTGTTACACAGTTAGGGGGCTTCCTCAACATATTTCTTCCTAAAGTCGACATTCACAATGTGTAAAAACGCCTAAAGTTGACTTTCATTTCCACATCGTCGATGCCCTTATATGCATAAAGAAACTGACTGCTGCTTCTGTTTATAGATGTGCGTGCCACATGACATCTGTAATTTCTATGCAGTGTTGATATACTGAGATTGCTGAATCTGTGTTCTCTGTCCAGCAGCTGGAGCAAGAAGCGCATATAATGGAAACCAGACAGCAAGATACACTGTGAGTCCTCAGAATAACGCTGCAAACATTACCATGCAATATGATAGGAGTGCACTGTCACCTGAAAGCCAGTTCAGTGGGTCCTCCCTTCAGACTCAAACTTCTGGAGGCTCCAATATTTTGGCATTGGAACCTCCACAGCAGCAGCAACAGGGTTTCGAATTCTCAGCAGTTGGTCAGTCCATGCAGCCTGCAAACCTGAACCATTTTGATCAATGGTCACATCCGCAAGAGAACCGTGGGGTTGATGACTACTTGATGGAGGAGATCAGGTTGAGGAGCCATGAGATACTCGAGAATGACGAAATGCAACAGATGCTACGGATTTTGAACATGGGTGGAGCATCTACCAACATGACCGATGATGGCTTCACTTTTCCACCCTACATGGAGTCACCTTCCCCGAACTTCAACTTTGAGGATGACCGCACTCGTCCACCTGGGAAAGCAGTTGTGGGTTGGCTTAAAATCAAGGCAGCTATGAGGTGGGGCATCTTCGTCAGGAAGAAAGCGGCCGAGAGAAGAGCTCAGCTCGTTGAGCTAGATGACTAGCAACATATCTTAAGTTCTTAACTGCTGGCCGTATAATTGTTCAAGGATCCGTGACGCACGGGCTCAGCAATGCACCATGGAAGGACTCGCAAAGTTTAGCTGTTTGTGTATAGTTGTTTCACCATTGTCTATGCATTTGTTTGTTTAGCGTGCTGTTGATAAGACCATTTTACCTACTGTATACATTTACTTGTTGCAGATCCTAGAAAGGGCATTAAAGTGTTTCTATTGGTTTCCACGTAAACAAAGTTTTTTTTAACATAGTATAGAAGCAAGCGCTTATACACACGAACATACATTCATTTCTATAAACGTACATTCTACTCTATAAGCATCTTCAAGGGATTCTACTCTATAAGCATCTTCAAGAGATTGAGTCAGTATATCATATCGAGATTTTACAAAGCCATTGTAGATGCCTTAGTCAACGGGGAAGTCTCTTTTAGTTGAATATGCATTGTTGGAAATTTTAAAATAAATACGAGCATCAAGATTTGAATTAGTCGACCGAAAGTCTCTTTTAATTGAATATGCATTGTTGAAAATTTTAAAATAAATGATTTGAATTAGTCAACGGAAAGTCTCTTTTAATTGAATATGCATTGTTGAAAATTTTAAAATAAATACGAGCATCAAGATTTGAATCTTCGTGTGTTGGAATGCCACCGTGCTCCCAAGTCCTAAACATTCAATCGCAAATTTGTTTGCAGCTAGCCATCTTTGTTACCCTGCACTGTGTTATAGATGCCACATTTACATGTAAACTAGTGGTGGGGATTAGGCGGTCCCACACACACCTATCTTGTTTATAATTCTTAATAATATTTATTTATAGTTGTTTGAATAATAAATGAATATGCTATCTTTGTTGTAGATAAAAACATTTGTTCTAAACTAATGCAACTATTTATTTAAATAAACAAATATGCTATCTTTATTGTAGATAAAAACACTTATTCTGAACTAATGCAATTATACGAGTAACCATTAAAACATACTATGCCCTTAAATATTTCATGCCAACTTTTTTATATAGCATAGAAACTTCATAGGAGAACATTTTAACTAATTTTTTTAGGGTCCATAGGCATACATACATTAATAAACATAATAAAAGAAACATTTATGTAGGTGAGGTCATCTTGACGCTCTATATAATTCCATTGCGCACCTCCTGACGCGTTCATCTACGGTGCAAGATTTGCTACCAGCCATTGAGCTAGCTCGTTTAGTCTGCATTATGACATTCACTCATTTGCTCACGAACGTGATAGTAATGCTCTTCGTATGTATCAGCAAGCCAGATGGATAAGCCCATAAATACTAAGGTTATACGAGTTGATGTCTATAAAAGTGCTTGTAGTATTTGTTAGAAAAACAAGCATGTATGTAAACACAAAGGCAGCAGAGAAATTATGAGCTCAGATCCATTACACCGGTTGTAGATGTAAGGAGGGCCATCACTGGCGGAGCTACGTTAAGGTCGAGGGGGCCCGCTGGCCCCCCAACCTTGGACCAAACTCTGAAGATTTTTTTTAAGGGAGGGCTTAGATATTTTTTAGCAATTTACACCCCAAAATACTCATGTTTTTCATTAGCCCCCCCAACAATTTGTACCAAGCTCCGCCACTGAGGGCCACCCATTACAATTTATCCAAAAATAGTGTACCACGTTTTGTATTTATAGTACAGGAAAGAAGAAGTACTGATAACTCTTATTGCTATCATAACATTAAATTGATCAGCCGCTGCTCAAGAGCTTTGCATGGAAGATGAGTTATAGCGGCGAGACGGTCTTAGCCCTCGGTTCATACCGAAGTGTCAACAAGTGGGCTTCATCAGTACTGCATGCTTGCTTCCTTTAAGACAGTTCAGAAAATTTATGAAAAACAAATCAATGTATTTATCTTAATATAATAAATTTACTTTAATCTAATTTATTTCATATGTCCGATCATTTGAAGGTAAACCCACTAAATTTCTCTAGGTAGAAATCTCACTCCCCTTTGACGTGTGTGGTCTCATGGAGAAGATGACAAGAGGAGGACGTTGATGTGCGTGGGCAGTTTCCTTCATAGCCAAGGAAAGAGTCGCTTGAAAACATCGTTTCATTTTTTCTCTCGCTATCCAAATCAATGCACTGTTCCTAGGCTGCTGACCCAACCAACGCTGTGCCCTTCACTATTTTTTGGAACAAAGCACAACAGCTGACTGTAATAAATATGCCTCAGAGTCTTGTGAGGCATATGCAGACTGCCACATTGTTTGTTATTAATTAAGCGATGTCAGGCGGGCAGCCGAGGTGGCTCGCTAAAAATATTTGCTTCCACTTTGGCGTCCGACAGACAGCCGCATCTTGCCCGCTTACAACCTGAGTTAGTGTGAATGTACTCGACATCGATAATAGTTTTGTGTGAGACATATGGACTAAATTCTACGCATACCTGAATCAAAATGATAGTAAGAAAATAACTGAACGTAGATGCTCACCTGAATGTACAAATCATTGTAGTGTACCATCGCACATATCAGATGGCATCGAATTATTATTTAGGATAAGGCTTCGATATGGAACAGAGTGAGGATGGACTGCTCCCAAGCCCTCTCGGGCGACCCCCGCCATCCTTCCCGCCGGCGCGCGCACCATTGGCTTCTGTGCCCTCCGTCGCGTCCTCCGCCTCCAACGCCCTCATGCCCGATGACCCCTTCGCCGACCTCCGCCCCTCACGCGTCCCCGTTGGGCCGAGTTGGCCGAGGCTGCTGACCTCACAGCGAGCGTCCCCATCGTGCGGCGCACCATCTCGCCCCTTCATCCCCCGCAGCCTCTTGGAGAGGTCCAGCGTGGACGGCGGCTCCATCGCCGTCTCGCGTTCCCGCCGGAGTTCTCGGCCACCGAGCTCCGGCGACATGCCCTGGTTGCGACGGCAACGACGCCCATCTCCTCGAGGATGAAAACCCTCCCCAGTGTCGCCCCGCTCCTGGGTCGCGACTTGCTAGGATGCCCCCCTCGCCCCCACTTGGGCCTGCCGCCTGCTGGGGCCCAGCCCAACACGTGGTGCGGGACGGCTCGTGCTGGGATGATATGGCTGCCGCGAGGGTTTCCTCTCCCTCCCGTTCACCCCCTAGCGCACGTTGCGCCTCCTCCCCAGCCGACTCGCGCTGCCACCCCCGCATCTCGCCTCGCTGTCCACTACCACCGACGACTTTCCCGGCCATGCCCCACGCGTGGGACGACGACGACGACCACCCCAAGCGGCGCAGTGAGGACGCCTGCGCCCTCCCGCGGCCCTCTCCCAACGCCATCCGCCACACGGAGGACCTGTACCGGCATCTCTTTGCTCGCGATGGCCGTCGCTCCCCGGCCCGCTCCAGCTCTCGCCGCTCTCCAGTCCGACGGTCTCCGGCCTCTGACCGTCGGGGCCGGTCCCGTTCCCTCCTACACCCAGACGACCGTCGTCGGAGAGACCACAGTCTTTCACCGAGGCGGGCCGGCTAGACCCCACCTTCGCGCCCCTTCAGCAACCTCTCTCTGCGCTGATAGCCCCGGACCGCTACCTGTCTCCCTGCTCCAACCAGCAGTTCCCTTCGTCGGGACCGAGAAACGGCAATGGTGCGCAGCGGGGACGCCAAGTTCCGGCGGCTAAGATGAAGAAGCGTCGGGGCCAGGGGCGCACTGCTGGCAACGGCACCACGCCGGGCACCTCTTCCGCTGCCCCGAGCGCTCCGGTTCCGGGTATGCGTGCCCCCGTGATGGACCATGTCGAGTGCTTCAAATGCGGCCTCTTTGGCCATGCACAAGTCTCCTGCATCTACCCGCCGTGCTGCTACATCTGCAAGGACCCCATCCATCCCGCGATTCTCTGTTCGGATCATCCAGTGACTGACAACTCATGATGTACGACCATGGCGTCGAAGGCCTTGGCTTCTTCCACATCACGGTCCCGAATCTTCCTCTTGCGGAGCCCTCCCTTCACACGATCGTTTCGGTGATCAGTAAGGACGTGACTACCCTGGAGATGCTGGAGTCTGAGCTCAACCACTTGTACCGGCGTTAGAGGGACTGACGGGTGACTCCGACTGTGGCCAATGAATTCACTATGGTCTTCCCTAATGCGGTCAGCCACGGCTACACCACACGGAGTGGTGACCTAACTCTCGCTCTGAACAAGCTCGTGGTGGACATCTCAGAGCCTATCCATGACGCTAGGGCGGTTGCGGTTCTCGACATAGTGAGGATTCTTCTCTCGGGCCTGCCTGACATTGCCCGCTGCGAGCCGATGATTCGCAGCATGTCCAAGTTTCTAGGCGTGGTAGTTGTGGTCGATGGGCTCTCGCTACGCAAGGAGGAGAAGGTATGGGTCAAGGTCAAATCCCTTGACTCTACAAGCTTCGCGTCATGGTCAGGATCTTCTTCAACGATGAGAGATTTGACATCAAGATCACCCCTAAGCCACCCAACCATGTTAGCCGCCTCCGCTTCTCTGATGATGGCTCCGTTAGCAGTGTCCAGGGGGGAAATGATGACTACCGCGGGCGCCACAGATGCTCGCGCCACTCCGTCGACGACCCCGATAGCTCCGAGGACAGCTGCTCCCCTCTCCTGCCCCGACCCTACGGCGACCTCCACATCTCAGGGTGGGGTGCAGGAGGGCTGAGCCGTTGGGCGGCAGCTCCCTCTGCTGGATGCTGCTCCCACCCCTCCACCACCGCTGGAGAATGTCATCGTTGAGCACCTTCCTCCGGTGGATGAGAGCTCCCCTGACCGCGCGCCGAGCGGAAGCGACGTCTCGAGTGTGGGATTCTTGGTACTCCCGGCATTGTTCCCGCGCTCCCCCACCTCGGCCCCGGCACCATCCCTCTTCCTAGAGCCCGTGGCTGCTCTTGTGACACCGATGGTGCCTCCAGATCTGACCGGCCCACCACGACCATCGACAACGTGACTACCTTCGACTCGACGCCAGGAGGTCTGGCGTCGGTTGTAGAGGAGGGACCCCGTTCTCCTCTGAGTCAGTCGACCTCCCGAGGGTGCCCCCTCGTCGCCTACTCTGGGCCTCCCCTCGAGCTGCTCTGGGCCTGCCTGCCTCTCCTCCCCGCCTACTGCCGGTGTGATGGTCCCCTCGGTGGTGACCACTCCGCTGACGGCCCACCCGCACCTGCCATGGACGGCTGCATATTCTAGGAGGGGTAGGTCGATGTCAACTCCAATGACTTCATCCCGCCGCAGTTCTCAGATCGATGCGGCCTGGCCTCCTGTGAGCCCTGCCTTGCCCATCCCAGCGCGGGCAGAGCTTCGGGCTGCGGCCCGCAATCTCGAGCGAGGTACGTTAGTCATCCCTGCTAGCCCATCCACATGCTCGTTTTTCTGCTCTCGAGTCCACCCTGCTTGGCCGCCTCACGCGGGTCGTGGTGGACTTATCGATCATCTTCACGGGGGAGGTAGTCCCTCCTTAGTTCAGATTGAAGCAATCCACGCGTGGGAAATCCTGGACGGGCGTCTGGCCAAGACTCGCGCTCGCCTAGCCGCATCACCGACCCCACGACGCCGCCACCCCTCCCCTCGCGGCACCGCCACTTCCCTTGCGGCGAGTTGGCCTCACCTCATTGGCGGTCAATGAGATTCGGGGCCGCACGCGCCCTCGCACCGCGATACTCCGTGCACAAAGTGCCTCTCGTGTCTTGGGGTCAAGCTATTGGAAATATGACCTATAGGCAATGATAAATAGTTATTATTATATTTTCTGTTTAAAGATAATCGTTTATTATCCATGCTATAATTGTATTGAATGAAAACATAGATACATGTATGGATAAATAGACAAAACAATGTACCTAGCAAGCCTCTAGTTGGCTAGCCAGTTGATCAATGATAGTCAAGGTTTTCTGACTATATGCAAGTGTTGTCACTTGATAACTGGATCACATCATTAGGAGAATCATGTGATGGACTAGACCCAAACTATGAACATAGCATTTTGATCGTGTCGTTTTATTGCTATTGTTTTCTGCGTGTCAAGTATTTGTTCCTATGACCATGAGATCGTATAAGCACCGGAGGAATACCTTGTATGCATCAAACGTCGCAACGTAACTGGGTGACTATAATGGTGCTCTACAGGTATCTCCGAAGGTGTCCGTTGAGTTAGTATGGATCAAGACTGGGATTTGTCACTCCGTGTGATGGAGATGTATCCCGAGGCCCATTCGGTAATACAACATCACACACAAGCCTTGTAAGCAATGTGACTAAGTGTAAGTCACGGGATCTTGTATTACAGAAAAAGTAAAGAGACTTGCTGGTAACGAGATTGAAATAGGTATGCGGATGCCGACGATCGAATCTCGGACAAGTAACATACCGAAGGACAAAGGGAATGACATACGGGATTATATGAATCGTTAACACTGAGGTTCAACCGATAAGATCTTCGGAGAATATGTAGGATCCAATATGGGCATCCAGGTCCCGCTATTGGATATTGACTGAGGAGTGCCTCGGGGCCTGTCTACATAGTTATCGAACCCGCAGGGTCTGCACACTTAAGGTTCAATGATGTTTTAGTATAGTTGAGTTATATGTGTGGTTACCCAATGTTGTTCGGAGTCCCAGATGAGATCACGGACGTCACGAGGGTTTCCGGAATGGTCCGAAAACGAAGATAGATATATAGGATGGTTTCATTTGGTCACCGGAAAGTTTCGGGCAATTCCGGCAGTGTACCGGGAGTTCACCGGGAGGGCCCACCCACCCGGGAGTGAGCCCAAGGCACTAGGGTGGCGCCACAAGTCCTTAGTGGGATGGTGGAGTCATCCCAAGGGGCCCATGGCGCCACATAAGAAAATACCAAAAGAAAATAAAAGAAAAAAGGAAAGAGGGAGGTGGGAAGGAAGAGGAGGACTCCTCCTTCCCAAATCGAATTGGAGGAGTCCTCCTCTTCCTCCCTTGGCCGGCGCACCTTGAGGCCTTGTGCCTCAAGGCTATCCCTCCCTCTCCCTCCTATATATATTGGTGGTTTAGGGCTGATTTGAGACACAACTTTGCCACGTGCAACTCAAACCTATATCACATAGTTTTACCTGTAGATCGGATTTTTGTGGAGCTCGGGCGGAGCCCTGCAGGAGTAGATCATCACCACCACCGGAGCGCCGTCACGCTGCCGGAGAACTTATCTACTTCTCCGTCTTGCTTTCTCGATCAAGAAGGCAGAGATCATCGTCGATCTATACGTGTGGTGAACGCGGAGGTGCCGTCCGTTCGGCGCTAGATCGGAACGGATCGTGGGACGGTTCGAGGGACGTGAAGACGTTCCATTACATCAACCGCATTTCTTAACGATTCCTGCTGTGCGATCTACAAGAGTACGTAGATTCAAATCTCCACTCGTAGATGGACATCACCATGATATGTCTTCATGTGCGTAAGAAATTTTTTGTTTCCCATGCAACGTTCCCCAACACAAGCACCCCCCGATGGTTTCTTGATGCAGACACTCTTTTGGAACATTCATGGCTTCGGCCAAGATGGCCGCCGCCGCCAACTCATTGAGTACATGCGAGAGAATGAATTGACATTATGGCCATTCACGAAACCCTGCGCTTAGAATTCTCCCTGCCGGAACTCGACCAGCTGAGCACCCACCTGTTTGCGTGGCATTGGCTCCATTATAGTGGGATTGCTGGCCACTCGAGCGACATCCTTGTAGGCGTAAGGGATGCCACTTTCAAGGTGGGTAGCATGGACCTTGGCGAGTTCTTTGTTAGTATGGAGCTCTTCGAGAGGGCTCTCAACTTCAAGTGGGAGATCATCATCGTATATGCCCCATCTGACCACCGGCACTCCGCGACCTTCCTCGACGAGCTGAGGAGGAAGGTCTCGGTCGCCCCTCTCCCGGTGGTGGTGGGCGGCGACTTCAACCTGCCCTGCTTTGCGAAAGATAAGAATAATGACTTATTGAACTTCCCTTGGATGCAGATGTTCAACGACTGCATTACTGATCTCGGCCTCTGAGAATTAGATAGGGTTGGTGCGAGATATACTTGGACCAACTAGCAGGCCGACCCGGCCGATCCGTCTTAGATCAGGTCCTCGTCTCTCCCGAGTAGGATTTGCGGGACCCCTCGCTTCCCTCCGGGCGATCACCCGGATTCGGTTGGATCACGTCCCGCTGCTACTGTACTTGGAAGATTATCGCCCCCTCCACGAGGTTCCGCTTTGAGAGTTTTTGGGTCAACCATCTCGGTTTCGTCAACGTCATCTATGCTTCATGCTGGAGGCCCGTACTGCTCCCCACCGCTCCATTTTGGCTCTCGAGAATTGGCATTTCTGTGCCGAGCGCGTGAGATAGTTCATGAAGGGCTGGGGCACAAACCTGGGTCGGGATCTGCAGGAATGCAAGAAATCCATTCTTGTCTCCATTCAGGCTCTTGACTTCCACGCAGACTCGGTGGGCCTGTCCCCGAACGAGTGGATGCTTAGGTACGACCTGTAGGACCAGTTATCGACCATTTACTCTCACGAGGAAGCCTATTGGCACCTCCGCGGGACCCAAAAGTGGGTTCTTAAGGGGGACGCAAATATGACATATTTTGTCACACCCTTTTTAACTATCACTTGTGCTGTAATTCAAAAATCTGAGTTTATTAAAACTCCTTCAAAACTAATGTTGTGAGTGCCATGATTGTTATTGTATGCTTGTATGCTTGATTGTGTGATATCAAAAACCATATTTCTCCTATCCTATTTATTTTAAAAACCTTTTTCTTATTTTTGATAAATGCAAAACCCTCCTTTGGGTTGCACTACAAGTCCTTGATGGCAAGAAGTGCTCTTAACCAAAGTTGGTGATTTGGTTCTAAAACCATTATAGCTCACCAAAACCATAAAATAATTATTTTATGAAATATTTTCCTATTTTAATTGCAAGTCCATTTCTGAGGCCAGAAATGATATTCCTATATGGAAAAGTACTTTTCTGCCTTAGAAAAATCTGAGAAAATTTGGAGATACTTAGAAGGACATATATTTTCCATACATAATATTTTCAACCCCTATTTATATTATAGCTATTTGAGTAAAACCCTGAAAACCTTTTCTGTCTGTTTTGACCTTTTGAAATATTTCCAAAGGAAATATTCTCAATAAATTCATAGAAAATTCCAGTGGTCTCCCTAAGCCATATTTGGTGCCCATACAAAGTTTCACCTTGATCCAAGGTGGTTAAGGTCACCAAATAATTGCAAAACCCCTTTTGTCCATTATGAAGTTAGAGCAGCTCTACATAGAAAAGTTTATCCAATGGAGCTGAAACTTTGCAGGAGTGCCTAATACCTCAAAAGAGGACTCCATGCCAAAAATGGGATTTGTGGGACTTGATTTGCCCACACTCCCTTTGGAAGGAACATATCTGGTCATTTAGGGATATTTTCAAGTTTACAATGCTAAACTTGTCCAATAGAGCTCAAACTTGGTGTAGCCCCATGTTTTAGCACCAAACCCAATCCTCTTAAGTTGCATAGCCAGTGGTGGGGTGCAACCACCCCAAACCACTGTCGAGCACCTTCCGTCAGTTGGGTAAAACCCCTCCAAACCCCAGCTAAACCCAATACCTTTCTCTCAAACTCATAGATTAGGTGGCTGACATCAGTGCCTAACTCCAGTCAAGTGGTCGCTCTCTGGTTCAAAGTAGATAAACCAAAATCTTCAATTTGAGCTTCAGCCCAAGACTGACATCACCTGTTTCCATGTCTTCCTTTGACCATCCGAGGCTCCCACGGGACTCCAGCGGCTAGGCATCTCCAAGCCAGTGCCCAGGACACGCTAGACACGTCCAAGGCACCCTAGAGCGCGCCAACATCCCGTGGCATGCCAAAGCTGTGCTCTGGGCGCGCTACAGAGAGCAACCGAGGTGAGGGTGACTCCCTCGACCAGTTCCAACCTCCCCACGGTGTCTCTCCTCTACCCCGACAGCCTCTCTGCATCAGGCAGCCCTCAGGGCCCCTCCTTTCCCACGCTAAGAGCTGATGCGACGTGTGCCCGCGTGCACCAGAAGCGCTAGAGGAGCGCGACCACGATAGCTCGCCTCTCCTCCCTCCCTCTCTCTCGCAGTGAGTCCTGGAGGTCCAAAACAACATCCTGAGACCGTGGTTTCGACCCCAGCCTCTCTCTGTACCCCCATGCACGCCATGGTGGATCACCCGCGCTCCCAAGTCGGCTCACTGTCGCGAGCCTATAAATAGCCCCTCCCCTCGCTCTAGAACCCCTGACTCCACCTCATCGAGACCTCAATAACCTCCCTAGCCACCCCATTGAGCAAGCAGAGCCCCGGTGCTCGAGATCGATCGAGGCCCCTCCGCCTCGGAGCTCCGGTCGATCTCCGGCTACACGTCGACTCTCGCGTCCCTCTGCCCACCAAAACACTCCCCGTGACCCCAGGAAGCTTTCCCCTCTCTTCCCCAAGCGAATCCGTGCCCGTAGCTGCCACCTCCACCTTCACACGAAACCCCTCCGCCGCGGCGACCTCGTCGCCGGTGAACCAGAACCCCTCCGTCGTCGACTCGACCACCAACAGGTAGGCGACTATGAGCCGGACCCATTCCTATCATCGTTAGGGCCCGAGGACATTGGTAGCCACGTCGGCGTGCTCCTCCTCTCTCGCCAGAGGTAGGAGACGACCCCTACAGGTGTGCTCCACCTGTTGGTGGCCCATCTCTCTCTCCCTCGCAGCCTGCAGCCACTGACCGCAGGGGCCCGTGCGTCAGGTTCAAACCTGACGACGCGCGCGCCTGGCAGGCTGTTTGGCTGGCCACTCGGCCAGCCTAGTCCTAGGCCAAGCCAGGCCGGGGCTGTAGCCGTTTTTCTTTTTATTTAAAACTTGATTTTAGATGATCTTTGTTAAAAGTTTTAACTAGTGAAAAATTATGATTCTTCCACTGTTACTTTTCTAAAAATGAATAGTATTTAACATAACCCTTGGATGAATTTTTGCAACAACTATTCTGTTTTATAATAATAAAAGGGTTAATTTGGAATAGTTTTGCTTCTGTTATATTGTTTAAAAAAATATTCTTTCACTAATACCAGAAACAAATATTTTTAAAATAATAATATGGATACGAGAAATAAACAACATTTTTAAAGTGACTTTATGATCTGTTTTGGAGTGGGCCAGTTATTGTTCTTTTTATTTATTACGATGATAGAAAACCTGTGTGACGAAGGAGTTGGACTTGAAGACCTCGAAGACCCCAGATACCTAGCTGACCAAGGCAAGCAACCCTTTGACCATGTCTGAGCATATGTTATATTGCATGCTAGTGTAGCAAGTATTTCCGTTGCATGTGATAATAAGTATTGGTAAATCATTGAAGTGATGTTACCTATGGCTCCTCTGGAGCACTTGCATTTTGAGCATGATCCTACCACCTATGAGGGTCACGCTGATACCATGTTGACAAGTAGAGCTAAGCATAAGTAGCATGAGCATAAATCGAAGGTTTATGAAAACCCCGTCGGGTGCCACTAATGTCCGAGGGTGATGATGAGTTAGGTGGCCACTTTTGGTGAAGTGGTGCACCGGGTATTTTGTGTGTGTATGGTTCCGGAAATGGGAATAGATTTATGATGTTTCGACTATCCCAACCTTACATGTACGACCACCTTACCCCTTTATGGGACGGGGCTTTGTTAATTACTCTGGTCGGTGCTAGCAAAGAGCCACATTACTTGTGGCGGGAGTGATGTGTGGTCACTCTCGTGATGGGGTCGTGCCAGGTAGGGCGACTATGCTTTTTTTTATGTGTTCCAGGCATACTGTTGGTCCCCGCATGGATGATACTGTCCAGAGTCGGTGCTCGTAAGACATACATCATGTGGGCTGGGTACCAATCGAGTGGACCTGTCACACCCCAATTTGTGGCTTTGCTGACTAACTAACTTATTTCAAAATTTAGGACCAATTAATTTTTTTTGTGAATGCTTATGATGCTTGGAGTGACTATTGTCTGTCTGTTTGTTTAATTGCATGTGATTGATCCCCATTAATTCTTGCCATTCTCCTAATCACCTCCTCACTCCATGATCTCCTACCTAATGATCATACCATGTGTTTAGGACAAATATCTATTTTTACCAAATATTATTTTCACCAAAAAGCTTTTCTTTGAATTAAACTTTCAAACCCCTGAGATGAGGTTTGTACTACAAGTCCTCAAATTAGGGAATTTATTTTGCATCAATTATTTTATTTAAAATACATTATCAAAATGACTTTCAAAAACCACCATATTATTATTTTAAAAGTTATTTTATTATTTTATTTAAAATCCCTTCTGTGAGGCCAGAAATGGTGTCCTATGAAGGAAAGTTTTTTTTATTGCTTTCAAAATATTTAAGAAAATTTAGGGAAACTCAGTGGATATATTTACTCCATATTTATGAGTTTCAACACATGGTCATGTTCAAAATATTGGGCAAACCCTGTCAAAACCATTCCTGCCTATTTCAAGCTTGTGGAATATTTCTATAAGAAATATTCTCAATAAATTCTAGTAAAATTCTAGCATGTCATCTATGATATTCTTGATGATCTTGCCAAGTTTCATTTCAATCCAAGTTGAGTTGGCTCCCCTAATCACTCTAAAACCCTATCTGTCCAGAATCAAATTTGAGCAACTCTACATTGTGAAGTGTCTCCAATTGTGCTCAAATTTGGTGGACATGTTCCAGTTCTCCAATGAGGCATCCACACCACGTGGTACACCAAGGAGAATAGAGGAACTTGTCCTAAAACCCTCAAAACCCTCTCTGTTGATTTCTGACTTTGACAAACTTTACATTATAAAGTTTGTCCAATTATCCTCAAACTTTTTGTGCATGCCTTAATGCTCAAATAATGCCCCTACACCAAATATTGGATTTGTGGGAATTTATTTGAATAGGGTTCTAAGCAGAAACTCATTTCTGCCCATTTCTAGGGTTTTTCAAGTCTACATTTGAAAACTTCTCCAGCAAATCCCAAATTTGGTGTGCAAGCCTATTTTCATCTATTATTGGGTTCTGTTAAGTTTCATAGCCATTGGAATCCATCGGGTAGCCCTACCACAAATCAAACACCTTGTGTGCACTCACTAATTTGGCTTCTATAGCCCCTTCTACTTTTACCCTTTAGCTCAACTTTCTACCACAGCCTCACATAGTTACATTACACCTCGAGTAATATTCCCATGGCCACTGGTCAATTATTGGAGAAGGTCCCTTTGTAACTCTCTCTCATTTTTACCCTTGGCAGCACTGTTTTACCCTTCTTCCCATTCTTCTGCTTAAGCTATCACCCCCAATTCTTTCCAGAGCCTCTCTAGTGTGTCAATGCTTCATTTCAAACCAATAGATGGCCTGCTCATGTAGGAAAAATGAGCAACACTTCTTCAAATACATTTCTGGCTGAATCATGGCTTTGAACAACAAGTAGTATCTACCCTCATTTGTTTGATCTAAAACTTTGCAGTATTAAAGTCCTTCCATTCCTAGCACTGCCAGACATAATTTCTCCCCAAGGCTTCCCTCCTAAGACCCATTTTTGTCAGCTCTAAGTTTGCTGTTAGAAACTTGGCAACAGTCAAAACTAGTTCAAATCAACTCCGCAAGCCACCAAATTCCAGAGTACCCTTCCAGATAGCATGCCCCACCTCCCGGACAACTTTTGCTGGTTTTGCAAACCTGTGGGCGTGGATGGCCGTGGTGACCACGCTGTCAGCCTGCACTAATGGTGCTCTGCACCATTTCCTTGTTCCCTAGCTCATGTCCCGCAGCTACACCATGTCTCAGAGCGTCAGAGCATCCCCTTTTGACCGTTCAAGCCATTCCCCTCCATTAGCTAGTCTCCAAGACGTCCCTGCGAAGCGTGTCTACCCTGTGCTCTCAGAGCTCCAGAGAGTCCCTAGCTCTCTCGGCCTCTTCCTCCCTATCTCCCTCTTCCTCTATCATTACCTCCTCCCCCTTGAACATTAGCAGCAGAGGGCAGCTCTCCTTCTCCCCCTGAGCTCCCCCTTAGAGCCCCCATCTCCTTCTCAAGTTCTCCTTTCCTCCTCTCTTCCCATGGCCGCCATGGCCAGCTTCGGCCATGCCTGCGCCCGGGCTCTCCAGCCCCTCTCTTCTCCTCTTCCGGCTACGTAGGGGTGCCCCGGAGGCCCTGCAACCCTCCGCATTCTCCCCCTCATTTCTCTCCCCTCCCGGTGGCCGGGGCACTGCTCCCCACAACCATCGTCGCTGCTCTCCTCCGCGGCTAGAGGCGCGCAGGCCCTGGACCTCCCGAGGCTCCTGGGAGCAGCCAGGCGGTGCGGCGCATCACCCCGAGCCCGCCAACGGGTGGAGCACCATCGGGGGCTGGCAAGTGCCGCCGGGGGAAGCGCTCGAGCTGGCCGGCTCCCGTGCCCGTGCTCCCTCTGGGTCCAGCGAAGGAGGAAGACAAGCCTGGTCCGCAGGCCCCACGGGTCGGTGACACGCGAGCTAGGTCTCCTGGTAAGTGGAGACGGCCTAGCCGAAAGTCGTTTCCCCGCCAAGGAGGCGTACCTGGGAGAATACACCTTCGGCATGGTCAGTCCACTGGCCACACCGAGCCACTGGGCAGGCCCATCTCTATCCAACGCCGAGTGCGCAGCCCAACTCCGGAGGCCCTCTTTCCTTTTTTGTTTTATCAGAAAATTTCATAAATCCATCCAAAAATCACACTAACTCCAATTTCATTGATTCAAATTTCTGCAGGTTCCGAAAATCAAGCTCTATCCACCCATGTGCTTTGCACATTTTTCCAAGGCATGTTTTTGTGGTGTTTTATTTAAAATCCAAATCTGGATATCATTAACACCACCTTTCAAAAATCCCATAGGCTTCATTTCAACTCCAAATGGAGTGATTCAAACTCCCAGAGCCTTCCAAAAATCATTCTCCATTTTTAGAACCCTTGTCAACATTTTTGTGTGACTTACTTGTGTTGCAATAAATAAATAGCTCCTATTGCTATTTATTCCACCTTGTAAAATCTCTAGCATATTCATACCATCTCCAAATCCAGTGATACCACTTCCTAAATATTTCTAAAATTATTCTCTGTTAAATGGGTGCCTCCACCATTTTTAACAGAAAGATTTCTGTTGGCTTATTCGATGGCCACCTATTGCTCTTTCCATCCATTGAAAAATCCTTGATGACCCAAATATCCTATATCAAGCTTCAGATATTTTTCTTATGACCAGAGAGGTCCAAGAAAAAGAAAACTTCTAATTATAGAACAATTTTTTTTCTGCTTGATGTGTGGCTTACTATGGTTATTTCCGACGATAGTTGACGGTAGACGGAGTATTCGGGGACGGAGCGGAAGACCTCGAAGACCCCGAGAACTTACTTGAGCAAGGCAAGCAATCCTTTGACCATGACTTAAGCATATGAAATGATGCACGCTAGTATAGCAAGTACTTTCGTTGCATGAGATCACAGTGCCGGTTCATCATTGATGTGATGGTAACGAAGGCTTCATCGAAGCACTTGCATGATAGTAATGATATTCACATGGCTCCTCTGAGCACAAACATGATGAGCTGACCCTACTGTCTATGAGGATCGTGCTACTCTCATGTTGATTAGTAAAGTTATAAGTTCATTACACTGAGTTGACCCTACCCCGTGAGGGTCATGTTATTACCATGTTGACAAGTAATGATAGAGCATATAATCATGAACATGATGATGAGTTAAATAAAGAGTTTATGAAAACCCCGTCGGGTGCCACTAATGCCCGAGGGTGATGATGAGTTGGTGATCACTTTTGGTGAAGTGATGCACCGGTGTTTTTGTGTGAGTATGGTTTCGGAAATGGGATTAGATTTATGATGTGTCGACCGTCCCAACCTTACCAGTACGACCACGATACCTCTTTATGGGATGGGGCTTTGTTGATTACTCTGGTCGGTACTACCAAAGAGCCACATTACTAGTGGCGGGAGTGATCGGTGTCACTCTCGTGATGGGGTCGTGCCAGGTAGGACGACTATGCCATTATTATGAGTTTCAGGCACACCGTTGGTCCCTACATGGTTGATACGGTCTAGAGTCGGTGCTCGTAAGACGTACAACATGTGCGCTGGGTACCAATCGAGTGGACCTCTTTGTCTAGTATCGTCAGGGGAAAGATGATGATCGGGTACTTACCTCGGGTATATGTGATATACCGCAAGTCGTGGATGACACGGAAGTTTCCCGTTTCTCGTGGGTCCAGCGTACTACCTCTACAGAGTGTAAACTATTCGAATAGCCGTGTCCACGGTCAAGGACAGTTGGGTGGTGCTGCTTAAACTACGTCCAGCGTTTCCGCATAAACCAAGTGTGTGTGTGTGGTGTTTAAAAAGGTGTTGTTATGATAATCACAATAATATGACCAAGTTCGGTGACTTGGCATATAGGGTAAACCCGGATGGTTTAGCCCTCATTAATACATTGAGGTTATGACAAGTCCGATGACTTGGCATATAGGGTGAACCCGGATGGTTCAACCCTTAGCAGATATGTTGATATCTGTAACCTGTTCTTCAAAAGTAATTTTTTAACTTGTTGCATATACATGATCATTCCACCCAGATGAGTTACACTAAAGATGCATGATACTGTTATCCTTCACTTTCATTGTTCGTATCATGGGCTGTTTGCGAGTACATTCAAAGTACTCATTGGCTTTCCACTGGTTATTTCGTTGACCAGGTGTGAAAGACATGATATGGTGAAGATTAACTCGGTGACATTCTTGCGAGCTAGGACGCTTTCCAGTCAGAATGCCTGTAGGTTAAGGCTGATGGCATGGGTTCACGCTTTCAACCAATAATTCCGCTATTGGTCTAGTTTGGTGCTTTGGCCTTTAAGGCCCTATGTATGTAAGACTTGACCGAAGTGGTCATTTATTGTATCAAACGGTATGTATGGATGTAAGACTTTATTATTCAATATCTGTGTTCAGTGAGCATTGATCCTTGGGATCACTGGGCACGGCGATCTCGACTTACCAGTCGGGGTCCCCACAGAGCTGGTATCAGATCCATCCTGACTGTAGGAAGCCCATAGTTAACATGGACGTTAGTTAGGATAAAACTGCTTTCTAGATCTTTCAAAAATACTTACAAAACTTATATATTTTCTCAACTCTCCTAAAACTTCAAAGAAATTGAAGGTTATGCTCTAGCCTTCCACTCTTATCTTCTCGACACCCCTCGTCTACTTTTTCAAAACTTGCTACTGGTCGCTAGAACCTTATGCCCTTCTGACCTAGGGATAAATTGAAATCCTCGTGGGCAGCCCGGAAGGAAGTAACCTTTCCACGCAAACACCTGTGCTGAAGGACAAAGAAGACAACTCTACGACCAGACGACACCAACAGTAGTACCTCTAAGAGGAACGAGAACATCGAGGCTTAGAAGATGGTGAAACCCTGGGCACTGTTCCAGAGTGATGCCACTTTCGCCTACGATAATATGGACATAATATATGAAAACCTTGATGTGCAGCACTAGTAGAGAGAACTTGTCAGTTATAAGTAATTGTGTCGACCACCACCGTGGATGAGAATCTTGCCATTTGGTCCGCCTCACCTTAGTGAGCAGGAAAACGGTTCTCTTCATCCCCCGCTCTAGGTGTCAATATCACAATTAGTATGATTGACAGATCAGAACACTATCATGTCTTGCAAATATCGGTGCATGAAGATGTCCCCCTTGAGACCCTCGAAGCCTCAGAAGACAAGAAGACGCTGACAAGATCATGAAGACAACATAAGACCCTGTCAGTGACAGCTATGTAGAACCACCTTCGTCAGCAATTTCCCAGACGAGAAGACAACCAAAGTTCCTTACAGCTCAAGCGAATTGCTTCAGCAAGCGACAACAAGAGGCGTGACAACACCATAAGAAGGTCCAGAAGACTTAGCAGAGTCCTCTCCGGAGCAAGAAGCAAGCACGACTGTCGAGTCCCAGAACCTAGGATAGGATGAGTCGTGAATCCCCTATGCGAAGTCGAGTCCGTGAAATGGTTCGGATGGACCATGTTGTGTGTCGTTTGTGCTTTGATATGAGTCGCGCTTTTTCTTAGGCAACAAGCATGCGGTTATATCACTTGCCTTATTTTGATGTTCAAAATAATTTTAACACTTGTTTGAGTTCATTTTTCAACGCTTGTTTGATTGCACTAAGACCCTTAGACCTTCCCCTTGGTGCTCTCTCTCTCTCTCACCCCTCTCGACAACTGAAGACGGCAAGGCAGATGCGCCAAGGATCCGCTTCGAAGGATGGCTGACGTTGAAGACACTGACTGTGCTATGCTTAACCACACGCAACCGCAGGAGTGCGTTTTTCCCTCAAGATTGGAAAACCACACTAGACCAGACTAACCTCCACAAGCTTTCCGGCTCAAATTTTTTGGTCACGTGTCTAGTACACGGACTTGCGAGAACTCGTGTAGGTCCCCGATAAACCCCGCTGAGCACCAGGTTCTCAATGGAACAAGTGGTCACCGTGAACAAGTATCCTTCCATCTCAAGATAGCACTGTAACCTTGATGCCATAAGAGGACCGATCTCCGATATGAGAGCATTAGACTGTCAGGGTGATGATAATAGTTGTCTTGAGGATATAGCTAGACTAATTTTGGTGGATCGTGATACCCTTATAAAGGTAGGTGGATTTGGTGGAACGAGTTGATACAGTAGTATAACCTGCATAATCTGGAGTAAGATTGGATTTAGTAGGATGATTATGATCGTGAACCTTATTCTTGGTGGTATACATGACTTTAACTAGTAGTTGGCATGATTTGATGCGTTTGCCAAGATAACTTGGAGTATTAAGTAGACTTCTTATTGGATTTGAGTCTTGGATTTAAATAGGTAATCTTAATAGAATATAGAGGATGACAAGGACCACATGGTTCGGAGTAAATTGGATTTAGCTCGTTAATCTCGATCATGATGCCATGTTTCTCGGTGGATATAGAGTGCGTATACTTGGAGTTGTCAAATTGATTCACAACCTATGTAGTTGGCCTTGGAGATTAGATGGCCATGTTTATTGAAGTTGGTGGATATACTATGACATAATTCTTGCAGTATTATGTGAATTATGGGGACTCTAAGAGGTTATGTAGAATCCCATCCGTGTTGGATTTGTAAGAGTGATAGGTCTAGTAATGATTGATCAGATTGATGGATCACTTGATCGGATTCATAGGAAGGAAACAAGATATTGGATTGGTCTACTACGTGTTTCCTTAATATAGTAGTGCAGTACCCTGTCCATTGGATGACTTAGGTGGACAATTGGATTTGTTGTGCCTCAGATTCAATCGTGGCAGCTGTATGTCTCCCCAAGGTCCTTGCATAGTAATGCATGTACAGTTGGGGCTACGCCATACTTGTAAGTGTTTGGGTTTAGTTCTTCCCTCAACCCGGAGTTGACTAGCTTGAGCGGTGTGGAGTTGACTCACGTAGGATGATATCCTTGATGAGATGAGGTGATGTTGTCTCAAGTTAGCGGTCGAACTATTGGCATCTAAGGAATGTGCTTAGAGATAAGATGATAACTGTTCGCCCACATCCTAAGTTCCTTAAGACCCTAAAGCTTCACTGAGCCACAAGATGGACGGATTACGACCATAGAAGACGACTCTAAGTCGTTGAAATGTGGCCAGTACCCGCCCATAGCAGGTCCCCATTCTCTTCGCCTGACCCATGAGCACTGTGCTCATGTCGTGTTTGGGAAGGTAGGTTGTCATCCTCACTGATGACATACTTACTCACCCAGTAAGAGGAAGAACACCTTAGTCCTGTTTGGACGAACCCTAGGAACGCCGATTGTTATACCTCTCGAGGGTAGACTTCTTGAAGCAATCCCAAGACAACGGAAGACTATCCTACGCAAGTCAAGACGAAGAACCACCGTGACAAGGAAGCCACGACAATGACAAAGAAGCAACAAGAAGTCAACCACCGACCACGCACCGACCACATCAACGACGTCAAGAAACCTCGACGATTCAAGATGATGAAGCCCTTCGACAAGCGAAAGGATCAGACGACCTCTCCTTGGTCCATATCAAGGACGAGAGTACTAGTGAGTCGTGGTGGAAACCTGCTAAAGGTGATTCCCGCTTGCCGAGTCACAAACCTTGGGAATGGATGACTGGTCTATACTCTTGGGTAGCCAGCTTATCCAGAAACCCTCGTAAACTCCCATGATGACAGGACCTATTCTGAACTCTAAGCCTCCGAGCTTAGGCTCGTAGGTGAGACCGAACCCGGACCCTTTTCACGAGAAGCCTACGAAGACTATTTGCGACCATAGCTTGACTGCCGAAAGGAAGTCAAGGACTTCCCCGTAAGCAAGAAGCCATGCGAAGACTTTGGTGGTGCGTTCTAACACGAGACATCTTGATGTCACTAACCGGCATGCGAAACCCCAGGACCAGATCCCAGACACACCATCTTGCCACGTATTCTGACCTTGGAATACACTCGCAAGCCAGAACCTTGCACAGACTTAGCTCACCAAGCCCTTGACCTCGGTCAAGCGTAACTTATTTCCAGATTCCGCTCACGATCAGTCGAGGACTCGTGAACATTCGAAGTTGTACCATCAAGCACCTCAAGACCACGACAACAACATGGGGACATGAGGACTACCTCCGACCCAAGATTTTGTATCTCACCAACCCCTAGCCTAGAAATCTCGGGGACGAGATTTTCTTAAGAGGGTAAGGTCTGTCACACCCCACTTTTTGGCTTTGCTGACTAACTAACTTATTTCAAAATTTAGGACCAATTTTTTTTTGTGAATGCTTGTGATGCTTGGAGTGACTATTGTCTGTCTGTTTGTTTAATTGCATGTGATTGATCCCCATTAATTCTTGCCATTCTCCTAATCACCTCCTCACTCCATGATCTCCTGCCTAATGATCATACCATGTGTTTAGGACAAATATCTATTTTTACCAAATATTATTTTCACCAAAAAGCTTTTCTTTGAATTAAACTTTCAAACCCCTGAGATGAGGTTTGTACTACAAGTCCTCAAATTAGGGAATTTATTTTGCATCAATTATTTTATTTAAAACCCATTATCAGAATGACTTTCAAAAACCACCATATTATTATTTTAAAAGTTATTTTATTATTTTATTTAAAAGCCCTTCTATGAGGCCAGAAATGGTCTCCTATGAAGGAAAGTTATTTTTATTGCTTTCAAAATATTTAAGAAAATTTAGGGAAACTCACTGGATATATTTACTCCATATTTATGAGTTTCAACACAAGGTCATGTTCAAAATATTGGGCAAACCCCTTCAAAACCATTCCTGCCTATTTCAAGATTTTGGAATATTTCTATAAGAAATATTCTCAATAAATTCCAGTAAAATTCTAGCATGTCATCTATGATATTCTTGATGATGTTGCCAAGTTTCATTTCAATCCAAGTTGAATTGACTCCCCTAATCACTCTAAAACCATATCTGTCCAGAATCAAATTTGAGCAACTCTACATTGTGAAGTGTCTCCAATTGTGCTCAAATTTGGTGGACATGTTCCAGTACTCCAATGAGGCATCCACACCAGGTGGTACACCAAGGAGAATAGAGGAAGTTGTCCTAAAACCCTCAAAACCCTGTGTGTTGATTTCTGACTTTGACAAACTTTACATTATAAAGTTTGTCCAATTATCCTCAAACTTTTTGTGCATGCCTTAATGCTCAAATAATGCCCCTACACCAAATATTGGATTTGTGGGAATTTATTTGAATAGGGTTCTAAGCAGAAACTCATTTCTGCCCATTTCTAGGGTTTTTCAAGTCTACATTGGAAAACTTCTCCAGCAAATCCCAAATTTGGTGTGCAAGCCTATTTTCATCTATTATTGGGTTCTGTTAAGTTTGATAGCCATTGGAATCCATCTGGTAGCCCTACCACAGATCAAACACCTTGTGTGCACTCACTAATTTGGCTTCTATTGCCTCTTCTACTTTTACCCATGAGCTCAACTTTCTACCACAGCCTCACATAGTTACATTTCACCTCCAGTAACATTCCCTTGGCCACTGGTCAATTATTGGAGAAGGTACCTTTGTAACTCTCTCTCATTTTTACCCTTGGCAGCACTGTTTTACCCTTCTTCCCATTCTTCTGCTTAAGCTATCACCCCCAATTCTTTCCAGAGCCTCTCTAGTGTGTCAATGCTTCATTTCAAACCAATAGATGGCCTGCTCATGTAGGAAAAATGAGCAGCACTTCTTCAAATAGATTTCTGGCTGAATCATGGCTTTGAACAACAAGTAGTATATACCCTCATTTGTTTGATCTGAAACTTTGCAGTATTAAAGTCCTTCCATGCCTAGCACTGCGAGACATAATTTCTCCCCAAGGCTTCCCTCCTAAGACCCATTTTTGTCAGCTCTAAGTTTGCTGTTAGAAACTTGGAAGCAGTCAAAACTAGTTCAAATCAACTCCGCAAGCCACCAAATTCCAGAGTACCCTTCCAGATAGCATGCCCCACCTCCCGGACAACTTTTGTTGGTTTTTGCAAACCTGTGGGCATGGATGGCCGTGGTGACCACGCTGTCAGCCTGCACTAATGGTGCTCTGCACCATTTCCTTGTTCCCAGCTCATGTCCCGTAGCTACACCATGTCTCAGAGCGTCAGAGCATCCCCTTTTGACCATTCAAGCCATTCCCCTCCATTAGCTAGCCTCCAAGACGTCCCTGGGACGCGTGTTTACCCCGTGCTCTCAGAGTTCCAGAGAGTCCCGAGCTCTCTCGACCTCTCCCTCCCTATCTCCCGCTTCCTCTATCATTACCTCCTCCCCCTTGAACATTAGCAGCAGAGGGCAGCTCTCCTTCTCCCGCTGAGCTCCCCCTTAGAGCCCCCATCTCCTTCCCAAGCTGTCCTTTCCTCCTCTCTTCCCATGGCCGCCATGGCCAGCTTCGGCCATGCCTGTGCCCGGGCTCTCCAGCCCCTCTCCTCTCCTCTTCCGGCTACGTAGGGGTCCCCCGGAGGCCCCGCAACCCTCCGCATTCTCCCCCTCATTTCTCTCCCCTCCCGGTGGCCGGGGCACTGCTCCCCACGGCCATCGTCGCTGCTCTCCTCCGCGGCTAGAGGCACGCAGGCCCTGGACCTCCCGAGGCTCCTGGGAGTAGCCAGGCGGTGCGGCGCATCACCCCGAGCCCGCCAACGGGTGGAGCACCAACGGGGGCTGGCAAGTGCCGCCGGGGGAAGCGCTGGAGCCGGCCGGCTCCCGTGCCCGTGCTCCCTCTGTGTCCAGCGAAGGAGGAAGACAAGCCTGGTCCGCGGGCCCCACGGGTCGGTGACACGCGAGCTAGGTCTGCTGGTAAGTGGAGACGGCCTAGTCGAAAGTCGTTTCCCCGCCAGGGAGGCGTACCTGGGAGAATACGCCTTCGGCATGGCCAGTCCATTGGCCACACCGAGCCACTGGGCAGGCCCATCTCTATCCAACACTGAGTCCCATAGGCTTTAAAATCCAAATGTGGATATCATTAACACCACCTTTCAAAAATCCCATAGGCTTCATTTCAACTCCAAATGGAGTGATTCAAACTCCCACAGCCTTCCAAAAATCATTCTCCATTTTTGGAACCCTGGTCAACATTTTTATGTGACTTACTTCTGTTGCAATAAATAAATAGCTCCTATTGCTATTTATTCCACATTGTATAATCTCTAGCATATTCATACCATCTCCAAATCCAGTGAAACCACTTCCTAAATATTTCTAAAATTATTCTCTATTAAATGGGTGCCTCCACTCATTTTTAACAGAAAGATTTCTGTTGGCTTATTCAATGGCCACCTATTGCTCTTTCGAGCCATTCAAAAATCCTTGATGACCCAAATATCCTATATCATGCTTGAGGTATTTTTATTATGACCAGAGAGGTCCAAGAAAAATAAAACTTCTATTTATAGAACACTTTTATTTCTGCTTGGTGTGTGGCTTACTATGGTTATTTCCGACGATAGTTGACGGTAGACGGAGTATTCGGGGACGGAGCGGAAGACCTCGAAGACCCCAAAAACTTACGTGAGCAAGGTAGGCAACCCTTTGACCATGACTTAAGCATATGAAATGATGCACGCTAGTATAGCAAGTACTTTCGTTGCATGAGATCACAGTGCCGGTTCATCATTGATGTGATGGTACCGAAGGCTTCATCGAAGCACTTGCATGATAGTAATGATATTCACATGGCTCCTCGAAGCACAAACATGATGAGCTGACCCTACTGTCTATGAGGATCGTGCTACTGTCATGTTGATTAGTTAAGTTATAAGATCATTGCACTGAGCTTGACCCTACCCCGTGAGGGTCATGTTATTACCATGTTGACAAGTAATGATAGAGCATATTATCATGAACATGATGATGAGTTAAATAAAGAGTTCATGAAAACCCCGTCGGGTGCCACTAATGCCCGAGGGTGATGATGAGTTGGTGATCACTTTTGGTGAAGTGATGCACCGGTGTTTTTGTGTGAGTATGGTTTCGGAAATGGGATTAGATTTATGATGTGTCGACCGTCCCAACCTTACCAGTACGACCATGATACCCCTTTATGGGACGGGGCTTTGTTGATTACTCTGGTCGGTACTAGCAAAGAGCCACATTACTAGTGGCGGGAGTGATCGTTGTCACTCTCGTAATGGGGTCGTGCCAGGTAGGACGACTATGCCATTATTATGAGTTCCAGGCACACCGTTGGTCCGTGCATGGTTGATACGGTCCAGAGTCGGTGCTCGTAAGACGTACAACATGTGGGCTGGGTACCAATCGAGTGGACCTCATTGTCTAGTATCGTTAGGGGAAAGATGATGATCGGGTACTTACCTCGGGTATATGTGATATACCGCGACTCGTGGATGACACGGAAGTTCCCCGTTTCTCGTGGGTCCAGCGTACTACCTCTGCAGAGTGTAAACTATTTGAATAGCCGTGTCCACGGTCAAGGACAGTTGGGTGGTGCTGCTTAAACTACGTCCAGCGTTTCCGCATAAACCAAGTGTGTGTGTGTGGTGTTTAAAAAGGTGTTGTTATGATAATCACAATAATATGACCAAGTTCGGTGACTTGGCATATAGGGTAAACCCGGATGGTTTAGCCCTCACTAATACATTGAGGTTATGACAAGTCCGATGACTTGGCATATAGGGTGAACCCAGATGGTTCAACCCTTAGCAGATATGTTGATATCTGTAACCTGTTCTTCAAAAGTAATTCTTTAACTTGTTGCATATACATGATCATTCCACCCAGATGAGTTACACTAAAGATGCATGATACTGTTATCCTTCACTTTCATTGTTCGTATCATGGGCTGTTTGCGAGTACATTCAAAGTACTCATTGGCTTGCCACTGGTTATTTCATTGACCATGTGTGAAAGACAGGATATGGTGAAGATTAACTCGGTGATGTTCTTGCGAGCTAGGACGCTTTCCAGTCAGAATGCGTGTAGGTTAAGGCTAATGGCATGGGTTCACGCTTTCAACCAATAATTCCGCTATTGGTCTAGTTTGGTGCTTTGGCCTTTAAGGCCCTATGTATGTAAGACTCGACCGAAGTGGTCATTTATTGTATCAAACGGTATGTATGGATGTAAGACTCTATTATTCAGTATCTGTGTTCAGTGAGCATTGATCCTTGGGATCACTGGGCATGGCGATCTTGGCTTACCAGTCGGGGTCCCCACATGACCTCTTTGTCTAGTATCGTCAGGGGAAAGGCATTGATCGGGTACTTACCTCGAGTATGTTATATACCGCGAGTCGTGGATGACACGGAAGTTTCCCGGATCTCGTGGGTCCAGCGTACTACCTCTGCAGAGTGTAAAACTATTCGAATAGCCGTGTCCATGGTCAAGGACAGTTGGGTAATCCTGCTTAAACTACGTCCAGTCATTTCCGCATAAACCACGTGTGTGTGAGTGTGGTCTTAATATAAAGCAGTTGATATGACCAAGTTTGGTGACTTGGCATATCGGGTGAACCCGGAGTGTTCAACCCTTGACAGATATGTTGATATCTGTAACCTGTTCTTCTAATCAACATCTAGTTTATGATGCATATCCATGATCAGGTTTATTCATAGATAAGATGCTATCCACCAAAGATGCATATTACTTGTTATCCTTTCAATTGCATTGTTCATATCATGGGCTGTTTGCGAGTACATTCAAAAGTACTCATTTGCTTGCCACTGGTTATATTATTGACCAGACATGGAAGGGTCAGAGTTTGGAGAAGAGTACGTCTTCGGAGACGGCCCTGCGAACTAGGACGCTTCCCAATCAGAATGCCTGTTGGTGTAGGTTGATGGCATGGGCACTCGCTTAGCCCCAAGATTTCCGCCTCTAGTTGTATCAGTGTGATTTGGCCTTCTAGGCCCTACCTTGTGAACTTGACCATTCAGTCATGTGATGTAACCATTCGGTACTTGGATGTAAGACTCTTATTACTCAACATCTGTGTGTTCGGTGAGTATTGATCTCTGAGATCATTGAGCACATTCATTCGGCGATCTCGACTCATAAGTCGGCGTCCCCACATATTTCGAGGCTATTGCCAATGGCAGGCACCGACGTAACTCCATCCTCTTGCTCTGGGACGGAGAGACCCTCCTTCAGCGCCTAGCGGACATCCGCACCCACGTAAACGACTTTTACAAGGCCTTATTCTCGTCCTCTCCTAGGAATGGCTTAGCCCTCGTGCCATACTTTTGGACTGGTCGCCAGTGTGTATGTGCCGAGGAGAATTCGGCCCTTACGGCCCCGTTCTCACAGGAAGAGGTGTGGACTCCCATCAAGGATATGAATCCTTCCTCTACGTCGGGTCTGGATGGGCTACCGGTCTAGTTCTTCCAATCCTTTTGGAGCTCTGATAGACAGGAGGTGATAGACATCTTTGAGGAGTTCTATGTTGGTTCCATTGACCTCCACCGCCTTAACTATGGGATCATGACATTGATTCCCAACGTGATTGGCACCTCAGACATTCGTCAGTTTCGGCCTATCACGCTGATCAATGTGATCTTCCGCATCCTGGCAAAGGGGTACGCCAATACGGTGATCCCACCGGTCGACTACATCACCGTGATCAATGTGATCATCAGTCGGCCTTCATTACAGGCCGCTACATCCTGGATGGGGTTCTGGTATTCCATGAGGTCCTCCATGAAGTCCACACCAAACATCTAAAAGCCGTCTTCGTGAAGATTGATTTCCATAAAGCATACAACACAGTTAGTTGGCCCTTCCTTTGGGAAGTGCTTCAATGGAAAGGTTTCAACGACCACTAGATCTCCCGGGTCATGTAACTGGTCTCGTCCGGACAGATCACGGTTAACATCGATGGAGAGATCATCCCCTACTTCTCTACCCTATGCGGGGTTCGACAGGGAGACCCCTTCCCTCTATTTTTGTTGAACATGGTTGCGGACGCTGTGGCCAATATCCTAGATAAGGCCAAATCCGCGGGACATATCCATCTTGTCTTTCCTCATCTAGTGGAGGGCAAGGGTGTGTCCCTCTTTTAGTCCGCCTACGACACCATCATCATGGTCGAAGGCTCCCCCACTGATATCTCGAACCTGAAGTTCCTCCTCCTCTGCTTCCAGCACATGTGGGGCCTGAAAATCAACTTTGACAAGAGTGAAGTGATGGTGATGGGTTATTCTATGTCTCAGACTCAGTGCATTGTGGACCGACTGAACTGTCAAATGGGTACCTTCTCCTCCTCCTATTTGGGGACCCCCATTAGTCCCTTGTGTGTCTGGATGGTTGACGTGCAACCCGTGGTGCTCAAGATACATCATCGTATCGAATCCTGGCAGGGCCGGTGTCTGTCTAAAGCATCTCAGATGATCCTCATCAGCTCTTCCCTGTCCAGCCTGCTCATCTTCATTATGAGCTTCTACAGCCTGCACGAAATGCTCCACCAAGAGATTGGTTCCATTCAGGATTGATTTTTCTGGGCCGGTGATGGCGATAGACAGAAATATCATTTGATCCGCTAGCTCGAGATTTGCCAGCCACTGGACTGGGCCGGTCTTGGGATCATGTCCTCCAAGCGCATGAACATAGGCCTCTTGCCCCGTTGGCTACAGCGGATCGCTAATGGGGAAGGTGGCCTCTGGCTCCAGCTCATCCGAAATAAGTACCTGTGCGGCCAACTGCTCGCATTTTGTTAGAGATCGGGCGGCTCGTAGTTTTGACAGTGAATCATCCAGCTGCTCCCAGTTCTCCGCATCGGGACCTCCATTGAGGTGGGCTCCGGGACCTCCACTTTGTTCTGGTTCGACCAATGGGCAGGTGAGACCCCATTTGCTACCCAATCCCCTGACCTGTTTGCTATCGCGGTAGGCCCACAGATATCTGTCGAGGCGGGCCTTATTGACTTAGGGTGCATGGCTTTCTGTAGGCCATTTGGGCCCTGGACATCGTCGCATGGCACGAGCTCCTTGCAAACGTCACCCTGCACGAACCGAACGTCGACCAGTCTACTAATCGCACTTTTTGGCATCTAGAGCCTTCGAGCAAGTTCTCCATGAATTATTTGTACCAAGCCATCGCTACCAATACTGCTCTGGAGCCCTTTGAGCCGATTTGGAAGATCAGGCTCCCCCTGAAGAGGATCCGTGGTCGGATTCCATCCGGAGTGGAGGTGCTCAAGCGCCATGGCCCGGGAGATGGATAGTGCCTCCTTTTTCAGACCAGTGAGGACTGCAACCACATCTTATTCTCGTGCGTTTTCGCCCAGTTCCTCTGGCCCTGCATCCGCGAGACCATTGTGGGACTTTGGTATATCACGAACTTCCTCGACCTATACACCGAGATCCGGCCCCCCCTTCTTCGTGACAACACATTAGATGGCTGGTTATTGGTGTCCTCGCGTGGACGCTCTGGACGGTCCGAAATAAGCTTGTTATTTAATGTGTGCCTCTTTGACGGGTGAACGACGTAGTGTTAAAAATGTGTGGCTTTATGCAGCTTTGGTGACCGCTTAGTAGCCAACGGGACCAGGACGCCATCGAATCCATCATCATAGACCTCCGGACAATGGCCATATGCTTGGCGCCGCCACTACCTTCGCCACCTCCCGAGCCGGATTAGCTTCTGCCTTCACAGTCTTTTTCGCTGGTGTGCTGTTTTGTTTATTTTAGGGCTTGTTGAGTTGTGCCCTCATCAGAACCCTAGTACTTGGTGTCGTGTTACCCTGGTGTGTGTGTTTGTGCTTGAATTTGAACCTATACATGTACTCATGGTTTGTTGGTTTGGTTTATATATAAAGCGAGGCGAAATAATTTTTCGGGATAAGGCTTCCATTAAAAAATAGGAAACTTGGTAGGTGGAAAGAGGGGGTAAAGAAAGTGCACAAAACAACAGTTTTGCTCTTAAGTTACACAATGAAGAGTGAAAACACGTTAACTATCCCTTTCTATTAACTAAAAATAGATAAACATATCAAACACAATATACTCCACTTCTGGATAAAGTAATAAATAAATAATAGATTGAATGATAATGATCTGGTACCTCTAGGTTCATTCTTCTTGGGAAACAATGCATAAAAGATCCAATGAAGTCAAACACCCTCCCAAATGTTGTGTTGGATATGGACTGGTTCTGAACCTGCACAACACATGCATGTTTTTTAGAGCACAAAACACAAGCAAGCATGCCAAAAAATCCATGAATACCAATCTAAAATCAAGTGATGCTACGGCTATATATATGTAATTATGTATGGTGAGAATATTGAATGACCGCAATCCCTTCTTCTGTTATCGGGCACCATGGACGTGCTACCGCTGATTGCCGAAATCACTCAGGATCCAGTTGGCGAGGTTGCCCAAATGAAATTCTAAGATGCCCAATCAACACAATAGAGAGGTTGAGCAAGCACACAGCATAGTAGGCATGTTTTTTACTCACCAAGGCCTTGCTGGAGCTCCCATATTTACTCTGGATCTGCAATCATCAACAAAAAATTTCACAATAACACCATGAAAATGACAGTGAAACGAAGGTAAATAATCAGTACTGGTGGGAGTTTAATCTCTGGCTTACCTGGAGTGAGATGTCAGTGATGTTGACGAGCAGCAGGTTGGTCTTGTAGTATTGCGACAAAGCCTTGGGCAGCGACTGTGGGTAAGGCTCTACAAACGTGAAGCGTTAGTCAGTCAGTCAGCAGTGGAGCAGGGGTGGGTAGAAATTAAAAGAGGTCGCAATGATGGCCGGAAGGAGGACGAACCCGTGTCACCGGAGAGGAGGATGGCGCAATTGGCTGAAGAGAGGTTTCCGATGTGTTTGGAAAAGTCGACATGATTAAGGTGCACGAAGGATTGTCTGCTCGCCGTAACAAGCATCGATAATACATTAGTAACCTACTCTTACAACTAAACTGACCTGATCATGACGGAGTTGCATTGAGAAATTTGAGATCATTACCAATCACTTGAATTCATATTCTGATTCCATACATCCTTACTATTTTCTCACTCGTTTTGTTGAGGGCCTTAGGACCGACATCACGGCGGTGGTGCTGGTACAGCAACCACCAGATTTGGACACCGCCTGCGCGTTGGATCTGCACGAGGAGGAAGTGGCTGATGACGGTTTTGGTTCATTACCAAGACCACCCGAGGCGGCCCCGCGCGCCTATGCTGCTGCCACTGCCGCCACCACCAACTGGCCACACTCCACCAACGACGACCATCGATCGTCGTGGCATGGATGCAACCTGCGCTGACGCATCGAAACTCAAGACACTGCGGGATTATGTTGGAAATATGCCCTAGAGGCAATAATAAAATAGTTATTACTATATTTCATGTTCAAGATAATCGTTTATTATCCATGCTATAATTGTGTTGAATGGAAACACAAATACATGTGTGGATATATAGACAAAACAATGTTCCTAGTAAGCCTCTAGTTGACTAGCTCGTTGATCAAAGATAGTTAAGGTTTCCTATCCATAGACAAATGTTGAGAGTTGATAATGGGATCACATCATTAGGAGAATGATGTGATGGACAAGACCCAAACTATAAACATAGCATGTGGTCGTGTTATTTTGTTGCTATTGTTTTCTGCATGTCAAGTATACGTTCCTATGACCATGAGATCATGTAACTCAGTGACACCGGAGGAATGCCTTGTGTGTATCAATCATCGCAATGTAACTGGGTGACTATAAAGGTGCTCTACATGTATCTCCGAAGGTGTCTGTTGAGTTAGCATGGATAGAGATTGGGATTTGTCACTCCGTATGACGGAGAGGTATCTCGGGGCCCACTCGATAATACAACATCACAAACAAGCCTTACAAGCAATGTGACTAAAGAGTTAGCCACATGATCTTGTATTACGGAATCAATAAATAGACTTGCCGGTAACGAGATTGAAATAGGTATAGAGATACCGAGAATTGAATTTCGGGCAAGTAACATATTGAAGGACAAAGGGAATGTTATACGGGATTAACTGAATCCTTGACATAGAGGTTCAACTGATAAGATCTTCATATAATATGTAGGATCCAATATGGGCATCCAGGTCCCGCTATTGGATATTGACCGAAAAGTGTCTCGGTCATGTCTACATAGTTTTTGAACCCGCACGGTGTGCACACTTAAAGTTCGGTGACGTTTCGGTATAGTTGAATTATTGATGTTGGTAACCGAATGTTGTTCGGAGTTCCGGATGAGATCCTGGACGTCATGAGGGTTTCCGAAATGGTCTGGAGATGAAGATTGATATATAGGAATGTTGCATTTGGCTTCCGGAAAGATTTCGGGCATTAACGGTAAAGTACCGGAGTGACAAATAGGTTCTGGGGTTTTACCGGGAGGGGCCACTCACCCGGGAGAGGACCTAATAGGCCTATGGGTGGTGCACTAGCCCTTAGTGGGCTGGTGAGGCTAACCCAATAACCTATTTCAGCCAAAAGCGAAAATAAAAGGAAAAATAAAAAAGGAAGGAGGTGGACAAGTGGGAAGGGAGTCCCCCATGAAACCGAATTGGAGGAGGACTCCTCCCCTTGGCTCCGCCGAACCCTGCTACTTTGAGTTGGGGGCAAGGCAACCCTCCCTTTTGTTCCACCTATACATAGTGGAGGTGAGAGAGGCTTTTGGCACCCCAAGCCATAGTGCATCCCTCTCTCCCTCCACCACTTTGTGACACTCCGTAGCTAGTACGATACAGCACAACGAAGCCCTGCCGAGTAGCTCCACCACCATCACCGCTACACCGTCGTGCTGCCGAAGAATTCAGCAACCTCTTCGCCTCTCTTGCTGGATCAAGAAGGCGGAGATCGACATCGAGCTGTACGCGTGCTGAAGACGGAGGTGCCGTCCGTTCGGTGCTAGATCGGGACGGAGTTCGTGGGACGTTTGCGATTCAGATCGCGAAAACGTTCGACTACATCAACCGCGTTTCTTAACGCTTATTGCTTAAGCCTTGTTCGGTTGACAGGGAAATGAAAGGGATTTGGCAGGGATTGAGGAGATTAAATCCCTAACAAGTCAAATTCCCCTCCAATCCTCTCCAATCCCCTTGGAAGGAGGATTAACCGAACAAGGCCTTAGCGATCTACAAGGGTATGTGGATCCGATCTCCCCTCTCGTAGATGATCATCACCATGATAGGTTTTGCGTGTGCGTAGGAATTTTTTGTTTCCCATGCTACGTTCCCCAACAGTGGCATCATGAGCTAGGTTCATGCGTAGATGATATCTCGAGTAGAACCCGATAGAGTTTGTGGGCGTTGATGTTCAATTTGCTGCCCTCCTTAGTATTTTCTTGATTCAGCGGTATTGATGGATTGAAGCGGCCCAGACCAATAATACTCATACGCTTACGAGAGACCGGTTTCATCGACTAACATGCAACTTGTTGCATAAAGATGACTCGCGTGTGTCTGTTTCTTCAACTTTAGTTGAATCAGATTTGACCAAGGCGGTCCTTGGAGAAGGTTAAATAGCAATTTGCATATCACCGTTGTGGCTTTGCGTAAGTAAGATGCGATCATACTAGATACCCATAGCAGCCACGTAAAATTTGCAACAACAAATTAGAGGACGTCTAACTTTTTTGCAGGGTATGCATGTGATGTGATATGGCCAAAGACATGATATGATATATTGGATGTATGAGATGATCATGTTGTAATAGTTCAAATATCGACTTGCGCGTCGATGCTACGACAACCGGTAGGAGCCATAGGGTTGCGTTTAATCATTTTGCGCTTGGTGATGCTTTGCTTTATCGCTAGTAGTAGCTTTAGTAGTAACAACATAGTTAGCGTGACAACCTCGATGGCAGCACGGTGATGGAGATCATGGTGTGGTGCCGGTGATGATGGAGATCATGCCGGTGCTTTGGTGATGGAGATCAAGAAGCACAAGTACATGGCCATATCATGTCACTTATGATTTGCATGTGATGTTAATCCTTTTATGCACCTTATTTTTCTTAGGACGACGATAACATTATAAGGTGCCCCTCACTAAAATTTAAGATAAAATTGTGTTCTCCCCGACGATGCACCGTTGCGACAGTTTGTCATTTCGAGACACCACGTGATGATCGGGTGTTATAGACTCTACGTTCACATACAACGGGTGCAAAAAAGTTGCACACGTGGAACACTCGGGTTAAACTTGACGAGCCTAGCATGTACATTCATGGCCTCAGAACACAAGAGACCGAAAGGTCGAGCATGAATCATATAGTTGATATGATCAACATGGAGATGTTCACCATTGAAAGTAAACTCAATTCACGTGATGATCGGACTTGAGTTAGTGAATTTGGATCATGCGACATTCGAATGACTAGGGGGATGTCAATTTGAGTGGGAGTTTATTAGTAATATGATTAGCTAGACTCAATTATGTTGAACATAGTCTAAGTAATCTTTGCAAAATTTTATGTTGTAGATCAATGGCTCGCGCAGTAGCAACCCTGAATTTTAATGCGTTCCTAGAGAAAGCTAAGCTGAAAAATGATGGAAGCAACTTTGTTGACTGGGCTCGTAATCTGAGGCCTATCCTCACGGCTGCCCAAAAGCAATATGTCCTCAATGCAGCGCTAGGTGATGCACCACACGATACGGCGACCCAAGATGTTTTGAATGCTAGGCAGTTGCGTAAGGATGACTACTCATTAGTTCAATGTGCAGTTTTGTATGGCTTAGAACTGGGACTTCAAAGATGTTTTGAACGTTATGGAGCATATGAGATGTTCCAAGAGTGGAAGTTTATCCTTGAGAAGAATGCCCGGACCGAGAGGTATGAAACCTCCGATAAGTTCTATGCTTGCATAATGGAGGACAACGGGTGTGTTAGTGAACACATACTCAGAATGTCTGTGTACTCTAACTGTCCAGCTGAGATGGGGATTGGTCTCTCACAAGAGGCTATCACTGACAGAGTTCTTCAATCACTACCACCTAGCTATAAGAGCTTCATGTTGAACTATAACATGCAAGGGATGAATAAGTCACTCGCCGAGCTATTTGCGATGCTGAAAGTCACAGAGTCAGAAATCCAGAAAGAGCATCAAGTGTTGATGGTCAATAAGAGCACCATTTTCTAGAAGAACGGCTAAGAATAGAAGGGTAACTCCAAGAAGAGTGGCAAAGCTACTGCCCCTCCGACGAAGAAACCCAAGGCTGGACCTAAGCCAGAAACTGAGTGTTATTATTGCAAGGGGACTGGTCACTAGAAGCGGAACTACCCCAAGTATATGGCCGATAAGAAGGCGGCCAACGCCAAGTAAGGTATATTTGATATATATGTTATTGATGTGTACCTCACCAGGTCTCGTAGTAGTGCCTGTGTATTTTATATTGGTTCTGTTGCTCACATTTTCAACTCAAAACAGGAACTGCGGAATAAATGAAGGATGGTGAAGGATGAAGTGACAATGCACGTGGGAAATGGTTCCAAGGTTGATGCGATCACCGTCGGCACGATCTCACTTCAGTTACCATCGGGATTAGAATTGAATCTCAATAAATGTTATTTAGTGCATACGTTAAACATGAATATTATATCTGGATCTTGTTTATTGCGAGACAGTTACTCATTTAAGTCATAGAATAATGGTTATTCTATTTATATGAGTAATATCTTTTATGACCATGCACCTAATGTGAGGGGTTTATTCATGTTGAATCTTGATAGTGATGATACACATATACATAACATTGAGACCAAAAGATGTAGAGTTGATAATAATAGCGCCACTTTCTTGTGGCACTGCCGCTTAGGTCATATTGGTGTAAAACGCATGAAGAAACTCCATGCTGATGGACTTTTGGAGTCACTTGATTTTGAATCACTTGACACATGCGAACCACGTCTCATGGGCAAGATGATTAAGACTCTGTTCTCCAGAACAATGGAGCGTGCAAGTGACTTGTTGGAGATCATACATACTGATGTGTGCGGACCAATGAGCATAAAGGCGTGTAGTGGATATTGTTATTTTCTCACCTTCATTGATGAGTAGATATGGTTATATTCACTTAATGAAGCACAAGTCTGAAACATTTGAAAAGTTCAAGAAATTTCAGAGTGAAGTTGAAAATCATTGTAACAAGAAGATCAAATTCCGATCTGATCGAGGAGGTGAGTATCTGAGTTATGATTATGGTGCTCACTTAATACAATGTGGAATTGTTTCACAGTTGACACCGACTGGAACACCACAACGTAATGGTGTGTCCGAACGTCATAATCGTACTTTATTAGATATGGTGCGTTCTATGATGTCTCTTACCGACTTGCCATTATCGTTTTGGGGCCATGCATTGGAGACATATGCATTCACTTTAAATAGGGCACCATCAAAATCCATTGAGATGACACCATATGGACTGTGGTATGGCAAGAAGCCAAAGTTGTCGTTTCCTAAAGTTTGGTGATGTGATGCTTATGTCAAAAAGCTTTAGCCTGTAAAGCTGGAACCAAAAGCAAAAAATTGCGTCTTCGTAGGTTACCCAGAAGAGAAAGTTGGGTATACCTTCTATCTCAGATCTGAGGGCAAAGTGTTTGTCGCTAAGAACGGAGCTTTTCTTGAGAAAGATTTTCTCTCGAAAGAATTGAGTGGGAGGAAGAAAGAACTTGATGAGATTGTAGAACCTTTGCTTCAACCAAGTGGTGGTGCAGGAAAGAAAGAAGTTTCTGTCGAGGCTACACCAATTGAAGAGGAAGCTAATGATGATGATCATGAAACTTCAGATCAAGTTGCCATCAGACCTCGTAGGTCGACAAGGGCACGTACTGCTCCTGAGTGGTACGGGAATCGTGTCTTATCAATCATGTTGTTAGACAACAATGAACCTGCGAGCTATGGAGAAGCAATGGTGGGCCCGGATTCCAACAAATGGTTAGAGGCCATGAAATCTGAGATAGGATCTATGTATGAAAACAAAGTATGGACTTTGGAAGTATTACCTGAAGGCTGAAAGGCCATTCAAAACAAATGGATCTTTAAGAAGAAGACGGACGCGAACGGTAATGTGACTGTCTATAAAGCTCTACTTGTGGCAAAGGGTTTTTCACAAGTTCAAGGAGTTGACTACGATGAGATTTTCTCACCAGTAGGGATGCTTAAGTCCGTCAGAATCATGTTAGCAATAGCTGCATTTTTCGATTTTGAAATTTGGCAGATGGATGTAAAAACAGCGTTCCTTAACGGGTTTCTTAAGGAAGAGTTGTATATGATGCAACCAGAAGGTTTTTTTTATCCAGAGAATGCTGACAAAGTGTGCAAGCTCCAAAGATCCATTTATGGACTGGTGCAAGCATCTCGGAGTTGGAATGAGTGCTTTGATGAGGTGATCAAGGCGTTCGGGTTTATACAAGTTTTTGGAGAAGCTTGTATTTACAAGAAAGTGAGTGGGAGTTGTATAGCATTTCTAATATTATATTTGGATGACATATTGCTGATTGCTAACAATATAGAACTTTTGGGAAGCGTAAAGGATTACTTGAATACAAGTTTTTCAATGAAGGACCTCGGAGAAGATGCTTACATATTAGGCATTAAGATCTATATAGATAGATCAAAATGCCTAATAGGACTTTCGGAGAGCACATACCTTGATAAGATTTTGAAGAAGTTCAAAATGGAACAATCCAAGAAGGGGTTCTTGCGTGTGTTACAAGGTATAAAGTTGAGTAAGACTCAATGCCCAGTGACTGCAGAACATAGAGAAACGATGAGTGTCGTCCCCTATGCTTCATCCATAGGGTCTATCATGTATGCAATGTTGTGCACAAGACCAGATGTCAGCCTTGCCATAAGTATGGCAGGCAGGTTTCAAAGTAATCCAGGAGTGGAGCACTGGACTGCGGTCAAGAATATTCTAAAGTACGTGAAAAGGACTAAGGAAATGTTTCTCATTTATGTTGGTGATGAAGAGCTTGTCGTAAAGGGTTACGTTGATGCAAGCTTCGACACTAATCCGGATTACTCTAAGTCAAAAACCAGATACATATTTATTCTCAATGGAGGTGCGGTAAGCTGGTGTAGTTCCAAGCAGAGCATCGTAGTTGATTCTACATGCGAAGCAGAGTACATAGCTGCCTGAGAGGTGGCTAAAGAAGGTGTGTGGATGAAGCAGTTCATGACAGATCTTGGAGTAGTGCCAAGTGCAATGGATCCAATAAATATGTTTTGTGACAACACTGGTACCATTGCTCTAGCCAAGGAACCAAGGTTTCACAAGAGGACCACACACATAAAGCGACGCTGCAATGCCATCCGCGATTACATCAAGTAGGAGGACATAAATATTTGCAAAGTGCACACGGATCTGAATGTTACACATCCACTGACTAAGCCTCTTCCACGAGCAAAACATGATCAACACCAGAACTATATGGGTGTTAGATTCGTTACATTGTAAATCACCTAGAGATACGAAGCTAGATTATTGACTCTAGTGCAAGTGAGATACTGTTCGAAATACTCCCTAGAGGCAATAATAAAATAGTTATTATTATATTTCCTGTTTCAAGATAATCATTTATTATCCATGCTATAATTGTATTGAATAGAAACATAAATACATGTGTGGATATATAGACAAAACCATGTCCCTAGTGAGGCTCTAGTTGACTAGCTCGTTGATCAAAGATGGTTAAGGTTTCATAGCCGTAGACAAGTGTTGTCAAGTTGATAATGGGATCACATCATTAGGAGAATGATGTGATGGACAAGACCCAAACTATCAATGTAGCATATGATCATGTCATTTTGTTGCTCTTGTTTTCTGCATGTCAATTATACGTTCCTATGACCATGAGATCATGTAACTCACTGACACTGGAGGAATGCTTTGTGTGTATCAAATGTCGCAACATAACTGGGTAACTATAAAGGTGCTCTACAGGTATCTCCGAAGGTGTCCGTTCAGTTAGCTTGGATCAAGACTGGGATTTGTCACTCCGTATGACGGAGAGGTATCTCGGGGCCCACTCGGTAATACAACATCATAAACAAGCCTTGCAAGCAATGTGACTAAAGATTTAGCCACGGGATCTTGTATTACGGAACGATTAAAGAGACTTGCCTGTAACGAGATTGAAATAGGTATGGAGATATAGACGATCGAATCTCGGGCAAGTAACATACCGAACGACAAAGGGAATGATATACGGGATTAACTGAATCCTTGACATAGAGGTTCAACCGATAAGATCTTCATATAATATGTAGGATCCAATATGGGCATCCAGGTCCCGCTATTGGATATTGACCGGTCGGTCATGTCTACATAGTTCTCGAACCCGCAGGTTGTGCACACTTAAGGTTCGGTGACGTTTTGGTATAGTTGAATTATTGATGTTGGTAACCGAATGTTGCTTGGAGTTCCGGATGAGATCTCAGACGTCACGAGGATTTTTGGAATGGTTGGTAGACGAAGATTGATATATAGGAAGTATCCATTTGGCTTCCTGAAGGTTTTCGGGCATTACCGGTAAAGTAACGGGAGTGACAAATGGGTTCCGGAGTTCCATCGGGAGGGGCCACCCACTCGGGAGAGAATCAAAGAGGCCCAAGGGTGGTGCACCAGCCCTTAGTGGGCTGGTGTCCAGTCTAAGAAGGCCACTTTGGCTGAAAGAGGGAGAAAGGAAAGGAGAGGAGGCCAAACCGAATTGCGGAAGGAGGACTCCTCCTTCCAAGTTGTCTTGGAGGAGGACTCCTCCCTCTCCTCTTGTGCCGGCCGACCCTAGGTTTTTTCTCCTAGGACGTCACCCCTCCCTCCCACCTATATACAGTGGAGGTGAGAGTGGCTTTTGGCACCCCAAGCCAAAGTGCAGCCCTCTCTCCCTCCACCACTTCGTGACACCTCGTAGCTTGTTCGGTATGGCACGACGAAGCCCTGCCAGAGTAGATCCACCACCATCACCCCCACGCCATCGTGCTATCGGAGAATTTAGCTACCTCTTCGTCTCTCTTGCTGGATCATGAAGGCGGATATTGTCATCGAGCTGTACGTGTGCTGAACGCCGAGGTGACGTCCGTTCGGTACTAGATCAGGACGGAGTTTGTGGGACGCTTGCGACTCGGATCACGAAGACGTTCGACTACATCAACCACGTTTCTTAATGCTTCCGCTTAGCGATCTACAAGTGTATGTGGATCCGATCTCCCCTCTCGTAGATGATCATCACCACGATAGGTTTTGCGTGTGCGTAGGAAAGTTTTTGTTTCCCATGCAACGATCCCCAACATTTGTATGCCGAAGTGACCATGAACTGCCCCCTCTTGTCCGGATGCCAAGCCCAGAAATCACCAATGTTCCTGGTATAGAACGGGATCTTCATGATCGCCTCTGCATTCGTGGGCAGAAAGACCTCTCGAAGAAGTTGTTCATTCCAAGCTGCCATTGCAGGAGTCAGCAATTCCGAAAACCATCACAGGTGGGTTCATTATAAGAGAGACAATAGGAAGAAGTGACGCTTCCTTCGGGATCCAATTGTGTTCCCAAATATTAGTAGTTTGTCCATTGCCAATTCGCCGAATTATACCCTGTTTAAGAATATCTTTGCCATCTAATATAACCCTTCAAATCTGAGTCGGTCTCGAACCCAACTGTGCATCGAGGAAAGTTCTATCAGGATAGTACGATGCCTTGAGAATCCTTGCACTCAATGAAGTTGGATCATGTAGCACCCTCCAGGCTTGTCTTGCTAATAGTGCTAAGTTGAATAGCTCAAGATCCCTAAACCCCATGCCATCGAGGTACTTTGGTCTAGTCACTACTTCCCATGACACCCATGAGGTTTTCCTTCCTCCCTGCTTGCAGCCAACGAGAACTTGCGAATGATATAACTAATATGAGTGCACAAACCTCTAGGGAGTTTAAAACAAGATATAGAATAAACTGGAATTTCTTGAGCTACATATTATATGAGAACCTCCTGACCCCGTGCTGACAAAAACTTTGCCATCCATCCCTTGACCTTGTCCCAAACTCGGTCACTCAAATATTTGAAAGTGCCCTTCATAGAATGTCCAACATCAGTAGGCATGCCAAGGTATCTATCGCTGAGTGACTCATTAGGAACTTGAAAACAACCCTTCACATCATCTCTCACAATTCGTGGACATCCCTTGCTCAAGAAAATAAATGACTTATCTTTGTTGATTCGCTGGCCAGAGGCCTTACAATATGTATCTAGTAGGTTTCACACCTGCTCCGCTCCATTAACACTTGCCTTGGAAAACAGGATGCTATCATCACCGAATAAAAGATGGTTCACAATTGGAGCCGATGGAGCCACCTTATTGCCGCAAAACTGGGATGAATCATTCTTAGACTTTAAAAGGAACGAAAGGCCCTTTGTTGCTAGCAAGAAAATGTCCGGAGAGATAGGATCTCCCCGTCGAATACCTCTTGTTGGGGTAAAACTCTCCAACCTGTTACCATTGGACAAAACAGAAAAAGAAAATGTTCTTACCATATTCATCACTACCGCAATCTAATTAGCTGCAAAACCAAGTTTCCTCATACTAGCTTCCAAATAATTCCATTCAACCCTTCATACGCCTTCATCATATCGAGCTTGAGAGCACAAAAATTGTTTGCCTACGATCAATTTCTCTTCATAAAATGTAAGCACTGATAAGTAGAAATTATATTATCAGTGATGATCATGAGATCATCACTCATACTCTTTCTCAACTTATTTTTCACTCTATTCATTGTTGAAAATACTCTTTCAACACTCGTCGTGGCCACCGGTAAGATCAATACCAATTTGATAAGCATGTAGATCAAATCATAGAAAACATGTTTGTTTGTACTAACAAGCATAACAAAGAGTTCGCCAATATTACGCACAGATCTGAACCTGTCATCTTGGCTCACCAATAAAAACATCATTGCCAGCAGCAGCATACCAAATCAGTTCTACACAAATAGTTCTATCTAGTCCACGAAATCAGTCTGCTACTGTGCTGATTTGGCATCAATTTACTGGGAAGCAGGAAATCAGTTGTACACAAATCTCTCCTTTCTTATTTGTTCAACAGGAGGTTGGGGAAGCCAGTGACATTGATACAGTTGAGGGCTTGAGCCTGAGGCCGTCCGGCGTTGAGGGAAGCACAACATGGGCGGATTAATCCAGGCGTAGCAGAGGCGCAACAGGGGCGTTGAGGACCTGGAATGACGACGGCGGATGTGGGTGCCTGGGCGGGCCAACGTGGCGAGGGGCGAGTGGCGGCCGGCAAGAGGAGGGGAGGGCGAGCGGCGGCCGGTGAGAGGAGGGGAGGGGCGAGCGGCGGCCGGAGAGAGGAGGGGGCGACTGGCGGCCGGCTAGAGGAGGGGAGGGTGAGCGGCGTCCCGCGAGAGGAAGGGCGGGGCGAGCGGCGGTCAGCGAGAGGAGGGGGGCGAGCGGCGGCCAGCTAGAGGAGGGAAGCGACAAGCCGTGCTGGCGGCGAGAGGACGGAAGTGGCGAGCCGTGCAAGGGGAGAGAGACAGGACGCAACGAGAGGAGGGGAACAACGAGAGAAGGAACCTTTGTGCCCACATGCGACCCACAACCAATCCGACAACCAACCTAGATGGTTGTGGGTTGGGACTTTGGGTTGAATTACTAATACATTGTAAAAGAATCTCTAACTTCTGGGTTGGCCACGGCCCGCCGTGCCTATACGCTGTCTCCGCCCATGACCCCGCCCATGCTGGCCCGGGAGTCGGTGGCGACGATGACGCCCTTATCAAAGATGAAGGAGAGCATGGTCGTCCCTTTCTTGTTGTTCACCATATCATTAGTCGCCTTCTCGAACCCATCGAGCTACCACCGGGAAACGAAAACGGGGCACGAACGGATGTGAGGCCGGCGGAGAGAAAAGGGGATTGAGGGAGGGAAAGGCTCATGCATGTGGTTGCAGGTGGCGAACTCGAGGGCAAGCTGGTCGGCGGTGTCGGCGGAGAAGAGGTTGTCGAAGTCGTGGCTGCCGGCCGCGGCGGTGCCGAAGTGGTTCTCTAAGACGGAGAGGTTGGGAATTCAAGCGTGAGCTGGTATGTGGTGTTGGTGGAGAAGAGGTCGTCGAATTTGCCGCTGCCGGCAAACGGTCATGGCGGTGCCGAAGTGGTTCTAGAGGGCACAGACCAAAGATATTGGGAATCATTGTGCCAATGGCGTGGATGTTTAGCGGCGGAGGCGGTCAATTAAGATTTTTCTCTCTTCCTCTTTCTTGTGGGCCTTGTCTCGCACGTGAAGCCCTCTTCTTATAGAGGGATTGGGTCGGGCTATGCCCGGACCTACATGGGCCCCGACCCATAAGCGGTAGGTAATGGTTCTCTCTAGTAGGGCATTAAAAATTACCTCCCCCAACAAAGGAGAGCATTGACAAGTTTATTGGAGTTTTCCCTCTAGTTAGTGTTTTATTCCTCTTGTTGCCGCCGGCGACGTTGAGATACAATGTGGGATCAACTTGTCTGGCTACATGGCAAAGCAAGTGGACTCTGCGGTGGCACGCGGGGGTAAGGGGAAGATCAAGGACCTCATGAAGGAGCTGGCATTGCAGGAGGACGATATGGATGATGTCGTCTTTGAAGAAGCTGATGAGCCACCGACGGATGATCTTCGTTGGATGGTGCTGGTTCGGGTCCATATGGATAAGGGATTCACCAACTACTGGTTCTTTTGTAACATGCGATCACCTTGGGATCTCGCAAGGCCCATCAAGATTAAAACACTAGAGGAGAACTTGTTCATCATGAAATCCAATTGCCTAGGGTACTGCGAGAAGGTGACCTTGGGATGTCCTTGGCACTTTTGAGGGAATCGTGTGATCATCGAGCGATATGATGGATACACCAAGCCTACAACCATCAAGCTCTTCAAGCTCGACATCTGAGTGCATATCATTGACCTGCCGATAGCATATCACGACAAGGTTAAAGCACTAGCATCAAGGTTGGGGGAGTTTGTGGACTCAGAACCTTCTTCATTTGATTTTGAGGGAAGCTTTTATAGGGTTCGAATTCGCCTAGATGTGCGCAACCAACTCAATAAGGCAACCTCAATCATCTGTGGCGAAGTGAGGGAGATATTTGCTGTCAAGTATGAACGTCTCCCTAACTGGTGCCAAGTATGTGGAATGATGGGTAATGAATTTAAAGAGCATGGTGATGGTGTGCACCCCCCTTCAGCTCTTATTTACAAGAATCTACGAGCACCGACAACCATTGCATAGGCACGAGGAGGCGTGCTAACGAGAAGAAGGATAAGGGGCAGGAAGACCATGGCGAAGTGAAGCCTTCAGATGAACATGATCAATCAAAGGATGTTGATACTGGTATGGACGGCGCTAATAACAATAGAAAGCGCACATATGATGATATCATAAGCAGGGGCATCCCTACGAGTGTGACATGCATGGAACTGGTCGTGCTTGATAAGCAGAGTGATGGTGCAGCGGTACCTCCTAAGCCATTACCCAAACAAGATCCTAAGCGCACCAAAGTTACCCTGCAGGTGGAAAAATTAAATGATGTACGACTGACGGCCTCCCGGGAGGAGGACCGCCGCTCACAATGAATCTTGTAAGCTAGAAGTGTCGGGGACTCGACAATGCACAGATAGTTCAAGAGTCGCGCGAGATAGCGGTAAAGTATGCCCCTAAGGCGCTTTGCATTGTTGAGACTCAAATTGGTAGAGATAGAGTTGAAATCTTAGCTAGTACCTTAGGCTTTGATTGTTCTTTTCCTGTTGGTTCCACCAGTACAAGTGGTGGACTAGTTATGTATTGGAATAATGAAATAAAGGTTGAGAATCTTGGTTACTCACAATATCATATAGACGTGAAAATTTCAGAACTTGGGGGAGTTCCGTGGAGGTTGTCATGTTTTTATGGAGAAGCACAAACCCATCTTTGTCAGAGGACGTGGGATACATTAAAGAATCGGGCACTGCTCTATGACATGCCCTCGGCCTGTATCGTTCACCAACTATTCTTCAGATGTGTCCAAAATGTTTAGATATGAGTGCATGTCGGCTACACATCCGGGTTTGATACCTACAGGACGGTCTATTTGGGAGACTAATGGCCCAAATCTAGTTGTTGTAGAGGTAAGGGATAATTGGGCATCACTGACACATAACTTAGGGGATTGGAGCAACACCACGTTTGGTAGTGTACGATTTGAAATACAGAGGCTCAAGAAGGAGTTGGTGAGACCAAGAAATGACCTACTCCGGTTGGGTCCGAGTCATGCTGAGATAAAGGTGAATGATCGCCTCATTGAACTATATCTACGCGAGTAGATTATGTGGCGCTAGAGGTCCCGGGTGGAATGGTTAGCCATTGGTGATCGAAACACACACTTTTTCATTTGAGAGCTTCAGTGAGGAGGCATAAAAATTTAATAAAAGCTTTGCAGAAGCAACATGGTCAAGTTACACAGGACCTCACGGAGATGCAACAGTTAGCTGTGGAATTATAAAAGAACTTTATACCTCAGAGGGAATCGAGGATGTTGGTGTGGTGCTGCAGCATGTTCCATTGAAGGTGATAGAGGCTATGAATGAACAATTGGTGTCCCCTTACACGGATGGAGAGGTAAAAATGCGCTTTTTGAGATGTTCCCCGCCAAGGCTCCTTGCCCCGATGGCTTTCCGGCTCATTTCTTCCAACGCCATTGGGATATTTGTGCTGCTTCCATCACAAGAGAAGTTCTTGGTATAGTGAGGGGGAAGAGAGCCTGGCATGTGTGAATGACACTATACTAGTATTAATTCCAAAGGTATCTAGCCCTACTCCTTTATCATAGTTTCGGCCGATAAGCTTATGCAATGTCTTCTATAAGATTTCTTCAAAAGTACTAGCGAATAGGCTTAAGGTGATATTGCATGAGATCATATCCGAGGAACAATATGCTTTCGTTCCTTCAACAATGAATAGAGTGAAAATAAGTTGAGAAAGAGTATGAGTGATGATCTCATGATCATTTGTTTAGTCACATTCATTGAGCGATATGTGTTCTTGAAGTAAGCGAGGAAGACATAGTTGAAGCTTTCATGGCAAAGGAATATCGTGGAGTTAAAAAGTAAGCAAGGAAGACATAGTTGAAGCTTTCACGGCATAGTTTCTACATGCCTACATTTGTGTATCTTTCTTGTAAGACTATTTATATTTGCAATGTTGCAAACTTGGAATATTTGGGAACTATATTGTTGTCTGACTTGAATGGGCCATATGTGTTATATTTTTGCCAATTATTGTATGACACTTGGATCAGGTAGAAAAAAAATTAGGTGTGCACACCCTCCATTTATTTTCTGGCTCCGCCACTGTGTTGATCCTTCATCAGGTTAAATGGATGACAATCAATAGATTTAGCATACCAGTTATTCATCATGAAAAAATTGAAGACCGATAGATAAGGCACACACTTGAAGAAGTCTCGGTAGAAACACTGGTAAGAATTTGGAATGAAAGAGGATAATACAAATGGACTAGGCAACATGAGGACAAAGAGAGCATCATTTGATTACAGAATGTTTGAACAAGCCACCAGTAAGAATTCACAAATGAATGAGGATATCAAGACTGAATGGAGATACATGAGAATTAAGAGATCTTGATCCACCTAGAAGAAAACTTGAACAAGGCACCGGAATAATTGAGAGACAACAATTTAAAAGAATTTGAGAATGAAAGCTGAAAGGTAAGATCGAAGAAATCTTCTGAAAGGATGGACTTCGAAGGATCAAGAAATGGAAACAACTTTGAAATGCACCGGGTAGATATGGAAGGAATTAATCATGATTGGATACAATTAGAAAGAATAGCACCAAGCTGAAATGATAATCTTCAAAAGAACTGACACGATTTAAGAGAAACACTTCTTCGGTCTTCAAGCAGAGAATGATGGCAAGAAACACCACCACGGACTATTCAGACACTCCAGGATAACGAATAAGAATAGGTTGAGCCAACAATAAAATAATTCGAAGCGATCTTGGAGAAGGAATATGACCGATGGAATACATTCTTATGTCATATATGAAAAGAACTTGAGATCACCGGAAAGGATTAGAAGAGCCAGGTCTGATCCTGGAGAAAACATGTGGGTTATGGGCACACTCAGAGAAAACATCATTGTAAAGATTGCTTAGGAAGAGAGATTGCACCGGTACAAATGAAAACTTGATGAGGTGAGCACCTCAGAATAATTGAAAGGATTGAATGAAAACACAAATCTTCTGAGATATCTTCAACACTCTGGATAGAATAGAGAGAGGCTTGAATAAACAAGAAAGACTTGATGAGAATTTCCAACATGGGAAATCATTTAAAGGATGAAAATGATATGATGAACACCAAGGTCTTGAATTCAATCCACTAGAGAGAAAACAAGAATGAAGAACGAGGAACTCGAAACTCCTAAGAATCTTCACAACCAATCACCAGATACAAATGGGAGAAAAGATAGCAGAAGCATAAATGAAAAGAAGGGCACTTGGATGATAATTGAATAAAAGGGCGGGAGGGTGGAAAAAACAAAGACAATATGGGACAGATGAGATGAACTCCAGAAGAAACAGGATATTGATCTTGCAAATATTGGGGAAGATTAAATTAACTTGAAGAGAAGCAAACCGGTTGGAAAATAATAGACATGACGACGCCGGTTGACAAGAATTGGCAAGACAATTTGATTGAGAAAAAGGATTAGCATTCCCACTAAAATATGAGAAAACCACTTAGAAACGATATGAAATCACCACCTGACATCGAAACAACTCTAATTACCACATTCCAACAAAACAAGGGATGGGGCTTAGGAAACAAGCCAGAACAAATTAATGAGAAGTATTTCGCTCGATATTTTCATGGAAAGGTTCGCACGGGCTCGATCGTACATTGCATTGTCATATTGAAATGATGCTCGGATATGCTCCCTAGGCATAGCGAACTACATGGTTTGATGAAGCATATCTGTTGACATATATCGAGACTATCCTGTGTAAAAACGACCGTGAACAAACGAATTCTCTAGATGTCGAACCCCAACCTCACATCTTGCATCAGTTGGAAGATAATCCTAGCTAACTACTTGAATTCCCACCTAAGAACTCCCGAAGAGTTTCTTGATTGTCCAATCTAGTTGCGGGTCCGGGAACATACTCAGTGTAATCAGCTACACCTTTCTCGCAACTTTTCAAAACACAAGAGAGAAGATCTGCAAGTTCATCTATCTCGGACCCTTGAAAAGACAACAATACCGAGTATGGCAGTACCTCGAACTCTTTGCACCAGTACTGGGGATGCTGGGATTATCTCGCCACTACTAGTATTCAAGCAATTTCGAACATCCTCCGTCCTAAGATACTAAGAAATCTGAATGATAACGATGTGCTCAAGAATCCCCTGGAGCTCAACTCCCCAGAAGAAATCATGTCAGACAGGAGGCACCAAGTGAGAACTCCATCACATTGACATCATATAGATTCCAAAATACCCGTGTGATCCTAATTTTTTTGAGTGAGAGGAGGAGTAGAATGAAAATTATTATGCTAGGATTCCTCACGAGAGCATAAAATAGGAGTAAAAAGAGTCCTACTCTTCGACATAAAACTAGACTCAAAGCAGTTTTTCACTAGACTCGACTCCGCCAAGTTTGATCAATCAAGGGGGCTCCTAGGTTGGTACTGCTTGATACCAACTTGTAACACCCAAGGTGTGATCCTATCCTTATTTTGGCATGATGGCCTTGACAGGGATAGAAGTTCATCTCGTTATTTCGTAAGAATGGATATTGTTACAAGTACATGTACAAAAGAGATGAGTATATTGAATTGGCTTACACTCGCCACAAGCTACATCAATTTCACTTCAATACAACATGTTCAATCACCATGAAGAAGAGTAGGGTCTGACTATGGATGAAAACAAACGATAAAAGAACGATGTCCATCCTTGCTCTCCCAGGCTACCGGCGTGGAACCCATCCTAGATTGATGAAGAAGAAGAAGAAGAAACTATAAATAGAACAATCATCATGCCCATGTGAACATATCACTTTACCTGCACATGCAACTATTGTTGTAGTAAACTGTGAGCCACAGGGACTCAACAATCTCATTTCCAAAGGTATCAAGACTAGCAAAGCTTCATCGATGTGGTATTGTTAATTGGTGAGGCTGCAGAAAGCGGCTAAGCATTTATTTGAGGTGGCAAACTTACGAGTACAATCATAAGAGGGGAATGATCTACGCATAACGGACGTGAACTAATGATGATCAAATGAATGATCCTGAACATCTACTTATGCCAGACTTAACCCCACCATGTCCTTTTTTGGATATAGAAGTCATGAGAAGAGACATGCACAGTTACGCACACAGTTGGCAAGTTTTCATCAAGTGTACTTCAAGTTATCTAGAACTGGATGTTAAACAAAGTTTCCAAGTTTGCCACATAACCGCGGGCACGGCTTTCGAAAAGATATAACCCAACACGGGTGCTCCAACTAGTCCATCACAAATTTCCACAAGCTGTATAGAAAGCCTCGATCACAAAACTCGTAATCTCCTCGGATTCCTTAGTGGAAAACCTCAACTCTAAGATAGCCCAAAGCATCACCGGAATGCCGATGCACAAGATATTTCCTAAAAGTTAAAACAAGTCCAGCAAGGCCGCCCGCCATGTCGGCGATCCTGATAGGAGCCGCGTATCTCATTCTTAGGACACGACGGATTGTCAAAACTTCCGATAGGCCAGTCACACAGTTTCCCCTGGTAGCCATCGACGGTTGACAGGTTGGACCAATACTCATGAAGAGCAATGGCCCAGGGTGTTGATTAGTTATTCGCGGGTGCCTACAGGTCCCTATATTTTTATTAGATATTAGGCAAATGTAGTACCAAAGTTGGGCCTTGCTAGACCAGTTTTAACTAAGACGAATTATCAAGGGGGTCCCCATAATAACCCCGAGCGTGTTAGGAGCGCTTAGTTGTGGAATATAACATCGGTAGCCAAAACTAGGGCGGCGAACTTGGAACAAAACACCAGGCCAAAAGGCCGAGCCTTCCACCTTTTACCAAGTATATAGGTCCATTAAATTAACTAGCAATTATATGGTGATATAACAAGGAACCCATGTTTTCACATGGAAGCAACTTCACCTGCGACTAGCAATACTATCAAATGTTTAAGCAAGCGGTAACATAGCCAAAGAGTGGTTTGCTAGGTTGTGGAAAGGTTGGAGGTTTTCATGGCAATGTTGGGAGACTAACATTTAAGTGGTTGGCAGCGAGACATCGCGAAAGAAACGAGATAACTACCATGGCAATGATAGTAATGGTATATAGGGAAATGGTCATCTTGCTTGTGATCCTGCTTGGAAGAAGAAAGAATCTGTGAAGCACATGTACCAATGTAGTCGAACGGATCCTCACACTCCAAAGCGGTTCAGAGCTCTATCGAGAAGAAACAATCTGAAACAACAATCAACACACAATAAACACCACAACACATGCATGACATGATGCACAACATATATGATGCATGTCAGGTTTAATTATGCAAGGCATGACAAGCACAACAAGTTTATTACTACATATTAAATGATGCTAAATATGCAACGAGTTTCATATTGATGAAAGTCCATGTTCAATTACTTAGTTCACTCTCGTTTACGTACACGACAATATTAAATGTTGTTAAACATGGCAAGGGGTGAAGCATGTGATTCTACATGTCATTCTAGTCGGTTTACACATATAGAGCATTTGAACGGAGCTACGGTTAAAAGATATGTGCAACACAAGATATTATGGCATGAATACAACATGCATGCAAATGGGAGCCACAACATGTTTTGGTTAGGATAACTCGATGAGATACCGGTGCAAACGAATTGTGAGCGTGTCATGCCAAAAAATGATTGGGTGATGCCGCATACCGGGTTCCCATGTGTCGGAGGGATGAATATGGGGTACATGCAACTAACATGGCATCTACGAAACAACAAATCACATCTCATACAACAATGCATTCATCCACGACATCATCTCAATGGTATACCTTCTAAGTATGTATCTCGCAGCGGTTCAAGGCATTGCAGTTTAGATGTTCATGGGTCATCGCGGACGTAGTGGAAGTAGTGGTTCCTGCGACGGTAGTTGAAGTAGTGATACACAGGTCTTCGGCGACGATAGTGGTACTTGGCGCATCGTCATGGCACTTGGCGAAATCCACGGAGGTGGTCTGGATGTCCACAACCACACGCGATCGGCGACAACAGCAACACGCAGCATCGACGACAGCAACAACAGGCAGGATAAGTCTAAGGCAAGGAGGAAAGGGGGCGCTAGGTCGAACACGCTCCACCAGCTCGCACCAGACCGGGAGAGGTAGAGGATTGGCGCAACAATTGGCTGGTGAAGGCACTCGAGCATCACAACAACAAAAGGCAGCGGCAACAGCAGGCAAGCCACGACTGCGGGGCTGGAGCGGATAGCAGGAGGAGGAGAGGGCAAGGTCGTGGAGACCATCGGGTCCGGCCAACACAGAGCCAGAGGCGTGCAACAGCGGGAGGTGGCCCGAGGCGCGCGGTTCCAGCTCAGGAGGCGGAGATGGTCGAAAGAGAGAGGCGACCGAGCGCCATGGCCGGAGACCAAGTTTGCGGGCAAGGCGGCATGCGAAGCTGCAAGCGGCACGGGAGGCGACTGGATCGAGCGCTCGGGACACGGTAACAAACGGGCGCGAGCGGATCTGGGCAGCGCCGGCAAAGGAGAGCCGACGGCGATGGCTCACGGAGGCGAGGGCATTTGGAAGCCGGGGAACGCGCATCCGGGGTTGGCTTGGTCGCCATGCACGGGAGCTCCCGTAAGGGATGGATGTGTCCAGGAGCTCGTGGGAAAGGAGCTCACGCTCGCACTGGCTCGCGAGCGGGAGGAAGGAGGAGGCGGCTGTGGGTTGGCCCGATGGGGAAAACAATGTGGGGTTGTGGCGCTGTGAGGAGGGAGGTTTGGGTAGCCTAGGGATAGGGTAGGATTGGACTAGGTTCGTATATAAATAGCGGCTATTTCCAAATTGGATCTATTGGCCCTCCGATTCAGATCGGACGGTCAAGCAAAAAATAGGTTAGGGTGTCCAATTCATAAACCGAAGATGTTTTGGGGTATTACGAGGTTGATCCGGACTTAACGGTCACGACTGTCGGGTTTGGGTCCGGGGGAAGTTTCGGGCTAGGTTGCACGTAGGGTCTGTGCACTATGCAGAGGGGTAGGCATAAAGAGAGGGAAAACGGGTAACCTGGCGACAGAGTTTAAAACACCGAAATGTCTAACGCTTGACCAACTATAGTGCCGCTATAGGTTTAACGGTTCGGGTACCAAACGAACTTAGATTGCGACGAAATTTGGCAAGCGGCCTAACTACATTAAAATAAGACAGCATGCCACGTTTCAACCCAATCCAAAAAAATTTTATACACACTTTAAGAAACAATATTTTAATGATGTCGCGGGCGCATGCGTGTTTGGTTGGTCTCAAAACGGTCAACGACAAAACGGCGAGAACCGACAACGACGAACGGATGCAAGTTTTGAAAACTAATGACAACGAAGTGCCGATGCAATGAGGATGATGTGCATGATGCGATGATGAATGCGACACATAAATAAAACAAATGGCGACAATGGAATAAAATGGGGAATCTTCTGAAGCGTCGGTTCCGGGCTGTTACATAATGCCAGAGTCCCTTTGATTGAATAAAGCCCATCAATTCCACGTCAAAAAAGGGGACAAAAGGTTGAAACACAGGTAACTAGATAGTGGCATGCACTTTGCTGTATCATTCCTTGATCTTGAATTAAGTATTTTCTTTACACATGCTATTATCGTTAGAGGTGAGCACTTTTACATCAAAACCAAAGAACGGGACTGAAGTGATCAATATTCCTTGTTTATTTGATTTGTGGTGTTCGGTTTGATGTTTCTGTTAAGAATACATTTTTGCTAATTAATTAAATTAATTAAAATTAAATTAATTGTTAGTTAGATTGATTGATTCTGAAAGCAACCATGTACTTTCTTGGCTCTCAAAGTAACTATGAAATTCCTTGGCATTTACATAATTCTAAGTTAATTAAGTCCCAAGTAACATGTGTATTTTTACCCGGGTGTAAATACCTCATTTCTATGATCAGTAAAGAATAACGGATCATCTTTTACTCAACTCTGTCATTCTTTACTTTTATTTCAAACATGTTATCATACACCTTGCTCTGCCGAGAGCGAGAAAGCCACAAGATAATTAACCGACACTTCTTGCTAAAAATATGACACGGTTTCCCTGGTCGTCAAAGCCATCCTACAAAGAGACAAAGAGGACATCATTTTTTTGAAATAGAAGCAAAATGTTTGTCTCGTCAATTAATTAAGAGGAAGAGAATTGCCTGATTAATTAACAAAAAATTGGGCGACAATCAATACATATATACCACATGCGGACTACAGATTAAAAAAGAAACTCCATACTCCCACAATCAACTCAACAGACAAACATAATGCACAAGAACCATGACCCCTCGCACTTCTAAGTCCTAATGAAGCCCCCAACAAAACCAAGCTTGAATACAACAGGCGCCACCACATCCACGAAGGCGAGCCAATCGAAGATGGTGGTTGAAGAGACTGAATATCATCCATTAAGAAGCCGGAGACGCCTTACCAGTGGCTCCCCTCTTCTTGCCTATGTTCCTGAGAGCCTTCTTCACCTTCTTGATTTTTCTCGTAGAAGCCTCCTTAGTTAGGAGGTAGGCATTCGCCTTGCCAAACCCAGGGCTAGCTGCCTCCAAACTATTGAACAAGCAACAAAGATTTTTCGTGAAGGCCTCATGAATATTTTAGGATCGAAAGTATGTCTAGAGGGGGGGGGGGGTGATTAGACTACTTGACCAGATAAAAACTTAGCCTTTTCCCAATTTTTAGTGTGGGCCAGTTTTAGCAACTATGACTAGTCAAGTACACCCTACATATGCATATCCAAGAGTATTGCAGCGGAAAGTAAAACATGCAAGTGTTAATAAAGGGTGAGGTATGGAGATCAAGCGTAATGGTTGACATGGCGATTTTTGGCATGGTTCTGACAGGTGACGCTATCATACGTCCATGTTAGTGGAGATTTCAACCCATGGAGGGTAACGGCTACGAGAGTCCACAGAGGGCTCCACCCACAAGGGGTCCATGAAGAAGTGGCCTTGTCTATTCCACCACGGTTTCCGTACACAAAGAAATAGCCTCACTCTAGGTAGATCTTCACGAAGTAGGCAATCTCCTTATGCTTACAAACATCTTGGTTCAACTCCACAACACGAAGTACGAGGCTCCCAAGCGACACATAACCAATGTAGGAGGCACCACCCTCCAAAAGGTAATAGATGTGGTAGAACGATGAACTCCTTGCTCTTGTGCTTCTAAAGATAGTCTCCTCAACACTCAATCACTCTCTCTCAGATTTGGCAGGGGTAGGAGAGATTTATCTTGTGGAAAGCAACTTGGGGAGGCTAGAAATCAAGGTTCAAATGGTTGGAATGGAATCTCTTGATCTCAACATATGAGTAGGTGGCTCTCTCTCACAAAAATGGATGTGCAAAGTGTAAGTGTGTTCTGAGTGCTTCCTCTACGAGTGAGAGGTAGGTGGAGGGGTATATATAGGTATCCCCCAAAATCCAACTGTTACAACATTATTGCCCAACTCGGTGACATCAAAATGTTAATATCGATGGTACCGAGTTGCACTAAATGTGGAAACTTTGACTTCTCGATGAGACCGATATAGGGATCTCGGTGGTACTGATACGATGACCTAGGCTGGTTCCCAAACTCGGTGAGACTGACTTCAAACTCGGAAATTCCAAAAATTGAAGTTACCTCAACAGAATATTGGTCACCCAATCTCGGTGGCACCGATACAAATTGTGGTTGTGCCGAGATGGTGGGATTGGCATAGGATATGTCCAAGTGTAAAATATAGCTGAGTGGAAAATGTTGGTGGCACCAATTTGTATATTTGGCTTGGGACAGATCTATTTTGTGGGAAAGTGCTTGAGTATTTTTGGTGGCTATCTCTAAGCACTTGAGAAACCAATTCATCATAATAGCTCATCCCCTTTTAATAGTATTCACTTTCCTATGGACTGAAAGTGATTTCTCACAAAGTGTAAAATGAAGAGTCTTCTTGCTTGAAGCTTTATCCAATCCTATTCCTTCCTTGCATCGAAGGGGCATCTCCACACAATCCTATAGACAAAGCATCTTTAAACTTTTCTGAAATGCACTTGGATAAATTCATTAGTCCAATGATGCATATGTTGTAATTAATTACCAAAACCACCTTAGGGATCAATTGTGCTTAGAAATATGCACGAACATACTTTCACGGTAAAAGACGACGAATCGGATAGTCTTCGATGCATCCGAATCCGGTGCCAAAACACCTACCTCATCAACCTCGACACCCATGAATGCCACCGGGCCAACAACCATAGGTGTGACAACCATAGCAGCATCCAAACCCCCACGGTCCACAAAGGTGATCGGCTGACCGGTCTCCAACAACGATGATAAGGTATCAATCGGCATCAAGAAGCCCCCTCCAAGTGACCCCATCTACTCAGTAAGCACCATCGAAATGGGCAAAGTGGGCTCCCCACAAAGCTTCAACAACTCAGGCATAATCTAGAACACCATAGCCACAACCTCAACAATGGTTTCATTCCCAGAAGCAATCGACATGACAGGCAGTGACGACGAGCATGATGTAGCACGAGGGGAGAGATCTTCATACATGTTTGCTTCTGCATCAACATAACCAACTTGGATCTCGGGCAGCAGGGATACAACAGGCACAACCTCGTGCTTGGCAAGAGCGACCTCTACACTTGCCAAAACACTACCAATTCGTGTAATGAAGTCGCAAAGCTCGGATCGGAGTAGCTCAGTGTGCTCCATGAGGACGGGCTGCAATGCCACATCACCCCGTGTTGCATCGACATTTGATGCATGCACTAGGATGGATGGTGGAGCAACAGGTCATGTTGTGGTAGTCCGGTCGGTGTGATGTTGTGCATGATGGAAACATGCTTCGTGACCAAAACCGGAGGCATCCCAAGCACCAGAATGGATCCCTGCGTTCATGAGCATGATGACCCTTCGAGAGGCATGGAAAACAACAGTTTCTTGGCCACAATGGGGGAGCTGGCTAGGTGATGGATGTATGGCCATGGAAGGGCACAAGAGGAGACGAACAACGCCCCGATAGAAGGTGCCATCCATCCAAAAGATCCCTAGGAGGCGCGGACATACCATAGATGGGAACACAATTCGTTGCAACCCGAACAAGAAGCCACGCCAATAACCCCAGCCGGAACATGTGGGAGGCGCGCCGCCCCCTTGGACAGTCACGTGGCAGCAATCGTGACGTCCAAGTAGAGATGGCCGATGCCAGAGGAACCAACAACTTGCTCGGAGCATAGGTCGCCGGGGTCGCGGCAGCAAGATCCGACTCGTGTTGGACGGGATGTAGGGGACCTACGTGGTTCAACGCTAAGATGTGAATCAGTTGGTCGTTGGAGGTACCCGAGGTTACATGTAGTGGTGTCGAAGTCGTCGCCGCCACATGCAGCGTTCCAGTGGCAGCCTCGACCGCCATATCAGGACCTGGCAGGGGCGGACGCGGTGGCAAGCGTCCAGTGGAGGCCCCGTCCAGAGGAGCGGGGTGGCGGGGTGTAAGATGGCTCTATGGCGGGCTCAGCCCGATGAGGGGCCCATCGGCCACCCACACAGGTGTCGGACCTGCGGAGAGCAAATACTGCGGCAGAAGCTTCGGACGTGGTGCGCGCGTCGCTGTCCGAAGATGCAGCCGAGAGTTTGGGAGATAGTGCCACCAGGGGCATCACCAAGAGCACACCATCCCCAAAGATAGTAGAAGAGTCGCGGCCAGCCGGCGGTGGCGGCGGCAGGAGCGTGGAGACCCAATCCAGACCTCAGATCCAGACTGAAAGGGCAAGTGACACATGCTCCAGATCCTCCTGATCTAGACTGAAAGGCCCGACCGAGGGGCGGCAACATGACTGGCAGCACATGCAGCATGCCCGAGGCGGCTCCAGCTAGCATGGAAGTATGGAGAGCGCTCCCATGTCCGAGAGTTTAGCACTAGCAAGATTTAATGGATCATGTGGCCAAAAAGTCGTTTGTTGATATATGGAGTATATAGTAGACGATCTATCATCATCAGCAGGCTGCTACCATCATTGGTTCCTCAGCCCGGCGTCCCTTTCTAGTAGACGATCTAGCATCCGCAATAGGTGGCAAACTTTCACCTTTTCTATGAAGTAAACCGACAATTGTTCCTCGTTTGATTTTTTTTGATATTTGACCCTTTTACCTACTGTCGTAGGACATCGCGGTAGCCTAACACACCCTACCGCCGGGGTCCGCATCGGTAGGTTGACGGAGTACGACGGACGACAGTTAGTCGCTGACGTGGTAAAGGGCATACCGTCAACTTGCGTGGCGGTAGGGTATTTACTCCTACCGTCGGAGACCCTGCCGGAAGGGTCCTGGGGTGGATAAGATGATTGGGGTGACTGGATGGGCCCCCAGCCACCCATTCACCCCAATCATCTTCACCCCCTGAGCTCAGTCTACTCTTCCCTCTCTCTCTCCACACAAACACCCAATAAATCCACTCCATTTTCTTGGGATTTAACCTGTGGATCAGGAGCATTTTCATCACCCAAGGTGCCTATCCCACTTCCCTATTTCTTGTTTGTTGAAATCATCTATTATAGTTGATTTCTCACTTATTTGCAAATCCTAGCTTTTGCTAAATTTATGGTGTAATTTATGAATACGATGCATTTTTGGTTATGTCTCTGCTTTGGATATGTATTGTGGGCCTACCATAGTTGGGGGTACCTAGATCTAGTGCTAGGATTAGTGGTGATGTTAGTGATTAGGTTAAGGTTAAGGTTTAGGATTAGGGTCAGGGTTAAGGTAATGAACATGGACCATGTGTTTTTTCTTGATTGAATAGAATGCATAGAAGTTATTTGTTTAATGTGTTCATAAAGTATGTAGTTGACTTTATTGTTTCACTGTTTCCATTTTTCTTAGATGGGTAGGCTCTTAAATGTTCATTATTTTAACAAGGCGACATTTATGAATGGGAATGAAGATAAAGGGGAAGAGGCTATGAATTTTGACACAAGTCCAACCTTTGATGATCTTGTAGTGAAATCAAGAAGCGTCTTACATTGGAATGACCCAGTTGTTGAGGTTAAGCTTATTGGGAGGTATGACGTTGGTTTGGGATCAAAGTCCCGATTAAAGAGTATGTCCATCACCTCCCAATTGCATTGGGATGTGTACAAGTAAAAGTGGACGCATCACAAGACAATTCACTTGAGATATTTGCCATAAAGGTTGATGCTCCTCGACTCCAAATTTATTTGAACCACAATGTATTCTCCCCAATACATGATGTTAGTGTGGAGGTGTATCTTCCCAATCTTCTAGCCAACCTCCAATCAAAGAGGATATCAATGCTTGAGCCATAGTACTTCGAGATGTTATTCCTCATGCTTAAGAATATGCTCGTGGTCATGTTGATGATGATGGTATTGTTGCTCAAGATGATGCTTATGCGGAAGATGAAGATGTTCATTACAATCCCATTACTAACTTGGATGTCATTATGCACCAACAAGACATAGACCGTACCCTCCCTTATAACCGTATGTGTGGGTATGGATTGGATGATGAGGGTCCACAAGAACAATTGGATGAGGAAGGGTTCACAACGCAAGAAAATCAATCTTCAAGAAGGTGACCGACAAGGAAAGAGGGCCCTCATTGTTTAGGGATGTTAGTCTTCCGGACAAGGTTGTTTTTCATGGTGGCATGAGATTGGGGTCGTTTGAGCCAACATCGTGCCCCAAAGTCAATGTCCCTCGGCCAAGCAATGAGGATGAGAATTCTCATTTGAAGAAAGGCATCAAGTTTGGTTCTTTGCAAGAGTTCAAGATATTGTTGTGTGACTATGTCATTAGGAACCATAGGTCTGTTGTCGTTGGTCATTCTGACCAAGATGCACGATACACCATCAATGTGACAAACAAGGTTGCCCTTGGAAGGTCTGTGGAAGAAAAATTGAAGAAACCGACCAATGTGTGTTGAAATGCTATGTTGCCACTCACATGTGCATACTGCCGGACAAGGCCTACTGAAGCAAGGGACATCGTCAGCTCACGTCTGAGTTTGTAGGCTACAAATTTTTGAATCAAATAGCACATGATCCAACCATGAAGGTGACGTTTCTCATGACTTCAGTGGAGGATGGATTCGGGTACACGATGAAGTACGGGAAGGTATGGATTGCCAAGGAAAATGCTATTAGGATGTTGCATGGTGAATATGAGGCCGCATGTAATATCCTTCCGAAGATGTGGGGAGCCATTTCTCATCTTAATCCAGGCATGCGCCATCGGGTCGAGTCAATTGATGGAATGTTTCGCCGTGCCTTTTGGAGCTTTGGCCAATGCACAGATTCATTTAAGTATTGTCACTCGGTCTTGTCTATAGATGGTACATTCATGTTATCTAGAACTGGATGTTAAACAAAGTTTCCAAGTTTGCCACATAACCGCGGGCACGGCTTTCGAAAAGATATAACCCAACACGGGTGCTCCAACTAGTCCATCACAAATTTCCACAAGCTGTATAGAAAGCCTCGATCACAAAACTCGTAATCTCCTCGGATTCCTTAGTGGAAAACCTCAACTCTAAGATAGCCCAAAGCATCACCGGAATGCCGATGCACAAGATATTTCCTAAAAGTTAAAACAAGTCCAGCAAGGCCGCCCGCCATGTCGGCGATCCTGATAGGAGCCGCGTATCTCATTCTTAGGACACGACGGATTGTCAAAACTTCCGATAGGCCAGTCACACAGTTTCCCCTGGTAGCCATCGACGGTTGACAGGTTGGACCAATACTCATGAAGAGCAATGGCCCAGGGTGTTGATTAGTTATTCGCGGGTGCCTACAGGTCCCTATATTTTTATTAGATATTAGGCAAATGTAGTACCAAAGTTGGGCCTTGCTAGACCAGTTTTAACTAAGACGAATTATCAAGGGGGTCCCCATAATAACCCCGAGCGTGTTAGGAGCGCTTAGTTGTGGAATATAACATCGGTAGCCAAAACTAGGGCGGCGAACTTGGAACAAAACACCAGGCCAAAAGGCCGAGCCTTCCACCTTTTACCAAGTATATAGGTCCATTAAATTAACTAGCAATTATATGGTGATATAACAAGGAACCCATGTTTTCACATGGAAGCAACTTCACCTGCGACTAGCAATACTATCAAATGTTTAAGCAAGCGGTAACATAGCCAAAGAGTGGTTTGCTAGGTTGTGGAAAGGTTGGAGGTTTTCATGGCAATGTTGGGAGACTAACATTTAAGTGGTTGGCAGCGAGACATCGCGAAAGAAACGAGATAACTACCATGGCAATGATAGTAATGGTATATAGGGAAATGGTCATCTTGCTTGTGATCCTGCTTGGAAGAAGAAAGAATCTGTGAAGCACATGTACCAATGTAGTCGAACGGATCCTCACACTCCAAAGCGGTTCAGAGCTCTATCGAGAAGAAACAATCTGAAACAACAATCAACACACAATAAACACCACAACACATGCATGACATGATGCACAACATATATGATGCATGTCAGGTTTAATTATGCAAGGCATGACAAGCACAACAAGTTTATTACTACATATTAAATGATGCTAAATATGCAACGAGTTTCATATTGATGAAAGTCCATGTTCAATTACTTAGTTCACTCTCGTTTACGTACACGACAATATTAAATGTTGTTAAACATGGCAAGGGGTGAAGCATGTGATTCTACATGTCATTCTAGTCGGTTTACACATATAGAGCATTTGAACGGAGCTACGGTTAAAAGATATGTGCAACACAAGATATTATGGCATGAATACAACATGCATGCAAATGGGAGCCACAACATGTTTTGGTTAGGATAACTCGATGAGATACCGGTGCAAACGAATTGTGAGCGTGTCATGCCAAAAAATGATTGGGTGATGCCGCATACCGGGTTCCCATGTGTCGGAGGGATGAATATGGGGTACATGCAACTAACATGGCATCTACGAAACAACAAATCACATCTCATACAACAATGCATTCATCCACGACATCATCTCAATGGTATACCTTCTAAGTATGTATCTCGCAGCGGTTCAAGGCATTGCAGTTTAGATGTTCATGGGTCATCGCGGACGTAGTGGAAGTAGTGGTTCCTGCGACGGTAGTTGAAGTAGTGATACACAGGTCTTCGGCGACGATAGTGGTACTTGGCGCATCGTCATGGCACTTGGCGAAATCCACGGAGGTGGTCTGGATGTCCACAACCACACGCGATCGGCGACAACAGCAACACGCAGCATCGACGACAGCAACAACAGGCAGGATAAGGCTAAGGCAAGGAGGAAAGGGGGCGCTAGGTCGAACACGCTCCACCAGCTCGCACCAGACCGGGAGAGGTAGAGGATTGGCGCAACAATTGGCTGGTGAAGGCACTCGAGCATCACAACAACAAAAGGCAGCGGCAACAGCAGGCAAGCCACGACTGCGGGGCTGGAGCGGATAGCAGGAGGAGGAGAGGGCAAGGTCGTGGAGACCATCGGGTCCGGCCAACACAGAGCCAGAGGCGTGCAACAGCGGGAGGTGGCCCGAGGCGCGCGGTTCCAGCTCAGGAGGCGGAGATGGTCGAAAGAGAGAGGCGACCGAGCGCCATGGCCGGAGACCAAGTTTGCGGGCAAGGCGGCATGCAAAGCTGCAAGCGGCACGGGAGGCGACTGGATCGAGCGCTCGGGACACGGTAACAAACGGGCGCGAGCGGATCTGGGCAGCGCCGGCAAAGGAGAGCCGACGGCGATGGCTCACGGAGGCGAGGGCATTTGGAAGCCGGGGAACGCGCATCCGGGGTTGGCTTGGTCGCCATGCACGGGAGCTCCCGTAAGGGATGGATGTGTCCAGGAGCTCGTGGGAAAGGAGCTCACGCTCGCACTGGCTCGCGAGCGGGAGGAAGGAGGAGGCGGCTGTGGGTTGGCCCGATGGGGAAAACAATGTGGGGTTGTGGCACTGTGAGGAGGGAGGTTTGGGTAGCCTAGGGATAGGGTAGGATTGGACTAGGTTCGTATATAAATAGCGGCTATTTCCAAATTGGATCTATTGGCCCTCCGATTCAGATCGGACGGTCAAGCAAAAAATAGGTTAGGGTGTCCAATTCATAAACCGAAGATGTTTTGGGGTATTACGAGGTTGATCCGGACTTAACGGTCACGACTGTCGGGTTTGGGTCCGGGGGAAGTTTCGGGCTAGGTTGCACGTAGGGTCTGTGCACTATGCAGAGGGGTAGGCATAAAGAGAGGGAAAACGGGTAACCTGGCGACAGAGTTTAAAACACCGAAATGTCTAACGCTTGACCAACTATAGTGCCGCTATAGGTTTAACGGTTCGGGTACCAAACGAACTTAGATTGCGACGAAATTTGGCAAGCGGCCTAACTACATTAAAATAAGACAGCATGCCACGTTTCAACCCAATCCAAAAAAATTTTATACACACTTTAAGAAACAATATTTTAATGATGTCGCGGGCGCATGCGTGTTTGGTTGGTCTCAAAACGGTCAACGACAAAACGGCGAGAACCGACAACGACGAACGGATGCAAGTTTTGAAAACTAATGACAACGAAGTGCCGATGCAATGAGGATGATGTGCATGATGCGATGATGAATGCGACACATAAATAAAACAAATGGCGACAATGGAATAAAATGGGGAATCTTCTGAAGCGTCGGTTCCGGGCTGTTACATAATGCCAGAGTCCCTTTGATTGAATAAAGCCCATCAATTCCACGTCAAAAAAGGGGACAAAAGGTTGAAACACAGGTAACTAGATAGTGGCATGCACTTTGCTGTATCATTCCTTGATCTTGAATTAAGTATTTTCTTTACACATGCTATTATCGTTAGAGGTGAGCACTTTTACATCAAAACCAAAGAACGGGACTGAAGTGATCAATATTCCTTGTTTATTTGATTTGTGGTGTTCGGTTTGATGTTTCTGTTAAGAATACATTTTTGCTAATTAATTAAATTAATTAAAATTAAATTAATTGTTAGTTAGATTGATTGATTCTGAAAGCAACCATGTACTTTCTTGGCTCTCAAAGTAACTATGAAATTCCTTGGCATTTACATAATTCTAAGTTAATTAAGTCCCAAGTAACATGTGTATTTTTACCCGGGTGTAAATACCTCATTTCTATGATCAGTAAAGAATAACGGATCATCTTTTACTCAACTCTGTCATTCTTTACTTTTATTTCAAACATGTTATCATACACCTTGCTCTGCCGAGAGCGAGAAAGCCACAAGATAATTAACCGACACTTCTTGCTAAAAATATGACACGGTTTCCCTGGTCGTCAAAGCCATCCTACAAAGAGACAAAGAGGACATCATTTTTTTGAAATAGAAGCAAAATGTTTGTCTCGTCAATTAATTAAGAGGAAGAGAATTGCCTGATTAATTAACAAAAAATTGGGCGACAATCAATACATATATACCACATGCGGACTACAGATTAAAAAAGAAACTCCATACTCCCACAATCAACTCAACAGACAAACATAATGCACAAGAACCATGACCCCTCGCACTTCTAAGTCCTAATGAAGCCCCCAACAAAACCAAGCTTGAATACAACAGGCGCCACCACATCCACGAAGGCGAGCCAATCGAAGATGGTGGTTGAAGAGACTGAATATCATCCATTAAGAAGCCGGAGACGCCTTACCAGTGGCTCCCCTCTTCTTGCCTATGTTCCTGAGAGCCTTCTTCACCTTCTTGATTTTTCTCGTAGAAGCCTCCTTAGTTAGGAGGTAGGCATTCGCCTTGCCAAACCCAGGGCTAGCTGCCTCCAAACTATTGAACAAGCAACAAAGATTTTTCGTGAAGGCCTCATGAATATTTTAGGATCGAAAGTATGTCTAGAGGGGGGGGGGTGATTAGACTACTTGACCAGATAAAAACTTAGCCTTTTCCCAATTTTTAGTGTGGGCCAGTTTTAGCAACTATGACTAGTCAAGTACACCCTACATATGCATATCCAAGAGTATTGCAGCGGAAAGTAAAACATGCAAGTGTTAATAAAGGGTGAGGTATGGAGATCAAGCGTAATGGTTGACATGGCGATTTTTGGCATGGTTCTGACAGGTGACGCTATCATACGTCCATGTTAGTGGAGATTTCAACCCATGGAGGGTAACGGCTACGAGAGTCCACAGAGGGCTCCACCCACAAGGGGTCCATGAAGAAGTGGCCTTGTCTATTCCACCACGGTTTCCGTACACAAAGAAATAGCCTCACTCTAGGTAGATCTTCACGAAGTAGGCAATCTCCTTATGCTTACAAACATCTTGGTTCAACTCCACAACACGAAGTACGAGGCTCCCAAGCGACACATAACCAATGTAGGAGGCACCACCCTCCAAAAGGTAATAGATGTGGTAGAACGATGAACTCCTTGCTCTTGTGCTTCTAAAGATAGTCTCCTCAACACTCAATCACTCTCTCTCAGATTTGGCAGGGGTAGGAGAGATTTATCTTGTGGAAAGCAACTTGGGGAGGCTAGAAATCAAGGTTCAAATGGTTGGAATGGAATCTCTTGATCTCAACATATGAGTAGGTGGCTCTCTCTCACAAAAATGGATGTGCAAAGTGTAAGTGTGTTCTGAGTGCTTCCTCTACGAGTGAGAGGTAGGTGGAGGGGTATATATAGGTATCCCCCAAAATCCAACTGTTACAACATTATTGCCCAACTCGGTGACATCAAAATGTTAATATCGATGGTACCGAGTTGCACTAAATGTGGAAACTTTGACTTCTCGATGAGACCGATATAGGGATCTCGGTGGTACTGATACGATGACCTAGGCTGGTTCCCAAACTCGGTGAGACTGACTTCAAACTCGGAAATTCCAAAAATTGAAGTTACCTCAACAGAATATTGGTCACCCAATCTCGGTGGCACCGATACAAATTGTGGTTGTGCCGAGATGGTGGGATTGGCATAGGATATGTCCAAGTGTAAAATATAGCTGAGTGGAAAATGTTGGTGGCACCAATTTGTATATTTGGCTTGGGACAGATCTATTTTGTGGGAAAGTGCTTGAGTATTTTTGGTGGCTATCTCTAAGCACTTGAGAAACCAATTCATCATAATAGCTCATCCCCTTTTAATAGTATTCACTTTCCTATGGACTGAAAGTGATTTCTCACAAAGTGTAAAATGAAGAGTCTTCTTGCTTGAAGCTTTATCCAATCCTATTCCTTCCTTGCATCGAAGGGGCATCTCCACACAATCCTATAGACAAAGCATCTTTAAACTTTTCTGAAATGCACTTGGATAAATTCATTAGTCCAATGATGCATATGTTGTAATTAATTACCAAAACCACCTTAGGGATCAATTGTGCTTAGAAATATGCACGAACATACTTTCACGGTAAAAGACGACGAATCGGATAGTCTTCGATGCATCCGAATCCGGTGCCAAAACACCTACCTCATCAACCTCGACACCCATGAATGCCACCGGGCCAACAACCATAGGTGTGACAACCATAGCAGCATCCAAACCCCCACGGTCCACAAAGGTGATCGGCTGACCGGTCTCCAACAACGATGATAAGGTATCAATCGGCATCAAGAAGCCCCCTCCAAGTGACCCCATCTACTCAGTAAGCACCATCGAAATGGGCAAAGTGGGCTCCCCACAAAGCTTCAACAACTCAGGCATAATCTAGAACACCATAGCCACAACCTCAACAATGGTTTCATTCCCAGAAGCAATCGACATGACAGGCAGTGACGACGAGCATGATGTAGCACGAGGGGAGAGATCTTCATACATGTTTGCTTCTGCATCAACATAACCAACTTGGATCTCGGGCAGCAGGGATACAACAGGCACAACCTCGTGCTTGGCAAGAGCGACCTCTACACTTGCCAAAACACTACCAATTCGTGTAATGAAGTCGCAAAGCTCGGATCGGAGTAGCTCAGTGTGCTCCATGAGGACGGGCTGCAATGCCACATCACCCCGTGTTGCATCGACATTTGATGCATGCACTAGGATGGATGGTGGAGCAACAGGTCATGTTGTGGTAGTCCGGTCGGTGTGATGTTGTGCATGATGGAAACATGCTTCGTGACCAAAACCGGAGGCATCCCAAGCACCAGAATGGATCCCTGCGTTCATGAGCATGATGACCCTTCGAGAGGCATGGAAAACAACAGTTTCTTGGCCACAATGGGGGAGCTGGCTAGGTGATGGATGTATGGCCATGGAAGGGCACAAGAGGAGACGAACAACGCCCCGATAGAAGGTGCCATCCATCCAAAAGATCCCTAGGAGGCGCGGACATACCATAGATGGGAACACAATTCGTTGCAACCCGAACAAGAAGCCACGCCAATAACCCCAGCCGGAACATGTGGGAGGCGCGCCGCCCCCTTGGACAGTCACGTGGCAGCAATCGTGACGTCCAAGTAGAGATGGCCGATGCCAGAGGAACCAACAACTTGCTCGGAGCATAGGTCGCCGGGGTCGCGGCAGCAAGATCCGACTCGTGTTGGACGGGATGTAGGGGACCTACGTGGTTCAACGCTAAGATGTGAATCAGTTGGTCGTTGGAGGTACCCGAGGTTACATGTAGTGGTGTCGAAGTCGTCGCCGCCACATGCAGCGTTCCAGTGGCAGCCTCGACCGCCATATCAGGACCTGGCAGGGGCGGACGCGGTGGCAAGCGTCCAGTGGAGGCCCCGTCCAGAGGAGCGGGGTGGCGGGGTGTAAGATGGCTCTATGGCGGGCTCAGCCCGATGAGGGGCCCATCGGCCACCCACACAGGTGTCGGACCTGCGGAGAGCAAATACTGCGGCAGAAGCTTCGGACGTGGTGCGCGCGTCGCTGTCCGAAGATGCAGCCGAGAGTTTGGGAGATAGTGCCACCAGGGGCATCACCAAGAGCACACCATCCCCAAAGATAGTAGAAGAGTCGCGGCCAGCCGGCGGTGGCGGCGGCAGGAGCGTGGAGACCCAATCCAGACCTCAGATCCAGACTGAAAGGGCAAGTGACACATGCTCCAGATCCTCCTGATCTAGACTGAAAGGCCCGACCGAGGGGCGGCAACATGACTGGCAGCACATGCAGCATGCCCGAGGCGGCTCCAGCTAGCATGGAAGTATGGAGAGCGCTCCCATGTCCGAGAGTTTAGCACTAGCAAGATTTAATGGATCATGTGGCCAAAAAGTCGTTTGTTGATATATGGAGTATATAGTAGACGATCTATCATCATCAGCAGGCTGCTACCATCATTGGTTCCTCAGCCCGGCGTCCCTTTCTAGTAGACGATCTAGCATCCGCAATAGGTGGCAAACTTTCACCTTTTCTATGAAGTAAACCGACAATTGTTCCTCGTTTGATTTTTTTTGATATTTGACCCTTTTACCTACTGTCGTAGGACATCGCGGTAGCCTAACACACCCTACCGCCGGGGTCCGCATCGGTAGGTTGACGGAGTACGACGGACGACAGTTAGTCGCTGACGTGGTAAAGGGCATACCGTCAACTTGCGTGGCGGTAGGGTATTTACTCCTACCGTCGGAGACCCTGCCGGAAGGGTCCTGGGGTGGATAAGATGATTGGGGTGACTGGATGGGCCCCCAGCCACCCATTCACCCCAATCATCTTCACCCCCTGAGCTCAGTCTACTCTTCCCTCTCTCTCTCCACACAAACACCCAATAAATCCACTCCATTTTCTTGGGATTTAACCTGTGGATCAGGAGCATTTTCATCACCCAAGGTGCCTATCCCACTTCCCTATTTCTTGTTTGTTGAAATCATCTATTATAGTTGATTTCTCACTTATTTGCAAATCCTAGCTTTTGCTAAATTTATGGTGTAATTTATGAATACGATGCATTTTTGGTTATGTCTCTGCTTTGGATATGTATTGTGGGCCTACCATAGTTGGGGGTACCTAGATCTAGTGCTAGGATTAGTGGTGATGTTAGTGATTAGGTTAAGGTTAAGGTTTAGGATTAGGGTCAGGGTTAAGGTAATGAACATGGACCATGTGTTTTTTCTTGATTGAATAGAATGCATAGAAGTTATTTGTTTAATGTGTTCATAAAGTATGTAGTTGACTTTATTGTTTCACTGTTTCCATTTTTCTTAGATGGGTAGGCTCTTAAATGTTCATTATTTTAACAAGGCGACATTTATGAATGGGAATGAAGATAAAGGGGAAGAGGCTATGAATTTTGACACAAGTCCAACCTTTGATGATCTTGTAGTGAAATCAAGAAGCGTCTTACATTGGAATGACCCAGTTGTTGAGGTTAAGCTTATTGGGAGGTATGACGTTGGTTTGGGATCAAAGTCCCGATTAAAGAGTATGTCCATCACCTCCCAATTGCATTGGGATGTGTACAAGTAAAAGTGGACGCATCACAAGACAATTCACTTGAGATATTTGCCATAAAGGTTGATGCTCCTCGACTCCAAATTTATTTGAACCACAATGTATTCTCCCCAATACATGATGTTAGTGTGGAGGTGTATCTTCCCAATCTTCTAGCCAACCTCCAATCAAAGAGGATATCAATGCTTGAGCCATAGTACTTCGAGATGTTATTCCTCATGCTTAAGAATATGCTCGTGGTCATGTTGATGATGATGGTATTGTTGCTCAAGATGATGCTTATGCGGAAGATGAAGATGTTCATTACAATCCCATTACTAACTTGGATGTCATTATGCACCAACAAGACATAGACCGTACCCTCCCTTATAACCGTATGTGTGGGTATGGATTGGATGATGAGGGTCCACAAGAACAATTGGATGAGGAAGGGTTCACAACGCAAGAAAATCAATCTTCAAGAAGGTGACCGACAAGGAAAGAGGGCCCTCATTGTTTAGGGATGTTAGTCTTCCGGACAAGGTTGTTTTTCATGGTGGCATGAGATTGGGGTCGTTTGAGCCAACATCGTGCCCCAAAGTCAATGTCCCTCGGCCAAGCAATGAGGATGAGAATTCTCATTTGAAGAAAGGCATCAAGTTTGGTTCTTTGCAAGAGTTCAAGATATTGTTGTGTGACTATGTCATTAGGAACCATAGGTCTGTTGTCGTTGGTCATTCTGACCAAGATGCACGATACACCTTCAATGTGACAAACAAGGTTGCCCTTGGAAGGTCTGTGGAAGAAAAATTGAAGAAACCGACCAATGTGTGTTGAAATGCTATGTTGCCACTCACATGTGCATACTGCCGGACAAGGCCTACTGAAGCAAGGGACATCGTCAGCTCACGTCTGAGTTTGTAGGCTACAAATTTTTGAATCAAATAGCACATGATCCAACCATGAAGGTGACGTTTCTCATGACTTCAGTGGAGGATGGATTCGGGTACACGATGAAGTACGGGAAGGTATGGATTGCCAAGGAAAATGCTATTAGGATGTTGCATGGTGAATATGAGGCCGCATGTAATATCCTTCCGAAGATGTGGGGAGCCATTTCTCATCTTAATCCAGGCATGCGCCATCGGGTCGAGTCAATTGATGGAATGTTTCGCCGTGCCTTTTGGAGCTTTGGCCAATGCACAGATTCATTTAAGTATTGTCACTCGGTCTTGTCTATAGATGGTACATTCATGACCAGCAAATACAAGGGCACATTGATGGTGTCAATGGACCATTCATAAAATGACAACGTGTTGCCGGTGGCATTTGCATTGGTGCCTTCGTAGAACGATGAAACTTGGTAGTGGTTCATGGAGCATGTGACGACAAAGGTGATTGGCAAGAGAGAGGTGTGCATTATATCGGATCGCCATCATGGGATTCTAAAAGCAATAGACATTGATATACCAGGTCATCCAAAGCTTCAACACCGTTGGTGCATGTGACACTTTGTGGCCAAATTTTACGGGGCATGCAAGAGCAAGGAGTTTGCAAAGACCTTACCCATGTTTCCATGGCATTCAACATCGACACATTCAAAAGCCAATATGATAAACTTCTCAAGACATTGGAGAAAAACAAAGGTGGGAAAGAGTTCTTGACAAGGCATTTGACGGAGAAGAATAACTGGTTACGGGCTTACGATGAAGGAGGTATGAGATATGGGGACATGATAAGAAACATGGTGGAATGCTTCAACAATGTGCTCAAGGGTGTCCGTTCCTTGTCAGTCACTGCAATAGTGAAATACACCTTCATCAAGCTCAACGAGTACTTCTTAAATCATTCCCAAATTACCTCCAAGTGGATTGGCGAATTTCCATTCAAGGTTCACGATTGGTTGTTGCATAAAGCACACAAGTCTTCTCATCAATCAATCAATCATAAAATACAATGAAAAAGAAATGATCTATCAAATTGATGAACTGGGTGGGACAACAAGGTGTGACTTATGGTGGAGTTGTGTATGAGGTGCACATCAAAGACCCATGGCGCCAGTGTGAGAGGCCGCACAAGTATAATTGGCCTTGCCCACATTTGATGATAGTGACAATGGCGAGAAAATTGCCTCTATCCGATGGTAGAGCGATGTCACACTCTGTGTTTGTACCACTTTGTCACATTATGATTTACAAAAAATGGTACCAAGTAAAACTTTTTGAGTGCTTGTGATGACTAATTTGATTGCAACTTGCTTGTGTGCTTGATTGTGTTTTAATTCACCAAAACTATCTTCTCTCTAAGAACTCCTCTCCTTGGCCCCAAACTATTGCCCAATCATCATGCCATGTGTGTAAGACTAGAAAATATTTTTATAAGATATTATTTCAATAAAAGGTATTTATTTATTATGAAACTTCAAAACCCCTGAATTGGGATTTGCACTACAAGTCCTTAATTTGGGAGGGATGTTTTACCCCAAAGATTTTACATTGATTCTATTATTAAAATGACATCCCAAGACCACAAAATTATAATTTAAAAGTTATTTTCCTATTTTATTTAAACACCCTTTTCTAAGGCCAGAAATGATATTTCATATACAAAAAATCATTTTCATACCTTCAAAATATTTGAGAAGCTCAGAAGACATATAATTTTTATATTTATTAGGTTCAACACATGTCCATGTTAGAAATATTGGACAAAACCCCTCAAAACCCTTTCTACCTATTCTAAGGTTTTGAAATATTTCCAAAGGAAATATTCTCAATAAATCCCAGTAAAATTCTAACATGTCCCACATGTTATATGAGGTGACCCTGCAAAGTGTCATCCCCATCCAAGTTGATTTGGTTCACCTAAGATACCCAAAACCCTTCGTGACCAGAACCAAATTTGAGCAACTCTACATTGCCAAGTTTGGCTTATTGCTCCCAAACTTTAAAGGAGTGATCTGGCCCCCAAATAAGGATACCACACCAAGTTGTGCATTTGTGGGAGTTGGTTTACTCACCTTGGTTTACAGAAATATGATTATGCCCATTTCTAGGGGCTTCCTTGTCTACATTGTCAACCTTGCTCAAATGCGCTCAAACTTGGTAAATCCTTGTAATTTTACCCATCATTTAATCATGTTAAGTCTCACTACAATTGGTGTGGTGTATCTTGCTAAAACTAGCAACAAACACCTTCGGGTGATTTGGTAAAAGAACCACTTTCACCCTTTCCACACTGTTCCTTCACTCCAAAATTTTATCACAAGTCTACTGTTCAGCCCCTCACGTGTAGCCGAGAGCTCCAACTCTAGTTTAACACGAGGAGGACAAAATCTTCAATTTCTTTTCTAGTTCACCCCTGGTAGAGACTGCCTCTCCCTTTCGCTTTGACCTCCACTTCTCTCCTCTGCTCCAAAGCATCCAAGGAGCATCCCCAAAGCTCCCACACGCTAGTAGACACGATGGGGACGCACTAGAGTGTGCCAGCATGCGGTAGCATGCCAAAAAGGCGCTTGGGATGCGCCAGAGTGCATGCCCGCACTGAGGGCGGCCATCCCCGGCCACGCCTCACCCCCACACGCTGTCCGGCTTTGACCAGCTCGTCAACCGGTGCTTGCGCTGCATCGGCCCCCTCATATATCCCCTTCTCCTCCCCTTGGAGATGCGTGCCCACGCCGCCTAAAGCGGTAAGGTGGCTCTCTCCATCGCGACATGCCAAGCGCCAGCCTCGCTCCCCCTCTTTCCCTCTTTCAGACCTAAACCATGGCCACGTGGGCTATGGAGACATTCCCGAGTTCTCATTCCTCCCCTGGCTGTTGCCACAGCCTTGCCGGTGCATCACCTTTTTGGTGGACCGTGCCCCACCTATAAAAGGCCACCCCAACTGCTCTCCTCCCCCTTGGAACCTCTCTCTCCCCTCCAATCGACCGCCCCAATGCCCCACTTGAGCTCCCCGAGCACCAGTGCTAGAGATCGACCGAGGCACCGTCGCGTCGGGGCTCAGTCGATCTCGGGACACAGGCCCGCTCCAGCCTCCTTTTCTCCTTCATCGTGACTGAAGCGAGCCCCAACCACATCTTTGCTTCTCCCTCGCTCCTTTTCCTTCATAGAACATCGACAACAACCACCTCCCGACGCCCTCTGCTGCAGAATCCTCGCCACCAGGGACTCCGGCCATCCCAGCCACTCTCTCGACCTTCATCTAAACGGCTGAAGTGCGAGGAGTCCGTTCCCGCTCTCACCTTCCCTCGCTGTAGATGGAGCTGACACCGGTGAGCTCCTCCCCCTTCAGTCCCGAGGTGGAAGAAGATCCCGATAAGGGGACCCCACATGCCAGTGTCTGCCTAGCCCTCTCTCCCTCTTCCAGTCCCTGACCGTAGGGCCCTGCGCGTCAGGTTCAAACCTGACGGCGCGGGCACCTGGGCTGGCGTGGTCACTCTCGAGATGGGGACGTGCCAGGTAGGGCCACCATGACATGTTTTTACGAGCATTGGGCACACCGTCCCGTGCCCTCATGGATGGTACGATCTAGAGCGAGGCTCGTATGATGTACATCGTGAGGGATGGCACCAACGAATGGACTCTTTGTTTAGTATTGCCAGGGGAAAGGCATTGTTCAGGTGCTTACCTCGGGTATGTTATATACCGCCAGTCGTGGATGACTCGGAAGTTCCCTAAGTTTTGTGGGTACAACGCGCAACCTCTGCAGAGTGTAAAACTATTCAAATAACCGTGTCCAAGATCAAGGACAGTTGGGTGGTGCTGCTTAAACTACATCCAGTTGTTTTCGCATAAACCAAGTGTGTGTGAGAGAGAGTACGAGAAAAAGATGGTGATATGGGAAAGATGATGCTTGAGCTAAGTTAGGGCACTTGGCACGATGGGTGGACATGGGATGTTTGACCCTCAGTTGATATTGATATATGTAACTTGTTCATTGGGTTACCGCTTTCTGCAAAAATATCACACTAGTGTTATGTCATATAACCTTGTGATGCATGTTGCCCAAGAATTTGGTCATGTTGTTGCATTAGGGAAAACCTGCTTTCTGCAAAAAAAGCATACTAGTGTTATGTCATACTTTGTTATTGCCTTGTTCCACATCATGGGTTGTTTGTGAGTACATTCAAAGTACTCGTTGGCTTGCCATTGGTTATTTAATTGGCCAGGCATGGAAGAACTGGAGTTTGGAGAACATTTCGACGGGGACGAATATGCGATCTAGGACGCTTCCCAGTCAGAATGCGTGCAGGTTAAGGCAGATGGCATGGGTTCATGCTATCAACCAAGTTATCCGCATTCATTTGTGTGTTGGTGTGTCATCCTTTGAGGCCGTATCTATGTAATGACTTGGCCCTAATGTCCACTATTTGTATCACACGTTACATATGGATGTAAGACTCTTGTTATTCAGTATTTGTGTGTTCAGTGAGCATTGATCTCTGTCACTGTACACATGCATTCGGTGATCATGACTTACAAGTCTGGGTCCCTACAGAGCTGGTATCAGGGCCATCCTGGCTATAGGAAGCCTTAGGTAGAATGGACGTCAGATGGGACGAAACCCCTCTCAAAATCTACACCTAGCCTTTACACTAAGGGTTTTCCTGCATCCCTCACCTCTTCCACTATACCATTCAAACCCCTTTTACTGACACCTCTACTTAAACCTTGTAGATAGCCGTCGTACCCTAAAGCCTCCTAGAGTCCGGCTCCCCCCTACTCCTGGAGGACAGCTTGGAGAAGTGCCGGGTCTGTCGATCACCAGTTTTTCTCTAGCATGACCAATTGGTCAATGCCACCACGAAGGAGTACCACGTCGATGTGGTCATGAAGGCAAATGACTCCCCAACTAGTTGGTTCTTTGAAGGACCACAGATGGAGACTCTGGTGTTAGGAGTCGAGACAGCGACGTGGAAGGCACTTATCCACCTTTGCGACATCCTTCCTGAGATGACCAATGAACCGGCTACCCATAACTTGTCGTTCGTTAAGGATGAGGTTAGCGGGAGTTGGACATTGACCCCATTCCAGGAACAAGTAACACCGCTCAAGTTCCACACCTACTTTAGCCACTCCACCGACAGTTTGGCTCACAACCCGATCAAGGAGTCAGTGAAGCTCCACAAGGAACTTCACCTCATCCGTGAGCTACTCCTTCAAGCTAAGATAAAGACAGGCAACATCAAGAAGGATGGAGCCCCCGAGGGCAACCCGCTGTCGCATACACAACAAGAATACCACCGCCTAGGGACACCCATACTCGGAGTCATCACATGAGTGCCAAGGAGTACCGCGACCTCTTCACCGCTCCACTGGTGAAGCGTCGTTAGGATGGACCTCCTCGTTCCCCAACTCCCTCGACACGAGATGATGCCCGCACAGATGATGATGAGGAAGACCCAAAGGAGCACGAGTACGAGACCGAGCACTCCACTACTTGAGTCTGAGAACCCCTAGGGTAGGACAAGCTATGAACCCCTCATGCGAAGTCGAGTCTGTGTAATGGTTTAGATGAAAGCATTCATGCTTGTTATTTTCTTTTCTATTTGTGTCTCGATGCAAGCCGCGCTTCTGCCTTAGGCAGCATGTAAGCGGCTACCTCACTTATCTTACTTAATGGTTATGTGCTAGGTCTTTAGGCCCTTTTTGTTTGACACACTTCCAACGTACCAAACCCCTCCGCTATTTAGGCACGTTGCCCTCTTGTGTTGTTTGTTTCGTCTATTCCAGTTGTTTACTTGGCCGCTCCAAACAGGATGGTGTCTGCTACCCACGCCAGTACGTTTGGCAACCCCAACATTGGCGACTCTAGCTAGCAGCTAGGAGATAGTAGGTCTACTCAAGATGGAGGTCACCAGGAGTATCCACAAGGTGACATTCCCCCGCCGCTTCCTCCTCCGGAGAACCTGGCCATGGCTTAGTTTCTCAAAGCTCTCCGGGAGGAACGCCAAGCCAACAATGCCTCTATCAAGCAGATGGCTCAGGTCCTTGTGAATAACCTGCAACAGGGCTGGAACAGTAATGGTCGCTCCACTTTGTCAAAATTCAAGAGGTCTTCACCCCAGACCTTCACCGTGATGACCGAGCCTTTGGATGCCGATGACTAGATCCGCACCATTTAGGGCATCCTTGCACTGGTCAACTACAATAAGGACTATGAGTAGGGGTGGGTATATAACCCGAAAACCGATTTACCAAACCGATTGAACCTCGACCGAAGTCGAAGTGACCGAAACCAAAACTTTCGGTATTGAGATCGGTTAGCATTTATAAGAAAACGAATTAACTTCGATGATTTCGTTATGTACCCTGGATACACCAAAACAAAAGAAGCATCGATGACGCCCTACCCCTTTAATTAATCTCTTCCAACTCCTCGAGACTCACGCATGATTTGTACCTTCTATGAGCGCTTGACCTCTTGTCTGCCGAGCAACCTATTTGATTGGTGAATCACCGCAGCCGGATGCATCTCGATGCATCTCGATTTATGTTGCCCTCTTGCCCTCCCAAATCCGTGGCTTCATGCCACGTTGCCTGGTCGATCTCCGCACGGGAAGAAGAAATTTGGCAGCTGCAAGCCATATCAAACGGCTGTACGAATTATGCATCGATTACTTTTGCTTGCCCGCGAGGTTGCGATGTAAGTAGTTGATTCCATTCGATCATATTATTGATTCAGTCCATATCCGAGTTCATGATTTGATCCTAGTTCTGATGCATACTGTTCCTGTCTAAACCAACCTTTTGCTTTATGTATAGATGTCTTCCGAGACAGATGAAGGTTGAAGAATATGCAATAAAGCTTGAAGTTTAGCATATGGGAGACTAGTAGATGGCAGCGGCGAGCGGTGAGGAAATATTGATCCTGTTCAAAAAGCTTCCTATGATTACCTACTTGTATTTTGTTTTATCGAACTTAAGTGTTAAGTTAGACTTGTCAATGTGTCATTTGTGTTAAACTATAGGTGGATGTTGGATACAATTTGTTTAGTCAAATCTGCTATGTTTATGACCATTTTGTGTTAATCATCTTGAAGTTACTCCGTATCACTTTTTACCGTCATTCTTGTTTGGTAGAGAATGTACAGGCTTGTATGTTCACAATATTTTCTGTACATAATTTTTTACCCAATTTTCTATACATAATTTGTAGATGATCGCTTGATCTAAGAAATTGTAATTGATCGTCTATAAGGTTGCACGTTCTGTTGGTACAGTTTGTGGTTGTCTAAACTTTTTTACGAGAGGAAGTTGCGCATCCATGCCTGTCTCTCTTACGTTTGTCAGCTCGGCCAACCCTCCATAGTAGCTATATATATAATATTTTCTAGCCAACCATCCCATCCTAGCCCAACGCCCCATCTTTCCAGCAGCAAGTCAGCTATTCCATATCTTATATTCGGTGTAGAACCAAGGACCAAACAGAACGATCCAGGGACCGAACTCTTGGTTACTTTAATCGGTAGAGACCGATCGGTCCATATTTTTTGAGACCCGAAAATAAAATTGTACCAAAGAACCGAACCGAGCGGTTCACGGGAACCGAATGCCCACCCCTAACCGTGAGAAGGTTCTTTATGCCTCTAACTATCTCGAAGGTATCACCAGATCTTGGTGGGACGGATTCAAGGTCATGCAAGGCAAGCATGTTATCACCTGGGATGAGTTTAAGCAAGGATTCCATACTGACCATATTCCCTCTTGGATTATGGCTATCAAGAAGCGGGAGTTTTGAGCGCTGAAGCAAGGAAGTGGCTCAGTTAAGGAGTATGTGCAGAAGTTCAACCTCCTATCGAGGTACGCACCTGATGATCTTAGCAGTGAGGCGGCCAAGAAAAAACGCTTCATGGAGGGGATTCAGCAATCGCTGCAATACCAACTTCTTGTTTGTGACCGCCAAACCTTTTTCGATGTGGTGAATAAGGCCCTCATGCTTGAAGATAAGTGTCGTGCTATGGAAGACACATGCAAGCGCAAGCTGATCAACATTGGTGGTTCCAGCAACCAGAAGACTCGCCCCCGGCAATCAGCCCCGGTAAGGGCAAACTATCAGCCTTAGCACCCCATGACTCCTGCACCTCGATCGAGCTACCAGCCTCAGCCGTATGCCAACTCCAAGCCGGCATACAACCCTCCCATCAACAACAATGGCGGAAAGACCAACAACTTCGGGCAGGTCACTTGCTTTGGGTGTGGTCAACCTAGACACATCTCGAAGTAGTGCCCCAATAGGAAGCAAGATGCATCGCTCCCCAATGCACCAAACCAGGGACCAGGCCGTGGACCGCCGCCCAGGAATCAAGCTCCCTGCAACCCGCCGAACAACGACAAGGGTTGTGTGAATCACATCTCCGCACAAGAAGCTCAGGAGGACCTGAATGTCATACTAGGTATGTTCCTTGTAAACTCAACTCCCGCAACCATTTTGTTTGATTGTGGCGCTTCACATTCTTTTGTCACCCGAAATTTTGCGCTGGAGAGTGGCTTAAACCCTACACTCCCGAATGGTCACATGACCGTACAAACCCATGTGTCGTATTGAGGACCAAGCTAGGGTGTAGAGGAGTTGGGATCAACATCTACGAGGTAGACTTCTTAGCAGATCTCATTGTCCTTAAGTCGCAAGGCTTGGACATGATCCTTGGTATGGATTGGTTAGCCAAGCACCAAGGTGTGTTGGACTATGCCCAGAGGGATAATACGATGATAAATCACCAAGGAGTCGAGGTCAAGTACGTTTCCAACTCTACCTTTAGCCAAGCCCCTCAGGTTATGTCGGGGGGATAACCCCGGGGTAGGCTCATCGAGCCTGCTCCTTTACCTTCAGCACAGACGGAATGACCAAAACAATTCTACAAAGCCCAAGTCCCTTGGCCGGCTAGGAAGCACCTGCCGGCTGGGGGACGAGGCGGCCAATTCTCTGGCCGGCCAGGAAGCACCTGGCGGCTAGAGGTCAGACGGCTACCTCTCCCTGGCCGCCTAGGCCAAGCCAGCCGGCTAGGGATGAGGCGGCCGTGCCCAGGCCGGCTAGTCAAGCAGGCTAGCTGGCTGGGGATCTCAAGTCACCTAAGATCGTAGGTCATGACGAGACCCTAAGATTAAAGGTGGCTACGCGTCAGCAAAGGTACTAGATCGGAGTCCACGGCGGGTACTAGCGTCGGCGGCCACGCCGCTGACCTCCCCCGACTCTGATCCATCACCTTCCACAGTGTCGTCCGTCAAACTCCCACTCCATTACTGCACTCGACGTGGGAACAGTGCAGGCGGTCCTACTGTCTACCTATGACGAATCTCGGTGGACGACTCCGGACGTACCATACGTGTCCTACGTCAACCTTACGCGAGAGCCTCATTGTCTAGTCAGCGGGTCCCATGGCCAGATGGGACCTTGCAGCCGACGGGCCCCTCAAGCGACAAGACAAGACCCCCGTGGGCCCCCTGGCCAGCCCGCGAGGCTGCCAACCGGGTCCCACTCATGTATCCTTTATCCATATTGTAGGCCGGTGGGTTCGTCTATAAAACCCCCTGCCCCCTCCATGCAGAGGGTCGGTCAACTTAGCACACACACCAACCACATTGGAGAGGCAGAGACGAGCCGACTGCTCCCCCTTCCTCCTCCGCAATACAGCTCCAGGAGCACTTTGTAGTCCCTTTCATACATCATACACTCCGGCAGGACTAGGGGTATTATCTCTACGGAGAGCCCTGAACCTGGGTACATCGTGCATTCCATGCGTGTACCAACATCGCCCCCAGCGCCCTCCGGTGCCACTTCGGTTCCTACAATATTTAGCCTACCCATGGCTTATGTTGTGAGTATTCACAGATATTTGGCGCCCACCGTGGGGACGATCGCGACATTGCCTGGCTTCACGCGTTGGGTGGGGCCCCGCACCTACACCACCGGATGCATCGTGTCCGGACAGATAAGCATGCCCATGGAACCCACCTTCGACGAGGTAACACTGATAATGATCGACGTCCCTATCCGCCATGCGGATTCGGACGAGGAGTCCGATGACGAGGCGCCTCCCTGCGTCGTCGTCGCTGCTATGGAGAACCTTAGCATTCTCTTTAGCGATATGCGCCTCAACGATGGCCCTCGCTACTTCGGCGAGGACCTCGACATCAAGGCGTTATGCGCCAGCTTCAGTAGGCTCTCTATCGCTGAGACGCCTATACACGACGTGTACCCCAGCAACGTACCCGTCTTCGACGGCCCTCTGCCGTCTGTGGGATTCTTCACCCCGTACCATGTCGCCACCGTATCCAACACCGTGGAGGTGATGGTCATCGGTGCTGGCACCAGCACGGCTCATGGCAAGGCGTCAGCAGACGCTGGTGAGCCTACTGCTGTCACCGCTGACACTCTTCAGGCTGCGCTTACCGGCCTAAAGACGCCCATCGCCGCCTCCAGAAACCCCAACGATGCTCGGGCCTCACTGGAGGAGGCTCGTAGGCAGATCTTGGAGGACGACATCGTCATCGCTTCGGCTAAACGCCGGATGGAGGCCACGCAACGCCAGTATAACTCCGCATACGGATTCACTCCGGTTTCCGAGGCCCCTAGCCGGCTTGGCTCGGTCCGCGGCCACGGCCGGGTCATCGCCGAGATTTTAGGCGGCAAGTAGCCCATCTATGAGACACCTGCGGCCAACTTACGTGCGGCCCAGGCGGCCATGGCAGAAATGCCAAGCTTGGAGGGTGAGGAGCGCGCCTTCCAGGAGAAGCGGGTCAAGGATCTCCTTGACGCCGCCAACGAGTAGCAGACACGGCTTGACCCCAGTCAAGCTCAATCGGAGTCTCCGATACCCAACCCCGGAGCGCGCCATAACCCGAGCGGTCATCAACAAGCCGAAGGATCTTCCTCGCATCGCACTTCCTGCCGGAAGGGCGAGGGCAGCCACGAGAGGCGCTCCCAGTGCCAGAGCGAGCATACTTCAAGACGACGTCGTGGAGATGACGAGAGTGATTCGGTATATGAGGATCCTTGTCCGGGGAGGACCTATGCTACCGGTTCACACGACGCCCTTCCGATCGTGGCTCAAATTGGCGCTCGCGTCCCTCAGGGCGACCACGACGCTCGTAGGCGTCTCAACACGCTGGCACAGTCAGCTCTTCTGGAGGAGGACGGTCCCATTGGTCTGGCGTGCTTCGGCCCCCGGATCCGAGGGGAGGCGTTTCCCCGAGGCTTTACTCTGCCTCGGGACACTGCCAAGTACAATGGCACCGCCAAGCCAGAAGACTGGCTGATCGACTACCCCACTGCTATTGGCATTGCCAGGGGCAAAAAGCGTGTAGCAGTCCGGTACATGCCACTCATGCTAGCCGGCTCGGCTCGGACATGGCTTAACAACCTTCCAGCCGACAGCGTCAACTCATCGGTTGACTTCCAGGAGGCGTTCGTCCGCAACTTCAATGGCACCTACAAATGCCCGGGCCGGCCTCGCGAGCTAGCCATGTGCGTCCAGAGGCCCGACGAACCCCTTCGCGACTACGTCACACGTTGGACGGAGCTCCACAACTCCTGCGAGGGAGTGCATGAGGTACAAGCCATCCAGTACTTCATCGACGACTGCCGAGATGACACTCTCCTGAAGGACAAGCTCATGTGCTCCGAGCCCACCTCTCGGGCGGTGCTCATGGCCAAGGCGGACAAGTACGCCACGGCCGACTCCGCGATGCGGGTCAAGGTGACCGCCTCGGACAAGGCTGTCCCCACGCCGGCTGCTCCCAAGCCGGCTGGAGACAGTCGAAGCGGCCAGAACAACAACAAGCGCAAGGCGGATCAGCTAGATTCGCGCTCCAACGACAAGTTGGTAGCCAACGTGGAGGGAGAGGCGCCGGCTACTCAGGCCGGCTCCCAACAAAGGCGGCCCAACAAGGGCAATTGGCAGCCCAAGCAGACCTTCGAGCAGATGCTTGACGCACCCTGCAAAATCCATTCTGGGGCACAACCCTCTACCCACACCCTTCGACAGTGCAGCTTCGCGCGCCGACTGTCGCAAGGGGAGGGCATGCCGGCTGCCCCAGGTTCCCAGGCCGCGTCTCAGCTCCAGCTCTCGGTCCTGTTGTGGATCCACCACCACCGCCTCGCGACGATGGCCTCCTCCACAATGACTACCCCGATCAAGACGGAGCATTGTTGTCTTCACCAGTGAAGGCGACGACAAGCATAGCCAGCGCCAGCGACGGCGTGAGGTGAATGCCACGGTCCCACCGGTTCCCCAATACATGCACTGGTCTGAAAAGCCCATCACATGGAGCCGGGTCGACCATCCTGCGGCGATGCCCAACCCGGGCTCATACGTTCTCATTCTCGACCCTACCTTCGCCTCCCAGAGGCTCACCTGCCGGTTCTCCCGGGTGTTGGTCGACGGTGGCAGCAACATCAACATCCTCTACCTTGACACCCTCCTCAAGCTCGGGCTCAAGGAGATGGACGTCTTGCCGACCAACACTGTCTTTCACGGCATCATGTCGGGTCAGTCCTGTTCGCTGATCGGCCAAATCCAGCTGGACGTCCTCTTCGGCGCCAAGGTTCACTTCCGCCGCGAGTCCATATGGTTCGAGGTGGTGGACCTCAGCAGCCCGTATCACGTGCTGCTGGGCAGACCGACTCTGGCCAAGTTAATGGCTATCCCCCACTACGCCTACCTGAAGATGAAGTTGCCGGGTCTAAAGGGCATCATCACCATTGCTGGCGACTACAAGAAGTCGCTCGATTGTGCACAAGACAACAGCCGCCTCGCGGACTCCATGGTGATTGTTGTGGAGAGAAGGCAGATGGACCGGCTCATGGCTCAGGCTACCGAGCATCCTACAATCCCTACTCCTCCATCCCAGTCGGCCGGCGAAGGCTCCTTCAAGCTGGCTAAAGAAACCAAGCAGGTGCCACTCGACCCTGCAAACCCCAAGCAGTGCATCAACATCGGGGCTGGCCTCAACACCAAATTGGAAGGCGAGCTCGTCGACTTCCTTCGTGAGAATCAGGACATCTTTGGATAGCCCCCCAAAGACATGCCGGGTGTTCCGAGGAAGTACGCCAAGCACAAACTTCATGTGTGACCGGATGCAAAGCCGGTAAAACAACCTTTGTGCCGCTTCGCCGAGGGGAAGTGGCGCACTATCGGAGAAGAGATCGCCCGGTTCCTTGCAGCCGGCTTCATCATGGAGGTTTTCCACCCAGACTGGTTAGCCAATCCAGTCCCGGTGTTGAAGAAAAACAACACCTGGCGAATGTGTATCAACTACACAAGTCTGAATAAGGCATGCCCGAAAGACCCTTTCGCGTTGCCCCGGATAGATCAAGTGACCGACTCCATAGCCGGCTACGAACTGTTGTCATTTCTGGATGCTTATTCCATCTACCATAAAATCGAGCTGGATCCAGCTGATCGCCTGAAGACCTCCTTCATCACGCCCTTTGGGGCCTACTGCTACAACACCATGACGTTCGGTCTGAAGAACGCTGGTGCGACATTCCAACACTTCATGCAGTAGTGCTTACTGCCATAGATCGGCAGAAACATACACGTCTATGTGGATGACATCATCGTCAAGACCAAGCAACACTTCAGCCTCCTCGACGACCTGTGGGAGATGTTCGCCAACCTGCACGAGTACAAGATCCGGCTCAACCCGGAGAAGTGCGTCTTTGGGTATCCAAGCGGCAATATCTTGGGGTTCTTCGTGTCCGCTCGCGGCATAGAGGCGAACCCCGAGAAGATCGGCACCATCAAGCGGATGGTGAAGCCGGCTCGAATCCTAGACGTCCAGAAGGTCGCCGGCTGCCTTGCGTCCCTTAGACGCTTCGTCAGCCGGCTCGGCGAGAAGGCCCTTCCACTCTACCAGCTCATGAAGAAGACGACGAAGTTCGAGTGGAACGACCAGGCAGACGAAGCCTTCCGCGACCTCAAGCGGGTCGTCTCGAGCCTGGCAATCTTGGCAGCGCCGGCTGAAAGGGAACCCACACTCATATACATTGCAGCGACCACTCGCGTGGTTAGTGTAGTGCTGGTAGTTGAACGCAAGGAGGAGGGCAAGGTACTGTTAGTGCAACGCCCTATCTACTACCTCAGTGAGGTCTTGTCCGCCTCCAAGCAAAACTACCCCCACGACCAAAAATGTGTTATGGTGTTTACCTTGCTGCTAAGAAGTTGAAGCAATACTTCCAAGAGCACGCCATCACTATGGTGAGCACTGCTCCACTTTTAGAAACCATGGGCAACCGTGATGCGACTGGCAGGATCGCCAAGTGGTCCATCTCCATGGCTGACCACGACATCTCCTATGAGCCTCGCACTGCCATCAAGTCTCAGGTGGTGGCCGACTTCCTTGTCGACTGGGCTGAAACCCAGTTTGAGCCGCCTCCTCCAGATTCCACTCATTGGCGGATGCACTTCGACGGCTCGAAGATGCGAACTGGTCTGGGAGCCAGCATCGTGTTGACGTCTCCAAAAGGAGACCAGCTCAAGTATGCTCTCCAGATTCACTTCGCCGCCTCCAACAACGTCGCCGAGTACGAAGCGCTCGCTCACGTCCTCCGGCTCGCCAAGGAGATTGGCATCCGACCTTGTGATGCAGCAAGTTTCTGGCGAATGGGACGCCAGAGAAGCCAACATGGCAAGCTACCACTTCCTCATCCAGCAGCTCAGCGACCCCTTTGAGGGTTGCGAGTTTCATCATGTTCCTAGGGTGGACAATGAGGCGGCCGATACATTGGCTAAGATTGGCTCCACGAGACAGGCCATCCCAGTCGGCGTCTCTCTTGAGCAGCTGCACAAGCCATCTATCAAGCCGTCTCCGGAGTCGGCGTCAATTTTTGTGCCGGCTGATCCCTCGGTGCAAGCGCCATCGGCTACGCCAGCTACAACTCCTATGCCAGTTGGGCTAGCTTTGCCGAGTCCAATTGCGGCACCGGCTACAACCACTTTGCCGGCTACGAATACTACGCCGGCTACAACAACAAATCCGGCTCCGCCAAGCCTCGTATCCTGTCCTCTCGACACCCAGTGGGTGGACATCATGGAGGTAGACGGCGAGCCGGCTACCACGACGGCATCAGAGACACAGAGTCTCGAGCCCGCTACTGCTTCATCAAGCGCGGGGGTTGCAGAAGCCCCCGACACTCAGGTCGGGATGGAGCCAACCCTTGTGTCGGCTCCATCGTGGGCTCAACCCATCCTGACCTTCCTTCTTCGCAGCGAACTTCCTCAAGAGGAGGCGCAGGCGAGGAAGATCCAGCGCCGATCTGCAGCCTACACCATCATCAGTCGCGAGCTGGTTTGGCGTAGCGTGACTGGCGTGTTCCAGCGCTGCGTCAAATTGGAAAAGGGACAGGAGATCCTCAGAGACATTCACCAGAGGGAGTGCGGGCATCATGCCGCCTCGAGAACCCTGGTGGCCATGGCATTCTACTGGCCCACGAACCACGAGGAGGCCGTGAACATGGTCAACAAGTGTGAGGGCTGCCAACGCTTTGGCGCGCAGAGCCACATGCCGCCTTCGGCCCTCAAAACCATCCCCTTGTCATGGCCTTTCGCCGTCTGTGGCTTGGACATCGTGTGGCCATTCAAGACGGCTCGCGACAGCATGACCCATATCTTGATGACCATCGATAAATTTACCAAGTGGATCGAGGCTAGACCCATCAAGAAGCTTGACAGCCCCACGACCGTCAGGTTCATCATGGACATCTCTGTCCGATACGGCGTCCCCCGCAGCATCATCACCGACAATGGCACCAACTTCGCCAAGGGCGCTTTGGCGCACTACTGCTCTAAGGTAGGCATCTGGCTTGACTTGGCATCAGTGGCACACCCCCAGTCCAACGGACAAGTGGAGAGGGCCAACAACCAAATCTTGGCCGGCATCAAGCCAAGACTGGTGGCACCACTTGTCAGGTCAGCCGGCTGTTGGATTGAAGAATTGCCGGCAGTATTGTGGAGCCTCTGCACCATGCCCAACCAGTCAACCGGCTTCACCCCGTTCTTTCTAGTATACGGGTCCGAGGCTATCATCCCTACAGATGTCAAGTTCCACTCGCCTCGGGTCACCCTGTACACAGAAACGGAGGCGAAGGAGGCAAGAGAAGACGGTGTCTACATGCTCGAGGAGGCACGGGACCTAGCCTTGAGACGGACGACAATCTATCAATAGAAGCTAAGATACTACCATAGCAAGAAGATCAAGCCTCTCTCTTTGAGAGACGGAGACTTGGTGCTCAGAAGAATCCAGCGAATAGCCGGCCAACACAAGCTCTCATCCCCATGGGAGGGACCCTTCATCATCAGTAGGGCGTTGCACAACAATGCATAGTACTTGAACGATGCCCAGAAGCCAAGGAAGCGCAAGAGGGACGACTCCGGCCAGGATATGGAACGTCCATGGAACGCGGCGTTGCTTCGCCCGTTCTATTGCTAGAAGGCAAGTATCAAACATGGAAAGAGCATGCACATATGTATCTTTCTCCCTCTTCGGGATTTGTAATGAATGCAATGAAAAGAGCATGTAGATGTGCTTCTTTTTAGATTCATGACTAGAGTTTTCACTCATTTTGTGAGTCCCTTGGTCCGGCTCAAATGGGCTCGGGGGCTTGCTAGCCGCCCGAACGACTTTGTTTTTGTAGAAGATCACATAGTGCACGCCGGACCGATCCCTGGTCGTCTCGTAACAGCTACAGACCGTCTCCCAGCTGTCCGGCTAGCGAGGCGACGCCAGGTAAGGCCGGATGCATATAAACTTCGATTATAAAAAGGTCGCTGGCTCGGGTTGGTTCGATCTTTTCACGATCTCATTCTAGCCGACCTGTTCTAGTTTGTGTTTGAGTCTTTAAGTCTTGATGGCTTCAAAAAATCTAAGCCCAATATTCCCAAAGGCAGAAGCCTTGACCCAGTCACAGACCGGCTCTAAGCTATCGGATGGCGGGGTAGATGCTAGAGGGAGTAAAGGGATTAGACAAAGAAGTCAAGCAGGAATCAAAGGATGAAAACATAAAACAACACGCATGGCATTACGAATATATTGCAGAATTCATACATTCAAAAGCATTGGCCCACGACCGAAGTTCATTACACACCCCGAGTGGGTGGAACTGTTGGACTGACAATTCATTGCAGACAACCAAAAAAAGACGAGCTAAGGGGCGGCGGCCTCGTCCGTTGCCCCGGCTGCTGCTCTTGAAGTGGTGGCTTCACCATCGCCGGCTGCTCCGGAGGCGGTGGCGCCATCTCCTCAGTGAGGGCTTTCGGCTTCGTCCTTGGCGGAGTCGACATAGGCCTCGCCGCTGGAGGCGATGTCTTCCACTTCACGGGCGGCGTCGTCGGAGCTGCCTTCGGCATCCCAGGGCTGAAGGCCATGCAGATCCTCAGGGATCATATCACACCCTGTTTTTGGCTTCCGTGACTAATTAACTTATTTCAAAATTTAGGACCAATTAATTTTTTTTGAATGCTTGTGATGCTTGGAGTTACTATTGTCTGTCTGTTTGTTTTGCATGTGATTGATCCCCATTAATTCTTGCCACTCTCTTAATCATCTTCTCATCCCATGATCTCCTGCCTAATGATCATGCCATGTGTTTAAGAATAATATCTATTTTTACCAAATATTGTTTTTTCCAAAAAGCATTTCTTTGAATTAAACTTTCAAACCCCTCAGATGAGGTTTGTACTACAAGTCATCAAATTAGAGAGTTTATTTTGCACCAATTATTTTATTTAAAACCATTATCAAAGTGTCTTCCAAAAACCACCATATTATTATTTTAAAAGTTATTTTATTATTTCATTTAAAAGCCTTTCTATGAGGCCAGAAATGGTCTCCTATGAAGGAAATTTATTTTTATTGCCTTCAAAATATTTAAGAAAATTTAGGGAAACTCAGTGGATATAATTACTCCATATTTATGAGTTTCAACACATGGTCATGTTCAAAATATTGGGCAAACCCCTTCAAAACCATTCCTGCCTATTTCAAGCTTTTGGAATATTTCTATAAGAAATATTCTCAATAAATTCCAGTGAAATTCTAGCATGTCATCTATGATATTCTTGATGATCTTGCCAAGTTTCATTTCAATCCAAGTTGATTTGACTCCCCTAATCACTCTAAAACCCTATCTGTCCAGAATCAAATTTTAGCAACTCTACATTGTGAAGTGTCTCCAATTGTGCTCAAATTTGGTGGACATGTTCCAGTACTCCAATAAGGCATCCACACCAAGTGGTACACCAAGGATAATAGAGGAACTTGTCCTAAGACCCTCAAAACCCTCTCTATTGATTTCTGACTTTGGTAAACTTTACACTATAAAGTTTCTCCAATTATCCTCAAACTTTTTGTGCATGCCTTAATGCTCAAATAATCCCCCTACAACAAATATTGGATTTGTGGGAATTCATTTGAATAGGTTTCTAAGGAGAAACCCATTTCTGCCCCTTTCTAGGGTTTTTCAAGTCTACATTGGAAAACTTATCGAGCAAATCCCAAATTTGGTGTGCCAGCCTATTTTCATCTATTATTTGATCCTGTTAAGTTTCATAGCCATTGGAATCTATCTGGTAGCCTAACCACAGATCAAACACCTTGTGTGCACTCACTAATTTGGCTTCTTTTTCCCTTCCACTTTATTCCTTGAGCTCAACTTTCTACCACAGCCTCTCATAGTCATATTTTACCTCCAGTAACTTTCCCATGGCCACTGGTCAATTAATGGAGAAGGTTCCTTTGTAACTTTCTCTCATTTTTACCCTTGGCAGCACTGTTTTACCCTTCTTCCCATTCTTCTGCTTAAGCTATCACCCCAACTCTTTCTAGAGCATCTAATACATGCCAAGGCTTCATTTAGAACCAAGTCATGGCATGCTCATGTGGAGAAAATGAGCAGCACTTCTTCAAATAGATTTCTGGCTGAATCATGGCTTTGAACATCAAGTAGTAGCTATCCTCCTTTGTTTGATCTGAAACTTTGCAGTCTGGTAGTCCTTCCATGCCTAACACTGCCATACATAATTTCTCCCCAAGGCTTCCCTCCTAAGACCCAGTTTTGTCAGCTCTAAGTTTGCTGTTAGAAACTTAACAATAGTCAAAACCCCGCCTAGATAGCTCCAACTTGGTCCAAACTTCACCAGTACATCGTGGCAAGCATGCCTTGCATGTTTGACACCTTGGCCTGGCCAAGGTGTGGCGTAGGACACCAGGTGGGGTGGTGACCACCTCCCTGGCATGCTGAAACGGTGCTCTGCACCATTGGACTCTAGCTGCAGCTTGGGTCCAGCGAGGGGAGCGTGTCCCAGAGCGCCGCAGAGCATCCTTGACCCCCCCACGACGCTAGGTAGACTCCAAGACTCCTCTGGGATGTGTGGCGCCCATGCCCACTTGAGCTCCAGAGAGCTCTCGAGCTCTCTCGACTCCTCCTCCTCCACTTGAAGCTCTCCCCGAGCCTCTTCTGCACCGGCACCTCTTCCCCTATCCCTTGGGCTCCTCCTGAGCTCCCCTAGAGCCCCTTCTTCTCCCTCCTTCCCTCCTCCTGCTGCCATGGCCGAATCCCCATCAGAGGCCTCCTCTCGAACCAGCCAACCAGGGGCTTTCCCCCTCGCCTCTAAGCCCCTGGGGATCCCTGAGCCGGCGCCGCTCTTTCCCCCCTTTCCCTCCTTCCTCCCTGGTCACCGGGGAGTGCCCTCTACCTTCGGACGAAGCCGGCTGCGCCACGGCCAAGACCGCTCGCCACGGTGGCATCCCGGCGGGAATGGGACCCCAGGCGGGTGTGGTGTGATTTCCCAAACGCACCAGTGGCCGAGCCGCCAAGGATGGCCCTGTGGCGCCGGGACCTCGTTGGATCTCCCCTGCCTCCCCATGGCAGGAGGTTGAAGACGACCCTGCAGGCAGGGCCCCCTGGTCAGCCACTCTAGCCGGCCAGCTTGAGTAAGTGGCCGCGCCCCGTCCAGCGGGCGTTTTCCCCGCGCGGAGGCGCCTTCCGTGGAGTACGTGTCCGGCGTGGCCGGGTGCTCGCGGTTGGAGCCACTGGGCCGGCCCGAAGGCCTATCTGGCGCCAGTGGTGCAAGATAACTCCCCCTAGAGGTTGAGCCCTTCCCTTTTTCATTTTCTCCTTGACTTATAAATTCCATATTAAATCCATTCTAACTCCAAATCACTTGGTTCAAATTTCTGCAGGTTCCTAAATTCAAACTCTATCCACCCATGTGCTTTGCACATTTTTTCCAAGGCATGTTTTTGTGGTGTGTTAATTAAAATCCAAATCTGGATATCATTAACACCACCTTTTGAAAAATCCCATAGGCTTCATTTCAACTCCAAATGGAGTGATTCAAACTCCCAGAGCCTTCTAAAATCATTCTCCATTTTTAGAACCCTGGTCAACATTTTTGTGTGGCTTACTTCTGTTGCAATAATTAAATAGCTCCTATTGCTATTTATTCCACCTTGTAAAATCTCTAGCATATTCATACCATCTCCAAATCCAGTGAAACCACTTCCTAAATATTTCTAAAATCCTTCTCTGTTAAATGGGTGCCTCCACTCATTTTTAACAGAAAGATTTCTGTTGGCTTATTCAATGGCCACCTATTGCTCCTTTGACCTATTCAAAAAAACTTGATGATTCAAATCTCCTGTGAGAAGCTTCAGGTATTTTTCTTATGACCAGAGAGGTCCAAGAAAAATAAAACATCTATTTATAGAACACTTTTATTCTGCTGGATGTGTGGCTTACTATGGTTGTTTCCGACGATAGTTGACGGTAGACAGAGTACTCGGAATTGGAGCGGAAGACCTCGAAGACCCCGAGGACTTACGTGATCAAGGCAAGCAGCCTTTGACCATGACGTAAGCATATGAAATGAGGCATGCTAGAATAGCAAGTACTTTTCGTTGCATGAGATCACAGTGCCGGTTCATCATTATGGTGATGGTACCGAAGGCTTCTTCGAAGCACTTGCATGATAGTAATGTTATTCATAGGGCTCCTCGGAGCACAAGCATGATGAGCTTGACCCTACCACTTATGAGGATCATGCTACTGTCATGCTGACTAGTAGAGTAAGATCATTGCACTGAGCTTGACCCTACCCCTTGAGGGTCATGTTATTACCATGTTGACAAGTAAAGATAGAGCATATTATCATGAGAATAATGATGAGTTAAATAAAGAGTTTATGAAAACCCCGTCGGGTGCCACTAATGCCCGAGGGTGATGATGAGTTGGTGATCACTTTTGGTGAAGTGATGCACCGGTGTTTTGTGTGAGTATGGTTTCGGAAATGGGATTAGATTTATGATTTGTCGACCATCCCAACCTTACCAGTACGACCACGATACCCCTTTATGGGACGGGGCTTTGTTGATTACTCTGGTCGGTACTAGCAAAGAGCCACATTACTAGTGGCGGGAGTGATCGTTGTTACTCTCGTGATGGGGTCGTGCCAGGTAGGACGACTATGCCATTATTATGAGTTCCACGCACACCGTTGGTCCCTGCATGGTTGATACAGTTCAGAGTCGGTTCTCGTAAGACGTACAACATGTGGGCTGGGTACCAATCGAGTGGACCTCTTTGTCTAGTATCGTCAGGGGAAAGATGATGATCGGGTACTTACCTCGGGTATATGTGATATATCGCGAGTCGTGGATGACACGGAAGTTTCCCGTTTCTCGTGGGTCCAACGTACTACCTCTGCAGAGTGTCAAACTATTCGAATAGCCGTGTCCACGGTCAAGGACAGTTGGGTGGTGCTGCTTAAACTACATCCAGCGTTTCCGCATAAACCAAGTGTGTGTGTGTGGTGTTAAAAAGGTATTGTTACGAGAGTAATAATATGACCAAGTTCGGTGACTTGGCATATAGGGTAAACCCGGATGGTTTAACCCTCAGCTGATACATTGAGGTTATGACAAGTTAGATGACTTGGCATATAGGGCGAACCCGAATGGTTCAGCCCTTAGAAGATATGTTGATATCTGTAACCTGTTCTTCAAAAGTAATTCTTTAACCTGATGCATATACATGATCATTCCACCCAGTTGAGTTACACTAAAGATGCATGATACTATTATCCTTCATTCTCATTGTTCGTATCATGGGCTGTTTGCGAGTACATTCAAAGTACTCATTGGCTTGCCACTGGTTATTTCATTGACCAGGTGTGGAAGACAGGATATGGTGAAGATTAACTCGGTGACGTTCATGCGAGCTAGGATGTTTCCCAGTCAGAATGCCTGTAGGTTAAGGCTGATGGCATGGGTTCATGCTTTCAACCAATAATTCCGCTATTGCTTCAGTTTCAAGTGTAGGACTTTGAGGCCCTATATATGCAAGACTCAACCGAAGTTGTCATTTATTGTATCGAACGGTATGTATGGATGTAAGACTCTATTATTCAGTATCTGTGTTCAGTGAGCATTGATCCTTGGGATCACTGGGCACGGCGATCTCGACTCGCAAGTCGGGGTCCCCACAGATCACATTGCCGTCTTCACCCCGCTCCAAGTTGAGCTCATCCCATGCAGCGTATGAGGCGATGTCGCTGGCCCTCACACGTAGCTGCTCCTCCATGGCCTGCAGCTCCCCCTCCGAGCCGTCATGCTGAGCGATGAGCTTGCCCAAGTCCTGGTTTCGGTACCAGGACTTGGCCAAGCGCAGGGCCATGTAGGCTCCAGGGCGCGCCGCCAAAGCATGCCAGGCGTCAAGGCGATCATCGCCAGCCGCAAGCCAGTGGGAGAGCCAGCTCATCGACGCCGGCTCCACGGCATCGGGCCACAAAGCCTTTATCATCTAAGAACCTGCGACCTGGAGCCGCTCCACGGACTCGCCCAGGGCATGCATGTGGGCTCTGAGGCCTACACCAATCTCCTCCACGCTCCAGCCGGCAGTGGCATCTATCTCCTGCCCGGCAACACGACGGTCCTCGCGGCTGACCTCGACAGCCGTCTCAGCCGCTTCCCGTGTCTCAGGGAAGTAACCTGGGATAGGGGAAGGGGTGCGAAAAAGAATAAGAAGAGGAAGCAGTGAAGAAGAAAATTCAAGGCAAAATAAAGGACTTATGGTCGAAATGGCAGTCAGTCTCGTGGGCATTCTCCAGGGCCTCGAGCTCCCGCACCTTGCTCGCTTGAGTGGCACGGGAGACTTCTTCCTGGAGAGCCGCGTCCATCTCCAGTGTCTTGTCCAGCTGCTCCTGCCTCTGGATCAGGGTCTCCTCCTTCTCCTTCAGGGTAGCGTATTTTAGCTTCATCTCCTCAAGATGAGCCGCCTTGAGACGCTCCGTGTCGGCATCATAGGAGTCATCCTTCTCCTGCAGGGTGGCCTGCAACTGCTCCTGCTCAGCCTGGCAGGCTGCCTCGAGCTCCTTCTTCTCCGTGTGGAGAAGAGGCAGCTGCTGCTGGAGCCGTAGGACTGCCTCGTGCAAGGCGTCCCGCTCCGTGACGGCCTCGCCCAGCCGGACCTGAAGTTCGGCAACGTGGACATCAGCCGCCTGGTTCTGAGCTCGCAGCATGTTATATGCCTGCACCTGGGCATCATAAAGATCCTACGAGCAAAGAAAAGATGAAGTAAATTAAGCTTTGGCCCGCTTAATTCATAACCGGCCCAATTCTAGAGGGCTACACCCAGTGGGTGCGCTAGCGTGCCCCCGCTAAAAGAAGCAAAGACAAGGAAAAAGATCGAAGAGATTTGGCCCGGCCAATGCTTGGTCGGCCTGATTCTTTGGGGCTACACACAGTGGGTGTGCTGACGTGCCCCCACTGACTCAAGAGAAGAAGAAAAAAAATTCAAAATCAAGACAAGTAGGATGCAAAAGATAAAGCACTCACCCTGGTGCGCTCCTCTAGACGCTCCAGATCGCTGCCCGCCATGCGCGCTGCCTGTTCTACCTTGTACCGGCTGTTGGCAAATAGCGATATCAGCTCCGAGACGTCTTGGAGTATGGTCCTCCCAGGCAGCGTTTGGCGCTCAAGGTCAGCCCCTCGCCAAGCATTCATAGGCCGGCTCGTGGAGCATCCGGGCCACGGTTGGAGATGACGATGGTGCCGTCTCCAGGCATCGGTCTGACGGCCGGCTCCGTCGACGTCCCAGCTGGCGCCGTCTCCGCAGTTGGAGGTGGATCGGCCAGGTCCGGCACATCCATGGGACCCTCTGGCGCGTCTAGTTTCAGGTCCGACGCGTCAGCCGTCGCCCCGGCCTCCGGCGACTCGGGGATCTCCTCGAGGTCCACAAGCACAGAGGCATCCGGCTCATACGGCATGGCCGCCTCGGCCCTCTGGGTACACCTCGGGGCCGCCTCGCTAGCTAGCTCCTCCACGCGAGCATGCGTGGAGGGTCATGTCTAGCCTTCGTACGCCTCTCCGCAGGCTTCTCGGCCCGGCCGGGCCGAGATCAGCCTTCGCCCTTCTTCTCCGCCGCCACCTCCCAGCAGCGGGCAGATTGTTCTTCAAGTTCCTTTTGGGCAGCGTCAGCCGCTGCCCAGCCGGCTCCCTCGGCGGCTGAGGCGGTATCTTCCTCTACATCCTCCGCCTCCCTGCCAAGTATCACTTTGAGGAACGAGTCTTCACACAAGACAAATCTAAAAAGGGAATGAAAGGGAACCCTTACCCCGCAACGACGGGCACCTGCCTCCTGCCGGCACCAGCACGATGCTTCTTAGCGCCGCCTGCTCGTCCTCCGGACGGAGGTCCTGTCGCGACTCGCTTGGGAGCCGGCCTGGAAGCAGGGGAACCCTTGCCTTTCTTCTGGGCCGCCTTGACAGGACCGGCCACCTCGGCTGCATGCTGGCGACCACGTGTCAGGGGTGACCTGGTTACCTCCTCCACCCCATCGGAGTCTTCCGCGAAGGCTGCATCAGATAAGGATGGCGGTGTCTCATCATCATCTGTCCAATCAACAATGGAGGGCTTCAGATGCTCACCAGACGGCTCTGTGCCCTCCGACTCGAGCGCATCCACTGAACCCTTGAAGGCGGCAGAGCGCGGCTCAATCATGCCCTCGTCCTTGATCTTCGAGGCGTCGGACGTCACCACGTCGGCGGCAGGCAGGTTGAGTGCTTGGAGCTTCTCGAACATCTGTGCAAGGGAGTCGGCGGCCGGCTCAAAAAGGAGATCGACTACAAGAAAATAACAAGAACAGCCTCAACGAGTGTTCTTACCATCGGAGGTGGACGGGACCTGTCGTAAGGGGCCAGCCCCCACTCCCAGTTCCCACCATCATCCATGCGGCCGGTGGAAATCTGGTTCACATCCCGCACCACCACGCGGGCTGTGAAGTTCTTGGTGGAGATCCGGCAAGGATCATACCGGCCGCCCAGCTGGCAATCCAGAAGAGGCCGCCTCTGGAGAGGAAAGATCCTGCGGGTAATCATGGTGGTAAGCAGGTCGCGGCCCAGGAGGCCACGACCCTTCAGGCTGTCGAGGTAGGGACCGATCTGCGATACCTTGGGAATCGGCTTCGGATACTTCGCCTGCTAGTTCAACCTTGCCATCGGAGGCTTGATGTCGAATGGAGGCATGTTGAGGGAGTCGTGTGCGGGGCTGGCGTCCTTCACATAGAAGAAGCCTTTCTACCACTACTTGATAGATTCTTGAAGTGGCATCTGGGGGAAGCCGGACTTCCACCGATGGTGCACCAGTGCGGCTCCGCATGGCGTCATCGGGCGAGGGCCATCGAGTTTCTCCAGCTCGGCCTTGTCCATCTTCTTGGATTATTGCTTGAGGAAGAATAAGCTCAGCCAGAGGTCGAGGCGAGGCTCGATCCCCAGAAAGCCCTCGCACAGGACGACGAAGGAAGACAACTGGAGAATGGCGTTCGTCGCCAGGTGGTGCGGCTGCAGGCCGAAGAAGGTGAGCTAGTTGGAGAAGAAGGTGCTCACCGGAAGCCCGAAGCCCCGGTAGAAGTGCTTGTCGAACACGACGATCTCTCCTTCCCGCGGCGTCGGGGCGGTCTCGGGGTCGGGACTCTGCACCATCACGAGAGAGGCCGGAGGCAACATCCGGCGGTGGCGGAGCCCTTCGATGTGGCCATCGCAAATATCGCTGCCCAGCCAGGCTCCGTTGCACGAGCTCTTCTTTGAAGAGGAGCCGCTCTCCATGGCTGCGGGCGACGGGTTGTTGGGAAGGCGGGTGGCGACGGGTGGCACGATGGCGACGGAGAGGATGAAGACGAAGACAGATGGTCTCTTTCTCTCTGGGCTCAGGGAGGAAGAGGGCGTCGATGCGTGGCGAGAAGGGGGGAATGGCTTCCTCGGTATCCCCACACCCCATTTAAACCCCACGAAGGATCGTGGGGAGGGGATCCGGTGCGTGCAAAGACCCCACTAGTACCGTTTATTACGAGCGGTAACGATTCCCGAGACCGAATCGTCGCGGAGTAAATCCACAGAGGATCCTCCGCGCGGGGGCCGAGGGGGCGTCGTCGCGGGACCCAGGGCCTACGAGACTGCGTAAACCATCATCACGTTAGGCCGGGCCTGGCACGTGGCGCGTTCCGCACGGCCTACGACGAAGCCGAGGCATCGCTTGGAAGCCAGCTGGCTTTCGAGCCGGCATCCCCTACCGCAGGCGGCGGCAGGAATACAACAACAAACAATCAAGCCGGTGAGGCCACCAGCTCCCAAGCGGCGGGTCTCCCTAGCTTCCGGGACTACTATCGGGGGGATAACCCCGGGGTAGGCTCATCGAGCCTGCTCCTTTACCTTCAGCCCAGAAGGAATGACCAAAACAATTCTACAAAGCCCAAGTCCCGTGGACGGCTAGGAAGCACCTGCCGGCTGGGGGGCGAGACGACCAATTCTCTCGCCGGCCAGGAAGCACCTGCCGGCTAGAGGCTAGACGGCTATCCCTCCCTCTCCGCCTAGGCCAAGCCAGCCGGCTAGGGACGAGGCAGCCGTGCCCAGGCCGGCTAGTCAAGCAGGCTAGCCGGCTGGGGATCTCAAGTCACATCAGATCGTAGGTCATGATGAGACCCTACAATTAAAGGTGGCTACGCGTCAACAAAGGTACTAGATCGGAGTGCACGACGGGTACCGACGTCGGCGGCCACGCCGCTGACCTCCCCCGGCTCTGATCCATCACCCTGCACAGTGTCGGCCGTGAAACTCCCACTCCATTACTGCACTCAGTGTGGGAACAGTGGAGGCGGTCGTACTGTCTGCCCATGACGAATCTCGCTGGACGATGCCGAACATACCATACGTATCCTGCGTCAACCTTACGCGAGAGCCTCGTTGGCTAGCTGGCGGGTCCCACGGCCAGATGGGACCTTGCAGTCGGCGGGCCCCTCAAGCGACAAGACAAGACCCCTGTGGGCCCCCTGTCCAGCCGGCGAGGCTGCCAACCAGGTCCCACTCTTGTACCCTTTATCCATATTGTAGGCCGGTGGGTTCGTCTATAAAACCCCCTGCCCCCTCCATGCAGAGGGTCGGTCAATTTAGCACACACACCAACCACATAGGAGAGGTAGAGACGAGCCGGCTGCTCCCTCTTCCTCCTCCGCAATATAGCTCGAGGAGCACTTTGTAGTCCCTTTCATACATCATACATTCCGGCAGGACTAGGGGTATTATCTCTAAAGAGAGCCCTGAACCTGGGTACATCGTGCATTCCATGCGTGTACCAACCTCGCCCCCAGCACCCTCCGGTGCCACTTCGGTTCCTACCATCTTTAGCCTACCCATGGCTTATGTTGTGAGTATTCACCGATAGGTTAATTGCCTTTCGGGACTTGAGATGGATCAAGTACCGGTGGTATGTGATTACCCAAACGTCTTTCCTGACGAACTGCCCAGAATGCCACCTGATCGTGACATTGATTTCACTATTGAGCTAATTCTCAGAGCCGGACCCATCTATAAAAATCCTTATAGTATGGGATCCGAAGAATTGGCTGAATTGAAGAAGCAACTAACTCAACAACTTAGAGAAGGATTTATACGTCCTAGCTCATCTCCTTGGGGATCGCCTGTTATATTTGGGAGAAATAAGGACGGGACCTTCCAACTCTATGTTGACTACCACTCCCTCAACAAAGTCACAATAAATAACAAGTATCCACTCCCCAAGATTGAAGACCTCTTCGATCAACTGAATGGTGCCAAGGTGTTCTCCAAGATCGATCTCAGGTCCGAATATTACCAGTTGAAGATCAGACCCGAGGATATCCCGAAGACGGCATTCGTGACCAGATATGGCCTGTATGAGTACACGGGCATGTCATTTGGGTTAACCAATTCCCTGGCCTACTTCATGTACCTCATGAACAAAGCCTTCATAGATTTTCTGGACATGAACAAAGCCTTCATAGATTTTCTGGACAAGTTTTCGTTGTCTTCATCGATAACATACTACTCTTCTCCAAGTGTGAAGAAGAGCATGAGGATGGTACTAGAAAAACTCTGAGGGCACCAACTTTATGCCAATTTTAGCAAATGCGAATTTTGACTACATGAAGTTGGGTTCTTGGATCATGTGATGACGATGATGGGTTGGCCGTTAATCCCACCAACATTGAATCGGTGATGTGGTGGGAATCACCTACCAATGTGAAGGAAGTCAGAAGCATCCTTGGGATCGCCGGATACGACCGCAAGTTAGTAGAAGGGTTCTCAAGCATCGCCCGACCTATGACACAACTCTTGAAGAAGGACAAAAAGTTCGAGTGGACGTCGAAGTGTGAAGAAAGCTTCCAAGAGCCCAAGAGGAGGTTGACGACATCCCCGGTTCTAGCCACCTATGATATACACAAGGAGTTTGTGATATACCGCGATGCATCAAGGAATGTGCTCGGTGGTGTCCTAATGCAAGAAGGTAGGGTCGTGGCATATTTGTCCTGACAGCTGTGTCCTCATGAGGAGAACTATGCCACTCACGATGTTTTGTTGGCGACTGTGGTTCATGCCTTGAAGACATGGTGACATTACCTTCTAGGAAGCGATGTGAGGTATACACCGACCATAAGAGTTTGAAGTATATTTTCACTTAGAAGGAATGAACATGAGGTAGCGGAGATGGTTGGAGTTGATTAAAGATTATGACCTTAGTATTCATTAACACCCAAGAAAGGCCAATGTAGTAGCGAAAGCCTTGACCAGAAAGGCTTGCACCCTAAATTCTATGATCAAGGAAAGGCTACCTGCCCTATATGAGGAACTGTAGAGCTTTGGGTTGGAGCTAGTCACACCAGGATTCCAGGCCAACCTCTAAGCAAAGCCTAAACTGATGGACAATATTAAGGAGGCCCAGAAGGGACACGGGAGCATTGAAGGTATCAAGAAGAAAATCAAGGATGGCAAGGCCCCAGTATTCTCCATGCACGATCGAGGACTCGTGTGGTTTGTGGACCGCATTTGCGTACCCAACAAAGCTGACCTCAAGAAACTAATCTCGCAAGAGGCTCACAACACTCCATATTATATTCAGCCTGGCGAAACCAAGATGTACCAAGACCTCAAGGCAAGGTTCTCGTGGCATGGCATGAAGAGGGAAATGGCTTCTTATGTCACTAAGTGTGACATATGCCAGAGGGTCAAGGCTGAGCACCAACAACCCTCTGGGCTACTTCAACCTCTCAAAGTGCCAGAATGGAAGTGTGACAGGGTCGGGATGGACTTCATCAACAGTCTGCGCAGATCAAGCAAAGGACATGACTCCATTTGGGTCATTGTCAATCACCTCACCAAGGTGGCCCACTTCATTCCCGTCAAGACCACCTATGATGGTAGCCAGCTAGCTAACCTCTACATCAAGTGCATCATGAGCCTTCACGGTGTTCCAAAAGAAACAGTGTCCGACCGAGGCATACAGTTCACCTCAAGATTCTGGAAGAAGTTTCAAGAAGCCATGGGAACCAAGCTCTCCTTAAGACTACCACTACTAGGGAAAACACTAGTAGTAGAGCTTGAAATATGCATGCTAGTAGCGCTAGGCCAAGCGCTACTGCTATCGCGCTACAGCTAAACCCTAGTAGTAGCGCTAGTATGGGCAGCGCTACTGGTAAGTAGTGTTAGCAATAGTGCTTTCCTGTCCAGTGCTACTGATAACTATCTATAGCGCTTGTTCATATGGCGCGCTGCTGCTAAGCCGTGCTACTGGTAAGTATTTTCAAGCGCTACTGCTAATATTTCTGCTTTCACAGATTTGCACCCTCTACGTATTTGTGATGTATTTACACAGGCTCTATACAATAGTTTCATCACATCATATTAAACATACACTATTCTCACATATCATAGACATATAGTAGTCTCGTCATACCATCATCATCATCATTCAACACAAATATCATCACATCATCTCGAAAATAGCGATACATAAGTGCGATCATGTCATGTCTTGAATAAGTGCAACTGCATGGTCATGGCACACCCACAAGTTTCATCATCTCTATCTACAACATGGTGTAGAAGAGAAGAGCGGTCAGCATGAGGAAGAGCACGACTATGTAGTACCGACGGTCCCGTCCCTGCTCATGCTGGAGTGTCCACCTCAAGTAACTACTTTCTGCTTTGGCTCTGGTGTCGTACCCTCTGTGGCTAGCACCCGGGTACCTGTGCACTGGGCCTGAGCGGCTGGCAAGTGGTCGTAGACTGCTGGAACCCTCCCAACGTACACAACATAGTAGTCCTTCACCATGTCTGATCTGGGTACCTGCATCGTGAGTTGTTGATTTGAATGATAATATGCAACATAACGTACTTAAGAAAACAAAGAGGCATGATTAGCAAAATAAAAGTAACCAATAGTAAACATAAATGACGAAGTTCCTCATAGCACGGTTTAGTTACACCACATTGTCATTGACAATCAGTCCTTCATGTCGGCGTTCCAATCTTTATAGTCATGGAGGAAGCACCCGAGCTTCGTGAAAGGATTCAGGTCCACACCTGAGTGACTAGTAGTGCTTGGACATCAACCCGCATGATTGGCCCATGGTAGAACATCCCCGTTGGTTGAAGGACTTGCTTCATGATCACTTGGGCTAGTTCACACTATAGGTGATAAAACTCAGGTCGGATTCGATGATCCGGTGTCTTTCCTATGCTTGTGGCCCAGCTTACAATCTCGGCATCTTAAGTAGTAGCTGACATGCGAACGCGTTGATTATCCCTTCTGTACTCCATCAGGTGATGCATGAGGTAGAATCCATCAACCGTACTGTTGTGCGGTTGCTAGATGCAGCACAAGTCGGTCTTATGGCAGAAAACCGGCCCGGTCTTCCTATGCCTTTTCACTTTGATATATGCACCAGTTAGGCTGAAGGTTAACAGGGCACAGTCGAGAACACTCTTTACGTGCGTGTAATCCTTTTTACTGAGGTTCTTCGACAAGTCCAAGTACATAGCATGGGAATATTCCAGGTACAGAACGATGAGGACGGTGCCGCGCCCGCTGCGCAAATTAAGTACACCTCAAATTAGCCTCCATGCTTGCAAAGGAATGATTAACATGTACGAAAGGATATGCGCGGATGACTTACGAGGGATGATAAGGCAAGATAATCGCTTCCTTGTCCTTATTAGAAATCATGAATTCGCTGAGGTAGTTGCTCGCATAGTCACGGTGATCTTTGCAAATTGCCAAGAAGCTCTCGTGCATATAGTATGGGTACGCGACGCAGATATATTTGATGCTCTACATACTGATGAAGTAGTTCAGATACAGCGCATACATGCGGATGAACTGGAAATCCAGCTTGGTCATGTGGAACATGTTGTAGATGTAGTCAAATCGCAGGAGGAACTTATTCATGGGACATATATCGACGTACAACTTCCCACCCGGCACCTGAGCCGCGTAAAGCGGGTATCCTGGATCTTTCACGACCAGAAGACTTTTCTCTCTGTCCAGCACATTTTCATGGAGTCTCTTTAGATCATTGTTCGGTACGTGATCTAGCGCTTTGGCAGGTAGGATCGGCCCACCGGCGACATGGAAACGCTTCTTACCTTCGACACGTATTCTGTCTACCACCCGGGGTTTCAGAGGCGGCTAGGTGCTTGAAGCACCTATGGCGCCTTTAGGTCCTTTCCTGGCTTCGTTTGCTTCTTGGCGGGTGGCGGTAGTGAGCCCACCATACCTTCCCTCACCACCACCACTAGTATCGTCGGGCTAAACACTGGACGGGCCTCGGGGGGTTGCTGGCTAGAGGTGGCATCTGGAGGCGTCTCCTGCGAGGATGGCTTGAAGGGAGACTTTTTGCATTCCACCTTAGGACGTTCCGGCTGTGGCAAATCAGGAAGCATCAAGTCATCATCTCCACGCTCATAGCGTGAGTCTTCGGCGTCCTAAGCCATCAATCCATCATAGGTGGTATTGAAATACTTGTTCGGATTGGCCGGGTCGGTTATGAAGAAGCATTGTGTCACATGCTTAGCATGTACCCATGGCTCATTTTTGGCGAAGATGTTAACATTCACGGGAGTGGTCTTTGCGTCGGGTATAGATATGGTGGTGAAATACTTGGTTTCTCTTATGACGTCCTTGGCCCATCTGACATGGAACATCGTCGCATCGTGCATTCCAGCATAGTCAAGCTCCCAGATCTCTTCGACCCTTCCCTAGAATCTTTCAATTGTGCCGTTGGCATCGGTCACGCATTGAATTGTCACCCTGGGGTTCTGGTAATCACTGTCCATGTCTTTGGCCTCACTGTAGAATGTGTACCCATTGATACCGTAGGACTGATAGGTCGCGAGCTTGGGCACAGGGCCATGTGCTAAGGCGTGTATGAGCAATCCGTCCGAACTGCCCTCTTCCGGGGGATTTTCAAGAACTTGCTCTTTGAACCAACGCAAGAAATTAGCATTGTGCTCTATAGTAACTTCTTCGTCCATCTTGAGCCTCCCCTTATCATGGTACTTCTTTGTGATGCTTTCTTTGTGTCGTGCCACATAATCATCTACCACATCTAGGTATTGGAGCACTACTAAGTTAGCCCTGTTAACGTCGTTCCGTCGATCCGAGTAGTCCACGTGAAATTCCCTCCGGCCGTTGTTGTGACCATCTCCTTTGATCTTCCCATCGTGCTTCTTGACGAGCAAACCAACAATAGGGTCTCCGAAGCTTATATAATTCTCGCAAAAGGAGACGCACTCATGCGTCCGATACCCCTGGACGATGCTCCCTTCGGGACGGGACTTGCTACGAACGAAACCTTTGATGACCCCATTCATCCTCTCAAACAACATCATGCTATGAAGGAATGTCGGCCCAAGGTCGATGATGTCGTCCACGATGTGGACACATAGATGCACCCTGCCGTCAAAGAACGTGGGCGGGAAGTACATCTTAAGCTCACATAGTATGCCAACGATCTCTTCCTATAGCCTTCGGAGCTGCTTCACACTTATGGACTTTTGAGAGATAACGTCGAAGAAGTTGCAGAGACCAGTGAGCGTTTCACGGATGTGCTTGTCCATTATCCCTATAATGGCAACCGGGAGTATCCGCGTTATCATCATGTGATAGTGATGAGACTTCATCCCGCTGAACCTTTTCTTCTTGGGGTCTACAAATCTTCTTATCTTCCCACGGCAACCGGAACTGACTTTGATTCCAATAAGGCACTTGATGAATTGATCGATCTCGTTCGCACTTAAGGTGAAGCAAGAAGGGGTCAAGAATTCTCCTCCTTCTTGTTGACTTTTCTGCCCCTTTCCCCCTCCTTTGTCTCCATCTCCTCCATCAACTTTTTACGATGGAGGTCTTCTCTGGCATGTTCATTAGTGTGCCAAGCAAGCGCTCGAGGACATTCTTCGTGATATGCATTTGAACAAGGCAATGAGGCATGTCGTGATTGGGCTAGTACTCCAACTCCTAGAAAACAGACCTCGTTTTCCATACCTTCACCAGCGGCTCTGGCGCCTTTTTGTTCTTTACCGGCGCGGGGCATTGTTCCTAGTTTCTCAACGGCTCGTCGATTTCGGCGCTGCTCATCTTACGTGGAGATCCTCGAAGATCAGCCAACCCATTGAATAGATCTCCATGCTTTATCCACGGCTCATCCTTCTCGAGCCATCTACGATGCCCCATGTACACGATTTTCCCAGACCCGCTATCTTTCGTTGACGTAAGCTGTTGAGACATTGTATCATCCATGCACCTCGTGCATCCGTAGTATCCGTGGCACACCTGGCCTGAGGTGTACCCGTAACCGAGATAGTCGTGCACCGTCACCATGAGCGTGACTCTCATATGGAAATACTCTCCTTTGCTGGCATCCCATGTCCATGCCGGTGATTTCCATAACGTGTCTAGCTCCTCTTGGAGAAGCCCCATATATATGTTAATACTATTTCTCGGTTGTTTTGCCCCTTGAATCAGCATGGACATGTGTATGTACTTTGTCTTCATGCACTTCCATGGGGGGAGGTTGTACATCCATACAAACATGGTCCATGTGCTGTGGTTGGTGTTCTGGTTTCCAAACGGATTCATGCCATCGGTACTTGCAACAAGCACGATGTTCCTTGGATCTGATTTAGCAAATCCATATACAATGTTGAATGCTCTCCATTGGCTACCATCTACGAGGTGTCTCAGCCTTGGATCATCTCCATCGTCGGGCTTCTTCCTCTTCGCATGCCAGCGCATGAGCTTTGCTTCCTTAGGATCTACGAAATACCGCTGCAGACGGGGCGTGATCGGAAAGTAACATACAACTTTCTGACGAGCTTTCTTTCCTGCCTTCTTGTATCAAGAAGCATTGCACACTGGACAGTTGGTTTTTTCCGCGTACTCCACCCAATAAATGATGCAATCGTTGATGCATGCATGGTACATAATGTGCGGGAAATCAAAAGGGCAAACGATTTTCTTGGCCTCCTCGACACTACTAGGACACAGGTTCCTCGCGGGAAGAACTTTATTATGTAGATACTTCAAATGCTCATCGAGGCTTTTGTGTGTCCATTTGTTTTTGGCCTTCGTATTTAGAAGTTCGAACGTGAAACTCAAGCGGGTCACCTCGGGATCGCAACCGTCATACAATGGAGTCCTCGAGTCCACTTTGAGTTGAGCCAGCTTGGCCTCCTCTCCTGAAGCAGGTCTCTTGCTAGTCGTACTCTTGCGAAGGAGGTCTTGAACATGAGGCCCCATGTCGTTATTCCCTGCCATTTGGACGTCCTCCTCATCATCATATTCTTCACTTATCCACTGAGTATAGCCATCCATGAAACCATTCATCAGCAGGTGCCTTCAAAGTGCCACGATCAAAAGGGTCCAAAAGGACTCCTTCCTTGCATCTTGCACACAGACATCTAATCCTAGTCCGATTATTTGCAAACATGTCCATCACCGTGGATTGCATGTACCGCTCCACCTTCCATCCACTCACCTTCATGACCGACTACACGGTATAACAAGAAAAATGGTTATAAAATAAATAATGCATGCATGCTTCAAAGTCATATAAAATTTTGGCATGACCTTGCCTAAAAATAAGACATATTGAGTTTGCTCGAAATTCACCGAAACGGAAATAAAACGACATTTCGGCAAAACATAAGCAACTTGAGGGCATGTCACACTCGCACAAATCTCTCCACATATATATATATATATCCCAAACACACATATTCTCATTCACACACATATTCCCATTCTTTAAATGAACAACTTTTTTTACTCACCTATATATCTCCCGAAAGAGACCGATCGAGAGAGATGATGAGAGAGACCGATTGAAAGAGTACGCGGGGATGGCTAAATAGCTAGCTAGATCTAGTTGTTGGGGAGGAGAGGTGAATCTAGATATCTAACTAATGGAGTGGGAGTTATGGTGGAGGGGGCATTAATGGGGAGAGGAAGAGAGGTAGGACAAAGAGAGATGTGAGAGAGGCCATTTATGAAGGAGAGTTATGGTGGAGGGGGACATTAATGAGGAGAGAAGAGAGGTAGGAGGAAGAGAGAAGAAGAGCAACAGTGGTGTGGAGAGTGGAGGGGAAAGGAGGGGGACAGAGGTCAAAGTGGGGGAGAGGAGGGGAGGAGGGTAAAAAGGTGGCACCAGCCGCAACTAGCTGTAGCGCTGCATACCAGAAAGCGCTGCTGCTATGCTATTAGTAGTAGCGCTTGTCACATGCGAGCGCTACTACTAAGTGGAGCCCATTAGCAGAAACGGTGCTGCAAAACAAAGCGCAACCTCTAAACACTTAGAAGTAGCGCTGTATTTTGGGCAACGCTGCTACTACAGCTAACGTCGGTGGCATAGTCTCGTCCCACATAGTAGTAGCGTGTTTTTGATAAGCAGCTATTGCTAAGGTGTTAGTATTAGCGCTTAACTGGATCAGCGCTACTGCTAATTAGCAGAAGCATTTTCTTTTTTCCAGCACTACTAGTGAGGTCCTTCCTATAAGCATTTCCCTAGTAGTGTACCTTTCACCCTCAGACAGGCGGACAAACGTAACGAGTAAATCAGATACTCGAGGATATGCTCCCCCCTTGTGTTTTGGCATATGGAGACAAGTGAGAAGACCGTTTTCCCATAGCCGAGTTCTTCTACAACAACAGTTATCAGTCCAGCCTTCACATGGAACCATTTGAAGTGTTGTATGGACGCAATTGCCGCATTCCCCTCAGCTGGTCAGAGACCGGAGAAGGACTAATTTTTGGGCTAGACATCCTCTGTGCAGCCGATGAGCAAGTCCAACTTGTTTGGGAACGTCTGGAAACCGCTAAGTCAAGATAGAGGAGCTACACTGACTCACACCATCGAGAAGTGCACCTCAGCACCGGATAATACATATACCTCCGTGTCACGCCTCTCAAGGGGATGAAGCGTTTCCACATCAAGGGAAAGCTCGCACCAAGATACATTGCCCCCTTCAAGATCACCACAAGGTGAGGAGAAGTTGCTTCCCAGCTATAGCTACTTTACGAGCTTTCGGGTGTGCAACTATTTTCCACGTGTCACAACTCCGGAAGTTCCTCCAAATTCCCAACCTCTGGACCTCTACAAGGACAACACTCATCGCGCCATCGACCTTCGGCCAGACGTCACCTATCGTGAGAGACCAATCTGCATCCTGGATGAAGCTGAGCGTCGCACCCTAAGCCGCACCATCGATTTCTTCAAGGTCCAGTGGAGCAACCACAACGAAGCAAAACCAACATGGGAGCGTGAAGACTACCTTAGTTCAGAGTTCCCTTATCATTTTTAGTGCTTAGCCTAGGAATCTCGGGGACGAGAATCTTGTAAGGGGGTAGGTCTGTGACAACCTGTGTTTGTACCACTTTGTCACATTATTTTTACAAAAAATGGAACCAATGAAAACTTTTTGAGTGCTTTTGATGACTGATTTGATTGCAATTTGCTTGCGTGCTTGATTGTGTTTGAAGTCACCAAATATATCTTCTCTCTAAAAACCCCTCTCCTTGGCCCCAAACCCTTGCCTAATGATTATGCCATGTGTGTAGGACCATAAACTATTTTTATAAGATATTATTTCAATAAAAAGGTGTTTATTTATCTTGAAACTTCAAAACCCGTGAATTGGGATTTGCACTACAAATCCTTAATTTAGGAGTGACGTTTTATCCCAAAGATTTGACCTTGATTGAATTATTAAAATGACTCCCAAAACCACAAAAAGAATTATTTTAAAAGTTATTTTCCTGTTTTATTTAAACACCCTTTTTTGAGGCGAGAAATGGTATTTCATAGAGAAAAATTGTTTTCTTACCTTAAAAATATGTGAGAAAATTTAGGGAAGCTGAGAAGACATATATTTTCCATATTTATGAGCTTCAACACATGGACATGTTCAAAATATTGGACAAAATCCATCAAAACCCTTTCTGTCTATTCTAAGCTTTTGAAATATTTCCAAAAGAAATATTCTCAATAAATCCCAGGAAAATTCTAGCATATCGCACATGTTATATGAGGTGACCCTACAAATTTTCATCCCCATCCAAGTTGATTTGGTTCACCTAAGAAACCCAAACACCTTCCTGACTAGAACCAAATTTGAGAAACTCTACATTGCCAAGTTTGCCCTATTGCTCTCAAACTTTCCATGAGTGATCCATCCCCCAAATAAGAGTGCCACACCAAGTTGTGGATTTGTGGGAGTTGGTTTACTCACCTTGTTTCACAGAAATCTGATTTTGCCCATTTCTAGGCTTTTCCTTGTCTACGTTGTCAACGTTGCTGAAATAAGCTCAAACTTGGTGAATCCTTCTAATTTTGCTCATCATTTAATCCTGTTAAGTCTCACTACCATTGGTGAGGTGTATCTTGCTCAAACTAGCATCAAACACCTTCTGCTGATTTGGTAAAACAACCACTTTCAACCTTTCCACCCTCTTCCTTCACTCCAAAATTTTATCACAACTCTACTATTCAGCCCCTCATATGTAGGAGAGAGCTCTATCTCTAGTTCAACAGGAGGAGGACAAAATCTTCAATTTCTTTTCTGGTTCATCCGTGGCAGAGACTGCCTCTCCCTTTACCTTTGACCTTCACTTCTCTCCTCGCCTCCAACGCATCCAAGGATCATCCCCAAAGCTCCCACACACTAGTAGAAATGGTGGGGACACGCCAGAGCGCGCCAGCATGTCGTACCATGCCAAAACTGCGCTCTGGACGCGCCATAGTGCATCCCCGCACAAAGGGAGGCCATCCCCGGTTAGGCCTCGCCCCCACGCGTTGTCCGGCTTTGACCACCTCGACGACCGGTGCTTGCACCGTGTTGGGGCCCTCCTATCTCCCCTTCTCCTCCGCGTGGCCACCCGTGCTCGTGCCCGCCCGAACCGGTCAGGTGGCGCTCACCACCGCGAGGCGCTAGAGCCAGCCCCACTCCCCCTCTTTCCCTCTTTCAGACCTAAACGACGCCCACGAAGGCCATGGACACATCCCCGAGCCCTCTTTACTCTGCTCGACATTGCCACGGCCTCGCAGGCGCACCACCTTTTCGGTGGACCGTGCCCCACCTATAAAAGGCAACCCCAGCCTCTGTCCTCCCCTCTGGAACCTCTCTCCCCCTCCAATCGACCGCCCCAAAGCCCCTCTTGACTCCCCAAGCAACAGTGCTTGAGATCGACCGAGGCTCCACTGCGCCGAGGCTCCGTCGATCTCTTGACACAAGCCCGCCCCGACCTCCTTTTATCCTTCATCTTGTCCGTTGCGAGCCCCAGCCACATCTCCGCCTCTCCCTCGTTCATTTTACTTCATAGAACATCGGCAACAACCACCTCCCGACGCCCTCCGTCATAGCCTCCTCAACACTGGCAACTCTGGACACCCCAACCACTCCCTCGACCTCCATCCGAATGGCGGAAGTGCGCGGAGTCCGTTCCAACACTCACCTTCCCTCGCTATTGTGGGGACCCCGGCTTATGACTCGAGATCACCGAATGAACGTGCTTAGTGATCCTAGAGATCAATGCTCACCGAACACACAAATGCTAAATAGTAAGAGTCCTATATCCAATATACCAAAATATTACAACACATGACCAGCAAGGTCAAGTTCACATAGGTAGGGCCTATAAGGCCAAAACACACTGATACAACTAATACCGGAAATCTCGGGGCTAAGCGGGTGCCCATGCCATCAGCCTTCACCAACAAGCATTCTGACTGGGAAGCGTCCTAGTTTGCAGGTCCGTCTCCGATGACGTACTCTCCTCCAAACTCCAGTCCTTCCATGTCTAGTCAATAATATAACCAGTGGCAAGCCAGTGAGACTTTCAATGTACTCGCAAATAGCCCATGATATGGATAATGCATTTGGTAGGATAACATGTAATATGCAATAATGGTGGATAGCAACTTAACTGTAAATAACCATGATCATAAATGGATATGAAACTTGAGTTAGCTGGTATTTAGAAGAACAGGTTACATATATGAACATATGTATTATGGGCTGAACACTCCGGTTCACCCTATATGCAAAGTCACCAAACTTAGTCATATCAACTCTTTCTCAGATAACACCATTAAACACACACACACTTGGTGTATGTGGAAATGACTGGACGTAGTTTAAGCAGGATTACCCAACTGTCCTTGATTGTGGACACGACTATTCGAATAGTTTTACACTCTGCATAGCTTGTACGCTATATACACGAGATTCAGTAAACTTCCGTGTCATCCACGACTCGTGGTATATAACATACCCGAGGTAAGTACCCAATCATTGCCTTTCCCCTGACGATACTAGACAAAGAGGTCCACTCGATTGGTACCCAGCCCACATGATGTATGGCCCACATGATGCATGTCTTATGAGCATCGACTCTGGACAGTATCATCCATGCGGGGACCAACGGTATGTCCGGAACACGTAAAAACAACATAGTCGTCCTACCTGGAACGACTCCGTCACATGAGTGACCACACATCACTCCCGCCGCTAGTAATGTGGCTCTTTGCTAGCACCACCCAGAGTAATCAACAAAGCCCCGTCCCGTAAAGGGGTAACATGGTCACACATGTAAGGTTGGGACGGTCCAGACATCAGAAATCTAATCCCATTTCCTAAACCACTCACACCAAAATACACCCGGTGCACCACTTCTCCAAAAGTGGCCACCTTGCTCATCATCACCCTCGGGCATTAGTGGCACCCGACGGGGTTTTCGTAAACCTTTAATTTTTAACATCATCATGCTCATACTTCTACTATGCTTAGTTGTACTTGTCAACATGATATTAGTGTGACCCTCATAGGTGGTAGGATCAAGCTCAAAATGCAAGTGCTCTGGAGGAGCCATCGGAAACATCATACCGATGATTTACCGAATATCATATGCAATTGGAATAATTGCTCTACTTAGCGTGCAAATAATATTTTGCTCAAACATGGTAAAAGGGTGCTTGCCTTAATCAACTAACTATCCGGGGTCTTCGGGGTCCTCAAGTCCAACTCCTTCGTCAAACATAGTTTCTATCGTCGTAATAAATAAAGAAGTAATAAGTAGCTCACTAAAAAACAAAACACGAACTCACCTTAAACAAGTTGCCCTATTCTAATAAATCCATATTGTTATTTTTAAAAATATTTGTGTCTGGTTTTAGTGAAAGGATTATTTTAAAAATCATTTTAACATAAGCAAAAAAATTCCAAATAACCTTTTTAATTATTATAAAATAGAAAAGTTATCTTAAAATTAGTGCAAAGGTTTTGTTAAATTCTACTCATTTTTAGAAGAATTATGGTGGAAAAAAATAAAAATATATTGGATAACAATTTTTATAAAAATCCTTTAAAACTGAATTAAACATAAAAAAAGGGGCTAAGGCTCAGGCCTGGCTCGGCCTGTGGATTGGGCCGACCCAGCTAGCCAGCTAGCTAGCCAGCCTGCCCACGCGTGCGCGCGGCTAGGTTCAAACCTGACGTTCGGGTCCTTGTTGTCAGCGACAGAGAGGTGGAGAGAGAAGAGCCACCGATAGGTGTGCCCCACCTGTCGGGGTCGTCTTCCACCTCGGGACAGAGAGGAGGGGAGGACGTCGGAGACGCTACCGACGTGCTCGAGCCCAATCGAAGGCAGAAATAGAACCAGCTCACCGTCGCCTACCTGCTGGTGGTCGAGGGATCGACGGGGAGGCCCTAGTTCAGCGACGACGAGGTGGATGCGATGGAGCTGTTTCGGGAGGTTGATGAATTAGGTGCTATAGGCGTGGATTAGCTCGGAGAGGTGATGGGGAAGCTCCCTGAGGCTGCTAGGGTCACGGAGAACGTAAGAGGAGCGTCGGATCTAGCCCGTAGCCCGGGATCGACAGAGCTCTGAAGCGGCAAGACCTCAGTCGATCTCGAGCACAGGAGCTCGCTGTGCTCAAATGGAGTGGCTAGATGTGGAATTTAGGCACTGGAGGAGTGGGATGGAGGTCCTGGAGCGAGGGGGATGGCCTATTTATAGGCCCTCGACGGTGCACAGAGCCGGTGGCGCCGGTGGTTTCACCGCAGCTCGCAGGAGGGGCAGTGAGTGCTCGTGGTCGAATCCACGGTATGCGGATGTGGTTTAGGACCTGCGGGACCCACTTAGTGGTAAAGCGAGCGAGGAGGAGCGTGCATGCGTGGCCGTAGTCTTCTGGATGGATCTGGCGCGCGGGCACGCGTCGCTTCGGTCAACAGAGCGAGGGAGGAGGGGCCCTGGGGCTGCCCTGATACAGAGAGATTGTCGGGGACACGAATGTGCAATGGGGGGAGGCTCGAACCTGCCGGGGCTGGTCACCTTTGCTTCGGTTGCGCCCATCAGCGTGCCCAGAGCACAATTTTGGCATGCCACGGCATGCTGGCGCGCTCTCGGGCGTTTTGGCCGTGTCTGGGGTGTCCCGGGGCTAGGTCTGGAGATGCCTAGCCGTTTGGGAGCCGAGGGACTCTTTGTTGGCCACGGGGTGTGATGAAAGAAGAGATGCCAACTCTAAACTGGAACTTAGAATGGGTTTTTTGGGATGTTCTGTTTAATTCAAGGAGGGGACACTCTCCTCCAGTTAGGGAGTGGTGCTGACTGCTTGGTCAAAGAGTTTGGACGGAAGAGCTTAGGTGTGGAGTGGGGTAGGAGCTGATTTGCTAATATGAGAGAGGGTGTTCGATAGGTGTTTGTGATAACACCACCTCACCACTGGTGATGAGAGTTAACAGGATTAAGTTCGATACAAAAATAAGATACTCCACCAAATTTGAGCTTCATTGGACAAGTTTGGCAATGCAAACTTGAAATCACCCTCAAATGGGCAGATCTATCCCTTCCAAAGGGGATGTGGGTAGATTACCTCATGCAAATCCCATTTTTGGGAGAGACTCCTCATTTGGGGTGTTGAACACTCATGCAAAGTTTCAACCCATTTGGATAAATTTTGCAACGTAGAGATGTTACAACTTGGTTCTGGACAAGGAGGGTTTTAGGATTATTTACTTAACCAACTCACCTTGGAATGAGGTGAAACTTGGTGTGGCCACCAAATATAGCTTGGGAAGGTTGCTGTAACTTTCTAGGATTTTACTGGAAATATTCCAAATGATCAAAACAGACAGAATAGGTTTTCAAGGTTTTGCTCAAATATTTTTAATATAAATAGGGGTTGAAAATCTTATGTATGGAAAATATATGTCCTCTGAGTATCTCCAAATTTTCACAGATTTTTCTAAGGCAAAAAATAATTTTCCATATAGGATTAGCATTTTTGGCCTCATAAATGGACATGCATATAAAATAGGAAAATAATATATAAAATAATTATTTTATGGTTTTGGAGAGTTAAAATAGTTTTTAGAACGAGATTACCATCTTTGGGTAAGAGCACTCCCTTGCTTTAAAGAACTTGTAGTGCAACCCAAAGCAAGGTTTTAAAATAGTCAAAATAAGAAAAAGAATTTTGGGAAAATTTAGGTTATGAAACTTATGGTTTTTGATACTACTCAATCAAGCATACAAGCATACAATGACAACCATGGCACTCACAGCATTGGTTCTTGAATTTTTTTCATAAACTCAGATTTTGAAACCAATCTGAAAGTGAGGTGAAAACAGGATGTGACACACCTACCCCCCTTACAAGAATCTTGTCACCGAGATTCGTAAGCTAGGTCCTAAAAAGGTACGGAAATTCAGATCGGAGATGGTCTTCATGCTCCCATGTTGCTTCTGCTTCGGTGTGGTTGCTCCACTGAACCTTGAAGTACTTGATGCTGCAGCTTCTGGTGGAACGCTCTGCGTCATCCAAGATGCGGATCGGCCTCTCACAGTACGTGAGGTATGGTTGGAGGTCAATGGCCTGATGGTCAATGTACTTATAAAGATCCGGACGGCTCGCACATGCAGATACTTCCGGAGTTGTGACACGTGGAGGACGTTGTGTACACCCAAAAGTTCCAGAGGTAGCTCCAACTGGTAAGCAACTTATCCTCGCCTTGTCGTGATCTTAAAAGGTCCAATGAACCTTGGAGCAAGTTTGCCCTTGATGTGGAAACGCTTGGTTCCCTTGAGAGGTGTGACGTGGAGGTACACCTGGTCTCCGGGAATGAACTCCACTTCTCTGTTGTGAGAGTCCGCGTAGCTCTTTTGTTATGACTTGGTTGCTTTCAAGTTTTCCCGGACAAGTTGCACCTTGTCTTCTTACGCTTGCAGAACTTCTGGACCGAAAATCAATCCTTCGCCGGTTTCCGACCAGTTGAGCGGGGTGCGACACTTCCGTCCGTATAGCACTTAAAATGGGGCCATCTGGAGACTCACTACTAGAAAAAGGCCTATTAGTGGCGCACCCACTTTAGCTATTAATGGCGCACTATGGGTGCGCCATTATTATCACGCCACTACTAATAAATAGTAATGGCGCACCCCTTGTGCGCCACTGTTAATATACATAACTGTGGCGCACCACCAGGTGCGCCATTACTATCCAAGACAATAATGGCGCACCACCTGGTGCGCCATTACTATCCCAGATACTAATGGCGCACCTCCTGTAGGTGCGCCGCTACTATGAATATTAGGATTTTTTTTCTTTTCTGATATTTATACAGGTTAAAATATACATAATAACACAGAATATAAATATCACAACATATATATAAATAACAGATTTACCGAATACAATAGAAGATTAGTCTCCGAATACAATTCATCATATTAGTCTCCGAATTCAAAATACCAAACAAACTTAGAACATTACAAGTCTCGCGAGTAGCGAGTTTGTATTCACATTACAAGTCAATATCTAAACTACCATCACATAGAAGAGGGTTGCGGTCACGATGAGCATCATCGCGATGAAACTGATCTTTATCCGGTTCCTCCTCCGCTCCCTCCTCTCTCCCGCTAGATAGCGCGCATATCTACCTTCCGCCTCCGCCCTAGTGGTGTACCCTTTGTAACTATTACTGCTAAAACGGTGAACCTGTCTCCGACACTCCTCATAGTTGTCGTAGACTCCGGAACCTCACCCTTGTACATGACGTACGACAACATCTCTATGCACTAGACAAACAAAAGCAACACATTAATAGCACGATTCATGCTCCTACTAATAAATAGCATCGACTACACATATAAGTTCAACGACTGTCCAAACTAAAGAGACATACAAGTTCATTAAAGTTTAAACAACATAGCATCAGTACTTTCGACTCGACTCAGGGACCAGAGCGTGGATGAAGCCGCCGTCTTTCGTGATAGTCATGAATGTGCGGTCGTTGTCAGCCTGCATTTGTTGCGTTGTGTCAATATCACTATTGGACGCTGGACAGTTTAGCTAGAACTGCCCCGATCTAGCAAGGACATCTTGAAAGATGGTTTTCGCCAACTCCGACTGGATGCGAAAGAATTCTTGTGTGATGTCCTCGTCCTGGATTGCCGACAAGCGTGCGGCCCAATCTTTGAGCTCATTTGGTAGCATACGGTGATGCTGGTCCCGTACGATCGCCCGCATGTGATGTAGGGCATAGTAGGCATCCTTCTGACTGCCAGGCGTCTGCTTGACGCAGGGGAACGTCGTTACGTGTGTGAACATGTGCTTGCCGTACCTAAGAATTGGCCTCCTGAAGGTGCCTCCAGATTTGGCGTAGCCGGGGATGACATCATCAGGAACTTTCTTGATATTTGTGTAGTCTTTCTTCGACTGACGGACTGAGTCGAAATACGTGGCCATGGAATATTTCGGGCTTAAGAGGTTGAGTGTGCAATGGGTGTCACTGCACAAAACACGGAATGTTAGAAAAAAAGAACGATCAAAATCTAAGAAATCATATGTTATGGGGCGATGAGGGGATGACTTAGTCAGAAAAGTAAGGCACGAGGAAGTTATCCTTATCTGCGTTCGCCAGAATGACACCTTCGAGGTATGAACTCGCGACTTGCCGGTCCCCAGCACCGTCCAAGTGCTTGGCATGCATGTAGAAGGGGTCGACTATCACGATGTCCGGGGTCTTGTCTCTAATGATCTGCATCTCCATACTGAGCGAAAATAGCCAAATGAAGGTGTAGTGCAGCGGATAAAGGTGAAGCATAGCGAAGATGTCATCAAACCACAGGACGATCATACGCCCGATGTTGCTATCGACAAAGTCCTTGCCCTCTGGCACCTTGGCCACAAAAACCGGGTATGCCCCATCATTCTCGGAGAGACGCCGCTTCTCCATATAAAGAACTATGTCATGCAGACTCCGCATAGCACCGGTTGCAGCATTGAGCATATTATTCGGTAGCACCGGCCTACCCGCCACATGCAACCTCCTCTTAATATCCTTAGATATTGGTGGCCCGTCCCGAGAACTGATCATACTCGGTGCCGGCTGGCTCGCACCCTTGTTAGTTTTTCTTTTCCGTCCCTTCTGCTTCTTCTGCTGTAATGGGATCGAGTTCTGCTCAGAGACCACCTTCTTGAGTGTGTTGGGGCTGATAATATTTCGCACCTCAGCTATTTGAGTCTCGGTGAAGGCAGGAGCTGGAGGCGTCTCCTGAGAACTGAACAACCGACGCCTATTGAAATTGGGTTTCTCCGTGGTACCAGCTAGATCGTCATCGTCTTTTGCACGGTTGGGTTCTTGAGAAGGAGGCCCGGACAAGGCGTCATCGTCACCGTACCCATGTTCGTTGATGTACTTATCGACGTTGGAAATTGTATCGTCCTCGTCGTCCGGATCCTGTGCCATATGCATGTCCGGATCAGCTGACGGCGGTAGCGTTGCGGCAGTCTTCCCATGGCTTGGCGCGGGCATGACTGGCGGTGTTGTCTGTGGGGTGGTGTCCCCTGCCCCCAAATGAATCTGGCTCTTCGGCCAAAGCATGGACCAGTTTAAGCAGGCGCTAAGGGTCATCACATCATCTTCGTCGGGCCCAACGGGTCGATACAGAGGTAACAAGTTGTCGCAGCCCCGCAGCACCCGAACCAGTTGAACACTATACACGGTGGGTGGCATTGGATTACGGTGGAACACGCGGTTGCCCGGTTCAACGATTTTGGCCTTGGCGACATCGATCAACTCGCCGTCCACGAAGTGCAGGAGAGTGCATGGAACGTTGGCAGCGTCCTGCGAAAACATGTAGGGCGTCAGGGATGCCTAGTCAAAAAGGCAAGGAGATGAAGTCATCAGCCTAGGCTTATAGTTACCGTGATGGCGTCGAGCTCGGCTAATGTCGAGGCACCGCTAACGGCGGGCGTGCAAGTGACGGAGGGGCCGCTTGATGCCGAGGTGCCGGCCGGCGTATTCTTCGCACACACGGGTGCATTAACCTCCAATACCGGCGCCGACGCCGGAGGCAACTGCAATGCCGCCTTCGCCGGAGACACCAATGCCGGCGCATTGTGCGAGTTGCTGCCCGTGAAGCTGGGAATCGGGGGCGGCCCCTGTTGGCCGCTCGCAATCCACCCCCGCAGCCCCTCAAGCAAGGAAGGCATAATGGCGGTGATTGTTGCTCGAAGTTGGTCTTGCACTTGCTCTTGGACTATCTCCGGAATCCGCGCCACTTGTGCCTTGAGTTGTTTAACCTCGCACTCCTGGTTTTCCGAGTTGGTCTTTCTGTCCTTTCGCCCAGCCTTATAGTATTCCGACCATTTCGTGGACAAGCCTTCGCGGCCACACGACCATCTGACGACGGCTTATTGAGCTTATCCTTGTGTTTCATTACGTTCAAGGCCATATTTAAAGTGTTGTCCCAAGGGGCAGACGGGGAGCTCGGAGACCCCGCGCTACTGCTTTCAGTTTCCTACGGAAGGAACGTGAACCATTTAGAAATTTGGCTTCATTAATTAGAATGCAACCATATGGAGCTAATTATGTGGGCGTGTATTCCTTACCAGAACACGCTCAAGCTCCTTCACCTTCGGATCCGTGGTAAGCTCCTTTGTTACCGGGTCCACCTTGTACCTGGCCCTGACATAGTTCCTGGTCTGCTTTTCAGGGTATTTATCGAAGAGGGGTGGTAGGCCTTGCTCGGCACGCTCTGCGTCCTCCTTGTCCCATTTAGGTTCCGCCACTCTGTAATCACCGGGACCGAGTTTGTGGACCCCTAAGTTCAAGTCCCGCATATCTTTCCCCCACTGACTTGATTCCGCGGATGCGTTGCTCTCGCACTTGATCTTGAACTCCTGGTAGTCAGCTTCGCTGATTGAAGGATTTGTCTCCTTGATCTTCTCATAACTATCACCTCTTAGAATCCTTCTCTTCACCAAGGCTCTCCAAGCAGCCAGGGCCGTGCTCATCTTTGTGAGGGCGGCACTGTTCACTTTATTCCCTACGAGGCGTGTGTTTGCGACGTCACCGGTGAACTTGTATCGTTCGTGCTGATTCGTGAAGAGGAGGTTGCGCAAATTCGCTCGGCCTTGATGCCTTAGGTTCTCGGTGTTGATCGAGATGGTTCTACGGAGAATGCACCTGAGTTGTCCTGCGTACCCACCGACTAATTATATGGGCGCCGTTGGATGCCCACTGGAGGACACTTCAGTAAATTCCTCCCTGACGGTGCCGAGCACGTTCTGGCGCCGGTCCTTCCGTTGCTTCTTCGATTGGCTGCCATCTGTGCGTTCGCTGCCATCATCAGTGGTGGCATCTCCGGCTGCACCATCAGTGGTGTCATCCCCGATGCCACTAGGGGTTGTGTAGTCGTGATCAGTGTCTTCCGCGGTGTCCTCATAGTGGTGAGGTTCTTCCTCCAGCTCCTGGGACAGCTCCCAGAATTGCTTGCCGGAACCACCGGCCTCATCGTTGTTGGTCATGTTCGCTCTAAATAGGAAAAAAGGCTACTAGAGTTTTTGCACGGGGTTGAATCGGGCACCTTCTAGGTCAAAAAAATTGGGCATATCCTTTGCTAATTTTCTTGACCTAGGAGTTCCCAATTCTCAACCCAAACGGAAATTAATCTATGTTTCAATGGGTAACAAATATGAGTCATTACAACCTTACTGCACAAGCAGGATGCCAAAAAATAGTAAGATGGAAGATTTTAATACTTCAAAAATAAATTTAACATAAACACTACAATCAAAAGGCATAAATAAGTGATCAACATAAAAAAATCATTGTCCAAGTAATAAAATTCATTCTCCAAATATTCCTAGACCCTGTTTCTAGACCCCGTTTTCTTGGTCTACGAGGAAACATACAAGGTGCACTAAGATTTGTTGTATTTTGTTCTAGTAGTTGCCTAATTCTGTCTCATAGAAATGCGGTGAATGAAAAGTTGTCCCAAATAACCTGATGTGCTTTGCAATGTGACAACCCATTTTGGTTGTCTCCTGAAAACTAGATGTCGTGACTATTTCAGAAAAAAAGCAAACCTTATAGATAATAACTAAATTATATTCTATTAGAACATCAACAACATGCCATTTGACTAAAATCAGTTGTATTTGGTTGACTGAACTCAAATTCAGTGGTTTTTGATTGACTGAAACCCAGTTGAAAATTCAACTACATAGTCACCGGTACTTCCACGAGGGCGAGGAGGCGCGCCAGTAGACGGAGATGGACGGCTAGGGTTGCAGGGGGTGACGCGCCAGTGGAAGTAAGAGGTGGCAGGAGGGGAGTGCGGTGGGGAGATGGGGAAGAGGGAGGGGCGGGGGAGAGATGGAGAAGAGGGAGGGGCTAGGGTGCTCACCTCCGCAACGGTGATGGCCGCCTGACCCGTCCGGCGGCGGCAACGTGTGCGGGGGTGGCCGGGGCCTGGTGGTAGTGACGAGGAGGGCGGCGGCGGCTGACGAGGAGGGCGGCGGCGACTGATGAGGAGGGCGGCGGCGGTGGCTGACGAGGGGAGATGGGAGGTTGGAGTGGAGATGCGGGGGAGAGGCGTGTGCGGGGAGGGATAGAACGAGGGAAGGTTAGCAATGACGCACCATTTAGGGGTGTGCCATAAGTGGCATATCAGTGGCGCACCTTTTAGTGGTGCGCCATAAGTGGGGAGGGATAGCAATGGTGCACCTTCTCCTGGTGCACCATTACTAACTTTTTTTTTATTTTTTTGGATTTTTAGTTGCATGTAATAATTTTGGTTATCACTTTTTAGTTGCATGTAATAACCGAAAAGTAATGGAATAGCCCAACGGTTTGGAATTACATGACATGGTGCAAATATTTAGAATTACATGACATGGTTGAAATCAACTGAAATGAAATAACAGTCATCAAAGATAGAGCTTGCCACTGACACACGCACGTGGCCGACACGTTGTGATTCGATCTTAATTAGCTATCTTTTCACAATGATCTTCTTTCCCTTCTTTCTCGCAGTTGAATAATTTAGCCCCGGAACCCCTTGAATTCTTCTCTTGAATGGACGTCCTTTAGGTAGGGTGGTCCTGCTTCTTCTTGTGTTGTGTGCTACTTCATTGTTGTCGTCATCTTCCATCTTCGGGTCGCCGTACTTGTCGCAGTCTTTCTCATTGGCGACTCCATCCATTCCGATGATGTTCCTTTTGCCTCTCCTCACGACAACACGACTAGGCTTTGACGGGTCGGTAATGAAGAAGCATTGGTCCACTTGGCAAGCCAGTACCCATGGCTCATTTTTCACGGTGACGTTTGCGCCCGCGGTCTTCAATTTGGCTTCGTGTATAACCATGGTGGTGAAATACCGGTCTTCTTTTAGGACGCTCTTGGCCCATCTGACACAGAACATCTGAACCTTCTCTCCAGCGTAGCTCAGCTCCCAGATCTCCTCGATCCTTCCGTAGTATCTGTCCTTGTCGTTACGGGTGTAGGATTCCATCGTTAACCCGGAGTTCTGATAATCGCTCTTCATGTCCTTTTCCTTGGTGTAGAATGTGTAGCCGTTGATATCGTATGCCTCATAGGTCATCAGGTTGTGCTCGGCGCCCTGTGACAAGGCGAATGTGAGTTTTTCTTCCGTGGAAGAATCCTCGTGTAAAGGGTACGACGGAAGCTTGTCCTTGAACAACGCGTGAAATATGAGTTGTGCTCTTTGATTATATCTCCGTCCGTCCTCTGTTGGCCTCGGTCATTTTACATCTTCTCAATAAAGGTTTTGTGCTCTACCACCCAAGGATCGACCACGTCTATGTGTTGTAGCGCGACTAGGTTTGCTCTTTCAAAGTCGGCGAGTCGACCCTTGAAGTCGACATGCATTTCGCAGCGACCCTCGCGGTGACCCAATCCTGCGAGCCTGCCGAGGTGCCTGTTGATAGGCAGATCAACGGGGTTCTCGATTCCTAGATAATTCATGCAGAAGGAGATGCACTCTTCGGTTAGAAAGCCCTGGGCTATGCTTCCATCTGGACGTGCCCTGTTGCGAACGTATCCTTTCATGGCACCATTCATCCTTTTGAACGGCATCATGCTGTGCAGGAACGTCGGCCCGCGTTGGGTGATATCCTCCACGATATGGACCAGCAGATGCATGATATGTCTCAAATGTATCTATAATTTTTGATGGTTTCACGCTGTTATCTTGTACACTTTGGATGTTTTGTTTAACTTTTATATCTTTTTTGGGACTAACTTATTAACTCAGTGCCAAGCGCCAGTTCCTGTTTTTCTGTGTTTTTGACTCTTTTCAGATCTGATTTTGGAACGGAGTCCAAATGGAATAAAATCCCCAAAATGATTTTGGAACGGAGGCCAAGCAAGTGGGCCCACAGGGAGCCCACAAGCCCTGTTGCCGCGGTCAGGGGGAGGCCGCGGCAACCACGCTTGTGGCCTCCCTGGCACTCCCCTGCCCTAGGTGTTTCGCCTATATATTCCCTAAAAATCCATAAAAAATCAGGGCGTCCACGAAAACACTTTTCCGCCGCCGCAAGCTTCCGTTTCCGCGAGATCTCATCTGGAGACCATTCCCGGTGCCCTGCCGGAGGGGACTTTGGAGTTGGAGGGCTTCTTCATCAACATCATCGCCCCTCCAATGACTCGTGAGTAGTTCAATTTTGACCTACGGGTCTGTAGTTAGTAGCTAGATGGCTTCTTCTCTCTCTTGGATCTTCAATACAAAGTTCTCCATGATCTTCATGGAGATCTATCCGATGTAATCTTCTATGGCGGTGTGTTTGTCCAGATCTGATGAATTGTGGATTTTTGATCAGATTATCTATGATATATATTTGAGTCTTTGCTGATTTCTAATTTGCTTGATTTGATATCCTTGTAAGTCTCTCCAAGTCTTGGGTTTTGTTTGGCCAACTAGATCTATGATTCTTGCAATGGGAGAAGTGCTTGGTTTTGGGTTCTTACCGTGTGGTGACCTTTCCCAGTGACAGTAGGGGCAGCAAGGCACACATCGTGTAGTTGCCATCAAGGATAACAAGGTGGGCTTTGTTGTAGATATGAAATTGTCCATTTACATCATGTCATCTTGCTGAAGGCGTTACTCTGTTCTTTTGGACTTAATACACTAGATGCATGCTGGATAGCGGTCGACGTGTGGAGTAATAGTAGTAGATGCAGAAAGTATCGGTCTACTTGTTTTGGACGTGTTGCCTATAGATATAATCATTGCCATAGATGACGTCACTACTTTGCACGGTTCTATCAATTGCTCGACAGTAATCCATTCATCCACCGTCTACTTGCTTTCATGAGAGAAGCCACTAGTAAACACTACGGTACCCGGGTCTATTCACACCTATCGTTTACACCTCCGCTTTTACTTTGCTTTGTTACTTTGTTGCTTTCAGTTCTCACTTGGCAAACAATCTATAAGGGATAGACAACCCCTTCATAGCGTTGGGTGAAGGTTCTTTGTGTTTGTGCAGGTACTTGTGATACTCCTTCATTGGATCGATACCTTGGTTCTCAAAACTGAGGGAAATACTTACCACCACTGTGCTACATCACCGTTTCCACTTTGAGGGAACACCAACGCAAGGTTCCAAGGCCACGGGGAAATCCTTTGCATATTTGCCTGGGAAGTCCCTAAAGGCGTAGCCATAGCAGAAGGATTCCTAGTGCCGTTGCTGAGGAGAATCAAGACAGTCTCCCGTCAGCGCGTGTTTCTGGCGCCGTTGGAAGGTCTTTTGTTGCATCAGCAGAAGTATTTCTAGCGCCATTGCCAGGGAAGGAGAGATCTATCCAAGTAGGTCTCACAAACTCATCTCCCGCATTTACGTTTTTGCCAGTTGCCTCTCGTTTTCCTCTCCCCCACTTCACATTTGCCGTTTTCATTTGCCTTTCTCCTTTGCCGTTTTCTTTTGCCTTTTCCCTTTTCCTTTGCCAGTTTTCTTGCTTGCTTGTGTGCTTGTTTGTTTTTTTAAGTCATCATGGCTGAAAACACCAAACTTTGCGACTTCTCGAGCATTAATAATAATGATTTTATTAGTACTCCGATTGCTCCCGCCACTAGTGAGGAATCGTATGAAATCAACGCAACTTTGCTGAATCTTGTTATGAGAGAGCAATTCTCTGGCCTTCCCAGTGAAGATGCCACATCCCATCTCAATACCTTCATTGAGATTTGCGATATGCAAAATAAAAGAGATGTGGATAAAGAAGTGATTAAGTTGAAGCTTTTTCCTTTCTCATTGCGAGATCGCGCAAAAACTTGGTTTTCTTCTTTGCCTAAAAATAGTATCGATTCTAGGGATACGTGCAAAGATGCTTACATATCCAAGTATTTTCCGCCGGATAAGATCATCTCCTTATGTAACGATATCATGAATTTCAAGCAACTTGACCATGAACACGTTGCACAATCTTGGGAGAGGATGAAGCTTATGATTAGAAATTGTCCCGCTCATGGCTTGAGTTTGTGGATGATTATACAAATCTTTTACGCTGGTTTGAATTTCTCTTCTCGCAATATCTTGGACTCCGCCTCAGGTGGAACGTTCATGGAAATCGCGTTAGGAGACGCTACAAAACTCCTAGACAATATCATGACCAACTACTCTCAGTGGCATACTGAAAGGTCACCTGCTAGCAAAAAGGTACACGCTATAGAAGAAATTAACTCGCATAGTGCTAAGATGGACGAGTTGATGAATTTGGTTGCCAGTAGAAACGCTCCTTTAGATCCTAATGACATGCCACTATCTTCCTTGATTGAGAGTAGCAACGCTAGTTTGGACGTTAATTTTGTTGGTAGGAACAATTTTGTCAACAAAAATGCTTTTAGAGGAAACTATGTTCCTAGGCCCTTTCCTAGTAACTCCTCTAACAATTATGGTAATTCCTACAACAACACTTATGGAAATCACAATAAATTACCCTCTGATCTAGAGAGTAATATCAAAGAGTTCATCAACTCTCAAAAGATTTTCAATGCGTCCATAGAGGAAAAACTACTCGAAATAGACGATTTGGCTAAGAGCGTTGATAGGATGTCTTGTGATATTGATGCTTTGAAAGTTAGATGTGCTCCTCCCAAGGTCAACTTGGATGAAAATTTGAAATCTATGCGTGTCTCCATGAATGAGAGCAAAGAAAGAACCGCCCAAATTCGCGCTAGGCATGAATGGTTTAAAAGGGTGCGTTCTAGTGATGCAAATGACGAAGATCTTAAGGTGCTTGGCGTGTCTCCTCTTGAATCTTTGTTTTCGCGTGTCAAACCTATTGAGGAAGGGGCTGGATATGAATCCACTTTGGTTGAAAAACGCCCCAATGATTCGGAGTCCACCTATCTTGATGATAAAGGTGTGGAGAGTGGAGTAGAAGAAATCAAAATTTTGGGTAGTAATGCAACTCCCACTTTGGATTTCAAGGAATTCAATTATGATATTTGTTCCTTGTTTAAATGCATTTCTTTGATGCAATCCATTGCAGACTCTCCACATGCTTATAGCCAAAGCAAAGCCTTTACCGCGCATATCGTAGATGTTATGATGAAATCTCTTCAAGAGAAGCTCGAACTAGAAGTCTCTATACCTAGAAAACTTCATGATGAGTGGGAACCTACTATCAAAATCAAGATCAAAAACTATGAGTGCAATGCTTTGTGTGATTTGGGTGCTAGTGTTTCCGCGATTCCAAAATCTTTATGTGATATTCTTGGTTTTCATGAGATTGAAGAGTGTTCTCTTAATTTGCATCTTGCGGATTCTACTGTCAAGAAACCCATGGGAAGGATCGATGATGTTCTTATTGTTGCAAATAAGAACTATGTACCCGTGGATTTCATTGTACTTGACATAGATTGCAATCCTTCATGTCCCATTATTCTTGGTGGACCTTTCCTAAGGACTATTGGTGCTATCATCGATATGAAGGAAGGGAATATTAGATTTCAATTTCCCTTAAAGAAGGGCATGGAGCACTTTCCAAGAAAGAAAATAAGATTGCCTTATGAATCTATGATGAGGGCTACTTATGGTTTGAGCACCAAAGATGACTATACGTGATTCCATCACTTTATGCCTAGCTAAGGGCGTTAAACAAAAGCGCTTGTTGGGAGGCAACCCAACGAATCTATCCTTTTTCTTTCTATTTTTTGTTTTCCACACTTTCATAATTCTGTTATGATTGTGTTTTTTGTGTTTCTTTTTGCGTTTGTGCCAAGCAAAACCGTTATGATCAGTCTTGGGGATGATTGTTTGGTCATGCTGGAAAAGACAGAAACTTTCTGCTCACGAAAAGAATTTTCGTTTTTTTTTCTATAAGAGCTTTTGAGTTGATTCTTTTTGCTGCTGATTGATATGAACATTCTTCAGACTGTCGTAATTGTTCAGAATTTTTGATGTAAGAGAAGTATACGAAGTATACAGATTGCTACAGACTGGTCTGCTGTTAATAGATTCTGTTTTTGTTGTGTTGGTTGCTTATTTTGATGAAACTATGGATAGTATCGGGGGGTATTAGCCATGGAAGATTGAAAATAGAGTAACCCAACAACAACATAAGTAGAATTTAAGTTTGCTACAGTACCTAAGGAAGTGGTGGTTTTCTTTGTTATACTAATGTTATCACGAGTTTCTGTTTAAGTTTCGTGTTGTGAAGTTTTCAAGTTTTGGGTGAAGTTCTTATGGACAAAAAGATAAAGAGTGGCAAGAGCTCAAGCTTGGGGATGCCCAAGGCACCCCAAGAGATTCAAGGATGTCGTAAAAGCCTGAGCTTGGGGATGCCCCGGGAAGGCATCCCCTCTTTCGTCTTCAATCCATCGGTAACGTTACTTGGGGCTATATTTTTATTCACCACATGTTATATGTTTTGCTTGGAGCGTATTGTATCGTAGGAGTCTTTTATTTTTGTTGTGTCACAATCATCCTTTCTGCACACCTAGAGAGAGAGAGACATGCATTCACCGTGATTTTGTCGAGCTTCACTTATATCCTTTGGTAGACAATTCAGCTCACATATGCTTCACTTATATCTTTTGAGCTAGTGGATTTTGCTCTATGTGCTTCACTTATATCTTTTAGAGCACGGCGGTGCGTGGCTTGGTAGTTGATCTATGCTATGAAAGTAGTCTCAAAAGGGGTAGTTATCCAAAGGGATACGAAAACTTGCACCTTCATGTGCATTGAATAGTTAGAGAAGTTTGATTCATCTCAATTAGTTTTGAGTTGTGGTTGTGGTAATATTGAAGTTATGCTAGTAAGGTGTTGTGGATCTAGAAATACTTGTGTTGAAGTTAGTGATTCCCATAGCATGCACGTATGGTGAACCGCTATGTGATGAAGTCTAAGCATGATTAGTCTATTGATTGTCATCCTTTGTGTGGCAGTCGGGATCGCGTGATGGTTTATACCTACCAACCCTTCCCCTAGGAGTATGCGTTAAATGCTTTGTTTCGAGTACTAATAAATTTTTTGCAACAAGTATATGAGTTCTTCATGACTAATGTTGAGTCCATGGTTTAGATGTACTTTCACCTTCCACCATCACTATCTTCTTTAGTGCCGTGCAACTTTCGCCGGTGCACAAAACCCACCATTAGCCTCCCTCAAAACAGCCACCATACCTACCTACTATGGCTTTTTCAAAGTCATTCCGAGATATATTGCCATGCAACTACCACAATGACATGTGCCACCACGCCTACATTGCCATTGCATGATCATAGTTAGCTAGCATGATGTTTCCATTTATGTCTATGCCATGCTAGATCATTGTCACGGTACACTACCGAAGGCATTCCATATAGAGTCATCATTGCTCTAAGTTTTGAGTTGTAAGTGTGATGATCATCATTGATGGAGCATTGTACCATGTGAGGAAATAAAAGAGGCCAAAGATGCCCACCAAAAAATAAAAAAAGGACCAAAGAGCCCATCCAAAAAAAATGAGAGAAAAAGATAGACGGGACAATGCTACCACCTTTCCACACTTGTACATATTAAGCACCATGATCTTCATGATTGAGTTGTCACCACCATATAGCTAGTGGGAAATTTTCATTATATAACTTGGCTTGTATATTCCAATGATAGGCTTCCTCAAAATTGCCTTAGGTCTTCGTGAGCAAGCAAGTTGGATGCACACCCACTAGTTTCCTTTAAGAGCTTTCACATACTCTTAGCTCTAGTGCATCATTTGTATGGAAATCCCTACTCATTCACATTGATATCTATTGATGAGCATCTCCAAAACTCATTGATATGCCTAGTTAATGTGATCATCTTCTCCTTTTTTGTCTTGCAACCTCCACCACAGTCCACACCAGTTATAGTGCTAAAACCATGGCTCACGCTCATGTATTGCGTGAGAGGTTAAAAAGTTTGAGAAAGTAAAGGTGTGAAAACAATTACTTGGCCAATACCAGGGTTGTGCATGATTTAAATTCGTTGTGCAATGATGATAGAGCATAGCCAGACTATATGATTTTGTAGGGATAACTTTCTTTTGGCCTTGTTATTTTGAGAGTTCATGATTACTTTGCTAGTTTGCTTGAAGTATTATTGTTTCCACGTCAATAGCAAACTATTGTTTTGAATCTAATGGATCTGAACATTCACGTCACAAAAGAGGAGTTACCAAGGACATCTATGCTAGGTAGCATGAAAGCAACAAAAAATCATTCTTTATCACTTCCCTACTCGAGGGCGAGCAGGAGTTAAGCTTGGGGATGCTTGATACGTCTCAAACGTATCAATAATTTTTGATGGTTTCACGCTGTTATCTTGTCAACTATGGATGTTTTGTTTACCCTTGATATCTTTTTTGGGACTAACTTATTAACTCAGTGCTAAGCGCGAGTTCCTGTTTTTTCTGTGTTTTTGACTCTTCTCAGATCTGATTTTGGAACGGAGTCCAAACGGAATAAAATCCTCAAAATGATTTTTTCCAGAACGGAAGAAGATCAAGAGGCTTGAGGGCCAAGCAAGTGGGCCCATAGGGAGCCCACAAGCCCTGTTGCCGCGGCCAGGGGGGTAGGCCGCGACAACCAAGTTTGTGGCCTCCCTGGCGCTCCCCCGCCCTAGGTCTTTGGCCTATATATTCCCTAAAAATCCAGAAAAAATCAGGGCGTCCACGAAAACACTTTTCCGCCGCCGCAAGCTTTCGTTTCCACGAGATCTCGTCTGGAGACCCTCCCCGGTGCCCTGCCGGAGGGGACTTTGGAGTTGGAGGGCTTCTTCATCAACATCATCGCCCCTCCAATGACTCATGAGTAGTTAACTTTAGACCTACGGGTCCGTAGTTAGTAGCTAGATGGCTTCTTCTCTCTCTTGGATCTTCAATACAAAGTTCTCCATGACCTTCATGGAGATCTATCCGATATAATCTTCTTTGGCGGTGTGTTTGTCGAGATCCGATAAATTGTGGATTTGTGATCAGATTATCTATGATATATATTTGAGTCTTTGCTGATTTATAATTTGCTTGATTTGATATCCTTGTAAGTCTCTCCATGTCTTGGGTTTTGTTTGGCCAACTAGATCTATGATTCTTGCAATGGGAGAAGTGCTTGGTTTTGGGTTCTTACCGTGTGGTGACCTTTCCCAGTGACAGTAGGGGCAGCAAGGCACACATCGTGTAGTTGCCATCAAGGATAACAAGGTGGGCTTTGTTGTAGATATGAAATTGTCCATTTACATCATGTCATCTTGCTTAAGGCGTTACTCTGTTCTTTTGGACTTAATACACTAGATGCATGCTAGATAGCGGTCGACGTGTGGAGTAATAGTAGTAGATGCAGAAAGTATCGGTCTACTTGTTTTGGACGTGATGCCTATAGATATAATCATTGCCATAGATGACGTCACGACTTTGTGTGGTTCTATCAATTGCTCCACAGTAATTCGTTGACCCACCGTCTACTTGCTTTCATGAGAGAAGCCACTAGTAAACACTACATCCCCCGGGTCTATTCACACCTATCGTTTACACCTCCGCTTTTACTTTGCTTTGTTACTTTGTTGCTTTCTGTTCTCACTTGACAAACAATCTATAAGGGATTGAAAACCCCTTCATAGCGTTGGGTGCAGGTTCTTTGTGTTTGTGCAGGTACTTGTGATACTCCTTCACTGGATCAATACCTTGGTTCTCAAAACTGAGGGAAATACTTACCACCGCTCTGCTACATCACCCTTTCCGCTTCGAGGGAACACCAACGCAAGGCTCCAAGGCCACGGGGAAACACTTTGCATATTTGCCTAGGAAGTCCCTAAAGGCGTAGCCGTAGCAGAAGGATTCCTGGTGCCGTTGCTGAGGAGAATCAAGACACTCTCCCGTCAGCACGTGTTTCTGGCGCCGTTTTGAAGGTCTTTTGTTGCATCAGCAATGCACCATTACGTCGAAGAATGCGGGCGGGAAGTACATCTCAAGCTCGCATGGTATCACCACGATCTCTTCTTGTAGCCTTCTGAGTTGCCTCACGCCAACCGACTACCGAGAGATGACGTCAAAAAATTTGCATAGGCCAAATAGCGTTTCACGGACGTGCGCTTCCATGATCCCACGGATTGCAACTGGAAGTATCTGCATCATCAGCACGTGACAGTCGTGAGATTTCATCCCGCTAAACTTCTGCTTCGCTGAGTCTAGGTATCTGCTTATCTTCCCCGCGTAACCGTAAGGAAGTTTTACTCCTACAAGGCAGGTGAAAAACTGATCGATCTCCTTCTGACTTAGAGTGAAGCACGCGGGAGGGCAGTCATATTCGATCTTGGCCTTTTTGCCTTTGCGACGACTTTCCATGTCCTTCGCCTCATCATCATCATCATCATCATTAGGGCGTTTTGCGTGAAGCTCCTCCCTGATGCCCATTGATTGCAAGTCTGCCCTTGCTTTCGGCCCATCTTTGGTCCTCTCTGGCATGTTGAGCAGGGTACCAACCAGACTCTCGCACACGTTCTTCGTGATATGCATGACATCAAGGCTGTGAGGCAGACGGAGGATCTTCTAGTACGGCAAGTCCCAGAAAGCAGACCTCGTTTTCCATACCTTCAGAAGCGGCTCTGACGCCTTTCGCTTCTTTCCCGGCGGTGGGCACTCTTTCCAATTTTTCAATAGCTCGTCTATTTCCTCGCCGCTCCTCGTACGTGGGGCTCTTCGGGGTTTGGTTTCGCGAAGCCACCTTCGATGTCCCATGAACACGGTTTTCGAAGACCCGAGATCTCTATCTAGCTGGCGAGACGTTCTGTCATCCATGCACCTGACGCATGCACAAAATCCGTAGACCACCTGCCCCGCGACATATCCGTAACCGAGATAGTCGTGCACCGTTGTGAGCAGTGCGGCTCTCATAGGGAAATATTGTTTCCTTGCAGCGTCCCACTTATTGGCTGGCGTTTTCCGCAACGTGTCTAGCTCCTCTTTCAGCAGCCCTAGATACAGATTGATGTCGGTCCCTAGTTGTTTTGGCCCTTCAATTAGCATACTCATGTGAATGTACTTCCTCTTCATGCACATCCAGGGGGGAAGGTTGTCCATCCACACAAACACAGGCCAGGTGCTATGTGTGCTTCTCTCGCTGCCAAATGGGCAGACTCCATCGGTGCTCGCGCCCAAGATTATGTTCCTTGGATCGTCCCCAAATTCTGGGTGTTCGAAGTTCAACGCTTGCCACTGGCTCGCATCCTTAGGGTCACTTAGCATCTTGTCTTTTTTATTTATCTCTGGATCATTTCCTTCATCTTCTCGCTTCTTCTCCTCCCTATCCGCGTGCCAACACAGGAGGTCTGCTTTCTTAGGGTCCGCAAAATACCGCTGCAGACGAGGAGTGATCGGAAAGTACCACACCAGTTTTCGAGGAGCTTTCTTCCTCTTCTTGTATCGAGTAACGCCGCACACCTGACATATGGTAGACTCCGCGTGCTCGTCCCGATAAATGATGCAATCGTTCATGCACACATGGTATTTCACTTGCGGTAAATCCTGATGACACATGATTTTCTTCGCCTCCTTGAAACTGTTCGGGCACTTGTTCCCCATGGGAAGACGTTCGTGCCAGAATGACATGTTCTCGTCGAAGCATGTGTCGGTCATTTTGTGTTTTACCTTCATCTCCAGAGCCATGAGCGTTACTTTGAGGTGGGTATCCTCGGGCCTGCATCCTTCATACAATTGGGTAACCACGTCTATCTCCAGTTGATCCCGCTTGGCTCTCTCTTGGGCGGCAGCTCTTGTGTTACCCGTCTGCTTGAGAAGCAGGTCTTGAATATGAGGGTCCTACACCCAGCCCATCGATGGTCCATCGTCGTCTGCTCCGGCATCTTCATCTTCATGATCATGCCCTTTGTCTTGATCTTCCTCATCATCATGTCCGGCATCTTCTACATGATGACTCTGTCCTGCATCTACTTCGTGATCATGTCTTGGAGATTCTTCGTCTTCTCGCCCGCCCTCGCCGCCATTGTCTTGCAACCTTTCCTTTTTTCTTGCCCGGCCCCCATGGACGACTTCATAATCATCTTCATCACCTTGCCACCGATAGCCATCCATGAAACCACGCACGAGTAGGTGGTCCCGCACCTGTCTGGAATCTTGGTCCATAAGGCTCTTCAGCTTGCATCTTCGACACGGACATCTTATCTCCATCCCGTTCTTTTGAAGTATCTCAGCCTTCCCGGAGCTCAAAAACCTATTCACGATGCCTTCGGTCAACGTGCGGACCATGGTCGCCTGCAGGGTAGAGCAAAACGATATGTTAGAACCAACTTCTTTTTGGCATGACTTTGCCTAAAAATAAGACCAAAAAAATGCATAGTGCCAAATTCTCGCCGAAACGGAAATGAATCAACATTCTCGCAAAATATTGGCAACTAACGCATTTCAAATACCGGTACCTGCAAACACAAACATATGCAACACCACAAACATACGTAGATCTAGGTGATAAAAAGTATGTACACGTGTTGGAGGGACAAAAAAGTAGATCTAGGACATAAAGAAAGGTTTCCCCTTACTTACGTATCAAAAAAAGGAAATTTAACCACTTAATTTGGGTGAATATATGGTGGAAATGGGGTGAGGAGGAGGAGGCAGCCGAGACTAGTGAGTGTGAAGTGGTGGAGAGAGTGAAGTGGCGGGAAAGTGAGTGTGAAGTGGGATGTCAAAAATATCTACTCCTCCCAGGTTACCAATGGCGCACCCAGGAAGAATGCGCCATTAGTAACCAGGGTTACTAATGGCGCACCAGGTAAGAATGCGCCATTAGTAGTTTTAAAAAAACAGAAAAAATAATAGTAGTGGCGCACCATGGACGTGGTGCGCCATTACTAGTTAAAACTAGTAATGGCGCACTTCCCATGGTGCGCCACTGGTAAGTTTAGGAAAGGGTGGGGGGCCAGGTCAAATATAGTAATGGTGCACCAGACACATGGTGCGCCATTTGTAATATGGACACTAATGGCGCACCACATGCACGGTGCGCCATTAATGTCCATATTAGCTATAGGCTTTTTTCTATTAGTGACTGGACTAGGAGCTGTTGTTGTATGAGAACTCAGCGAACGACAGACAGTCTTCCCATTTGGTCCCATGTGCCAAGACACAAGCGCGGAGCATATCTTCGAGTATCTGATTCACTCTCTCCGTGTCACGTCCCTGATCCCTACTAGAGTATAGCAAGTTTGTGCTAATGTCTTCTTCATTGCATTCATGAAAGTGAAATGAAATCAAAAGCAAATCAAAGAAACAAAAGCAAAACCCTAGCAACTCTATATTCCAAAGCAATTCAAATTTGGTGGCAAATTAAAGTTTCCAAAATGGCCATTAGAAAAGTTGATCATTTCTGATAAATGTTGAAAACAAAATATTAAGGGTGAAATATATTTTCAAAATATTTTTGGCATTCTATTTTAAAGTTAAAAGCTACTGAAATCAACTATATAATTTATTTCAAATATTTCAAAGTTTTGAAAAATGCTAAAACTTTTATATATGTTTGGAAATATTCCAAATAACATTTCAGCATGTTTCAAACTATTTTAGAATTGGTTTGGAGCCAAAAATAAAACAAAACAAAGTTAGAAAAGAATTAACACAAACAGAAAAGAAAGAAAAATGGAAAACCCCTATCTAACGCTTACCTGAGGCCCAGCCCACCTCCACGCCCGTCGTCTTCCTCCTTCGCCAGTCGGAGCAGGAGGTGGCCGCCGCTCCTCCCGGCACGCCCACGCACCTACGTGCACGTGTGCTTCACCCCGATGCGCTGGAGAGGGAGGATAAGTCTCCCGGGATCCATTCCCACCTCTTCCCCCTCCTCATTCACGCTCTCTCCTCTCTCTCTTCCTCGACCGCCAAGACCGCGAGCTCGAGCTCGAGCTAGCCATCGCTCCGGCCGTCCTACCCCGCCCCTGAGTGTGCTGTTCGCTCCGCCTCGTTGAGCTGGTCGTCTCTGCCAAAGGAAAGAATCCCCCAAGCCCTGGATCGCTGGATCTCCATCATCTTCTTCCTCGGATCCCCGGAGTTCGCCGTCGTCGTTCTTCCTCCTCCGACCCTCCCCAAGCCTGCTCTCGTCGCCTCTGCACTCCCTGTGAGCTTAGGGTGGTTTTTCCCTCATTTTCCCCTTCGATCCCGAGCTCTAGGCCCCGATTCAACCGGAGCCCGACGAGATCCGCCGCGGGACCTCGTTGTTGGTAGCTCTCTTGTGATCGGCTGGTCATTCTGAGGCCACCAATGGCTTCAGTGCATCGCGTAGGTGCTATACGAGCTCAGCCCCGTGCGTGATAGCCCCGTTGCTATGAGCCCGATGGTGACCGAACTCTGGCAGCCGCTGAGCTCATCGCCGGCGTCATCTCCGGTGCTTTCAGCCCCTGCTCTTTGCAAAAATGGAGCTGCGATCGTGTGGCCGATCGTCTGGTGCCCTCCGCCGTGCTTTTGGTCACCAGAATCGCAAACCCGAGCCCCTCCGTCGTTCTGGTGGTCGCCGGAGGCTCGTTGCCGGTGGGTTTGACCCCATCGCCGGTGGGGTTGACTCCCCTGAGTCAACGGCATGTGGGGCCAGTCCCCAGGTTAATTAGATTTACACAAATAAAAAAGAAAGATTATTTTAAAACCTAATCAGACACTGACATGTGGGTCCAGCCTGTTAAATACGTAATTAGTTTAAATCTATTCTAAAGCTGGCTAGAGTCACTCACCAATGGGTCCCACTGGTCAGGTTTGACTCTCAAACAGTTAGTTGACCTGCTGATGTCATGCTGACGCAATAACTCATTTTCTGTTAAAAAATAATTCTAGAATAAGTTCAAAACTTTGGAAATTCATAGAAAATTGAATATAACTCCAAATTTGACAAATAATATATGTAAAATGATCAAAAATTTCAAGGAATCCAATGGTGCTATTTTCATGCATGATAAATAAAGTTATGAAACAGCATAAGGTCAAATCAATTAAAGGAATTTTATGAATTATAATTCAAATGATATTTGAATTATGATTTCAAATCAAGATCACCCAAAGGGTTCTGTTAGTCACCTCAAGCCATGCTACATTGCATTTCATGCATCATTTTGTTGCATATGATTGATATTGATTGTATGTTATTATTTCAGTAGGCTGTGCCCCTCCGGATTCGATTGAATATCCGACTGACGGATATCACCCCTCCGCTGAGCAACAAGGCAAGCAACCATTTTGATCATACCTATAAATTCCATGTTCTCGCTCCTGCTCTCACTTATTGCATTAGGTTAAAATGCTTTCAACGCTTTTACCGCGTTAGTTGAACCCACTTCCTTTGCATGACCTGTCCTTGTCACAGTAAATAGCAGAACCTTGCAACCTAGCATACCTGATAGATGCTTGAGCCCTGATGTGCCTTATCTTGCTATGCATGTTATGCTTAGAGTTGTGTATGGTCTGTCATCTGGATGATGAACAGGATCGTGGGAATGTGTTCAGTTAATAAAGGTTGTTTGTTGAACCTGATTTGGTAAAGGTACCTGTGAAAGGCTATGTAGGAGTACATGGCGGGTTGTTTGGTTGGAACCGTCCCGAGGAACTCAGTTCCGTGTATGTAATCCAAGACTAGATACTACCACATGCTGGGCCCTGAAATATGACACCGCTCGACTTATTAATCGCTTAGTACTCGGTCCACGAGTTGCAAGTAGTTTCTGGTGTTTATAGTCATGCTGGAGGCCGTGCGTACCGCTGACCTTAGAGGTGGGCTATGGTGCGGTAGGCAGTGGCATGGTGTACCAAGTGGCACCCGGATGGTGGGCTTGGGAACCCTGCGCACATTGTTTGGGGCTGTGGCGGAAACCTTGGCCGGACTTCCGTGCGGGTTACCCTCAGATAGGCGATAAACCTGGACTAGGTATTAGCGTGATTAATTGTCGTGGCCGACTGCCTCGCCGGGCTTCCGCTTGAAGGTTGCCGAGGTGCATGATGTGCTCATGGAGATAAGTGGCGAGAGCGTGTGTGAAGAAGTATACCCCTGCATGGTTATGATCTATTCGAATAGCCGCGTCCGCGGATATGGACTACTTGGAAACATATGTTGTTCATAGATAACTATAAAGGCTACTCATAAAATTGTCAAGATAAGTGTGAGTGTCGTGGATGGCGTTTCCGTAGGGAGACGGAATGATTCCACGATAGAGTATTGTTATGGTGATTAGTGGACTCGTGTGTGAGAAAACAAAGTTGTCAAAGCTATTTGAAAAATGCAAGTTTGTCTAGCCAAGAGTCAAATGCTGGCTTTCTGCATGAAACCCCACACCTCCTTGTTGATACATTGCATGAGTATATATTCTATCCTAAAGTCTTGCTCAGTACTTTTGTACTCACGTTTTCTTAATAAATTCTTGCAGAGGTTGTTAATGACCCTAATGGAGGGTTCTATCTAGAAGTTGACGACGATGAGTAGCTGGTGTCCCTGCTACGGTCTGGCCCTAGGTTGGGTCTATAGATAGTCAGGCCATGTGCCTTGTATCTTTCCATCCGTCTGTACTCAAACAGTTTTAATCTTCCGCTGGCTTGTAAGACTTGTTTGAATGACTTGTGATGATGGGTCGTGAGATCCCTATCTGTGTAATATTATGTGTGAGGCTCTTCTGAGCCCTCTAAATAATGTTGTTTGATTATGGTTATGTTGTGATGCCATCGATGTATCTATGCATATCGGTATGCCATGCGTACGTGTGTTGTACTTGATATGTATGGGGTTCGAATACGTAGTCATATACCTTAGTAGCACTCCTTACGGGGAAATGCCCCTTTGTGATTCCACCGAACCATGGTAGTTCACTACTGCTCCGGACACATTGGTTGACCGGCATGTGTCCTTCTTAGCTGTTGTGTCTGTCCCTTTTGGGACATGTCACGCGATGTAATGGAGTCCTTGTAGCTTGCTACGACTCGTCTACACTCGTTGTTGACCGACACCTGCTTTCCTGGGTCATGTATGCCTGTCCCTAGACGGAACTGTGGCTTGAGTTCATGACTAGACATGTCGATCCGGGTTCTTTGACATTGGAATGCTAGCGACACAATTGCATACGCTAGTCAAAAGGCGCAAACGGTCCCGGCTAAGGTAAGGCTGCAGCCGAGGGGATAACCGTGCGTGAGACTACAAAGAGATGTGATGTGTTATAGCTGGATTCCTATGGCTTAGAATCGGGGTCCCGACACTCCCTATGTCCGCCCATCTACGAGTGGAATGGCGGTGCTGAAAGAGAGCTTGGTTCCAAGAGCTTCTTGCATCTTCGTCTAAAATCTTGAGGTGACACTACTGGAATTCAGAAATTTGCCGTCTGCTTCGCCTTTGCCGTCAGCTGACACATGGCAAAGGTACTGTTTGCCGTCAGCTGTCACAGTGCTGACGACAAAGAGGTGGCAGATGGAAAAAGTTTATTTTGCCGTCGGCCACCTCTTTGCCGTCCGCTGGCCGACGGCAAAGAAGCCCTATGCGGACGGCAAAGGGAGGGCGGACGGCAAAGCCCCCCCCCCCCCAACGGCCGAAACGCCACCCCACCCACACCTCCCCTTTGCCGTCTGCTTGGGGGCCTTTGCCGTCCGCCTGGGAGCGCGGCGGACGGCAAAGGGGACGGCGGCCCACCAACCCAACCCCCACCCGGTGACTCCCCCCCGGGACCTTTGCCGTCGGCCTTGGGGGCCTTTGCCGTCCGCCTAGGAGCGCGGCGGACAGCAAAGGCACGGCAGCCTTGCCACGTACACACGCACGCCCGCCCCCCTTCAACCCTTCCCACGTAGCCCACCCGTTGCTCGAATCCCTCACCGCGCTGCCGCCTGCCGACGTCCCGCGCCGCCGCCTGCCCTGCGCCGCTGCCCCGCGTCGCCCCTCCTCCCTGCCCCGCGCCGCCGCCTGCCCTGCGCCGCTGCCCCGCGTCGCCCCTCCTCCCTGCCCCGCGCCGCCGCCTGCTCTGCGCCGCTGCCCCGCGTCGCCCCTCCTCCCTGCCCCGCGCCGCCGCCTGCCCTGCGCCGCTGCCCTGCGCCGCTGCCCCGCGTCGCCTCTCCTCCCTGCCCCGCGCCACCTGCCCTGCGCCGCTGCCCCGCGTCACCCCTCCTCCCTGCCCCGCGCCGCCCCTCCTCCCTGCGTCGCCCCTCCTCCGTGCGCCGCCCACTCCCCTGGCGCCCGCCCCTCCCGGCGCCTCCCCCACCCTACACCTCCCCTCCTACACCGCCCCTCCTCCCTGCGGCACCCCTCCTCCCTACGCCTCCTCCCTGCGCCGCCCCTCGTCCCTGCACCGCCCTTCCTCCCTAGGTAAATTTATTTCTGTTTTTTTGTTTTTTTATCTTTTGTCATTTTTAGGTTCATGGTAATTAGTTTGTTAGGTTATACTATATATGCTAATTGTTTATAGTAAAATTAATGACACGAGGATGATAACATTAGTTGTCAAGCATGATGTGTTTTTTGGTTTTGTTTCTATTTAATGGTATTTGTAGTTTGAAAACGCCGATGTGTTCTGTGTCACACATGTGAGACTTATTATGTACAAAAAATAGTTTTTTCTCATAGTACCTCTTCATCGGAATGGCTAAAAAAAATATTTTTTTGACTCGGGAGTACTGATGATGTGTTTCAAGAAAAAAGTGGTGTCATTAGAAAAGAAAAAGGTTCAGGGTTGAGCACATTATTCTATCTTCGAAGATCGACCCGGTACCCTCCCAAAAAAAAGATCGACCCGGTCCAGCTGATTCATGAGCACAGCGACGTGGGAAGCACTATGTTGTGGTGTGTGTGCTTCCACCGGACAAAACAATAAAATTTTGAAACATAGACGCGGCGCCGGACCAGGCGTTGACGGCGGAGGCGGCGGCCGTGCTCTCCCCGAGCGGGCCGGTCAGGTAGCTGATGAAGTTGGAGGAGATCCCGTAGTACGTGAACCCCCGACCCCCCGACCCCCGACGCCACTGACCCCTGACCCTCGACGCCACTCACCCTCGACCCCCGACCCCCTACCCCGACCGTGATGCCACTGACCCCAACTCCAGAGCCCGGACACCTCTTTGGCCTCTTGTTGACCGAAAAGACCCCAACCCCCGACGCTAGTGACCCTCAAGCCCCGACGACACTGAGCCACATAGTTATGAGTTAGGTCACACAATTATGTTAATTATAAAAACATCAAATTTGTGTTGATCGTGTGAATTTCAATGTGCAGTTGTTCGACGACCTCCGACAACACTCACCCTCGACCCCCGACCCCCGACCCCGACCCCCGACGCCACTGACCCCCGATCCCCGACGCCCGACGCCACTGACCCTCGACCCCCGACCCCGACAACACTCACCCTCGACCCCCGACCCCCTACCACGACCCCCGACGCCACTGACCCCCGACCCCCGACGCCCGACGCCACTGAACCTCGACCCCCGACCCCCGACCCCCGACAACACTCACCCTCGACCCCCGACCCCCTACCCCGACCCCCGACGCCACTGACCCCCAACCCCCGAGCCCCGACACCTCTTCGGCCTCTTGTTGACCGAAAAGACCCCAATCCCCGACGCCAGTGACCTTCGACCCCCGATGACACTGACCCACATAGTTATGAGTTAGGTCATATAGTTATGTTAATTATAAAAACATCATATTTGTGTTGATCGGGTGAATTTCACTGTGCAGTTGTTCGACGACCTCCACGTGCGTTGGACGAGCTCCGCCCTTGCGTTGTTGGTGAGCACAAATGACTTCTCCTCCTACCCCCTTAATTTTCTCTGTCCCAGTCTTCATGCCGATGAAACTTGCTAGCTATAGGTTTCTTCAATCAAGAGTATGCGTGACCAGTATGCGTCTCCCATTCGAAAGGGAGACATCTATAAATATGCATTTCTTTGCATATTTATAACCGCCATCCTTTCGAATTGTCCAACATTATCCATGGACAGCCCGAGTATGTGTAGATTGGGTTTGTTTTCCCGTATGCCGTGCTCCGGATCCAATGCGGAATTTCATCAGTGCCTCCCCTGTTGTTCTCCGGGTACACATCCTCTCTGCTTATTGCCGAGACGTGTATCAGGAGAAGAGCGGGGAGGTGCTGTCGAAATTCTGCGTTGCATCTGGAGCAGAGCATGGGAAAACGAACCCAGTCTACACATACTCGGGTGGGATTAGGACCTATCTTTACCTATTAGCGTGTAGGTTGCATGGACGTAATAAAACTGACAAAGTTCATTAGCGTATGAATATAGATGATGAATTATATATTTATTTCTTGTGCCCCCATAGGTAGCTAGGCAACATGAGTGATCGTGCTTGGATGTACACTGGTCACCCTAGTCAGAAAGACATGACCCATGAATGGTTAACAAAAACGAGGGGGTTTGTGAGAGCCGCATTTGCAAATGGCCAGCATAAAACATGGTGCCCCTGTCCCAACTGCGACAACTGGAAAAAGCAGACAGAGTTTGAAATGGGTAAACACCTGCAGAAGTGGGGTTTTACGCCTAATTATACGGTGTGGACTTTTCATGGTGAGTCTGACCAAGGTGCCAGAGCTGAGGTGATTCGTCGTTGCACCGACGAGCATGGTACCGGGATTGAAGACATGGTGCAAGACTTTGATGATGCTCGTGATTCGGACGATGAGATGGAGGAATCTGCAAAGGCCTTCTATGAAATGCTGGAGTCTTCAAAATGTCCTCTCCACGAGCAGACTGAGCTTTGTCAGCTGGATGCCATCGTGCAAGTAATGGCTCTGAAGGCTCAATTCAACCTAGGCAGAGAATGCTACGACGCGATGATGACGATATTTGGACGCTTTCTACCCAAAGGCCATGTACTGCCTGCAAACTTGTACCAGTCAGAGAAAATCCTCCGTGTACTTAAGATGCCCTATGAGAAGATACATGCCTGTGAGAATGGATGTTCCTTATTTAGGCTTGAGTATGCGGCCTTGAACTATTGCCCCATTTGCAATTCTTCCAGGTATATTGTGGTAGACAACGGCATGGGTGAGAAGAATCAGACCAAAATCCCCATTAGTGTTCTTCGATATCTGCCAATCGTACCAAGACTTCAACGTATTTTCATGGTCGAAGAGACGGCCAGACAGATGACATGGCACAAATTGGGCAAAAGAACCGAACTAGATGCGGATGGGAACAAGATGCTGGTACACACTTCAGATGGTTTTGCGTGGAGGCACTTCGATGCATTACATAAGGATAAATCGGAAGATCCAAGGCAACCTAGAGTTGCCATCAGCACGGATGGGTTCAATGTGTATGGTATGACGGCAGCACAATACAGTTGTTGGCCTGTATTTGTCATTCCACTAAATTTGCCACCCGGAGAGATTATGAAAAGAAAGAACATTTTCCTGACGTTGATAATTCCAGGGCCCAACTATCCGGGGAAGAATATGAATGTGTACATGCAGCCGCTTAAGGATGAGTTGCAAGAAGCCTGGGATAATGGGATCAAGACCTATGACGCGGCTACCAAAACAAATTTCAAAATGCATGTGTGGTACATGTACTCGACGCATGATTATCCGGCGTTTGCGCTATTCGCTGGCTGGTGTGTGCATGGAAGGTTCCCGTGCACCACATGCAAGGCAGCTCTTCAGTTCCGTTGGCTGCAGGCTGGTCGCAAGTATTCTTGCTTCGACATGCATAGACAATTCCTGGATCCTGACCATAAGTTCAGAAAAGACAAGAAGAATTTCATCAAAGGTAGAGTTGTCAAAAACACTGCACCAGCTGCGTTGACAGGCCAACAGACCCTTGATCAGTTAAACGCTCTTGAGCCTGATCCTTTGCGTCCAAGATACTTCAAAGGGTATAATACGGAACACGCCTGGACTCACAAGTCATGCTTATGGGATCTCCCTTACTTCAAAGACCTCCTTTGCCCACACAACATTGATGTGATGCACACTGAAAAAAATATTGCGGAGGCCATTTTTGGTACATTGTTCGGCATAGAGGGGAAGTCAAAAGATAATCCTAAGGCTAGTATCGATCTGGAGGCTCTATGTGATAGACCGTTGCAAAACTTGCGACAACGGAAAGGAAAGCAAAGCATAGCGAAGCCAAAGGCATGGTTCAATCTTGAAAGGCCAGCTATGAGGGAAATGCTATTGTGGGTGAAAATGCGGTTGATGTTCCCCGATGGGTATGCTGCGAATCTAAAGAGGGGAGCGAGTCTTGAGAAATTGAAAATATTTGGGCTCAAGAGTCATGATTGGCACATATGGATTGAGCGGGTAATGCCGGTGATGTTGCGTGGCTTTATCCCTAAGGATGAATGGCTAGTACTGGCAGAGCTGAGCTATTTCTTCCGTTCTCTTTGTGCGAAAGAACTATCGCCTGGCGTGCTAGATGAAATGGAAGAGTTGGCGCCGGAGTTGGTCTGCAAATTAGAAAAGATCTTTCCACCGGGCTTCTTTAATCCAATGCAACATTTGATTTTGCATCCCCCGACCGAGGCAAGAATGGGGGGGCCTGTTCAAAATCGATGGTGCTACTCAACTGAGAGGATGCAGAAGACGCTTCGAGCTAAGTGTAAAAATAAACTTAGAATTGAAGCATCGATGGCCGAGGCATTCATTACTGAGGAGGCGGCAAACTTCGTGACAGCACACTACGAAACCAAAAATCATCATTTGCATAACCCGAAGCCTCGGTACAATGATGGCGATCGAGAAAAAGTTCGATCCAACCTCAGCCTATTCAAAGGTAAGCTCGCACCATCCGGTGCTTCGAAAGGGAA